>NC_140674.1:681428-1362857 GCF_054131305.1 Coturnix japonica | reverse complement strand
TTTAGAGTGGAAGAAAACGAAGAAAAGCGCGGTTAGAGCAGCAGAAATCCGAGAAAAGCATGGTTAGAGTGGAGAAAAACCAAGAGAAACGGGGTTAGAGCCGAGAAAAACCAAGAAAAGCAGCGTTAGAGCGCAGAAAATCCAAGAAAAGCGAAGATAGAAGGGAGGAAACCCAAGAAAAGCGGGGTTAGAGCGGAGGAAAACCAAGAAAAGAGGGGTTAGAGAGGAGGAAAACCAAGAAAAGCGAAGTTAGAGCGGAGGAAAACCAAGAAAAGCGGAATAAGTGCGGAGGATAACCAAGAAAAGTGGGGTTAGAGCGGAGGAAAACCAAGAAAAAGTAGTTAGAGAGGAAGAAAACGAAGAAAAGCGCGATTAGAGCAGCAGAAATCAGAGAAAAGCATGGTTAGAGTGGAGAAAAACCATGAAAAGCTGGGTTAGAGTGGAGAAAAACCAAGAAAAGCATGGTTAGTGCAGAGGAAAACCAAGAAAAGCGGGGTTAGAGCGGAGGAAAACCAAGAAAAGCGGGGTTAGAGCAGAGGAAAACCAAGAAAAGCGGGGTTAGAGCGGAGAAAAACCAAGAAAAGCGGGGTTAGATGGAGGAAAACCATGTAAAGCGGGGTTAGAGCGGAGGAAAACCAAGAAAAGCGGTGTTAGAGCGGAGGAAAACGAAGTAAAGCGGGGTTAGAGCGGAGGAAAACCAAGAAAAAGAATTTAGAGAGGAAGAAAACGAGGAAAAGCGCGGTTAGAGCAGCAGAAATCCGAGAAAAGCATGGTTAGAGTAGAGAAAAACCATGAAAAGCTGGGTTAGAGTGGAGAAAAACCAAGAAAACCGGGGTTAGTGCAGAGGAAAACCAAGTAAAGCGGGGTTAGAGTGGAGGAAAACCAAGAAAAGTGGTGATAGAGCGGAGGAAAACCAAGAAAAGCGGGGTTAGAAAGGAGGAAAACCAAGAAAAGCGGGGTTAGTGCGGAGGAAACCCAAGAAAAGCAGGGTTAGAGCAAAGGAAAACCAAGAAAAGCGAAGTTAGAGCGGAGGAAAACCAAGAAAAGCTGGGTTAGAGCGGAGGAAAACCAAGAAAAGCGGGGTTAGAGCGGAGGAAAACCAAGAAAAGCGGGGTTAGAGCGGAGGAAAACCAAGAAAAGCGGAACAAGTGCGGAGGAAAACCAAGAAAAGCAAGGTTAGAGCGGAGGAAAACCAAGAAAAGCTGGGTTAGAGCGGAGGAAAACCAAGAAAAGCGGGGTTATAGCGGAGGAAAACCAAGAAAAGCGGGGTTAGAGCAATGGAAAACCAAGAATAGTGAAGTTAGAGCGGAGGAAAACCAAGAAAAGCGGGGTTAGAGCGGATGAAAACCAAGAAAAGCGGGGTTAGAGCGGAGGAAAACCAAGTAAAGCGGGGTAAGAGGGGAGGAAAACCAAAATAAACGGGGTTAGAGCGGAGAAAAACCAAGAAAAGCAGGGATAGAAGGGAGGAAAACCAAGAAAAGCGGGGTAAGAGTGGAGAAAAACCAACAAAAACAGGGTTAGAGCAAAGGAAACCCAAGAAAAGCTGGGTTAGAGTGGAGGAAAACCAAGAAAAGCGGAACAAGTGCAAAGGAAAACCAAGAAAAGCGGGGTTAGAGCGGAGGAAAACCAAGAAAAGCTGGGATAGAGCGGAGGAAAACCAAGAAAAGAGGGGTTAGAAAAGAGGAAAACCAAGAAAAGCGGGGTTAGAGCGGAGGAAACCCAAGAAAAGCAGGGTTGGAGCAAAGGAATACCAAGAAAAGCGAAGTTAGAGCGGAGGAAAACCAAGAAAAGCTGGGTTAGAGCGGAGGAAAACCAAGAAAAGCGGGGTTATAGCGGAGGAAAACCAAGAAAAGCGGGGTTAGAGCGGAGGAAAACCAAGAAAAGCGGGTTTAGAGCGGAGGAAAACCAAGAAAAAAGGGGTTAGTGCGGAGGAAAACCAAGTAAAGCGGGGTTAGAGCGGAGGAAAACCAAGAAAAGCGAAGTTAGAGCGGAGGAAAACCAAGAAAAGCAGAATAAGTGCAGAGGAAAACCAAGAAAAGCGGGGTTAGATCGGAGGAAAACCAAGAAAAAAATTTAGAGTGGAAGAAAACGAAGAAAAGCGCGGTTAGAGCAGCAGAAATCCGAGAAAAGCATGGTTAGAGTGGAGAAAAACCAAGAGAAACGGGGTTAGAGCGGAGAAAAACAAAGAAAAGCAGCGTTAGAGCGCAGAAAATCCATGAAAAGCGAAGATAGAAGGGAGGAAAACCAAGAAAAGCGGGGTTAGAGCGGAGGAAAACCAAGAAAAGAGGGGTTAGAGAGGAGGAAAACCAAGTAAAGCGAAGTTAGAGCGGAGGAAAACCAAGAAAAGCGGAATAAGTGCGGAGGATAACCAAGAAAAGTGGGGTTAGAGCGGAGGAAAACCAAGAAAAAGTAGTTAGAGAGGAAGAAAACGAAGAAAAGCGCGATTAGAGCAGCAGAAATCCGAGAAAAGCATGGTTAGAGTGGAGAAAAACCATGAAAAGCTGGGATAGAGTGGAGAAAAACCAAGAAAAGCATGGTTAGTGCAGAGGAAAACCAAGAAAAGCGGGGTTAGAGCGGAGGAAAACCAAGAAAAGCGGGGTTAGAGAAGAGGAAAACCAAGAAAAGCGGGGTTAGAGCGGAGAAAAACCAAGAAAAGCGGGGTTAGATGGAGGAAAACCATGTAAAGCGGGGTTAGAGCGGAGGAAAACCAAGAAAAGCGGTGTTAGAGCGGAGGAAAACGAAGTAAAGCGGGGTTAGAGCGAAGGAAAACCAAGAAAAAGAATTTAGAGAGGAAGAAAACGAGGAAAAGCGCGGTTAGAGCAGCAGAAATCCGAGAAAAGCATGGTTAGAGTAGAGAAAAACCATGAAAAGCTGGGTTAGAGTGGAGAAAAACCAAGAAAACCGGGGTTAGTGCAGAGGAAAACCAAGTAAAGCGGGGTTAGAGCGGAGGAAAACCAAGAAAAGCGGGGTTAGAGCGGAGGAAAACCAAGAAAAGCGAAGTTAGAGCGGAGGAAAACCAAGAAAAGCAGAGTAAGTGCAGAGGAAAACCAAGAAAAGCGGGGTTAGATCGGAGGAAAACCAAGAAAAAAATTTAGACTGGAAGAAAACGAAGAACAGCGCGGTTAGAGCAGCAGAAATCCGAGAAAAGCATGGTTAGAGTGGAGAAAAACCAAGAGAAACGGGGTTAGAGCGGAGAAAAACCAAGAAAAGCAGCGTTAGAGCGCAGAAAATCCAAGAAAAGCGAAAATAGAAGGGAGGAAAACCAAGAAAAGCGGGGTTAGAGCGGAGGAAAACCAAGAAAAGAGGGGTTAGAGAGGAGGAAAACCAAGAAAAGCGAAGTTAGAGCGGAGGAAAACCAAGAAAAGCGGAATAAGTGCGGAGGATAACCAAGAAAAGTGGGGTTAGAGCGGAGGAAAACCAAGAAAAAGTAGTTAGAGAGGAAGAAAACGAAGAAAAGCGCGATTAGAGCAGCAGAAATCCGAGAAAAGCATGGTTAGAGTGGAGAAAAACCATGAAAAGCTGGGTTAGAGTGGAGAAAAACCAAGAAAAGCATGGTTAGTGCAGAGGAAAACCAAGAAAAGCGGGGTTAGAGCGGAGGAAAACCAAGAAAAGCGGGGTTAGAGCAGAGGAAAACCAAGAAAAGCGGGGTTAGAGCGGAGAAAAACCAAGAAAAGCGGGGTTAGATGGAGGAAAACCATGTAAAGCGGGGTTAGAGCGGAGGAAAACCAAGAAAAGCGGTGTTAGAGCGGAGGAAAACGAAGTAAAGCGGGGTTAGAGCGGAGGAAAACCAAGAAAAAGAATTTAGAGAGGAAGAAAACGAGGAAAAGCGCGGTTAGAGCAGCAGAAATCCGAGAAAAGCATGGTTAGAGTAGAGAAAAACCATGAAAAGCTGGGTTAGAGTGGAGAAAAACCAAGAAAACCGGGGTTAGTGCAGAGGAAAACCAAGTAAAGCGGGGTTAGAGCGGAGGAAAACCAAGAAAAGCGGGGTTAGAGCGGAGGAAAACCAAGAAAAGCGAAGTTAGAGCGGAGGAAAACCAAGAAAGGCAGAGTAATTGCGGAGGAAACCCAAGAAAAGCAGGGTTAGAGCAAAGGAAAACCAAGAAAAGCGAAGTTAGAGCGGAGGAAAACCAAGAAAAGCTGGGTTAGAGCGGAGGAAAACCAAGAAAAGCGGGGTTAGAGCGGAGGAAAACCAAGAAAAGCGGGGTTAGAGCGGAGGAAAACCAAGAAAAGCGGAACAAGTGCGGAGGAAAACCAAGAAAAGCAAGGTTAGAGCAGAGGAAAACCAAGAAAAGCTGGGTTAGAGCGGAGGAAAACCAAGAAAAGCGGGGTTATAGCGGAGGAAAACCAAGAAAAGCGGGGTTAGAGCAATGGAAAACCAAGAATAGTGAAGTTAGAGCGGAGGAAAACCAAGAAAAGCGGGGTTAGAGCGGATGAAAACCAAGAAAAGCGGGGTTAGAGCGGAGGAAAACCAAGTAAAGCGGGGTAAGAGGGGAGGAAAACCAAAATAAACGGGGTTAGAGCGGAGAAAAACCAAGAAAAGCAGGGATAGAAGGGAGGAAAACCAAGAAAAGCGGGGTTAGAGTGGAGAAAAACCAACAAAAACAGGGTTAGAGCAAAGGAAACCCAAGAAAAGCTGGGTTAGAGTGGAGGAAAACCAAGAAAAGTGGAACAAGTGCAAAGGAAAACCAAGAAAAGCGGGGTTAGAGCGGAGGAAAACCAAGAAAAGAGGGGTTAGAAAAGAGGAAAACCAAGAAAAGCGGGGTTAGAGCGGAGGAAACCCAAGAAAAGCAGGGTTGGAGCAAAGGAATACCAAGAAAAGCGAAGTTAGAGCGGAGGAAAACCAAGAAAAGCTGGGTTAGAGCGGAGGAAAACCAAGAAAAGCAGAATAAGTGCAGAGGAAAACCAAGAAAAGCGGGGTTAGATCGGAGGAAAACCAAGAAAAAAATTTAGAGTGGAAGAAAACGAAGAAAAGCGCGGTTAGAGCAGCAGAAATCCGAGAAAAGCATGGTTAGAGTGGAGAAAAACCAAGAGAAACGGGGTTAGAGCGGAGAAAAACAAAGAAAAGCAGCGTTAGAGCGCAGAAAATCCAAGAAAAGCGAAGATAGAAGGGAGGAAAACCAAGAAAAGCGGGGTTAGAGCGGAGGAAAACCAAGAAAAGAGGGGTTAGAGAGGAGGAAAACCAAGAAAAGCGAAGTTAGAGCGGAGGAAAACCAAGAAAAGCGGAATAAGTGCGGAGGATAACCAAGAAAAGTGGGGTTAGAGCGGAGGAAAACCAAGAAAAAGAAGTTAGAGAGGAAGAAAACGAAGAAAAGCGCGATTAGAGCAGCAGAAATCCGAGAAAAGCATGGTTAGAGTGGAGAAAAACCATGAAAAGCTGGGTTAGAGTGGAGAAAAACCAAGAAAAGCATGGTTAGTGCAGAGGAAAACCAAGAAAAGCGGGGTTAGAGCGGAGGAAAACCATGTAAAGCGGGGTTAGAGCAGAGGAAAACCAAGAAAAGCGGGGTTAGAGCGGAGAAAAACCAAGAAAAGCGGGGTTAGATGGAGGAAAACCATGTAAAGCGGGGTTAGAGCGGAGGAAAACCAAGAAAAGCGGTGTTAGAGCGGAGGAAAACGAAGTAAAGCGGGGTTAGAGCGGAGGAAAACCAAGAAAAAGAATTTAGAGAGGAAGAAAACGAGGAAAAGCGCGGTTAGAGCAGCAGAAATCCGAGAAAAGCATGGTTAGAGTAGAGAAAAACCATGAAAAGCTTGGTTAGAGTGGAGAAAAACCAAGAAAACCGGGGTTAGTGCAGAGGAAAACAAAGTAAAGCGGGGTTAGAGCGGATGAAAACCAAGAAAAGCGGGGTTAGAGCGGAGGAAAACCAAGAAAAGCGAAGTTAGAGCGGAGGAAAACCAAGAAAAGCAGAGTAAGTGCAGAGGAAAACCAAGAAAAGCGGGGTTAGATCGGAGGAAAACCAAGAAAAAAATTTAGACTGGAAGAAAACGAAGAACAGCGCGGTTAGAGCAGCAGAAATCCGAGAAAAGCATGGTTAGAGTGGAGAAAAACCAAGAGAAACGGGGTTAGAGCGGAGAAAAACCAAGAAAAGCAGCGTTAGAGCGCAGAAAATCCAAGAAAAGCGAAAATAGAAGGGAGGAAAACCAAGAAAAGCGGGGTTAGAGCGGAGGAAAACCAAGAAAAGAGGGGTTAGAGAGGAGGAAAACCAAGAAAAGCGAAGTTAGAGCGGAGGAAAACCAAGAAAAGCGGAATAAGTGCGGAGGATAACCAAGAAAAGTGGGGTTAGAGCGGAGGAAAACCAAGAAAAAGTAGTTAGAGAGGAAGAAAACGAAGAAAAGCGCGATTAGAGCAGCAGAAATCCGAGAAAAGCATGGTTAGAGTGGAGAAAAACCATGAAAAGCTGGGTTAGAGTGGAGAAAAACCAAGAAAAGCATGGTTAGTGCAGAGGAAAACCAAGAAAAGCGGGGTTAGAGCGGAGGAAAACCAAGAAAAGCGGGGTTAGAGCAGAGGAAAACCAAGAAAAGCGGGGTTAGAGCGGAGAAAAACCAAGAAAAGCGGGGTTAGATGGAGGAAAACCATGTAAAGCGGGGTTAGAGCGGAGGAAAACCAAGAAAAGCGGTGTTAGAGCGGAGGAAAACGAAGTAAAGCGGGGTTAGAGCGGAGGAAAACCAAGAAAAAGAATTTAGAGAGGAAGAAAACGAGGAAAAGCGCGGTTAGAGCAGCAGAAATCCGAGAAAAGCATGGTTAGAGTAGAGAAAAACCATGAAAAGCTGGGTTAGAGTGGAGAAAAACCAAGAAAACCGGGGTTAGTGCAGAGGAAAACCAAGTAAAGCGGGGTTAGAGTGGAGGAAAACCAAGAAAAGCGGGGTTAGAGCGGAGGAAAACCAAGAAAAGCGAAGTTAGAGCGGAGGAAAACCAAGAAAGGCAGAGTAAGTGCGGAGGAAACCCAAGAAAAGCAGGGTTAGAGCAAAGGAAAACCAAGAAAAGCGAAGTTAGAGCGGAGGAAAACCAAGAAAAGCTGGGTTAGAGCGGAGGAAAACCAAGAAAAGCGGGGTTAGAGCGGAAGAAAACCAAGAAAAGCGGGGTTAGAGCGGAGGAAAACCAAGAAAAGCGGAACAAGTGCGGAGGAAAACCAAGAAAAGCAAGGTTAGAGCAGAGGAAAACCAAGAAAAGCTGGGTTAGAGCGGAGGAAAACCAAGAAAAGCGGGGTTATAGCGGAGGAAAACCAAGAAAAGCGGGGTTAGAGCAATGGAAAACCAAGAATAGTGAAGTTAGAGCGGAGGAAAACCAAGAAAAGCGGGGTTAGAGCGGATGAAAACTAAGAAAAGCGGGGTTAGAGCGGAGGAAAACCAAGTAAAGCGGGGTAAGAGGGGAGGAAAACCAAAATAAACGGGGTTAGAGCGGAGAAAAACCAAGAAAAGCAGGGATAGAAGGGAGGAAAACCAAGAAAAGCGGGGTTAGAGTGGAGAAAAACCAACAAAAACAGGGTTAGAGCAAAGGAAACCCAAGAAAAGCTGGGTTAGAGTGGAGGAAAACCAAGAAAAGTGGAACAAGTGCAAAGGAAAACCAAGAAAAGCGGGGTTAGAGCGGAGGAAAACCAAGAAAAGAGGGGTTAGAAAAGAGGAAAACCAAGAAAAGCGGGGTTAGAGCGGAGGAAACCCAAGAAAAGCAGGGTTGGAGCAAAGGAATACCAAGAAAAGCGAAGTTAGAGCGGAGGAAAACCAAGAAAAGCTGGGTTAGAGCGGAGGAAAACCAAGAAAAGCAGAATAAGTGCAGAGGAAAACCAAGAAAAGCGGGGTTAGATCGGAGGAAAACCAAGAAAAAAATTTAGAGTGGAAGAAAACGAAGAAAAGCGCGGTTAGAGCAGCAGAAATCCGAGAAAAGCATGGTGAGAGTGGAGAAAAACCAAGAGAAACCGGGTTAGAGCGGAGAAAAACAAAGAAAAGCAGCGTTAGAGCGCAGAAAATCCAAGAAAAGCGAAGATAGAAGGGAGGAAAACCAAGAAAAGCGGGGTTAGAGCGGAGGAAAACCAAGAAAAGAGGGGTTAGAGAGGAGGAAAACCAAGAAAAGCGAAGTTAGAGCGGAGGAAAACCAAGAAAAGCGGAATAAGTGCGGAGGATAACCAAGAAAAGTGGGGTTAGAGCGGAGGAAAACCAAGAAAAAGAAGTTAGAGAGGAAGAAAACGAAGAAAAGCGCGATTAGAGCAGCAGAAATCCGAGAAAAGCATGGTTAGAGTGGAGAAAAACCATGAAAAGCTGGGTTAGAGTGGAGAAAAACCAAGAAAAGCATGGTTAGTGCAGAGGAAAACCAAGAAAAGCGGGGTTAGAGCGGAGGAAAACCATGTAAAGCGGGGTTAGAGCAGAGGAAAACCAAGAAAAGCGGGGTTAGAGCGGAGAAAAACCAAGAAAAGCGGGGTTAGATGGAGGAAAACCATGTAAAGCGGGGTTAGAGCGGAGGAAAACCAAGAAAAGCGGTGTTAGAGCGGAGGAAAACGAAGTAAAGCGGGGTTAGAGCGGAGGAAAACCAAGAAAAAGAATTTAGAGAGGAAGAAAACGAGGAAAAGCGCGGTTAGAGCAGCAGAAATCCGAGAAAAGCATGGTTAGAGTAGAGAAAAACCATGAAAAGCTGGGTTAGAGTGGAGAAAAACCAAGAAAACCGGGGTTAGTGCAGAGGAAAACAAAGTAAAGCGGGGTTAGAGCGGAGGAAAACCAAGAAAAGCGGGGTTAGAGCGGAGGAAAACCAAGAAAAGCGAAGTTAGAGCGGAGGAAAACCAAGAAAGGCAGAGTAAGTGCGGAGGAAACCCAAGAAAAGCAGGGTTAGAGCAAAGGAAAACCAAGAAAAGCGAAGTTAGAGCGGAGGAAAACCAAGAAAAGCGGTGTTAGAGCGGAGGAAAACCAAGAAAAGCGGGGTTAGAGCGGAGGAAAACCAAGAAAAGCGGAACAAGTGCGGAGGAAAACCAAGAAAAGCAAGGTTAGAGCGGAGGAAAACCAAGAAAAGCTGGGTTAGAGCGGAGGAAAACAAAGAAAAGCGGGGTTATAGCGGAGGAAAACCAAGAAAAGCGGGGTTAGAGCGGAGGAAAACCAAGAAAAGTGGTGTTAGAGCGTAGGAAAACCAAGAGAAGCGGTGATAGAGTGGACGAAAACCAAGAAAAGTGGTGATAGAGCGTAGGAAAACCAAGAAAAGCACTGATAGCGCGGAGGAAAACCAAGAAAAGCGGGGTTAGAGCAAAGAAAAACCAAGAAAAGCAGGGTTAGAGCAAAGGAAAACCAAGAAAAGCAAAGATAGAGCGTAGGAAAACCAAGAAAAGCGGGGTTAGAGTGGAGGAAAACCTAGAAAAAAGGGGTTAGAGCGGAGGAAAACCAAGAAAAGCGGGGTTAGAGCGGAGGAAAACCAAGAAAAGCGAAGTTAGAGCGGAGGAAAACCAAGAAAGGCAGAATAAGTGCGGAGGAATACCAAGAAAAGCAGGGTTAGAGCGGATGAAAACCAAGAAAAGCGGGGTTAGAGCGGAAGAAAACCATGAAAAGCTGGGATAGAGCAGAGGAAAACCATGTAAAGCAGGGTTAGAGCAAAGGAAAACCAAATAAAGCAGAGTTAGAATGGAAGAAAACGAAGAAAAGCGTGGTTAGAGCAGCAGAAATCCGAGAAAAGCATGGCTAGAGTGGAGAAAAACGATGAAAAGCTGGGTTAGAGCGGAGAAAAACCAAGAAGAAGAATTTAGAGAGGAAGAAAACGAGGAAAAGCGCGGTTAGAGCAGCAGAAATCCGAGAAAAGCATGGTTAGAGTGGAGAAAAACCATGAAAAGCTGGGTTAGAGTGGAGAAAAACCAAGAAAACCGGGGTTAGTGCGGAGGAAAACGAAGAAAAGAGGGGTTAGAGCGGAGGAAAACCAAGAAAAACAAGGTTAGAGCAAAGAAAAACCAAGAAAAGCAGGGTTAGAGCAAAGGAAAACCAAGAAAAGCGAAGATAGAGCGGAGGAAAACCAAGAAAAGCGGGGTTAGAGCGGAGGATAACCAAGAAAATTGGGGTTAGAAAAGAGGAAAACCAAGAAAAGCGGCGTTAGAGCGGAGGAAAACCAAGAAAAGCGGGGTTAGAGCAAAGGAAAACCAAATAAAGCAGAGTTAGAATGGAAGAAAACGAAGAAAAGCGTGGTTAGAGCAGCAGAAATCCGAGAAAAGCATGGCTAGAGTGGAGAAAAACGATGAAAAGCGCGATTAGAGCGGAGAAAAACCAAGAAAAGCGGGATTAGAGCGGACGAAAACCAAGAAAAGCAGGGTTAGAGCAATGGAAAACCAAGAATAGTGAAGTTAGAGCGGAGGAAAACCAAGAAAAGCGGGGTTAGAGCGGATGAAAACCAAGAAAAGCGGGGTTAGAGTGGAGGAAAACCAAGTAAAGCGGGGTTAGAGCGGAGGAAAACCAAAATAAACGGGGTTAGAGCGGAGAAAAACCAAGAAAAGCAGGGATAGAAGGGAGGAAAACCAAGAAAAGCGGGGTTAGAGCAGAGAAAAACCAACAAAAACAGGGTTAGAGCAAAGGAAACCCAAGAAAAGCTGGGTTAGAGTGGAGGAAAACCAAGAAAAGCGGAACAAGTGCAAAGGAAAACCAAGAAAAGCGGGGTTAGAGCGGAGGAAAACCAAGAAAAGCTGGGATAGAGCAGAGGAAAACCAAGAAAAGAGGGGTTAGAAAAGAGGAAAACCAAGAAAAGCGGGGTTAGAGCGGAGGAAACCCAAGAAAAGCAGGGTTGGAGCAAAGGAATACCAAGAAAAGCGAAGTTAGAGCGGAGGAAAACCAAGAAAAGCTGGGTTAGAGCGGAGGAAAACCAAGAAAAGCGGGGTTATAGCGGAGGAAAACCAAGAAAAGTGGGGTTAGAGCGGAGGAAAACCAAGAAAAGCGGGGTTAGAGCGGAGGAAAACCAAGAAAAAAGGGGTTAGTGCGGAGGAAAACCAAGTAAAGCGGGGTTAGAGCGGAGGAAAACCAAGAAAAGCGAAGTTAAAGCGGAGGAAAACCAAGAAAAGCAGAATAAGTGCAGAGGAAAACCAAGAAAAGCGGGGTTAGATCGGAGGAAAACCAAGAAAAAAATTTAGAGTGGAAGAAAACGAAGAAAAGCGCGGTTAGAGCAGCAGAAATCCGAGAAAAGCATGGTTAGAGTGGAGAAAAACCAAGAGAAACGGGGTTAGAGCAAAGGAAAACCAAGAAAAGCAGCGTTAGAGCGCAGAAAATCCAAGAATAGCGAAGATAGAAGGGAGGAAACCCAAGAAAAGCGGGGTTAGAGCGGAGGAAAAACAAGAACAGAGGGGTTAGAGAGGAGGAAAACCAAGAAAAGCGAAGTTAGAGCGGAGGAAAACCAAGAAAAGCGGAATAAGTGCGGAGGATAACCAAGAAAAGTGGGGTTAGAGCGGAGGAAAACCAAGAAAAAGTAGTTAGAGAGGAAGAAAACGAAGAAAAGCGCGATTAGAGCAGCAGAAATCCGAGAAAAGCATGGTTAGAGTGGAGAAAAACCATGAAAAGCTGGGTTAGAGTGGAGAAAAACCAAGAAAAGCATGGTTAGTGCAGAGGAAAACCAAGAAAAGCGGGGTTAGAGCGGAGGAAAACCAAGAAAAGCGGGGTTAGAGCAGAGGAAAACCAAGAAAAGCGGGGTTAGAGCGGAGAAAAACCAAGAAAAGCGGGGTTAGATGGAGGAAAACCATGTAAAGCGGGGTTAGAGCGGAGGAAAACCAAGAAAAGCGGTGTTAGAGCGGAGGAAAACGAAGTAAAGCGGGGTTAGAGCGGAGGAAAACAAAGAAAAAGAATTTAGAGAGGAAGAAAACGAAGAAAAGCGCGATTAGAGCAGCAGAAATCCGAGAAAAGCATGGTTAGAGTGGAGAAAAACCATGAAAAGCTGGGTTAGAGTGGAGAAAAACCAAGAAAAGCATGGTTAGTGCAGAGGAAAACCAAGAAAAGCGGGGTTAGAGCGGAGGAAAACCAAGAAAAGCGGGGTTAGAGCAGAGGAAAACCAAGAAAAGCGGGGTTAGAGCGGAGAAAAACCAAGAAAAGCGGGGTTAGATGGAGGAAAACCATGTAAAGCGGGGTTAGAGCGGAGGAAAACCAAGAAAAGCGGTGTTAGAGCGGAGGAAAACGAAGTAAAGCGGGGTTAGAGCGGAGGAAAACCAAGAAAAAGAATTTAGAGAGGAAGAAAACGAGGAAAAGCGCGGTTAGAGCAGCAGAAATCCGAGAAAAGCATGGTTAGAGTAGAGAAAAACCATGAAAAGCTGGGTTAGAGTGGAGAAAAACCAAGAAAACCGGGGTTAGTGCAGAGGAAAACCAAGTAAAGCGGGGTTAGAGCGGAGGAAAACCAAGAAAAGCGGGGTTAGAGCGGAGGAAAACCAAGAAAAGCGAAGTTAGAGCGGAGGAAAACCAAGAAAGGCAGAGTAAGTGCGGAGGAAACCCAAGAAAAGCAGGGTTAGAGCAAAGGAAAACCAAGAAAAGCGAAGTTAGAGCGGAGGAAAACCAAGAAAAGCTGGGTTAGAGCGGAGGAAAACCAAGAAAAGCGGGGTTAGAGCGGAGGAAAACCAAGAAAAGCGGGGTTAGAGCGGAGGAAAACCAAGAAAAGCGGAACAAGTGCGGAGGAAAACCAAGAAAAGCAAGGTTAGAGCAGAGGAAAACCAAGAAAAGCTGGGTTAGAGCGGAGGAAAACCAAGAAAAGCGGGGTTATAGCGGAGGAAAACCAAGAAAAGCGGGGTTAGAGCAATGGAAAACCAAGAATAGTGAAGTTAGAGCGGAGGAAAACCAAGAAAAGCGGGGTTAGAGCGGATGAAAACCAAGAAAAGCGGGGTTAGAGCGGAGGAAAACCTAGTAAAGCGGGGTAAGAGGGGAGGAAAACCAAAATAAACGGGGTTAGAGCGGAGAAAAACCAAGAAAAGCAGGGATAGAAGGGAGGAAAACCAAGAAAAGCGGGGTTAGAGCGGATGAAAACCAAGAAAAGCGGGGTTAGAGCGGAGGAAAACCAAGTAAAGCGGGGTAAGAGGGGAGGAAAACCAAAATAAACGGGGTTAGAGCGGAGAAAAACCAAGAAAAGCAGGGATAGAAGGGAGGAAAACCAAGAAAAGCGGGGTTAGAGTGGAGAAAAACCAACAAAAACAGGGTTAGAGCAAAGGAAACCCAAGAAAAGCTGGGTTAGAGTGGAGGAAAACCAAGAAAAGCGGAACAAGTGCAAAGGAAAACCAAGAAAAGCGGGGTTAGAGCGGAGGAAAACCAAGAAAAGCTGGGATAGAGCGGAGGAAAACCAAGAAAAGAGGGGTTAGAAAAGAGGAAAACCAAGAAAAGCGGGGTTAGAGCGGAGGAAACCCAAGAAAAGCAGGGTTGGAGCAAAGGAATACCAAGAAAAGCGAAGTTAGAGCGGAGGAAAACCAAGAAAAGCTGGGTTAGAGCGGAGGAAAACCAAGAAAAGCGGGGTTATAGCGGAGGAAAACCAAGAAAAGCGGGGTTAGAGCGGAGGAAAACCAAGAAAAGCGGGTTTAGAGCGGAGGAAAACCAAGAAAAAAGGGGTTAGTGCGGAGGAAAACCAAGTAAAGCGGGGTTAGAGCGGAGGAAAACCAAGAAAAGCGAAGTTAGAGCGGAGGAAAACCAAGAAAAGCAGAATAAGTGCAGAGGAAAACCAAGAAAAGCGGGGTTAGATCGGAGGAAAACCAAGAAAAAAATTTAGAGTGGAAGAAAACGAAGAAAAGCGCGGTTAGAGCAGCAGAAATCCGAGAAAAGCATGGTTAGAGTGGAGAAAAACCAAGAGAAACGGGGTTAGAGCGGAGAAAAACCAAGAAAAGCAGCGTTAGAGCGCAGAAAATCCAAGAAAAGCGAAGATAGAAGGGAGGAAACCCAAGAAAAGCGGGGTTAGAGCGGAGGAAAACCAAGAACAGAGGGGTTAGAGAGGAGGAAAACCAAGAAAAGCGAAGTTAGAGCGGAGGAAAACCAAGAAAAGCGGAATAAGTGCGGAGGATAACCAAGAAAAGTGGGGTTAGAGCGGAGGAAAACCAAGAAAAAGTAGTTAGAGAGGAAGAAAACGAAGAAAAGCGCGATTAGAGCAGCAGAAATCCGAGAAAAGCATGGTTAGAGTGGAGAAAAACCATGAAAAGCTGGGTTAGAGTGGATAAAAACCAAGAAAAGCATGGTTAGTGCAGAGGAAAACCAAGAAAAGCGGGGTTAGAGCGGAGGAAAACCATGTAAAGCGGGGTTAGAGCAGAGGAAAACCAAGCAAAGTGGTGATAGAGCGTAGGAAAACCACGAAAAGCGGTGATAGCGCGGAGGAAAACCAAGAAAAACAAGGTTAGAGCAAAGAAAAACCAAGGAAAGCAGGGTTAGAGCAAAGGAAAACCAAGAAAAGCGAAGATAGAGCTAAGGAAAACCAAGAAAAGCGGGGTTAGAGCGGAGGATAACCAAGAAAAGTGGGGTTAGAAAGGAGGAAAACCAAGAAAAGCGGCGTTAGAGCGGAGGAAAACCATGTAAAGCAGGGTTAGAGCTAAAGAAAACCAAATAAAGCAGAGTTAGAATGGAAGAAAACGAAGAAAAGCGTGGTTAGAGCAGCAGAAATCCGAGAAAAGCATGGCTAGAGTGGAGAAAAACGATGAAAAGCGCGATTAGAGCGGAGAAAAACCAAGAAAAGCGGGATTAGAGCGGAGGAAAACCAAGAAAAGCGGGGTTAGAGCAATGGAAAACCAAGAATAGTGAAGTTAGAGCGGAGGAAAACCAAGAAAAGCGGGGTTAGAGCGCATGAAAACCAAGAAAAGCGGGGTTAGAGTGGAGGAAAACCAAGTAAAGCGGGGTTAGTGCGGAGGAAAACCAAAATAAACGGGGTTAGAGCGGAGAAAAACCAAGAAAAGCAGGGATAGAAGGGAGTAAAACCAAGAAAAGCGGGGTTAGAGCAGAGAGAAACCAACAAAAACAGGGTTAGAGCAAAGGAAACCCAAGAAAAGCTGGGTTAGAGTGGAGGAAAACCAAGAAAAGCGGAACAAGTGCGGAGGAAAACCAAGAAAAGCAAGGCTGGAGCGGAGGAAAACCAAGAAAAGCTGGGATAGAGCGGAGGAAAACCAAGAAAAGAGGGGTTAGAAAAGAGGAAAACCAAGAAAAGAGGGGTTAGAGCATGGAAACCCAAGAAAAGCAGGGTTAGAGCAAAGGAAAACCAAGAAAAGCGAAGTTAGAGCGGAGGAAAACCAAGAAAAGCTGAGTTAGAGCGGAGGAAAACCAAGAAAAGCGGGGTTATAGCGGAGGAAAACCAAGAAAAGCGGGGTTAGAGCGGAGGAAAACCAAGAAAATCGGGGTTAGAGCGGAGGAAAACCAAGAAAAGTGGTGTTAGAGCGTAGGAAAACCAAGAAAAGCGGAGATAGAGCGGAGGAAAACCAAGAAAAGTGGTGATAGAGCGTAGGAAAACCACGAAAAGCGGTGATAGCGCGGAGGAAAACCAAGAAAAACAAGGTTAGAGCAAAGAAAAACCAAGAAAAGCAGGGCTAGAGCAAAGGAAAACCAAGAAAAGCGAAGATAGAGCGGAGGAAAACCAAGAAAAGCGGGGTTAGAGCGGAGGATAACCAAGAAAAGTGGGGTTAGAAAGGAGGAAAACCAAGAAAAGCGGCGTTAGAGCGGAGGAAAACCATGTAAAGCAGGGTTAGAGCAAAGGAAAACCAAATAAAGCAGAGTTAGAATGGAAGAAAACGAAGAAAAGCGTGGTTAGAGCAGCAGAAATCCGAGAAAAGCATGGCTAGAGTGGAGAAAAACGATGAAAAGCTGGGTTAGAGCGGAGAAAAACCAAGAAAAGCGGGATTAGAGCGGAGGAAAACCAAGAAAAGCGGGGTTAGAGCAATGGAAAACCAAGAATAGTGAAGTTAGAGCGGAGGAAAACCAAGAAAAGCGGGGTTAGAGCGGATGAAAACCAAGAAAAGCGGGGTTAGAGCGGAGGAAAACCAAGTAAAGCGGGGTAAGAGGGGAGGAAAACCAAAATAAACGGGGTTAGAGCGGAGAAAAACCAAGAAAAGCAGGGATAGAAGGGAGGAAAACCAAGAAAAGCGGGGTTAGAGTGGAGAAAAACCAACAAAAACAGGGTTAGAGCAAAGGAAACCCAAGAAAAGCTGGGTTAGAGTGGAGGAAAACCAAGAAAAGCGGAACAACTGCGGAGGAAAACCAAGAAAAGCGGGGTTAGAACGGAGGAAAACCAAGAAAAGCTGGGATAGAGCGGAGGAAAACCAAGAAAAGAGGGGTTAGAAAAGAGGAAAACCGAGAAAAGCGGGGTTAGAGCGGAGGAAACGCAAGAAAAGCAGGGTTGGAGCAAAGGAAAACCAAGAAAAGCGAAGTTAGAGCGGAGGAAAACCAAGAAAAGCTGGGTTAGAGCGGAGGAAAACCAAGAAAAGCGGGGTTATAGCGGAGGAAAACCAAGAAAAGCGGGGTTAGAGCGGAGGAAAACCAAGAAAAGCGGGGTTAGAGCGGAGGAAAACCAAGAAAAAAGGGGTTAGTGCGGAGGAAAACCAAGTAAAGCGGGGTTAGAGCGAAGGAAAACCAAGAAAAGCGAAGTTAGAGCGGAGGAAAACCAAGAAAAGCGGAATAAGTGCGGAGGATAACCAAGAAAAGTGGGGTTAGAGCGGAGGAAAACCAAGAAAAAGAAGTTAGAGAGGAAGAAAACGAAGAAAAGCGCGGTTAGAGCAGCAGAAATCCGAGAAAAGCATGGTTAGAGTGGAGAAAAACCATGAAAAGCTGGGTTAGAGTGGAGAAAAACCAAGAAAAGCATGGTTAGTGCAGAGGAAAACCAAGAAAAGCGGGGTTAGAGCGGAGGAAAACCAAGAAAAGCGGGGTTAGAGCAGAGGAAAACCAAGAAAAGCGGGGTTAGAGCGGAGAAAAACCAAGAAAAGCGGGGTTACATGGAGGAAAACTATGTAAAGCGGGGTTAGAGCGGAGGAAAACCAAGAAAAGCGGTGTTAGAGCGGAGGAAAACGAAGTAAAGCGGGGTTAGAGCGGAGGAAAACCAAGAAAAAGAATTTAGAGAGGAAGAAAACGAGGAAAAGCGCGGTTAGAGCAGCAGAAATCCGAGAAAAGCATGGTTAGAGTAGAGAAAAACCATGAAAAGCTGGGTTAGAGTGGAGAAAAACCAAGAAAAGCGGGGTTAGAGCGGAGGAAAACCAAGTAAAGCGGGGTTAGAGCGGAGGAAAACCAAGAAAAGCGGGGTTAGAGCGGAGGAAAACCAAGAAAAGCGAAGTTAGAGCGGAGGAAAACCAAGAAAGGCAGAGTAAGTGCGGAGGAAAACCAAGAAAAGCAAGGTTAAAGCGGAGAAAAACCAAGAAAAGCAGGGATAGAAGGGAGGAAAACCAAGAAAAGCGGCGTTAGAGCAGAGAAAAACCAACAAAAACAGGGTTTGAGCAAAGAAAAACCAAGAAAAGCTGGGTTAGAGCGGAGGAAAACCAAGAAAAGCGGGGTTAGAGCGGAGGAAAACCAAGAAAAGCGGGGTTAGAGCGGAGGAAAACCAAGAAAAAAGGGGTTAGTGCGGAGGAAAACCAAGTAAAGCGGGGTTAGAGCGGAGGAAAACCAAGAAAAGCGAAGTTAGAGCGGAGGAAAACCAAGAAAAGCGGAATAAGTGCGGAGGATAACCAAGAAAAGTGGGGTTAGGGCGGAGGAAAACCAAGAAAAAGAAGTTAGAGAGGAAGAAAACGAAGAAAAGCGCGGTTAGAGCAGCAGAAATCCGAGAAAAGCATGGTTAGAGTGGAGAAAAACCATGAAAAGCTGGGTTAGAGTGGAGAAAAACCAAGAAAAGCATGGTTAGTGCAGAGGAAAACCAAGAAAAGCGGGGTTAGAGCGGAGGAAAACAAAGAAAAGCGGGGTTAGAGCAGAGGAAAACCAAGAAAAGCGGGGTTAGAGCGGAGAAAAACCAAGAAAAGCGGGGTTAGATGGAGGAAAACCATGTAAAGCGGGGTTAGAGCGGAGGAAAACCAAGAAAAGCGGTGTTAGAGCGGAGGAAAACGAAGTAAAGCGGGGTTAGAGCGGAGGAAAACCAAGAAAAAGAATTTAGAGAGGAAGAAAACGAGGAAAAGCGCGGTTAGAGCAGCAGAAATCCGAGAAAAGCATGGTTAGAGTAGAGAAAAACCATGAAAAGCTGGGTTAGAGTGGAGAAAAACCAAGAAAAGCGGGGTTAGAGCGGAGGAAAACCAAGTAAAGCGGGGTTAGAGCGGAGGAAAACCAAGAAAAGCGGGGTTAGAGCGGAGGAAAACCAAGAAAAGCGAAGTTAGAGCGGAGGAAAACCAAGAAAGGCAGAGTAAGTGCGGAGGAAAACCAAGAAAAGCGGGGTTAAAGCGGAGAAAAACCAAGAAAAGCAGGGATAGAAGGGAGGAAAACCAAGAAAAGCGGCGTTAGAGCAGAGAAAAACCAACAAAAACAGGGTTTGAGCAAAGAAAAACCAAGAAAAGCTGGGTTAGAGCGGAGGAAAACCAAGAAAAGCGGAACAAGTGCGGAGGAAAACCAAGAAAAGCAAGGTTAGAGAGGAGGAAAACCAAGAAAAGCTGGGTTAGAGCGGAGGAAAACCAAGAAAAGCGGGGTTATAGCGGAGGAAAACCAAGAAAAGCGGGGTTAGAGCGGAGGAAAACCAAGAAAAGTGGTGTTAGAGCGTAGGAAAACCAAGAAAAGCGGTGATAGAGTGGAGGAAAACCAAGAAAAGTGGTGATAGAGCGTAGGAAAACCAAGAAAAGCTCTGATAGCGCGGAGGAAAACCAAGAAAAGCGGGGTTAGAGCAAAGAAAAACCAAGAAAAGCGGGGTTAGAGCAAAGGAAAACCAAGAAAAGCGAAGATAGAGCATAGGAAAACCAAGAAAAGCAAGGTTAGAGCGGAGGAAAACCTAGAAAAAAGGGGTTAGAGCAAAGGAAAACCAAGAAAAGCGGGGTTAGAGCGCAGGAAAACCAAGAAAAGCGAAGTTAGAGCGGAGGAAAACCAAGAAAGGCAGAATAAGTGCGGAGGAATACCAAGAAAAGCAGGGTTAGAGCGGATGAAAACCAAGAAAAGCGGGGTTAGAGCGGAAGAAAAACAAGAAAAGCTGGGATAGAGCAGAGGAAAACCAAGAAAAGTGGTGATAGAGCGTAGGAAAACCACGAAAAGCGGTGATAGCGCGGAGGAAAACCAAGAAAAACAAGGTTAGAGCAAAGAAAAACCAAGAAAAGCAGGGTTAGGGCAAAGGAAAACCAAGAAAAGCGAAGATAGAGCGGAGGAAAACCAAGAAAAGCGGGGTTAGAGCGGAGGAAAACCAAGAAAAAAGGGGTTAGAGCAGAAGAAATCCAAGAGAAGCGAGGATAGAAGGGAGGAAAACCAAGAAAAGCGGGGTTAGAGCGGAGGAAAACCAAGAAAAGAGGGGTTAGAAAGGAGGAAAACCAAGAAAAGCGGCGTTAGAGCGGAGGAAAACCATGTAAAGCAGGGTTAGAGCAAAGGAAAACCAAATAAAGCAGAGTTAGAATGGAAGAAAACGAAGAAAAGCGTGGTTAGAGCAGCAGAAATCCGAGAAAAGCATGGCTAGAGTGGAGAAAAACGATGAAAAGCTGGGTTAGAGCGGAGAAACACCAAGAAAAGCGGGATTAGAGCGGAGGAAAACCAAGAAAAGCGGAATAAGTGCGGAGGATAACCAAGAAAAGCGGGGTTAGAGCGGAGGAAAACCAAGAAAAAGAAGTTAGAGAGGAAGAAAACGAAGAAAAGCGCGGTTAGAGCAGCAGAAATCCGAGAAAAGCATGGTTAGAGTGGAGAAAAACCATGAAAAGCTGGGTTAGAGTGGAGAAAAACCAAGAAAAGCGGGGTTACTGCGGAGCAAAACCAAGAAGAGCGGGCTTAGAGCGGAGGAAAACCAAGAAAAGCAGGGATAGAGCGGAGGAAAACCAAGAAAAGAGGGGTTAGAAAAGAGGAAAACCAAGAAAAGCGGGGTTAGAGCGGAGGAAACCCAAGAAAAGCAGGGTTAGAGCAAAGGAAAACCAAGAAAAGCGGGGTTAGAGCAAAGGAAATCCAAGAAAAGCGGGGTTAGAGCGGAGGAAAACCAAGAAAAGCGGGGTTATAGTGGAGGAAAACCAAGAGAAGCGGGGTTTGAGCGGAGGAAAACCAAGAAGAGCGGGGTTAGAGCGGAGGAAAACCAAGAAAAAAGGGGTTAGTGCGGAGGAAAACCAAGAAAAGCGGGGTTAGAGCGCAGAAAAACCAAGAAAAGTGGTGTTAGAGCGTAGGAAAACCAAGAAAAGCAGAATAAGTGCAGAGGAAAACCAAGAAAAGCGGGGTTAGATCGGAGGAAAACCAAGAAAAAGAATTTAGAGTGGAAGAAAATGAAGAAAAGCGCGGTTAGAGCAGCAGAAATCCGAGAAAAGCATGGTTAGAGTGGAGAAAAACCAAGAGAAACGGGGTTAGAGCGGAGAAAAACCAAGAAAAGCAGGGTTAGAGCGCAGAAAAACCAAGAAAAGCGAGGATAGAAGGGAGGAAAACCAAGAAAAGCGGGGTTAGAGTGGAGGAAAACCAAGAAAAGCGGGGTTAGAGCGGAGGAAAACCAAGAAAAGCTTGGATAGAGCGGAGGAAAACCAAGAAAAGAGGGGTTAGAAAAGAGGAAAACCAAGAAAAGCGGGGTTAGAGCGGAGGAAACCCAAGAAAAGCAGGGTTAGAGCAAAGGAAAACCACGAAAAGTGGTGATAGAGCGTAGGAAAACCACGAAAAGCTGGGTTAGAGCGTGGAGGAAAACCAAGAAAAGCAAGGTTAGAGGAAAGAAAAACCAAGAAAAGCAGGGTTAGAGCAAAGGAAAACCAAGGAAAGCGAAGATAGAGCGGAGGAAAACCAAGAAAAGCGGGGTTAGAGCGGAGGAAATCCAAGAAAAGCGGGGTTAGAGCGGAGGAAAACCAAGAAAAGCGAGGATAGAAGGGAGGAAAACCAAGAAAAGCGGGGTTAGAGCGGAGGAAAACCAAGAAAAGAGGGGTTAGAAAGGAAGAAAACCAAGAAAAGCAGCGTTAGAGCGGAGGAAAACCATGTAAAGCGGGGTTAGAGCAAAGGAAAACCAAATAAAGCAGAGTTAGAATGGAAGAAAACGAAGAAAAGCGTGGTTAGAGCAGCAGAAATCCGAGAAAAGCATGGCTAGAGTGGAGAAAAACGATGAAAAGCTGGGTTAGAGCGGAGAAAAACCAAGACAAGCGGGATTAGAGCGGAGGTAAACCAAGAAAAGCGGGGTTAGAGCAATGGAAAACCAAGAATACTGAAGTTAGAGTGGAGGAAAACCAAGAAAAGCGGGGTTAGAGCGGATGAAAACCAAGAAAAGCGGGGTTAGAGCGGAAGAAAACCAAGAAAAGCTGGGATAGAGCGGAGGAAAACCAAGAAAAGCGGGGTTAGAGCAAAGTAAAACCTAATAAAGCAGAGTTAGAATGGAAGAAAACGATAAAAACCGTGGTTAGAGCAGAAGAAATCCGAGAAAAGCATGGCTAGAGTGGAGAAAAACGATGAAAAGCTGGGTTAGAGCGGAGAAAAACCAAGAAAAGCGGGGTTAGTGCAGTGGAAAACCAAGAAGAGCGGGGTTAGAGCGGAGGAAAACCAAGTAAAGCGGGGTTAGAGCGGAGGAAAACCAAAAGAAACGGGGTTAGAGCGGAGAAAAACCAAGAAAAGCAGGGATAGAAGGGAGGAAAATCAAGAAAAGCGGACTTAGAGCAGAGAAAAACCAACAAAAACAGGGTTAGAGCAAAGGAAAACCAAGAAAAGCTGGGTTAGAGCGGAGGAAAACCAAGAAAAGCGGGGTTAGAGCGGAGGAAAACCAAGAAAAGCGGGGTTGGAGCAGAGAAAAACCAAGAAAAGCTGGGTTAGAGCGGAGGAAAACCAAGAAAAGCGGGGTTAGAGCGGAGGAAAACCAAGAAAAGCGGGGTTGGAGCAGAGGAAAACCAAGAAAAGCGGGGTTAGTGCGGAGGAAAACTAAGAAAAGCGGGGTTAGAGCGGAGGAAAACCAAGAAAAAAGGGGTTAGTGCGGAGGAAAACCAAGTAAAGCGGGGTTAGAGCGGAGGAAAACCAAGAAAAGCGAAGTTAGAGCGGAGGAAAACCAAGAAAAGCACAATAAGTGCAGAGGAAAACCAAGAAAAGCAGGGTTAGATCGGAGGAAAACCAAGAAAAAGAATTTAGAGTGGAAAAAACGAAGAAAAGCGCGGTTAGAGCAGCAGAAATCCGAGAAAAGCATGGTTAGAGTGGAGAAAAACCAAGTGAAACGGGGTTAGAGCGGAGAAAAACCAAGAAAAGCAGGGTTAGAGCGCAGAAAAACCAAGAAAAGCGAGGATAGAATGGAGGAAAACCAAGAAAAGCGGGGTTAGAGCGGAGGAAAACCAGGAAAAGCGGGGTTAGAGCGGAGGAAAACCAAGAAAAGCTGGGATAGAGCGGAGGAAAACCAAGAAAAGAGGGGTTAGAAAAGAGGAAAACCAAGAAAAGCGGGGTTAGAGCGGAGGAAACCCAAGAAAAGCAGGGTTAGAGCAAAGGAAAACCAAGAAAAGCGAAGTTAGAGCGGAGGAAAACCAAGAAAAGTTGGGATAGAGCGGAGGAAAGCCAAGAAAAGCTGGGTTAGAGCGGAGGAAAACCAAGAAAAGCGAGGTTAGAGCGGAGGAAAACCAAGAAAAGCGGGGTTAGAGCGGAGGAAAACCAAGAAAAGTGGTATTAGAGCGTAGGAAAACCAAGAAAAGCGGTGATAAAGCGGAGGAAAACCAAGAAAAGTGGTGATAGAGCGTAGGAAAACCACGAAAAGTGGTGATAGCGCAAAGGAAAACCAAGAAAAGCAAGGTTAGAGCAAAGAAAAACCAAGAAAAGCAGGGTTAGAGCAAAGGAAAACCAAGAAAACAGAAGGTAGAGCGGAGGAAAACCAAGAAAAGCGGGGTTAGAGCGGAGGAAAACCAAGAAAAGTGGGGTTAGAGCGGAGGAAATCCAAGAAAAGCGGGGTTAGAGCGGAGGAAAACCAAGAAAAGCGAGGATAGAAGGGAGGAAAACCAAGAAAAGCGGGGTTAGAGCGGAGGATAACCAAGAAAAGTGGGGTTAGAAAGGAGGAAAACCAAGAAAAGCGGCGTTAGAGCGGAGGAAAACCATGTAAAGCAGGGTTAGAGCAAAGGAAAACCAAATAAAGCAGAGTTAGAATGGAAGAAAACGAAGAAAAGCGTGGTTAGAGCAGCAGAAATCCGAGAAAAGCATGGCTAGAGTGGAGAAAAACGATGAAAAGCTGCGTTAGAGCGGAGAAAAACCAAGAAAAGCGGGATTAGAGAGGATGAAAACCAAGAAAAGCGGGGTTAGAGCGGATGAAAACCAAGAAAAGCTGGGATAGAGCAGAGGAAAACCATGTAAAGCAGGGTTAGAGCAAAGGAAAACCTAATAAAGCAGAGTTAGAATGGAAGAAAACGAAGAAAAGCGTGGTTAGAGCAGCAGAAATCCGAGAAAAGCATGGCTAGAGTGGAGAAAAACGATGAAAAGCAAGGTTAGAGCGGAGAAAAATCAAGAAAAAGAATTTAGAGAGGAAGAAAACGAGGAAAAGCGCGGTTAGAGCAGCAGAAATCCGAGAAAAGCATGGTTAGAGTGGAGAAAAACCATGAAAAGCTGGGTTAGAGTGGAGAAAAAACAACAAAAGCAGGGTTAGTGCGGAGGAAAACCAAGAAAAGAGGGTTTAGTGCGGAGGAAAACCAAGAAAAGCGGGGTTAGAGCAAAGGAAAACCAAGAAAAGCGGGGTTAGAGTGGAGGAAAACCAAGTAAGACAGAGTTAGAACGGAATAAAACGTAGAAAAGCGTGGTTGGAGGAGCAGAAATCCGAGAAAAGCATGGCTAGAGTGGAGAAAAACGATGAAAAGCTGGGTTAGAGCGGAGAAAAACCAAGAAAAGCGGGGTTAGTGCAGAGGAAAACCAAGAAAAAAGGGGTTAGTGCGGAGGAAAACCAAGTAAAGCGGGGTTAGAGCGGAGGAAAACCAAAAGAAACGGGGTTAGAGCGGAGAAAAACCAAGTAAAGCAGGGAAAGAATGGAGGAAAACCAAGAAAAGCGGCGTTAGAGCAGAGAAAAACCAACAAAAACAGGGTTAGAGCAAAGGAAAACCAAGAAAAGCTGGGTTAGAGCGGAGGAAAACCAAGAAAAGCGGAACAAGTGCGGAGGAAAACCAAGAAAAGCGGGGTTAGAGCGGAGGAAAACCAAGAAAAGCTGGGATAGAGCGGAGGAAAACCAAGAAAAGAGGGGTTAGAAAAGAGGAAAACCAAGATAAGGGGGGTTATAGAGGAGGAAAACCAAGAAAAGCGGGGTTAGAGCGGAGGAAAACCAAGAAAAGTGGGGTTAGAGCGGAGGAAAACCAAGAAAAGCGAAGTTAGAGCGGAGAAAAACCAAGTAAAGCGGGGTTATAGCGGAGGAAAACCAAGAAAAGCGGGGTTAGAGCGGAGGAAAACTAAGAAAAGCGGAATAAGTGCGGAGGATAACCAAGAAAAGCGGGGTTAGAGAGGAGGAAAACCAAGAAAAAATGGGTTAGTGCGGAGGAAAACCAAGAAAAGCAGGGTTAGAGCGGAGGAAAACCAAGTAAAGCGGGGTTAGAGCGGAGGAAAACCAAGAAAAAGAATTTAGAGTGGAAGAAAATGAAGAAAAGCGCGGTTAGAGCAGCAGAAATCCGAGAAAAGCATGGTTAGAGTGGAGAAAAACCAAGAGAAACGGGGTTAGAGCTGAGAAAAACCAAGAAAAGCAGGGTTAGAGCGCAGAAAAACCAAGAAAAGCGAGGATAGAAGGGAGGAAAACCAAGAAAAGCGGGGTTAGAGCGGAGGAAAACCAAGAAAAGCGGGGTTAGAGCGGAGGAAAACCAAGAAAATCTGGGATAGAGCGGAGGAAAACCAAGAAAAGAGGGGTTAGAAAAGAGGAAAACCAAGAAAAGCGGGGTTAGAGCGGAGGAAACCCAAGAAAAGCAGGGTTAGAGCAAAGGGAAACCAAGAAAAGCCAAGTTAGAGCGGAGGAAAATTAAGAAAAGCTGGGTTAGAGCGGAGGAAAACCAAGAAAAGCGGGGTTATAGCGGAGGAAAACCAAGAAAAGCAGGGTTAGAGCGGAGGAAAACCAAGTAAAGCGGGGTTAGAGCGGAGGAAAACCAAGAAAAGTGGAGTTAGAGCGTAGGAAAACCAAGAAAAGCGGTGATAGAGCGTAGGAAAACCACGAAAAGTGGTGATAGAGCGGAGGAAAACCAAGAAAAGCGGGGTTAGAGCGGAGGAAATCCAAGAAAAGCGGGGTTAGAGCGGAGGAAAACCAAGAAAAGCGAGGATAGAAGGGAGGAAAACCAAGAAAAGCGGGGTTAGAGCGGAGGAAAACCAAGAAAAGAGGGGTTAGAAAGGAGGAAAACCAAGAAAAGCGGCGTTAGAGCGGAGGAAAACCATGTAAAGCGGGGTTAGAGCAAAGGAAAACCAAATAAAGCAGAGTTAGAATGGAAGAAAACGAAGAAAAGCGTGGTTAGAGCAGCAGAAATCCGAGAAAAGCATGGCTAGAGTGGAGAAAAACGATGAAAAGCTGGGTTAGAGAGGAGAAAAACCAAGAAAAGCGGGATTAGAGCGGAGGTAAACCAAGAAAAGCGGGGTTAGAGCAATGGAAAACCAAGAATAGTGAAGTTAGAGCGGAGGAAAACCAAGAAAAGCGGGGTTAGAGCGGATGAAAACCAAGAAAAGCGGGGTTAGAGCGGAAGAAAACCAAGAAAAGCTGGGATAGAGCAGAGGAAAACCATGTAAAGCAGGGTTAGAGCAAAGGAAAACCTAATAAAGCAGAGTTAGAATGGAAGAAAACGAAGAAAAGCGTGGTTAGAGCAGCAGAAATCCGAGAAAAGCATGGCTAGAGTGGAGAAAAACGATGAAAAGCTGGGTTAGAGCGGAGAAAAACCAAGAAAAAGAATTTAGAGAGGAAGAAAACGAGGAAAAGCGCGGTTAGAGCAGCAGAAATCCGAGAAAAGCATGGTTAGAGTGGAGAAAAACCATGAAAAGCTGGGTTAGAGTGGAGAAAAACCAAGAAAAGCGGGGTTAGTGCGGAGGAAAACCAAGAAAAGAGGGGTTAGTGCGGAGGAAAACCAAGAAAAGCGGGGTTAGAGCAAAGGAAAACCAAGAAAAGCGGGGTTAGAGCGGAGGAAAACCAAGTAAAGCAGAGTTAGAACGGAATAAAACGTAGAAAAGCGTGGTTGGAGGAGCAGAAATCCGAGAAAAGCATGGTTAGAGTGGAGAAAAACGATGAAAAGCTGGGTTAGAGCGGAGAAAAACCAAGAAAAGCGGGGTTAGTGCAGAGGAAAACCAAGAAAAAAGGGGTTAGTGCGGAGGAAAACCAAGTAAAGCGGGGTTAGAGCGGAGGAAAACCAAAAGAAACGGGGTTAGAGCGTAGAAAAACCAAGAAAAGCAGGGATAGAATGTAGGAAAACCAAGAAAAGCGGGCTTAGAGCAGAGAAAAACCAACAAAAACAGGGTTAGAGCAAAGGAAAACCAAGAAAAGCTGGGTTAGAGCGGAGGAAAGCCAAGAAAAGAGGGGTTAGAGAGGAGGAAAACCAAGAAAAGAGGGGTTAGAGAGGAGGAAAACCAAGAAAAGCGAAGTTAGAGCGGAGGAAAACCAAGAAAAGCGGAATAAGTGCGGAGGATAACCAAGAAAAGCGGGGTTAGAGTGGAGGAAAACCAAGAAAAAGAAGTTAGAGAAGAAGAAAACGAAGAAAAGCGCGGTTAGAGCAGCAGAAATCTGAGAAAAGCATGGTTAGAGTGGAGAAAAACCATGAAAAGCTGGGTTAGAGTGGAGAAAAACCAAGAAAAGCGGAGTTAATGCGGAGGAAAACCAAGAAAAGCGGGGTTAGAGCGGAGGAAAACCAAGAAAAGCGGGGTAAGAGCGGAGGAAAACCAAGAAAATCTGGGATAGAGCGGAGGAAAACCAAGAAAAGAGGGGTTAGAAAAGAGGAAAACCAAGAAAAGCGGGGTTAGAGCAAAGGAAACCCAAGAAAAGCAGGGTTAGAGCAAAGGGAAACCAAGAAAAGCCAAGTTAGAGCGGAGGAAAATTAAGAAAAGCTGGGTTAGAGCGGAGGAAAACCAAGAAAAGCGGGGTTATAGCGGAGGAAAACCAAGAAAAGCAGGGTTAGAGCGGAGGAAAACCAAGTAAAGCGGGGTTAGAGCGGAGGAAAACCAAGAAAAGTGGAGTTAGAGCGTAGGAAAACCAAGAAAAGCGGTGATAGAGCGTAGGAAAACCACGAAAAGTGGTGATAGAGCGGAGGAAAACCAAGAAAAGCGGGGTTAGAGCGGAGGAAATCCAAGAAAAGCGGGGTTAGAGCGGAGGAAAACCAAGAAAAGCGGGGTTAGAGCGGACGAAAACCAAGAAAAGCGGGGTTAGAGCGGAGGAAAACCAAGAAAAGAGGGGTTAGAAAGGAGGAAAACCAAGAAAAGCGGCGTTAGAGCGGAGGAAAACCATGTAAAGCGGGGTTAGAGCAAAGGAAAACCAAATAAAGCAGAGTTAGAATGGAAGAAAACGAAGAAAAGCGTGGTTAGAGCAGCAGAAATCCGAGAAAAGCATGGCTAGAGTAAAGAAAAACGATGAAAAGCTGGGTTAGAGCGGAGAAAAACCAAGAAAAGCGGGATTAGAGCGGAGGTAAACCAAGAAAAGCGGGGTTAGAGCAATGGAAAACCAAGAATACTGAAGTTAGAGTGGAGGAAAACCAAGAAAAGCGGGGTTAGAGCGGATGAAAACCAAGAAAAGCGGGGTTAGAGCGGAAGAAAACCAAGAAAAGCTGGGATAGAGCAGAGGAAAACCATGTAAAGCAGGGTTAGAGCAAAGGAAAACCTAATAAAGCAGAGTTAGAATGGAAGAAAACGAAGAAAAGCGTGGTTAGAGCAGCAGAAATCCGAGAAAAGCATGGCTAGAGTGGAGAAAAACGATGAAAAGCTGGGTTAGAGCGGAGAAAAACCAAGAAAAAGAATTTAGAGAGGAAGAAAACGAGGAAAAGCGCGGTTAGAGCAGCAGAAATCCGAGAAAAGCATGGTTAGAGTGGAGAAAAACCATGAAAAGCTGGGTTAGAGTGGAGAAAAACCAAGAAAAGCGGGGTTAGTGCGGAGGAAAACCAAGAAAAGAGGGGTTAGTGCGGAGGAAAACCAAGAAAAGCGGGGTTAGAGCAAAGGAAAACCAAGAAAAGCGGGGTTAGAGCGGAGGAAAACCAAGTAAAGCAGAGTTAGAACGGAATAAAACGTAGAAAAACGTGGTTGGAGGAGCAGAAATCCGAGAAAAGCATGGTTAGAGTGGAGAAAAACGATGAAAAGCTGGGTTAGAGCGGAGAAAAACCAAGAAAAGCGGGGTTAGTGCAGAGGAAAACCAAGAAAAAAGGGGTTAGTGCGGAGGAAAACCAAGTAAAGCGGGGTTAGAGCGGAGGAAAACCAAAAGAAACGGGGTTAGAGCGTAGAAAAACCAAGAAAAGCAGGGATAGAATGGAGGAAAACCAAGAAAAGCGGCGTTAGAGCAGAGAAAAACCAACAAAAACAGGGTTAGAGCAAAGGAAAACCAAGAAAAGCTGGGTTAGAGCGGAGGAAAGCCAAGAAAAGAGGGGTTAGAGAGGAGGAAAACCAAGAAAAGAGGGGTTAGAGAGGAGGAAAACCAAGAAAAGCGAAGTTAGAGCGGAGGAAAACCAAGAAAAGCGGAATAAGTGCGGAGGATAACCAAGAAAAGCGGGGTTAGAGTGGAGGAAAACCAAGAAAAAGAAGTTAGAGAAGAAGAAAACGAAGAAAAGCGCGGTTAGAGCAGCAGAAATCTGAGAAAAGCATGGTTAGAGTGGAGAAAAACCATGAAAAGCTGGGTTAGAGTGGAGAAAAACCAAGAAAAGCGGAGTTACTGCGGAGGAAAACCAAGAAAAGCGGGGTTAGAGCGGAGGAAAACCAAGAGAAGCGGGGTTAGAGCAGAGGAAAACCAAGAAAAGCGGGGTAAGAGCGGAGAAAAACCAAGAAAAGCGGGGTTAGAGCGGAGGAAAACCAAGAAAAGCGGGGTTAGAGCGGAGGAAAACGAAGTAAAGCGGGGTTAGAGCGGGGGAAAACAAAGAAAAAGAATTTAGAGAGGAAGAAAACGAGGAAAAGCGCGGTTAGAGCAGCAGAAATCCGAGAAAAGCATGGTTAGAGTAGAGAAAAACCATGAAAAGCTGGGTTAGAGTGGAGAAAAACCAAGAAAAGCGGGGTTAGTGCGGAGGAAAACCAAGAAAAGAGGGGTTAGTGCGGAGGAAAACCAAGTAAAGCAGAGTTAGAACGGAATAAAACGTAGAAAAGCGTGGTTGGAGGAGCAGAAATCCGAGAAAAGCATGGTTAGAGTGGAGAAAAACGATGAAAAGCTGGGTTAGAGCGGAGAAAAACCAAGAAAAGCGGGGTTAGTGCAGAGGAAAACCAAGAAAAAAGGGGTTAGTGCGGAGGAAAACCAAGTAAAGCGGGGTTAGAGCGGAGGAAAACCAAAAGAAACGGGGTTAGTGCGTAGAAAAACCAAGAAAAGCGGGGTTAGAGCGGAGGAAAACCAAGAAAAGCGGGGTTAGAGCGGAGGAAAACCAAGAAAAGTGGTGTTAGAGCGTAGGAAAACCAAGAAAAGCGGTGATAGAGTGGAGGAAAACCAAGAAAAGTGGTGATAGAGCGTAGGAAAACCACGAAAAGCGGTGATAGCGCAGAGGAAAACCAAGAAAAGCGGGGTAAGAGCAAAGAAAAACCAAGAAAAGCAGGGTTAGAGCAAAGGAAAACCAAGAAAAGCGAAGATAGAGCGGAAAAAAACCAAGAAAAGCGGGGTTAGAGCGGAGGAAAACCTAGAAAAAAGGGGTTAGAGCGGAGGAAAACCAAGAAAAGCGGGATTAGAGCGGAGGAAAACCAAGAAAAGCGAAGTTAGAGCGGAGGAAAACCAAGAAAGGCAGAATAAGTGCGGAGGAAAACCAAGAAAAGCGGGGTTAGATCGGAGGAAAACGAAGAAAAAGAATTTAGAGAGGAAGAAAACGAGGAAAAGCGCGGTTAGAGCAGCAGAAATCCGAGAAAAGCATGGTTAGAGTGGTGAAAAACCATGAAAAGCTGGGTTAGAGAGGAGAAAAACAAAGAAAAGCGGGGTTAGTGCAGAGGAAAACAAAGAAAAGAGGGGTTAGTGCAAAGGAAAACCAAGAAAAGCGGGGTTAGAGCAAAGGAAAACCAAGAAAAGCGGGGTTAGAGCGGAGGAAAACCAAGTAAAGCAGAGTTAGAACGGAATAAAACGTAGAAAAGCGTGGTTGGAGCAGCAGAAATCCGAGAAAAGCATGGTTAGAGTGGAGAAAAACAATGAAAAGCTGGGTTAGAGCGGAGAAAAACCAAGAAAAGCGGGGTTAGTGCAGAGGAAAACCAAGAAAAAAGGGGTCAGTGCGGAGGAAAACCAAGTAAAGCCGAGTTAGAGCGGAGGAAAACCAAGAAAAGCGAAGTTAGAGCGGAGGAAAACCAAGAAAAGCAAAATAAGTGCAGAGGAAAACCAAGAAAAGCGGGGTTAGATCGGAGGAAAACCAAGAAAAAGAATTTAGAGTGGAAGAAAACGAAGAAAAGCGGGGTTAGAGCAGCAGAAATCCGAGAAAAGCATGGTTAGAGTGGAGAAAAACCAAGAGAAACGGGGTTAGAGCGGAGAAAAACCAAGAAAAGCAGTGTTAGAGCGCAGAAAATCCAAGAAAAGCGAGGATAGAAGGGAGGAAAACCAAGAAAAGAGGGGTTAGAGTGGAGGAAAACCAAGAAAAGCGGGGTTAGAAAGGAGGAAAACCAAGAAAAGCGGGGTTAGAAAGGAGGAAAACCAAGAAAAGCGGGGTTAGAGCGGAGGAAAACCAAGAAAAGCGAAGTTAGAGCGGAGGAAAACCAAGAAAAGCTGGGTTAGAGCGGAGGAAAACCAAGAAAAGCGGGGTTATAGCGGAGGAAAACCAAGAAAAGCGGGGTTAGAGCGGAGGAAAACCAAGAAAAGCGGGTTTACAATGGAGGAAAACTAAGAAAAGAGGTGTTAGAGCGTAGGAAAACCAAGAAAAGCGGTGATAGAGCGGAGGAAAACCAAGAAAAGTGGTGATAGAGCGTAGGAAAACCACGAAAAGCGAAGATAGAGCGGAGGAAAACCAAGAAAAGCAAGGTTAGAGCAAAGAAAAACCAAGAAAAGCAGGGTTAGAGCAAAGGAAAACCAAGAAAAGCGAAGATAGAGCGGAGGAAAACCAAGAAAAGCGGGGTTAGAGCGGAGGAAAACCAAGAAAACCGGGGTTAGAGCGGAGGAAATCCAAGAAAAGCGGGGTTGGAGCGGAGGAAAACCAAGAAAAGCGAAGTTAGAGCGGAGGAAAACCAAGAAAAGAGGGGTTAGAAAGGAGGAAAACCAAGAAAAGCGGCGTCAGAGCGGAGGAAAACCATGTAAAGCAGGGTTAGAGCAAAGGAAAACCAAATAAAGCAGAGTTAGAATGGAAGAAAACGAAGAAAAGCGTGGTTAGAGCAGCAGAAATCCGAGAAAAGCATGGCTAGAGTGGAGAAAAACGATGAAAAGCTGGGTTAGAGCGGAGAAAAACCAAGAAAAGCGGGATTAGAGCGGAGGAAAACACAGAAAAGCGGGGTTAGAGCAATGGAAAACCAAGAATACTGAAGTTAGAGCGGAGGAAAACCAAGAAAAGCGGGGTAAGAGCGGAGAAAAACCAAGAAAAGCGGGGTTAGAGCGGAGGAAAACCAAGAAAAGCGGGGTTAGAGCGGAGGAAAACGAAGTAAAGCGGGGTTAGAACGGGGGAAAACAAAGAAAAAGAATTTAGAGAGGAAGAAAACGAGGAAAAGCGCGGTTAGAGCAGCAGAAATCCGAGAAAAGCATGGTTAGAGTAGAGAAAAACCATGAAAAGCTGGGTTAGAGTGGAGAAAAAACAACAAAAGCGGGGTTAGTGCGGAGGAAAACCAAGAAAAGAGGGGTTAGAGCGGAGGAAAACCAAGAAAAAGAAGTTAGAGAAGAAGAAAACGAAGAAAAGCGCGGTTAGAGCAGCAGAAATCTGAGAAAAGCATGGTTAGAGTGGAGAAAAACCATGAAAAGCTGGGTTAGAGTGGAGAAAAACCAAGAAAAGCGGAGTTACTGCGGAGGAAAACCAAGAAAAGCGGGGTTAGAGCGGAGGAAAACCAAGAGAAGCGGGGTTAGATCGGAGGAAAACCAAGAAAAGCGGGGTAAGAGCGGAGAAAAACCAAGAAAAGCGGGGTTAGAGCGGAGGAAAACCAAGAAAAGCGGGGTTAGAGCGGAGGAAAACGAAGTAAAGCGGGGTTAGAGCGGGGGAAAACAAAGAAAAAGAATTTAGAGAGGAAGAAAACGAGGAAAAGCGCGGTTAGAGCAGCAGAAATCCGAGAAAAGCATGGTTAGAGTAGAGAAAAACCATGAAAAGCTGGGTTAGAGTGGAGAAAAACCAAGAAAAGCGGGGTTAGTGCGGAGGAAAACCAAGAAAAGAGGGGTTAGTGCGGAGGAAAACCAAGTAAAGCAGAGTTAGAACGGAATAAAACGTAGAAAAGCGTGGTTGGAGGAGCAGAAATCCGAGAAAAGCATGGTTAGAGTGGAGAAAAACGATGAAAAGCTGGGTTAGAGCGGAGAAAAACCAAGAAAAGCGGGGTTAGTGCAGAGGAAAACCAAGAAAAAAGGGGTTAGTGCGGAGGAAAACCAAGTAAAGCGGGGTTAGAGCGGAGGAAAACCAAAAGAAACGGGGTTAGTGCGTAGAAAAACCAAGAAAAGCGGGGTTAGAGCGGAGGAAAACCAAGAAAAGCGGGGTTAGAGCGGAGGAAAACCAAGAAAAGTGGTGTTAGAGCGTAGGAAAACCAAGAAAAGCGGTGATAGAGTGGAGGAAAACAAAGAAAAGTGGTGATAGATCGTAGGAAAACCACGAAAAGCGGTGATAGCGCAGAGGAAAACCAAGAAAAGCGGGGTAAGAGCAAAGAAAAACCAAGAAAAGCAGGGTTAGAGCAAAGGAAAACCAAGAAAAGCGAAGATAGAGCGGAAAAAAACCAAGAAAAGCGGGGTTTGAGCGGAGGAAAACCTAGAAAAAAGGGGTTAGAGCGGAGGAAAACCAAGAAAAGCGGGATTAGAGCGGAGGAAAACCAAGAAAAGCGAAGTTAGAGCGGAGGAAAACCAAGAAAGGCAGAATAAGTGCGGAGGAAAACCAAGAAAAGCGGGGTTAGATCGGAGGAAAACGAAGAAAAAGAATTTAGAGAGGAAGAAAACGAGGAAAAGCGCGGTTAGAGCAGCAGAAATCCGAGAAAAGCATGGTTAGAGTGGTGAAAAACCATGAAAAGCTGGGTTAGAGAGGAGAAAAACAAAGAAAAGCGGGGTTAGTGCAGATGAAAACAAAGAAAAGAGGGGTTAGTGCAAAGGAAAACCAAGAAAAGCGGGGTTAGAGCAAAGGAAAACGAAGAAAAGCGGGGTTAGAGCGGAGGAAAACCAAGTAAAGCAGAGTTAGAACGGAATAAAACGTAGAAAAGCGTGGTTGGAGCAGCAGAAATCCGAGAAAAGCATGGTTAGAGTGGAGAAAAACAATGAAAAGCTGGGTTAGAGCGGAGAAAAACCAAGAAAAGCGGGGTTAGTGCAGAGGAAAACCAAGAAAAAAGGGGTCAGTGCGGAGGAAAACCAAGTAAAGCGGGGTTAGAGCGGAGGAAAACCAAAAGAAACGGGGTTAGTGCGTAGAAAAACCAAGAAAAGCGGGGTTAGAGCGGAGGAAAACCAAGAAAAGCGGGGTTAGAGCGGAGGAAAACCAAGAAAAGTGGTGTTAGAGCGTAGGAAAACCAAGAAAAGCGGTGATAGAGTGGAGGAAAACCAAGAAAAGTGGTGATAGAGCGTAGGAAAACCACGAAAAGCGGTGATAGCGCAGAGGAAAACCAAGAAAAGCGGGGTAAGAGCAAAGAAAAACCAAGAAAAGCAGGGTTAGAGCAAAGGAAAACCAAGAAAAGCGAAGATAGAGCGGAAAAAAACCAAGAAAAGCGGGGTTAGAGCGGAGGAAAACCTAGAAAAAAGGGGTTAGAGCGGAGGAAAACCAAGAAAAGCGGGATTAGAGCGGAGGAAAACCAAGAAAAGCGAAGTTAGAGCGGAGGAAAACCAAGAAAGGCAGAATAAGTGCGGAGGAAAACCAAGAAAAGCGGGGTTAGATCGGAGGAAAACGAAGAAAAAGAATTTAGAGAGGAAGAAAACGAGGAAAAGCGCGGTTAGAGCAGCAGAAATCCGAGAAAAGCATGGTTAGAGTGGTGAAAAACCATGAAAAGCTGGGTTAGAGAGGAGAAAAACAAAGAAAAGCGGGGTTAGTGCAGAGGAAAACAAAGAAAAGAGGGGTTAGTGCAAAGGAAAACCAAGAAAAGCGGGGTTAGAGCAAAGGAAAACGAAGAAAAGCGGGGTTAGAGCGGAGGAAAACCAAGAAAAGCAGAGTTAGAACGGAATAAAACGTAGAAAAGCGTGGTTGGAGCAGCAGAAATCCGAGAAAAGCATGGTTAGAGTGGAGAAAAACAATGAAAAGCTGGGTTAGAGCGGAGAAAAACCAAGAAAAGCGGGGTTAGTGCAGAGGAAAACCAAGAAAAAAGGGGTCAGTGCGGAGGAAAACCAAGTAAAGCGGAGTTAGAGCGGAGGAAAACCAAGAAAAGCGAAGTTAGAGCGGAGGAAAACCAAGAAAAGCAAAATAAGTGCAGAGGAAAACCAAGAAAAGCGGGGTTAGATCGGAGGAAAACCAAGAAAAAGAATTTAGAGTGGAAGAAAACGAAGAAAAGCGGGGTTAGAGCAGCAGAAATCCGAGAAAAGCATGGTTAGAGTGGAGAAAAACCAAGAGAAACGGGGTTAGAGCGGAGAAAAACCAAGAAAAGCAGTGTTAGAGCGCAGAAAATCCAAGAAAAGCGAGGATAGAAGGGAGGAAAACCAAGAAAAGAGGGGTTAGAGTGGAGGAAAACCAAGAAAAGCGGGGTTAGAAAGGAGGAAAACCAAGAAAAGCGGGGTTAGAGCGGAGGAAAACCAAGAAAAGCGAAGTTAGAGCGGAGGAAAACCAAGAAAAGCTGGGTTAGAGCGGAGGAAAACCAAGAAAAGCGGGGTTATAGCGGAGGAAAACCAAGAAAAGCGGGGTTAGAGCGGAGGAAAACCAAGAAAAGCGGGTTTACAATGGAGGAAAACTAAGAAAAGAGGTGTTAGAGCGTAGGAAAACCACGAAAAGCGGTGATAGCGCGGAGGAAAACCAAGAAAAGCAAGGTTAGAGCAAAGAAAAACCAAGAAAAGCAGGGTTAGAGAAAAGGAAAACCAAGAAAAGCGAAGATAGAGCGGAGGAAAACCAAGAAAAGCGGGGTTAGAGCGGAGGAAAACCAAGAAAAGCGGGGTTAGAGCGGAGGAAATCCAAGAAAAGCGGGGTTGGAGCGGAGGAAAACCAAGAAAAGCGAAGTTAGAGCGGAGGAAAACCAAGAAAAGAGGGGTTAGAAAGGAGGAAAACCAAGAAAAGCGGCGTCAGAGCGGAGGAAAACCATGTAAAGCAGGGTTAGAGCAAAGGAAAACCAAATAAAGGAGAGTTAGAATGGAAGAAAACGAAGAAAAGCGTGGTTAGAGCAGCAGAAATCCGAGAAAAGCATGGCTAGAGTGGAGAAAAACGATGAAAAGCTGGGTTAGAGCGGAGAAAAACCAAGAAAAGCGGGATTAGAGCGGAGGAAAACACAGAAAAGCGGGGTTAGAGCAATGGAAAACCAAGAATACTGAAGTTAGAGCGGAGGAAAACCAAGAAAAGCGGGGTTAGAGCGGAGAAAAACCAAGAAAAGCGGGGTTAGAGCGGAGGAAAACCAAGAAAAGCGGGGTTAGAGCGGAGGAAAACGAAGTAAAGCGGGGTTAGAACGGGGGAAAACAAAGAAAAAGAATTTAGAGAGCAAGAAAACGAGGAAAAGCGCGGTTAGAGCAGCAGAAATCCGAGAAAAGCATGGTTAGAGTAGAGAAAAACCATGAAAAGCTGGGTTAGAGTGGAGAAAAAACAACAAAAGCGGGGTTAGTGCGGAGGAAAACCAAGAAAAGAGGGGTTAGTGCGGAGGAAAACCAAGAAAAGCGGGGTTAGAGCAAAGGAAAACCAAGAAAAGCAAGGTTAGAGCGGAGGAAAACCAAGTAAAGCAGAGTTAGAACGGAATAAAACGTAGAAAAGCGTGGTTGGAGGAGCAGAAATCCGAGAAAAGCATGGTTAGAGTGGAGAAAAACGATGAAAAGCTGGGTTAGAGCGGAGAAAAACCAAGAAAAGCGGGGTTAGTGCAGAGGAAAACCAAGAAAAAAGGGGTTAGTGCGGAGGAAAACCAAGTAAAGCGGGGTTAGAGCGGAGGAAAACCAAAAGAAACGGGGTTAGTGCGTAGAAAAACCAAGAAAAGCGGGGTTAGAGCGGAGGAAAACCAAGAAAAGCGGGGTTAGAGCGGAGGAAAACCAAGAAAAGTGGTGTTAGAGCGTAGGAAAACCAAGAAAAGCGGTGATAGAGTGGAGGAAAACCAAGAAAAGTGGTAATAGAGCGTAGGAAAACCACGAAAAGCGGTGATAGCGCAGAGGAAAACCAAGAAAAGCGGGGTAAGAGCAAAGAAAAACCAAGAAAAGCAGGGTTAGAGCAAAGGAAAACCAAGAAAAGCGAAGATAGAGCGGAAAAAAACCAAGAAAAGCGGGGTTAGAGCGGAGGAAAACCTAGAAAAAAGGGGTTAGAGCAAAGGAAAACCAAGAAAAGCGGGATTAGAGCGGAGGAAAACCAAGAAAAGCGAAGTTAGAGCGGAGGAAAACCAAGAAAGGCAGAATAAGTGCGGAGGAAAACCAAGAAAAGCGGGGTTAGATCGGAGGAAAACGAAGAAAAAGAATTTAGAGAGGAAGAAAACGAGGAAAAGCGCGGTTAGAGCAGCAGAAATCCGAGAAAAGCATGGTTAGAGTGGTGAAAAACCATGAAAAGCTGGGTTAGAGAGGAGAAAAACAAAGAAAAGCGGGGTTAGTGCAGAGGAAAACAAAGAAAAGAGGGGTTAGTGCAAAGGAAAACCAAGAAAAGCGGGGTTAGAGCAAAGGAAAACCAAGAAAAGCGGGGTTAGAGCGAAGGAAAACCAAGTAAAGCAGAGTTAGAACGGAATAAAACGTAGAAAAGCGTGGTTGGAGCAGCAGAAATCCGAGAAAAGCATGGTTAGAGTGGAGAAAAACAATGAAAAGCTGGGTTAGAGCGGAGAAAAACCAAGAAAAGCGGGGTTAGTGCAGAGGAAAACCAAGAAAAAAGGGGTCAGTGCGGAGGAAAACCAAGTAAAGCGGAGTTAGAGCGGAGGAAAACCAAGAAAAGCGAAGTTAGAGCGGAGGAAAACCAAGAAAAGCAAAATAAGTGCAGAGGAAAACCAAGAAAAGCGGGGTTAGATCGGAGGAAAACCAAGAAAAAGAATTTAGAGTGGAAGAAAACGAAGAAAAGCGCGGTTAGAGCAGCAGAAATCCGAGAAAAGCATGGTTAGAGTGGAGAAAAACCAAGAGAAACGGGGTTAGAGCGGAGAAAAACCAAGAAAAGCAGTGTTAGAGCGCAGAAAATCCAAGAAAAGCGAGGATAGAAGGGAGGAAAACCAAGAAAAGAGGGGTTAGAGTGGAGGAAAACCAAGAAAAGCGGGGTTAGAAAGGAGGAAAACCAAGAAAAGCGGGGTTAGAGCGGAGGAAAACCAAGAAAAGCGAAGTTAGAGCGGAGGAAAACCAAGAAAAGCGAAGTTAGAGCGGAGGAAAACCAAGAAAAGCTGGGTTAGAGCGGAGGAAAACCAAGAAAAGCGGGGTTATAGCGGAGGAAAACCAAGAAAAGCGGGGTTAGAGCGGAGGAAAACCAAGAAAAGCGGGTTTACAATGGAGGAAAACTAAGAAAAGAGGTGTTAGAGCGTAGGAAAACCAAGAAAAGCGGTGATAGAGCGGAGGAAAACCAAGAAAAGTGGTGATAGAGCGTAGGAAAACCACGAAAAGCGGTGATAGCGCGGAGGAAAACCAAGAAAAGCGGGGTTAGAGCGGAGGAAAACCAAGAAAAAAGGGGTTAGAGCGGAGGAAATCCAAGAAAAGCGGGGTTGGTGCGGAGGAAAACCAAGAAAAGCGAAGTTAGAGCGGAGGAAAACCAAGAAAAGAGGGGTTAGAAAGGAGGAAAACCAAGAAAAGCGGCGTCAGAGCGGAGGAAAACCATGTAAAGCAGGGTTAGAGCAAAGGAAAACCAAATAAAGCAGAGTTAGAATGGAAGAAAACGAAGAAAAGCGTGGTTAGAGCAGCAGAAATCCGAGAAAAGCATGGCTAGAGTGGAGAAAAACGATGAAAAGCTGGGTTAGAGCGGAGAAAAACCAAGAAAAGCGGGATTAGAGCGGAGGAAAACACAGAAAAGCGGGGTTAGAGCAATGGAAAACCAAGAATACTGAAGTTAGAGCGGAGGAAAACCAAGAAAAGTGGGGTTAGAGCGGAGGAAAACTAAGAAAAGCAAGGTTAGAGCGGAGGAAAACCAAGAAAAGCGGGGTTAGATCGGAGGAAAACCAAGAAAAAGAATTTAGAGAGGAAGAAAACGAGGAAAAGCGCGGTTAGAGCAGCAGAAATCCGAGAAAAGCATGGTTAGAGTAGAGAAAAACCATGAAAAGCTGGGTTAGAGTGGAGAAAAACCAAGAAAAGAGGGGTTAGTGCGGAGGAAAACCAAGAAAAGCGGGGTTAGATCGGAGGAAAACCAAGAAAAGCGGGGTTAGAGCGGAGGAAAACAAAGAAGAGCGGGTTTAGTGCGGAGGAAAACCAAGAAAAGAGGGGTTAGAAAGGAGGAAAACCAAGAAAAGTGAAGTTAGAGCGGAGGAAACCCAAGAAAAGCAGGGTTAGAGCGGAGGAAAACCAAGAAAAGTGGGGTTCGTGCGGAGGAAAACAAAGTAAAGAGGGGTTAGTGCGGATGAAAACCAAGAAATACGGTGTTAGAGCGGATGAAAACCAAGAAAAGCGGAGTGAGACCATGGGAAAACCAAGAAAAGTGAAGTTAGAGCGGAGGAAAACCAAGAAAAGCATGGTTAGAGAGGAGGAAAATTAAGAAAAGCGGGGTTCGTGCGTAGGGAAACCAAGGAAAGAGGGGTTAGTGCGGAGGAAAACCAAGAAAAGCGGTGTTAGAGCGGAGGAAAACCAAGAAAAGCGAAGTTAGAGTGGAGGAAAACCAAGAAAAGCGGGGTTAGAGAGGAGGAAAACGAACAAAAGCAGAGTTAGAATGGAAGAAAACAAGGAAAAGCGGGGTTAGAGTGGAGGAAAACCAAGAAAAGCAGGGTTAGAGCAAAGGAAAACCAAGAAAAGCAGGGATAGAGCAAAGGAAAACCAAGAAAAGCGAAGATAGAGCGGAGGAAAACCAAGAAAAGCGGGATTAGAGCGGAGGAAAACCAAGATAAGCGGGGTTAGAGCGGAGGAAAACCAAGAAAAGCGGGGTTAGAGCGGAGGAAAACCAAGAAAAACGAAGTTAGAGTGGAGGAAAACCAAGAAAAGCGGGGTTAGAGCGGAGGATAACCGAGAAAAGAGGGGTTAGAAAGGAGGAAAACCAAGAAAAGCGGCGTTAGAGCGGAGGATAGCCATGTACAGCTGGGTTAGAGCAAAGGAAAACTAAATAAAGCAGAGTTAGAATGGAAGAAAACAAAGAAAAGCATGGTTAGAGCAGCAGAAATCCGAGAAAAGCATGGCTAGAGTGGAGAAAAACGATGAAAAGCTGGGTTAGAGCGGAGAAAAACCAAGAAAAGCGGGATTAGAGCGGAGGAAAACCAAGAAAACAGGGATAGAAGGGAGGAAAACCAAGAAAAGCGGGGTTGAGCGAAGGAAAACCAAGAAAAGCAAGGTTAGAGCGGAGGAAAACCAAGTAAAGCAGAGTTAGAACGGAAGAAAACGAAGAAAAGCGTGGTTGGAGCAGCAGAAATCCGAGAAAAGCATGGTTAGAGTAGAGAAAAACCATGAAAAGCTGGGTTAGAGTGCAGAAAAACCAAGAAAAACGGGGTTAGTGCGGAGGAAATCCAAGAAAAGCGGGGCTAGATCGGAGGAAAACCAAGAAAAGCGGGGTTAGAGCGGAGGAAAACCAAGAAAAGCTGGGATAGAGCGGAAGAAAACCAAGAAAAAGAATTTAGAGAGGAAGAAAACGAGGAAAAGCGCGGTTAGAGCAGCAGAAATCCGAGGAAAGCATGGTTAGAGTAGAGAAAAACCATGAAAAGCTGGGTTAGAGTGGAGAAAAACCAAGAGAAACGGGGTTAGTGCGGAGGAAAACCAAGAAAAGCGGGGTTAGATCGGAGGAAAACCAAGAAAAGCGGGGTTAGAGCGGAGGAAAACCAAGAAAAGCTGGGATAGAGCGGAGAAAAACCAATAAAAGAGGGGTTAGAAAAGAGGAAAACCAAGAAAAGCGGGGTTAGAGCGGAGGAAAACCAAGAAAAGAAGGGTTAGAGCAAAGGAAAACAAAGAAAAGCGAAGTTAGAGCGGAGGAAAACCAAGAAAAGCTGGGTTAGAGCGTAGGAAAACCAAGAAAAGCGAGGTTATAGAGGAGGAAAACCAAGAAAAGCGGGGTTAGAGCGGAGGAAAACCAAGAAAAGCGGGGTTAGAGCGGAGGAAAACCAAGAAAAAAGGGGTTAGTACGGAGTAAAACCAAGTAAAGCGGGGTTAGAGCGGAGGAAAACCAAGAAAAGCAGGGTTAGAGCGGAGGAAAACGAAGTGAAGCGGGGTTAGAGCGGAGGAAAACCAAGAAAAAGAATTTAGAGAGGAAGAAAACGAGGAAAAGCGCAGTTAGAGCAGCAGAAATCCGAGAAAAGCATGTTTAGAGTAGAGAAAAACCATGAAAAGCTGGGTTAGAGTGGAGAAAAACCAAGAAAAGCGGGGTTAGTGCAGAGGAAAACCAAGTAAAGCGGGGTTAGAGCGGAGGAAAACCAAGAAAAGCGGGGTTGGAGCGGAGGAAAACCAAGAAAAGCGGGGTTAGAGCGGAGGAAAACCAAAAAAGGCAGAATAAGTGCGAAGGAAAACCAAGAAAAGCGGTGTTAGATCGGAGGAAAACGAAGAAAAAGAATTTAGAGAGGAAGAAAACGAGGAAAAGCGCGGTTAGAGCAGCAGAAATCCGAGAAAAGCATGGTTAGAGTGGAGAAAAACCATGAAAAGCTGGGTTAGAGTGGAGAAAAACCACGAAAAACGGGGTTAGTGCGGAGGAAAACCAAGAAAAGCGGGGTTAGATCGGAGGAAAACCAAGAAAAGCGGGGTTAGAGCAAAGGAAAACCAAGAAAAGCGGGGTTAGTGCAGAGGCAAACAAAGAAAAAAAGGGTTAGTGCAGAGGAAAACCAAGTAAAGCGGGGTTACAGCGGAGGAAAACCAAGAAAAGCGAAGTTAGAGCGGAGGAAAACCAAGAAAAGCAGAATTAGTGCAGAGGAAAACCAAGAAAAGCGGGGTTAGATCGGAGGAAAACCAAGTAAAGCAGAGTTAGAACGGAATAAAACGTAGAAAAGCGTGGTTGGAGCAGCAGAAATCCGAGAAAAGCATGGTTAGAGTGGAGAAAAACGATGAAAAGCTGGGTGAGAGCGGAGGAAAACCAAGAAAAGCGGGGTTAGTGCAGAGGAAAACCAAGAAAAATGGGGTTAGTGCAGAGGAAAACCAAGTAAAGCGGGGTTAGAGCGGAGGAAATCCAAGAAAAGCGAAGTTAGAGCGGAGGAAAACCAAGAAAAGCAGAATAAGTGCAGAGGAAAACCAAGAAAAGCGGGGTTAGTTCAAAGGAAAACCAAGAAAAAGAATTTAGAGAGGAAGAAAACGAAGAAAAGCGCGGTTAGAGCAGCAGAAATCGGAGAAAAGCATGGTTAGAGTGGAGAAAAACCAAGAGAAACGGGGTTAGAGCGGAGAAAAACCAAGAAAAGTAGGGTTAGAGCGCTGAAAAACCAAGAAAAGCGAGGATAGAAGGGAGGAAAACCAAGAAAAGCGGGGTTAGAGCGGAGGAAAACCAAGAAAAGCGGGGTTAGAGCGGAGGAAAACCAAGAAAAGCGGGGTTAGAGCGGAGGAAAACCAAGAAAAGCGGGGTTAGAGCGGAGGAAAACCAAGAGAAACGGGGTTAGAGCGGAGAAAAACCAAGAAATGCAGGGATAGAAGGGAGGAAAACCAAGAAAAGCGGCGTTAGAGCAGAGAGAAACCAAGAAAAACAGGGTTAGAGCAAAGGAAAACCAAGAAAAGCTGGGTTAGAGCGGAGGAAAACGAAGAAAAGCGGAACAAGTGCGGAGGAAAACCAAGAAAAGCGGGGTTAGAGCGGAGGAAAACCAAGAAAAGCTGGGATAGAGCGGAGGAAAAGCAAGAAAAGAGGAGTTGGAAGAGAGGAAAACCAAGAAAGGCGGAGTTAGAGCGGAGTAAACCCAAGAAAAGCAGGGTTAGAACAAAGGAAAACCAAGAAAAGCGAAGTTAGAGCGGAGGAAAACCAAGAAAAGCTGGGTTAGAGCGGAGGAAAACCAAGAAAAGCGGGGTTATAGTGGAGGAAAACCAAGAAAAGCGGGGTTAGAGCGGACGAAAACCAAGAAAAGCGGGGTTAGAGCGGAGGAAAACCAAGAAAAGTGGTGTTAGAGCGTAGGAAAACCAAGAAAAGCGGTGATAGAGTGGAGGAAAACCAAGAAAAGTGGTGATAGAGCGGAGGAAAACCAAGAAAAGCGGGGTTAGAGCAAAGAAAAACCAAGAAAAGCAGGGTTAGAGCAAAGGAAAACCAAGAAAAGCGAAGATAGAGCGGAGGAAAACCAAGAAAAGCGGGGTTAGAGCGGAGGAAAACCTAGAAAAAGAATTTAGAGTGGAAGAAAACGAAGAAAAGCGCGGTTAGAGCAGCAGACATCCGAGAAAAGCATGGTTAGAGTTGTGAAAAACCATGAAAAGCTGGGTTAGAGAGGAGAAAAACAAAGAAAAGCGGGGTTAGTGCGGAGGAAAACCAAGAAAAGAGGGGTTAGTGCGGAGGAAAACCAAGAAAAGCGGGGTTATAGCGGAGGAAAACCAAGAAAAGCGGGGTTAGAGCGGAGGAAAACCAAGTAAAGCAGAGTTAGAACGGAATAAAACGTAGAAAAGCGTGGTTGGAGCACCAGAAATCCGAGAAAAGCATGGTTAGAGTGGAGAAAAACAATGAAAAGCTGGGTTAGTGCGGAGGAAAACCAAGTAAAGCGGGGTTAGAGCGGAGGAAAACCAATAAAAGCGAAGTTAGAGCGGAGGAAAACCAAGAAAAGAGGGGTTAGAAAGGAGGAAAACCAAGAAAAGCGGAGTTAGAGCGGAGGAAAACCATGTACAGCTGGGTTAGAGCAAAGGAAAACTAAATAAAGCAGAGTTAGAATGGAAGAAAACAAAGAAAAGCGTGGTTAGAGAAGCAGAAATCCGAGAAAAGCATGGCTAGAGTGGAGAAAAACGATGAAAAGCTGGGTTAGAGCGGAGAAAAACCAAGAAAAGCGGGATTAGAGCGGAGGAAAACCAAGAAAAGCGGGGATAGAAGGGAGGAAAACCAAGAAAAGCGGGGTTGAGCGAAGGAAAACCAAGAAAAGCAAGGTTAGAGCGGAGGAAAACCAAGTAAAGCAGAGTTAGAACGGAAGAAAACGAAGAAAAGCGTGGTTGGAGCAGCAGAAATCCGAGAAAAGCATGGTTAGAGTAGAGAAAAACCATGAAAAGCTGGGTTAGAGTGGAGAAAAACCAAGAAAAACGGGGTTAGTGCGGAGGAAAACCAAGAAAAGCGGGGCTAGATCGGAGGAAAACCAAGAAAAGCGGGGTTAGAGCGGAGGAAAACCAAGAAAAGCTGGGATAGAGCGGAGGAAAACCAAGAAAAAGAATTTAGAGAGGAAGAAAACGAGGAAAAGCGCGGTTAGAGCAGCAGAAATCCGAGAAAAGCATGGTTACACTAGAGAAAAACCATGAAAAGCTGGGTTAGAGTGGAGAAAAACCAAGAAAAACGAAGTTAGTGCGGAGGAAAACCAAGAAAAGCGGGGTTAGATCGGAGGAAAACCAAGAAAAGCGGGGTTAGAGCGGAGGAAAACCAAGAAAAGCTGGGATAGAGCGGAGAAAAACCAATAAAAGTGGGGTTAGAAAAGAGGAAAACCAAGAAAAGCGGGGTTAGAGCGGAGGAAAACCAAGAAAAGAAGGGTTAGAGCAAAGGAAAACAAAGAAAAGCGAAGTTAGAGCGGAGGAAAACCAAGAAAGCTGGGTTAGAGCGTAGGAAAACCAAGAAAAGCGAGGTTATAGAGGAGGAAAACCAAGAAAAACGGGGTTAGAGCGGAGGAAAACCAAGAAAAGCGGGGTTAGAGCGGAGGAAAACGAAGTGAAGCGGGGTTAGAGCGGAGGAAAACCAAGAAAAAGAATTTAGAGAGGAAGAAAACGAGGAAAAGCGCAGTTAGAGCAGCAGAAATCCGAGAAAAGCATGTTTAGAGTAGAGAAAAACCATGAAAAGCTGGGTTAGATTGGAGAAAAACCAAGAAAAGCGGGGTTAGTGCAGAGGAAAACCAAGTAAAGCGGGGTTAGAGCGGAGGAAAACCAAGAAAAGCGGGGTTGGAGCGGAGGAAAACCAAGAAAAGCGAAGTTAGAGCGGAGGAAAACCAAGAAAGGCAGAATAAGTGCGGAGGAAAACCAAGAAAAGCGGGGTTAGATCGGAGGAAAACGAAGAAAAAGAATTTAGAGAGGAAGAAAACGAGGAAAAGCGCGGTTAGAGCAGCAGAAATCCGAGAAAAGCATGGTTAGAGTGGAGAAAAACCATGAAAAGCTGGGTTAGAGTGGAGAAAAACCACGAAAAACGGGGTTAGTGCGGAGGAAAACCAAGAAAAGCGGGGTTAGATCGGAGGAAAACCAAGAAAAGCGGGGTTAGAGCAAAGGAAAACCAAGAAAAGCGGGGTTAGTGCAGAGGCAAACAAAGAAAAAAAGGGTTAGTGCAGAGGAAAACCAAGTAAAGCGGGGTTACAGCGGAGGAAAACCAAGAAAAGCGAAGTTAGAGCGGAGGAAAACCAAGAAAAGCAGAATTAGTGCAGAGGAAAACCAAGAAAAGCGGGGTTAGATCGGAGGAAAACCAAGTAAAGCAGAGTTAGAACGGAATAAAACGTAGAAAAGCGTGGTTGGAGCAGCAGAAATCCGAGAAAAGCATGGTTAGAGTGGAGAAAAACGATGAAAAGCTGGGTTAGAGCGGAGAAAAACCAAGAAAAGCGGGGTTAGTGCAGAGGAAAACCAAGAAAAATGGGGTTAGTGCAGAGGAAAACCAAGTACAGCGGGGTTAGAGCGGAGGAAATCCAAGAAAAGCGAAGTTAGAGCGGAGGAAAACCAAGAAAAGCAGAATAAGTGCAGAGGAAAACCAAGAAAAGCGGGGTTAGATCAAAGGAAAACCAAGAAAAAGAATTTAGAGAGGAAGAAAACGAAGAAAAGCGCGGTTAGAGCAGCAGAAATCGGAGAAAAGCATGGTTAGAGTGGAGAAAAACCAAGAGAAACGGGGTTAGAGCGGAGAAAAACCAAGAAAAGCAGGGTTAGAGCGCTGAAAAACCAAGAAAAGCGAGGATAGAAGGGAGGAAAACCAAGAAAAGCGGGGTTAGAGCGGAGGAAAACCAAGAAAAGCGGGGTTAGAGCGGAGGAAAACCAAGAAAAGTGGGGTTAGAGCGGAGGAAAACCAAGAAAAGCGGGGTTAGAGCGGAGGAAAACCAAGAGAAACGGGGTTAGAGCGGAGAAAAACCAAGAAATGCAGGGATAGAAGGGAGGAAAACCAAGAAAAGCGGAGTTAGAGCGGAGTAAACCCAAGAAAAGCAGGGTTAGAACAAAGGAAAACCAAGAAAAGCGAAGTTAGAGCGGAGGAAAACCAAGAAAAGCTGGGTTAGAGCGGAGGAAAACCAAGAAAAGCGGGGTTATAGCGGAGGAAAACCAAGAAAAGCGGGGTTAGAGCGGACGAAAACCAAGAAAAGCGGGGTTAGAGCGGAGGAAAACCAAGAAAAGTGGTGTTAGAGCGTAGGAAAACCAAGAAAAGCGGTGATAGAGTGGAGGAAAACCAAGAAAAGTGGTGATAGAGCGGAGGAAAACCAAGAAAAGCGGGGTTAGAGTAAAGAAAAACCAAGAAAAGCAGGGTTAGAGCAAAGGAAAACCAAGAAAAGCGAAGATAGAGCGGAGGAAAACCAAGAAAAGCTGGGTTAGAGCGGAGGAAAACCTAGAAAAAGAATTTAGAGTGGAAGAAAACGAAGAAAAGCGCGGTTAGAGCAGCAGACATCCGAGAAAAGCATGGTTAGAGTTGTGAAAAACCATGAAAAGCTGGGTTAGAGAGGAGAAAAACAAAGATAAGCGGGGTTAGTGCGGAGGAAAACCAAGAAAAGAGGGGTTAGTGCGGAGGAAAACCAAGAAAAGCGGGGTTATAGCGGAGGAAAACCAAGAAAAGCGGGGTTAGAGCGGAGGAAAACCAAGTAAAGCAGAGTTAGAACGGAATAAAACGTAGAAAAGCGTGGTTGGAGCAGCAGAAATCCGAGAAAAGCATGGTTAGAGTGGAGAAAAACAATGAAAAGCTGGGTTAGTGCGGAGGAAAACCAAGTAAAGCGGGGTTAGAGCGGAGGAAAACCAATAAAAGCGAAGTTAGAGCGGAGGAAAACGAAGAAAAGCAGAATAAGTGCAGAGGAAAACCAAGAAAAGCGGTGTTAGATCGGAGGAAAACCAAGAAAAAGAATTTAGAGTGGAAGAAAACGAAGAAAAGCGCGGTTAGAGCAGCAGAAATCCGAGAAAAGCATGGTTAGAGTGGAGAAAAACCAAGAGAAACGGGGTTAGAGCAGAGAAAAACCAAGAAAAGCAGGGTTAGAGCGGAGAAAAACAAAGAAATGCGAGGATAGAAGGGAGGAAAACCAAGAAAAGAGGGGTTAGAGCGGAGGAAAACCAAGAAAAGCGGGGTTAGAGGGGAGGAAAACCAAGAAAAGCGAAGTTAGAGCGGAGGAAAACCAAGAAAAGCTGGGTTAGAGCAATGGAAAACCAAGAAAAGCGGGGTTATAGCGGAGGAAAACCAAGAAAAGCGGGGTTAGAGCGGAGGAATACCAAGAAAAGCGGGGTTAGATCAAAGGAAAACCAAGAAAAAGAATTTAGAGAGGAAGAAAACGAAGAAAAGCGCGGTTAGAGCAGCAGAAATCGGAGAAAAGCATGGTTAGAGTGGAGAAAAACCAAGAGAAACGGGGTTAGAGCGGAGAAAAACCAAGAAAAGCAGGGTTAGAGCGCAGAAAAACCAAGAAAAGCGAGGATAGAAGGGAGGAAAACCAAGAAAAGCGGGGTTAGAGCGGAGGAAAACCAAGAAAAGCGGGTTTAGAGCGGAGGAAAACCAAGAAAAGCGGGGTTAGAGCGGAGGAAAACCAAGAAAAGCGGGGTTAGAGCGGAGGAAAACCAAGAGAAACGGGGTTAGAGCGGAGAAAAACCAAGAAATGCAGGGATAGAAGGGAGGAAAACCAAGAAAAGCGGAGTTAGAGCGGAGTAAACCCAAGAAAAGAAGGGTTAGAACAAAGGAAAACCAAGAAAAGCGAAGTTAGAGCGGAGGAAAACCAAGAAAAGCTGGGTTAGAGCGGAGGAAAACCAAGAAAAGCGGGGTAATAGCGGAGGAAAACCAAGAAAAGCGGGGTTAGAGCGGACGAAAACCAAGAAAAGCGGGGTTAGAGCGGAGGAAAACCAAGAAAAGTGGTGTTAGAGCGTAGGAAAACCAAGAAAAGCGGTGATAGAGTGGAGGAAAACCAAGAAAAGTGGTGATAGAGCGGAGGAAAACCAAGAAAAGCGGGGTTAGAGCGGAGGAAAACCAAGTAAAGCAGAGTTAGAACGGAATAAAACGTAGAAAAGCGTGGTTGGAGCAGCAGAAATCCGAGAAAAGCATGGTTAGAGTGGAGAAAAACAATGAAAAGCTGGGTTAGTGCGGAGGAAAAGCAAGTAAAGCGGGGTTAGAGCGGAGGAAAACCAATAAAAGCGAAGTTAGAGCGGAGGAAAACGAAGAAAAGCAGAATAAGTGCAGAGGAAAACCAAGAAAAGCGGTGTTAGATCGGAGGAAAACCAAGAAAAAGAATTTACAGTGGAAGAAAACGAAGAAAAGCGCGGTTAGAGCAGCAGAAATCCGAGAAAAGCATGGTTAGAGTGGAGAAAAACCAAGAGAAACGGGGTTAGAGCAGAGAAAAACCAAGAAAAGCAGGGTTAGAGTGGAGAAAAACAAAGAAATGCGAGGATAGAAGGGAGGAAAACCAAGAAAAGAGGGGTTAGAGCGGAGGAAAACCAAGAAAAGCGGGGTTAGAGCGGAGGAAAACCAAGAAATGCGGGGTTAGAGCGGAGGAAAACCAAGAAAAGCGAAGTTAGAGCGGAGGAAAACCAAGAAAATCTGGGTTAGAGCAATGGAAAACCAAGAAAAGCGGGGTTATAGCGGAGGAAAACCAAGAAAAGCGGGGTTAGAGCGGAGGAAAACCAAGAAAAGCGGGGTTAGAGCGGAGGAAAACCAAGAAAAGTGGTGTTAGAGCGTAGGAAAACCAAGAAAAGCGGTGATAGAGCGGAGGAAAACCAAGAAAAGTGGTGATAGAGCGGAGGAAAACCAAGAAAAGTGGTGATAGAGCGTAGGAAAACCACGAAAAGCGGTGATAGCGCGGAGAAAAACCAAGAAATGCAGGGATAGAAGGGAGGAAAACCAAGAAAAGCGGCGTTAGCGCAGAGAAAAACCAAGAAAAACAGGGTTAGAGCAAAGGAAAACCAAGAAAAGCTGGGTTAGAGCGGAGGAAAACCAAGAAAATCGGAACAAGTGCGGAGGAAAACCAAGAAAAGCGGGGTTAGAGCGGAGGAAAACCAAGAAAAGCTGGGATAGAGCGGAGGAAAAGCAAGAAAAGCGAAGATAGAGCGGAGGAAAACCAAGAAAAGCGGTGTTAGAGCGGAGGAAAACAAAGAAAAAAGGGGTTAGAGCGGAGGAAATCAAAGAAAAGCGGGGTTAGATCGGAGGAAAACCAAGAAAAGCGGGGTTAGAGCGGAGGAAAACCAAGAAAAGAGGGGTTGGAAAGGAGGAAAACCAAGAAAAGCGGCGTTAGAGCGGAGGAAAACCATGTACAGCAGGGTTAGAGCAAAGGAAAACCAAATAAAGCAGAGTTAGAATGGAAGAAAATGAAGAAAAGCGTGGTTAGAGCAGCAGAAATCCGAGAAAAGCATGGCTAGAGTGGAGAAAAACGATGAAAAGCTGGGTTAGAGCGGAGAAAAACCAAGAAAAGCGGGATTAGAGCGGAGGAAAACACAGAAAAGCGGGGTTAGAGCAATGGAAAACCAAGAATACTGAAGTTAGAGCGGAGGAAAACCAAGAAAAGCGGGGTTAGAGTGGAGGAAAACTAAGAAAAGCAAGGTTAGAGCGGAGGAAAACCAAGAAATGCAGGGTTAGATCGGAGGAAAACCGAGAAAAAGAATTTAGAGAGGAAGAAAACGAGGAAAAGCGCGGTTAGAGCAGCAGAAATCCGAGAAAAGCATGGTTAGAGTTGAGAAAAACCATGAAAAGCTGGGTTAGTGTGGAGAAAAACCAAGAAAAGAGGGGTTAGTGCGGAGGAAAACCAATAAAAGCGGGGTTATAGCGGAGGAAAACCAAGAAAAGCGGGGTTAGAGCGGAGGAAAACCAAGAAAAGCGGGGTTGAGCGAAGGAAAACCACGAAAAGTGGTGTTAGAGCGTAGGAAAACCAAGAAAAGCGGTGATAGAGCGGAGGAAAACCAAGAAAAGTGGTGATAGAGCGTAGGAAAACCACGAAAAGCGGTGATAGAGCGGAGGAAAACAAAGTAAAGAGGGGTTAGTGCGGATGAAAACCAAGAAATACGGTGTTAGAGCGGATGAAAACCATGAAAAGAGGAGTGAGACCATGGGAAAACCAAGAAAAGTGAAGTTAGAGCGGAGGAAAACCAAGAAAAGCATGGTTAGAGAGGAGGAAAATTAAGAAAAGCGGGGTTCGAGCGGAGGGAAACCAAGGAAAGAGGGGTTAGAGTGGAGGAAAACCAAGAAAAGCGGTGTTAGAGCGGAGGAAAACCAAGAAAAGCGAAGTTAGAGCGGAGGAAAACCAAGAAAAGCGGGGTTAGAGAGGAGGAAAACCAACAAAAGCAGAGTTAGAATGGAAGAAAACAAGGAAAAGCGGGGTTAGAGTGGAGGAAAACCAAGAAAAGCAGGGTTAGAGCAAAGGAAAACCAAGAAAAGCAGGGTTAGAGCAAAGGAAAACCAAGAAAAGCGAAGATAGAGCGGAGGAAAACCAAGAAAAGCGGGGTTAGAGCGGAGGAAAACCAAGAAAAGAGGGGTTAGAAAGGAGGAAAACCAAGAAAAGCGGCGTTAGAGCGGAGGAAAACCATGTACAGCAGGGTTAGAGCAAAGGAAAACCAAATAAAGCAGAGTTAGAATGGAAGAAAATGAAGAAAAGCGTGGTTAGAGCAGCAGAAATCCGAGAAAAGCATGGCTAGAGTGGAGAAAAACGATGAAAAGCTGGGTTAGAGCGGAGAAAAACCAAGAAAAGCGGGATTAGAGCGGAGGAAAACACAGAAAAGCGGGGTTAGAGCAATGGAAAACCAAGAATACTGAAGTTAGAGCGGAGGAAAACCAAGAAAAGCGGGGTTAGAGTGGAGGAAAACTAAGAAAAGCAAGGTTAGAGCGGAGGAAAACCAAGAAATGCGAAGTTAGAGCGGAGGAAAACCAAGAAAAAGAATTTAGAGAGGAAGAAAACGAGGAAAAGCGCGGTTAGAGCAGCAGAAATCCGAGAAAAGCATGGTTAGAGTTGAGAAAAACCATGAAAAGCTGGGTTAGAGTGGAGAAAAACCAAGAAAAGAGGGGTTAGTGCGGAGGAAAACCAATAAAAGCGGGGTTATAGCGGAGGAAAACCAAGAAAAGCGGGGTTAGAGCGGAGGAAAACCAAGAAAAGCGGGGTTGAGCGAAGGAAAACCACGAAAAGTGGTGTTAGAGCGTAGGAAAACCAAGAAAAGCGGTGATAGAGCGGAGGAAAACCAAGAAAAGTGGTGATAGAGCGTAGGAAAACCACGAAAAGCGGTGATAGAGCGGAGGAAAACAAAGTAAAGAGGGGTTAGTGCGGATGAAAACCAAGAAATACGGTGTTAGAGCGGATGAAAACCAAGAAAAGAGGAGTGAGACCATGGGAAAACCAAGAAAAGTGAAGTTAGAGCGGAGGAAAACCAAGAAAAGCATGGTTAGAGAGGAGGAAAATTAAGAAAAGCGGGGTTCGAGCGGAGGGAAACCAAGGAAAGAGGGGTTAGAGTGGAGGAAAACCAAGAAAAGCGGTGTTATAGCGGAGGAAAACCAAGAAAAGCGAAGTTAGAGCGGAGGAAAACCAAGAAAAGCGGGGTTAGAGAGGAGGAAAACCAACAAAAGCAGAGTTAGAATGGAAGAAAACAAGGAAAAGCGGGGTTAGAGTGGAGGAAAACCAAGAAAAGCAGGGTTAGAGCAAAGGAAAACCAAGAAAAGCAGGGTTAGAGCAAAGGAAAACCAAGAAAAGCGAAGATAGAGCGGAGGAAAACCAAGAAAAGCGGGGTTAGAGCGGAGGAAAACCAAGAAAAGCGGGGTTAGAGTGGAGGAAAACCAAGAAAAGCGGGGTTAGAGCGGAGGAAAACCAAGAAAAGCGAAGTTAGAGTGGAGGAAAACCAAGAAAAGCGGGGTTAGAGCGGAGGAAAACCAAGAAAAGAGGGGTTAGAAAGGAGGAAAACCAAGAAAAGCGGCGTTAGAGCGGAGGAAAACCATGTACAGCTGGGTTAGAGCAAAGGAAAACTAAATAAAGCAGAGTTAGAATGGAAGAAAACAAAGAAAAGCGTGGTTAGAGCAGCAGAAATCCGAGAAAAGCATGGCTAGAGTGGAGAAAAACAATGAAAAGCTTGGTTAGAGCGGAGAAAAACCAAGAAAAGCGGGGTTAGTGCAGAGGAAAACCAAGAAAAAAGGGTTTAGTGCGGAGGAAAACCAAGTAAAGCGGGGTTAGAGCGGAGGAAATCCAAGAAAAGCGAAGTTAGAGCGGAGGAAAACGAAGAAAAGCAGAATAAGTGCAGAGGAAAACCAAGAAAAGCGGGGTTAGAGCGGAGGAAAACCAAGAAAAGCAGAGTTAGAATGGAAGAAAACCAGGAAAAGCGGGGTTAGAGTGGAGGAAAACCAAGATAATCGGGGACAGAGCGAAGGAAAACCAAGAAAAAGAAGTTACGGAGAAAGAATACAAAGAAAAGCGCGGTTTGAGCAGCAGAAATCCAAGAAAAGCATGGTTAGATTTGAGAAAAACCAAGAAAAGCGGGGTTAGAGCGGAGGAAAACCAAGAAAAGCGGGGTTAGAGCGGAGGAAAACCAAGAAAAGTGAGGTTGGAGTTGTGGAAAACCAAGAAAATCGGGGTTAGAGCGGATGAAAACCAAGAAAAGCTGTGTTAGAGCGGAGGAAAACCAAGAAAAGTGAACTTAGAGCGGAGGAAAACCAAGGAAAGCGAAGTTAGAGCGGAGGAGAACCAAGGAAAGCGAAGTTAGAGTGGCGGAAAACCAAGAAATGCGGAGTTAGAGTGGAGGAAAACAAAGAAAAGTGCGGTTAGTGCGGAGGAAACCCAAGAAAAGCGGTGTTAGAGTGGAGGAAAACCAAGAGAAGTGAAGTTAGAGCAGAGGAAAACGAAGAAAAGTGTGGTTAGAGCGGAGGAAAACCAAGAAAACCAGAGTTAGAATGGAAGAAAACCAGGAAAAGCGGGGTTAGTTTGGAGGAAAACCAAGATAATCGGGGACAGAGCGAAGGAAAACCAAGAAAAGCGGGGTTAGAGCAATGGAAAACCAAGAATAGTGAACATAGAGCGGAGGAAAACCAAGAAATGCGGGGTTAGATCGGAGGAAAACCAAGAAAAAGAATTTAGAGAGGAAGAAAACGAGGAAAAGCGCGGTTAGAGCAGCAGAAATCCGAGAAAAGCATGGTTAGAGTAGAGAAAAACCATGGAATGCTGGGTTAGAGTGGAGAAAAACCAAGAAAAGCGGGGTTAGTGCGGAGGAAAACCAAGAAAAGCGGGGTTAGAGCGGAGGAAAACCAAGAAAAGAGGGGTTAGAGAGGAGGAAAACCAAGGAAAGCGAAGTTAGAGCGGAGGAAAACCAAGAAAAGCGGAATAAGTGCGGAGGATAACCAAGAAAAGCGGGGTTAGAGCGGAGGAAAACCAAGAAAAAGAAGTTAGAGAGGAAGAAAACGAAGAAAACCGCGGTTAGAGCAGCAGAAATTTGAGAAAAGCATAATTAGAGTGGAGAAAAACCATGAAAAGCTGGGTTAGAGTGGAGAAAAACCAAGAAAAGCGGGGTTACTGCGGAGGAAAACCAAGAAAAGCGGGGTTAGAGCGGAGGAAAACCAAGAGAAGCCGGGTTAGAGCAGAGGAAAACCAAGAAAAGCGGGGTTAGAGCGGAGAAAAACCAAGAAAAGCGGGGTTAGAGCGGAGGAAAACCAAGTAAAGCGGGGTTAGAGTGGAGGAAAACCAAGAAAAGCGGGGTTAGAGCGGAGGAAAACGAAGTGAAGCGGGGTTAGAGCGGAGGAAAACCAAGAAAAAGAATTTTGAGAGGAAGAAAACGAGGAAAAGCGCAGTTAGAGCGGCAGAAATCCGAGAAAAGCATGTTTAGAGTAGAGAAAAACCATGAAAAGCTGGGTTAGAGTGGAGAAAAACCAAGAAAAGCGGGGTTAGTGTAGAGGAAAACCAAGTAAAGCGGGGTTAGAGCGGAGGAAAACCAAGAAAAGCGGGGTTAGAGCGGAGGAAAACCAAGAAAGGCAGAATAAGTGCGGAGGAAAACCAAGAAAAGCAGGGTTAGATCGGAGGAAAACCAAGAAAAAGAATTTAGAGAGGAAGAAAACGAGGAAAAGCGCGGTTAGAGCAGCAGAAATCCGAGAAAAGCATGGTTAGAGTGGAGAAAAACCATGAAAAGCTGGGTTAGAGAGGAGAAAAACCAAGAAAAGCGGGGTTAGTGCGGAGGAAAACCAAGAAATGCGGGGTTAGATCGGAGGAAAACCAAGAAAAGCGGGGTTAGAGCAAAGGAAAACCAAGAAAAGCGGGGTTAGTGAGGAGGAAAACAAAGAAAAAAGGGGTTAGTGCAGAGGAAAACCAAGTAAAGCGGGGTTAGAGCGGAGGAAAACCAAGAAAAGCGAAGTTAGAGCGGAGGAAAACCAAGAGAAACGGGGTTAGAGCGGAGAAAAACCAAGAAATGCAGAAATAGAAGGGAGGAAAACCAAGAAAAGCGGCGTTAGAGCAGAGAAAAACCAACAAAAACTGGGTTAGAGCAAAGGAAAACCAAGAAAAGCTGGGTTAGAGCGGAGGAAAACCAAGAAAAGCGGAACAAGTGCGGAGGAAAACCAAGAAAAGTGGGGTTAGAGCGGAGGAAAACCAAGAAAAGCTGGGATAGAGCGGAGGAAAACCAAGAAAAGAGGAGTTAGAAGAGAGGAAAACCAAGAAAAGCGGAGTTAGAGCGGAGTAAACCCAAGAAAAGCATGGTTAGAACAAAGGAAAACCAAGAAAAGCGAAGTTAGAGCGGAGGAAAACCAAGAAAAGCTGGGTTAGAGCGGAGGAAAACCAAGAAAAGCGGGGTTATAGCGGAGGAAAACCAAGAAAAGCGGGGTTAGAGCGGATGAAAACCAAGAAAAGCTGGGTTAGAGCGGAGGAAAACCAAGAAAAGTGGTGTTAGAGCGTAGGAAAACCAAGAAAAGCGGTGATAGAGTGGAGGAAAACCAAGAAAAGTGGTGATAGAGCGTAGGAAAACCACGAAAAGCGGTGATAGCGCTGAGGAAAACCAAGAAAAGCGGGGTTAGAGCAAAGAAAAACCAAGAAAAGCAGGGTTAGAGCAAAGAAAAACCAAGAAAAGCGAAGATAGATCAAAGGAAAACCAAGAAAAGCGGGGTTAGAGCGGAGGAAAACCTAGAAAAAAGGGGTTAGAGCTGAGGAAAACCAAGAAAAGCGGGGTTAGAGCGGAGGAAAACCAAGAAAAGCGGCGTTAGAGCGGACGAAAACCAAGAAAGGCAGAATAAGTGCGGAGGAAAACCAAGAAAAGAGGGGTTAGATCGGAGGAAAACGAAGAAAAAGAATTTAGAGAGGAAGAAAACGAGGAAAAGCGCGGTTAGAGCAGCAGACATCCGAGAAAAGCATGGTTAGAGTTGTGAAAAACCATGAAAAGCAGGGTTAGAGAGGAGAAAAACAAAGAAATGCGGGGTTAGTGCGGAGGAAAACCAAGAAAAGAGGGGTTAGTGCGGAGGAAAACCAAGAAAAGCGGGGTTATAGCGGAGGAAAACCAAGAAAAGCGGGGTTAAAGCGGAGGAAAACCAAGTAAAACAGAGTTAGAACGGAATAAAACGTAGAAAAGCGTGGTTGGAGCAGCAGAAATCCGAGAAAAGCATGGTTAGAATGGAGAAAAACAATGAAAAGCTGGGTTAGAGCGGAGAAAAACCAAGAAAAGCGGGGTTAGTGCAGAGGAAAACCAAGAAAAAAGGGGTCAGTGCGGAGGAAAATAAAGTAAAGCGGGGTTAGAGCGGAGGAAAACCAAGAAAAGCGAAGTTAGAGCGGAGGAAAACGAAGAAAAGCAGAATAAGTGCAGAGGAAAACCAAGAAAAGCGGGGTTAGATCGGAGGAAAACCAAGAAAAAGAATTTAGAGTGGAAGAAAACGAAGAAAAGCGCGGTTAGAACAGCAGAAATCCGAGAAAAGCATGGTTAGAGTGGAGAAAAACCAAGAGAAACGGGGTTAGAGCGGAGAAAAACCAAGAAAAGCAGGGTTAGAGCGCAGAAAAAACAAGAAATGCGAGGATAGAAGGGAGGAAAACCAAGAAAAGAGGGGTTAGAGCGGAGGAAAACCAAGAAAAGCGGGGTTAGAGCGGAGGAAAACCAAGAAAAGCGGGGTTAGAGCGGAGGAAAACCAAGAAAAGCGAAGTTAGAGCGGAGGAAAACCAAGAAAAGCTGGGTTAGAGCGGAGGAAAACCAAGTAAAGCGGGGTTATAGCGGAGGAAAACCAAGAAAAGCTGGGTTAGAGCGGAGGAAAACAAAGAAAAGTGGTGTTAGAGCGTAGGAAAACCAAGAAAAGCGGGGATAGAGCGGAGGAAAACCAAGAAAAGTGGTGATAGAGCGTAGGAAAACCACGAAAAGCGGTGATAGCGCGGAGGAAAACCAAGAAAAGCAAGGTTAGAGCAAAGAAAAACCAAGAAAAGCAGGGTTAGAGCAAAGGAAAACCAAGAAAAGCGAAGGTAGTGCGGAGGAAAACCAAGAAAAGCGGGGTTAGAGCGGAGGAAAACTAAGAAAAGCAAGGTTAGAGCGGAGGAAAACCAAGAAATGCGGGGTTAGATCGGAGGAAAACCAAGAAAAAGAATTTAGAGAGGAAGAAAACGAGGAAAAGCGCGGTTAGAGCAGCAGAAATCGGAGAAAAGCATGGTTAGAGTAGAGAAAAACCATGAAAAGCTGGGTTAGAGTGGAGAAAAACCAAGAAAAGCGGGGTTAGTGCGGAGGAAAACCAGGAAAAGCGGGGTTAGATCGGAGGAAAACCAAGAAAAGCGGGGTTAGAGCGGAGGAAAACAAAGAAGAGCGGGATTAGTGCGGAGGAAAACCAAGAAAAGTGGGGTTAGAAAGGAGGAAAACCAAGAAAAGTGAAGTTAGAGCGGAGGAAACCCAAGAAAAGCAGGGTTAGAGCGGAGGAAAACCAAGAAAAGCGGGGTTCGTGCGGAGGAAAACCAAGAAAAGTGAGGTTGGAGTTGTGGAAAACCAAGAAAATCGGGGTTAGAGCGGATGAAAACCAAGAAAAGCTGTGTTAGAGAGGAGGAAAACCAAGAAAAGCGAACTTAGAGCGGAGGAGAACCAAGGAAAGCGAAGTTAGAGTGGAGGAAAACCGAGAAATGCGGAGTTAGAGTGGAGGAAAACAAAGAAAAGTGGGGTTAGTGCGGTGGAAACCCAAGAAAAGCGGTGTTAGAGTGGAGGAAAACCAAGAAAAGTGAAGTTAGAGCAGAGGAAAACGAAGAAAAGTGTGGTTAGAGCGGAGGAAAACCAAGAAAAGCAGAGTTAGAATGGAAGAAAACCAGGAAAAGCGGGGTTAGTTTGGAGGAAAACCAAGATAATCGGGGACAGAGCGAAGGAAAACCAAGAAAAAGATGTTAGAGAGAAAGAATACAACGAAAAGCGCGGTATGAGCAGCAGAAATCCACGAAAAGCATGGTTAGATTGGAGAAAAACCAAGAAAAGCTGTGTTAGAGCAAAGGAAAACCAAGAAAAGCGGGGTTAGAGCGGAGGAAAACCAAGAAAAATGAAGTTAGAGAGGAGGAAAACAAAGATAAGCAGGGTTAGAGCGGAGGAAAACCAAGAAAAGCGGGATTAGAGAGGAGTAAACCGAGAAAAGTGAACTTAGAGCGGAGGAAAACCAATAAAAAGAAGTTAGAGAGGAGGAAAACAAAGAAAAGCGCAGTTAGAGCAGCAGAAATCGAAGAAAAGGTAGTTAGAGTGGAGAAAAACCAAGAAAATCTGGGTTAGAGCGGAGAAAAACCAAGAAAAGCGGGGTTAGAGCAAAGGAAAACCAAGAAAAGCGGGGTTAGTGCAGTGTAAAACCAAGAAAAGCGGGGTTAGAAAGGAGGAAAACCAAGAAAAGTGAAGTTAGAGCGGAGGAAACCCAAGAAAAGCGAAGTTAGAGCAAAGGAAAACCAAGGAAAGCGAAGTTAGAGTGGAGGAAAACCAAGAAAAGCGGGGTAGAGTGGAGGTAAACCAAGAAAAGCGGGGTTAGAGCGGAAGAAAAGCAAGAAAAGCGGGGTTAGAGCGGAGGAAAACAAAGAAAAGCGGGGTTAGAGCGGATGAAAACCAAGAAAAGCTGGGTTAGAGCGGAGGAAAACCAAGAAAAGCGGTGTTAGTGTTGAGGGAAACAAAGAAAAGTGTGGTTAGAGTGGAGGAAAACCAAGAAAAGCGGGGCTAGTGCGGAGGAAAACCAAGAAAAGCGGTGTTAGAGTGGATGAAAACCAAGAAAAGCGGGGTTAATGCGGAGGGAAACCAAGAAAAGCGGTGTTAGAATGGAAGAAAACCAGGAAAAGCGGGGTTAGAGTGGAGGAAAACCAAGATAATCGGGGACAGAGCGAAGGAAAACAAAGAAAAAGAAGTTAGAGAGAAAGAATACAATGAAAAGCGTGGTTTGAGCAGCAGAAATTCAAGAAAAGCATGGTTAGATTGGAGAAAAACCAAGAAATGCGGGATAGAGCAGAGGAAAACCAAGAAAAGCGGGGTTCGTGCGGAGGAAAACAAAGTAAAGAGGGGTTAGTGCGGATGAAAACCAAGAAATACAGTGTTAGAGCGGATGAAAACCAAGAGAAGCGGAGTGAGACCATGGGAAAACTAAGAAAAGTGAAGTTAGAGCGGAGGAAAACCAAGAAAAGCGGGGTTAGAGAAAAGGAATATTAAGAAAAGCGGGGTTTGTGTGGAGGGAAACCAAGGAAAGAGGGGTTAGTGCGGAGGAAAACCAAGAAAAGCGGTGTTAAAGCAGAGGTAAACCAAGAAAAGCGAAGTTAGAGCAGAGGAAAACCAAGAAAAGCGGGGTTAGAGCAGAGGAAAACCAAGAAAAGTAGAGTTAGAATGGAAGAAAACCAGGAAAAGCGGGGTTAGAGTGGAGGAAAACCAAGAAAAGCAGGGTTAGAGCAAAGGAAAACCAAGAAAAGCAGGGTTAGAGCAAAGGAAAACCAAGATAAGCGAAGATAGAGCGAAGGAAAACCAAGAAAAGCGGGGTTAGAGCGGAGGAAAACCAAGAAAAGCGGGGTTAGAGCAGAGGAAAACCAAGAAATGCGGGGTTAGAGCGGAGGAAAACCAAGAAAAGCGAAGTTAGAGTGGAGGAAAACCAAGAAAAGCGGGGTTAGAGCGGAGGATAACCAAGAAAAGAGGGGTTAGAAAGGAGGAAAACCAAGAAAAGCGGCGTTAGAGCGGAGGAAAACCATGTACAGCTGGGTTAGAGCAAAGGAAAACTAAATAAAGCAGAGTTAGAATGGAAGAAAACAAAGAAAAGCGTGGTTAGAGCAGCAGAAATCCGAGAAAAGCAGGGCTAGAGTGGAGAAAAACAATGAAAAGCTGGGTTAGAGCGGAGAAAAACCAAGAAAAGCGGGGTTAGTGCAGAGGAAAACCAAGAAAAAAGGGGTTAGTGCGGAGGAAAACCAAGTAAAGCGGGGTTAGAGCGGAGGAGAACAAAGAAAAGCGAAGTTAGAGCGGAGGAAAACGAAGAAAAGCAGAATAAGTGCAGAGGAAAACCAAGAAAAGCGGGGTTAGAGCGGAGGAAAACCAAGAAAAGCAGAGTTAGAATGGAAGAAAACCAGGAAAAGCGGGGTTAGAGTGGAGGAAAACCAAGATAATCGGGGACAGAGCGAAGGAAAACCAAGAAAAAGAAGTTACGGAGAAAGAATACAAAGAAAAGCGCGGTTTGAGCAGCAGAAATCCAAGAAAAGCATGGTTAGATTTGAGAAAAACCAAGAAAAGCGGGGTTAGAGCGGAGGAAAACCAAGAAAAGCGGGGTTAGAGCGGAGGAAAACCAAGAAAAGTGAGGTTGGAGTTGTGGAAAACCAAGAAAATCGGGGTTAGAGCGGATGAAAACCAAGAAAAGCTGTGTTAGAGAGGAGGAAAACCAAGAAAAGCGAACTTAGAGCGGAGAAGAACCAAGGAAAGCAAAGTTAGAGTGGAGGAAAACCAAGAAATGCGGAGTTAGAGTGGAGGAAAACAAAGAAAAGTGGGGTTAGTGCGGAGGAAACCCAAGAAAAGCGGTGTTAGAGTGGAGGAAAACCAAGAAAAGTGAAGTTAGAGCAGAGGAAAACCAAGAAAAGTGTGGTTAGAGCGGAGGAAAACCAAGAAAAGCAGAGTTAGAATGGAAGAAAACCAGGAAAAGCGGGGTTAGTTTGGAGGAAAACCAAGATAATCGGGGACAGAGCGAAGGAAAACCAAGAAAAAGATGTTAGAGAGAAAGAATACAACGAAAAGCGCGGTATGAGCAGCAGAAATCCAAGAAAAGCATGGTTAGATTGGAGAAAAACCAAGAAAAGCTGTGTTAGAGCAAAGAAAAACCAAGAAAAGCGGGGTTAGAGCGGAGGAAAACCAAGAAAAGCTGGGTTAGAGAAGAGGAAAACCAAGAAAAATGAAGTTAGAGAGGAGGAAAACAAAGTAAAGAGGGGTTAGTGCGGAGGAAAACCAAGAAAAGCGGTGTTAGAGCGGATGAAAACCAAGAAAAGCGGAGTAAGACCATAGGAAAACCAAGAAAAGTGAAGTTAGAGCGGAGGAAAACCAAGAAAAGCGGGGCTAGAGAGGAGAAAAACCAAAAAAAGCGGGGTTAGTGCAAAGGGAAAAAAAAGAAAAGAGGGGTTAGTGCGGAGGAAAACAAAGAAAATCGCTGTTAGAGCGGAGGAAAACCAAGAAAAGCGGTGTTAGAGCGGAGGAAAACCAAGAAAAGCGAAGTTAGAATGGAGGAAAACCAAGAAAAGCGGGGTTAGAGCGGAGGAAAACAAACATTAGCGGGGTTAGAGCAGAGGAAAACCTAGAAAAGCGGGGTTAGAACAGAGGAAAACAAAGATAAGCGGGGTTTGTGCAATGCAAAACCAAGAAAAGCGGGGTTAGTGCGGATGAAAACCAAGAAAATGGGGTTAGAAAGGAGGAAAACCAAGAAAAGTAAAGTTAGAGCGGAGGAAAACCAAGAAAAGCGAACTTAGAGCGGAGGAAAACCAAGAAAAGTGGGGTTAGAAAGGAGGAAAACCAAGAAAAGTGAAGTTAGAGTGGAGGAAAACCAAGAAAAGCAGGGTTAGAGCGGAGGAATACCAAGAAAAGCGGGGTTCGTGCGGAGGAAAAAAAAGTAAAGAAAAGTTAGTGCGGAGGAAAACCAAGAAAAGCGGTGTTAGAGCGGATGAAAACCAAGAATAGCGGAGTGAGACCACAGGAAAACCAAGAAAAGTGAAGTTAGAGCGGAGGAAAACCAAGAAAAGCGGGGCTAGAGAGGAGGAAAACCAAGAAAAGTGAAGTTAGAGAGGAGGAAAACAAAGAAAAGTGAAGTTAGATAGGAGGAAAACCAAGAAAAGCGGGGTGAGTGAGGTGTAAAACCAAGAAAAGCGGAGTTAGTGCGGAGGAAAACCAAGAAAAGTGGTTTAGAGCGGAGGAAAACCAAGAAAAGCGGTGATAGAGCGGAGGAAAACCAAGAAAAGCGGTGTTAGAGCGGAGGAAAACCAAGAAAAGCGGGGATAGAGCGGAGGAAAACCAAGAAAATCGGGGTTAGAGCAAAGGAAAACCAAGAATAGCGGGGTTAGAGCTAAAGAAAACCAAGAAAAGCGGAATTAGAAAGGAGGAAAACCAAGAAAAGTGAAGTTAGAGCGGAGGAAAACCAAGAAAAGTGTGGTTAGAGCGGAGGAAAACCAAGAAAACCAGAGATAGAATGTAAGAAAACCAGGAAAAGCGGGGTTAGATTGGAGGAAAACCAAGATAATCGGGGACAGAGCGAAGGAAACAAAAGAAAAAGAAGTTAGAGAGAAAGTATACAAAGAAAAGCGCGGTTTGAGCAGCAGAAATCCAAGAAAAGCATGGTTAGTTTGGAGAAAAACCAAGAAAAGCTGGGTTAGAGCAGAGAAAAACCAAGAAAAGCAGGGTTAGAGTGGAGGAAAACCAAGAAAAGCGAAGTTAGAGAAGAGGAAAACCAAGAAAAATGAAGTTAGAGAGGAGGAAAACAAAGATAAGCAGGGTAAGAGCGGAGGAAAACCAAGAAAAGCGAAGTTATAGCGGAGGAGAACCAAGAAAAGCGGGGTTAGAGCGGAGGAAAACCAAGAAAAGCTGGGTTAGAGCGGAGAAAAACAAAGAAATGCAGGGTTAGAGAGAAGGAAAAGCATGAAAAGCGGGGTTAGAGCAAAGGAAAACCAAGGAAAGCGAAGTTAGAGTGGAGGAAAACCAAGAAAAGCGGGGTTAGAGTGGAGGTAAACCAAGAAAAGCAGGGCTAGAGCGGAGGAAAAGCAAGAAAAGCGGTGTTAGAGCGGAGGAAAACAAAGAAAAGCGGTGTTAGAGCAGAGGAAAACCAAGAAAAGTGAAGTTAGAGCGGATGAAAACAAAGAAAAGCGGGGTTAGAGCGGAGGAAAACCAAGAAAAGCGGGGTTAGAGCGGAGGGAAGCCAAGAAAAGCGGTGTTAGTGTAGAGGAAAAGGAAGAAAAGCGAGGTTAGAGTGGAGGAAAACCAAGAAATGCAGGATTCATGCAGATGAAAACCAAGAAATGCAGGGTTAGAAAGGTAGAAAAGCAAGAAAAGCAGAGTTAGAACGGAGGAAAACCAAGAAAAGCGGGGTTAGATAGCAGGAAAACCAAGATAATTGGGGTTAGATTGGAGGAAAACCAATAAAAAGAAGTTAGAGAGGAGGAAAACAAAGAAAAGCGCGGTTAGAGCAGCAGAAATCCAAGAAAAGCATAGTTAGAGTGGATAAAAACCAAGAAAAGCTGGATTAGAGTGGAGAAAAACCAAGAAAAGCGGGGTTAGAGCGAAGGAAAACCAAGAAAAGCGGGGTTAGAAAGGAGGAAAACCAAGAAAAGTGAAGTTAGAGAGGATGAAAACCAAGAAAAGCGAGCTTAGTGCGGTGTAAAACCAAGAAAAGCGGGGATAGTGCGGAGGAAAACCAAGAAAAGCGGGGTTAAAGCGGAGGAAAACCAAGAAAAGCGGTGTTAGAGCGGAGGAAAACCATGAAAAGCGGGGATAGAGCAAAGGAAAACCAAGAAAAGCGGGGTTAGAGCAAAGGAAAACCAAGAAAAGCGGGGTTAGAGCGGAGGAAAACCAAGAAAAGCGGTGTTAGAGCGGAGGAAAACCAAGAAAAGCGAAGTTAGAGTGGAGGAAAACCAAGAAAAGCGGGGTTAGAGAGGAGGAAAACGAACAAAAGCAGAGTTAGAATGGAAGAAAACAAGGAAAAGCGGGGTTAGAGTGGAGGAAAACCAAGAAAAGCAGGGTTAGAGCAAAGGAAAACCAAGAAAAGCAGGGATAGAGCAAAGGAAAACCAAGAAAAGCGAAGATAGAGCGGAGGAAAACCAAGAAAAGCGGGATTAGAGCGGAGGAAAACCAAGAAAAGCGGGGTTAGAGCGGAGGAAAACCAAGAAAAGCGGGGTTAGAGCGGAGGAAAACCAAGAAAAGCTGGGTTAGAGCGGAGAAAAACAAAGAAATGCAGGGTTAGAGAGAAGGAAAAGCATGAAAAGCGGGGTTAGAGCAAAGGAAAACCAAGGAAAGCGAAGTTAGAGTGGAGGAAAACCAAGAAAAGCGGGGTTAGAGTGGAGGTAAACCAACAAAAGCAGGGTTAGAGTGGAGGAAATGCAAGAAAAGCGGTGTTAGAGCGGAGGAAAACAAAGAAAAGCGGTGTTAGAGCGGAGGAAAACCAAGAAAAGCGAAGTTAGAGCGGAGGAAAACAAAGAAAAGCGGGGTTAGAGCGGAGGAAAACCAAGAAAAGCGGGGCTAGAGCGGAGGGAAACCAAGAAGAGCGGTGTTAGTGTGGAGGAAAAGGAAGAAAAGCGGGGTTAGAGTGGAGGAAAACCAAGAAATGCAGGATTCATGCAGATGAAAACCAAGAAATGCGGGGTTAGAAAGGTAGAAAAGCAAGAAAAGCAGAGTTAGAACGGAGGAAAACCAAGATAATTGGGATTAGATTGGAGGAAAACCAATAAAAAGAAGTTAGAGAGGAGGAAAACAAAGAAAAGCGCGGTTAGAGCAGCAGAAATCCAAGAAAAGCATAGTTAGAGTGGAGAAAAACCAAGAAAAGCTGGATTAGAGTGGAGAAAAACCAAGAAAAGCGGGGTTAGAGCAAAGGAAAACCAAGAAAAGCGGGGTTAGAAAGGAGGAAAACCAAGAAAAGTGAAGTTAGAGAGGATGAAAACCAAGAAAAGCGGGGTTAGAGCGGAGGAAAACCAAGAAAGGCAGAATAAGTGCGGAGGAAAACCAAGAAAAGCGGGGTTAAAGCGGAGGAAAACCAAGAAAAGCGGTGTTAGAGCGGAGGAAAACCAAGAAAAGCGGGGATAGAGCGGTGGAAAACCAAGAAAAGCGGGGTTAGAGCAAAGGAAAACCAAGAAAAGCGGGGTTAGAGCGGAGGAAAACCAAGAAAAGCGGGATTAGAAAGGAGGAAAACCAAGAAAAGTGAAGTTAGAGCGGAGGAAAACCAAGAAAAGTGTGGTTAGAGCGGAGGAAAATCAAGAAAACCAGAGTTAGAATGGAAGAAAACCAGGAAAAGCGGGGTTAGAGTGGAGGAAAACCAAGATAATCGGGGACAGAGCGAAAGAAAACCAAGAAAAAGTAGTTAGAGAGAGAGAATACAACGAAAAGCGCGGTTTGAGCAGTAGAAATCCAAGAAAAGCAAGGTTAGATTAGAGAAAAACCAAGAAAAGCTGGGTTAGAGCAGAGAAAAACCAAGAAAAGCGGGCTTCGAGCGAAGGAAAACCAAGAAAAGCGGGGTTAGAGAAGAGGAAAACTAAGAAAAATGAAGTTAGAGAGGAGGAAAACAAAGATAAGCAGGGTTAGAGCGGAGGAAAACCAAGAAAAGCGAAGTTATAGCGGAGGAAATTCAAGACAAGCGGAATAAGTGCGGAGGAAAACCAAGAAAAGCAAGGTTAGAGGGGAGGAAAACCAAGAAAAGCGGGGATAGAGCGGAGGAAAACCAAGAAAATCGGGGTTAGAGCAAAGGAAAACCAAGAATAGCGGGGTTAGAGCTAAAGAAAACCAAGAAAAGCGGAATTAGAAAGGAGGAAAACCAAGAAAAGTGAAGTTAGAGCGGAGGAAAACCAAGAAAAGTGTGGTTAGAGCGGAGGAAAACCAAGAAAACCAGAGTTAGAATGGAAGAAAACCAGGAAAAGCGGGGTTAGATTGGAGGAAAACCAAGATAATCAAGGACAGAGCGAAGGAAAACCAAGAAAAAGAAGTTAGAGAGAAAGTATACAAAGAAAAGCGCGGTTTGAGCAGCAGAAATCCAAGAAAAGCATGGTTAGATTGGAGAAAAACCAAGAAAAGCTGGGTTAGAGCAGAGAAAAACCAAGAAAAGCAGGGTTAGAGTGGAGGAAAACCAAGAAAAGCGAAGTTAGAGAAGAGGAAAACCAAGAAAAATGAAGTTAGAGAGGAGGAAAACAAAGATAAGCAGGGTAAGTGCGGAGGAAAACCAAGAAAAGCGAAGTTATAGCGGAGGAGAACCAAGAAAAGTGGGGTTAGAGCGGAGGAAAACCAAGAAAAGCTGGGTTAGAGCGGAGAAAAACAAAGAAATGCAGGGTTAGAGAGAAGGAAAAGCATGAAAAGCGGGGTTAGAGCAAAGGAAAACCAAGGAAAGCGAAGTTAGAGTGGAGGAAAACCAAGAAAAGTGGGGTTAGAGTGGAGGTAAACCAACAAAAGCAGGGTTAGAGTGGAGGAAATGCAAGAAAAGTGGTGTTAGAGCGGAGGAAAACAAAGAAAAGCGGTGTTAGAGCGGAGGAAAACCAAGAAAAGCGGGGTTAGAGCGGAGGGAAACCAAGAAGAGCCGTGTTAGTGTGGAGGAAAAGGAAGAAAAGCGGGGTTAGAGTGGAGGAAATCCAAGAAATGCAGGATTCATGCAGATGAAAACCAAGAAATGCGGGGTTAGAAAGGTAGAAAAGCAAGAAAAGCAGAGTTAGAACGGAGGAAAACCAAGATAATTGGGGTTAGATTGGAGGAAAACCAATAAAAAGAAGTTAGAGAGGAGGAAAACAAAGAAAAGCGCGGTTAGAGCAGCAGAAATCCAAGAAAAGCATAGTTAGAGTGGAGAAAAACCAAGAAAAGCTGGATTAGAGTGGAGAAAAACCAAGAAAAGCGGGGTTAGAGCAAAGGAAAACCAAGAAAAGCGGGGTTAGAAAGGAGGAAAACCAAGAAAAGTGAAGTTAGAGAAGAGGAAAACCAAGAAAAGCGAGCTTAGTGCGGTGTAAAACCAAGAAAAGCGGGGTTAGAGCGGAGGAAAACCAAGAAAAGCAATGTTAGAGCGGAGGAAAACCAAGAAAAGCGGGGATAGAGCGGTGGACAACCAAGAAAAGAGGGGTTAGAGCAAAGCAAAAACAAGAAAAGCGGTGTTAGAGCGGAGGAAAACCAAGAAAAGCGGGATTAGAAAAGAGGAAAACCAAGAAAAGTGAAGTTAAAGCGGAGGAAAACCAAGAAAAGTGTGGTTAGAGCGGAGGAAAACCAAGAAAAACAGAGTTAGAATGGAAGAAAACCAGGAAAAGCGGGGTTAGAGTGGAGGAAAACCAAGATAATCGGGGACAGAGCGAAGGAAAACCAAGAAAAAGAAGTTAGAGAGAGAGAATACAACGAAAAGCACGGTTTGAGCAGTAGAAATCCAAGAAAAGCGTGGTTAGATTAGAGAAAAACCAAGAAAAGCTGGGTTAGAGCAGAGAAAAACCAAGAAAAGCGGGCTTCGAGCGAAGGAAAACCAAGAAAAGCGGGGTTAGAGAAGAGGAAAACTAAGAAAAATGAAGTTAGAGAGGAGGAAAACAAAGATAAGCAGGGTTAGAGCGGAGGAAAACCAAGAAAAGCGAAGTTATAGCGGAGGAAATTCAAGACAAGCGGAATAAGTGCGGAGGAAAACCAAGAAAAGCAAGGTTAGAGCGGAGGAAAACCAAGAAAAGCAGGGTTAGAGCGGAGGAAAACCAAGAAAAGCGGTGTTAGAGCGGAGGAAAACAAAGAAAAGCAGGGTTAGAGAGAAGGAAAAGCATGAAAAGCGGGGTCAGAGCGGAGGAAAACCAAGAAATGCGGGGATAGAGCGGAGGAAAAGTAGGAAATGCAAAGTTAGAGCGGGGGAAAACCAAGAAAAGTGAGTTTCATGCAGATGAAAACCAACAAATGCAAGGTTAGAAAGGAGGAAAACCAAGAAAAGCAGAGTTAGAACGGAAGAAAACCAAGAAAAGCGAGGTTAGAGAGGAGGAAAACCAAGATAATCGGGGACAGAGCGAAGGAAAACCAAGAAAAAGAAGTTAGAGAGAAGGAAAAGCATGAAAAGCCCGGTTAGAGAAGCAGAAATCCAAGAAAAGCTGGGTTACAGTGGAGAAAAACAAAGAAAAGCGGGGTTAGAGCGGAGGAAAACCAAGAAAGGCAAGGTTAGAAAGGAAGAAAACCTAGAAAAGTGGGGTTAGAGCGGAGGAAAACAAAGAAAAGCGAAGTTAGAGCAAAGGAAAACCAAGGAAAGCGAAGTTAGAGTGGAGGAAATCCAAGAAAAGTGGAGTTAGAGCGGAGGAAAACCAAGAAAAGCGGGGTTAGTGCAGTGTAAAACCAAGAAAAGCGGGGTTAGTGAGGGGGAAAACCAAGAAAAGTGGGGTTAGAGCAAAGGAAAACGAAGAAAAGCGAAGTTAGAGCAAAGGAAAACCAAGGAAAGCGAAGTTAGAGTGGAGGAAAACCAAGAAAAGCGGGGTTAGAGTGGAGGTAAACCAATAAAAGCGGGGTTAGAGTGGAGGAAAACCAAGAAAAGCGAAGTTAGAGCGGAGGAAAACCAAGAAAAGCAAAATAAGTGCGGAGGAAAACCAAGAAAAGCGGGGTTAGAGCGGAGATAAACCAAGAAAAGCGGGGTTAGAGCGGAGGAAAACCAAGAAAAGCGGTGTTAGTGTTGAGGAAAACCAAGAAAACTGTGGTTAGAGTGGAGGAAAACCAAGAAAAGCGGGGCTAGCGCGGAGGAAAACCAAGAAAAGCGGTGTTAGAGTGGATGAAAACCAAGAAAAGCGGGGTTAGTGCGGAGGGAAACCAAGAAAGGCGGTGTTAGAATGGAAGAAAATCAGGAAAAGCGGGGTTAGAGTGGAGAAAAACCAAGAAAAGCGGAGATAGAGCGGAGGAAAACCAAGAAAAGCGGGGTTAGAGCGGAGGAAAACCAAGAAAAGCGGGGTTAAAGCGGAGGAAAACCAAGAAAAGTGGGGTTAGAGCAAAGGAAAACCAAGAAAAGCAAAGTTAGAGCAAAGGAAAACCAAGGAAAGCGAAGTTAGAGTGGATGAAAACCAAGAAAAGCGGGGTTAGAGTGGAGGTAAACCAATAAAAGCGGGGTTAGAGTGGAGGAAAACCAAGAAAAGCGAAGTTAGAGCGGAGGAAAACCAAGAAAAGCAAGGTTAGAAAGGAAGAAAACCGAGAAAAGTGGGGTTAGAGCGGAGGAAAACAAAGAAAAGCGAAGTTAGAGCAAAGGAAAACCAAGGAAAGCGAAGTTAGAGTGGAGGAAATCCAAGAAATGTGGAGTTAGAGCAAAGGAAAACCAAGAAAAGCGGGGTTAGTGCAGTGTAAAACCAAGAAAAGCGGGGTTAGTGAGGGGGAAAACCAAGAAAAGTGGGGTTAGAGCAAAGGAAAACCAAGAAAAGCGAAGTTAGAGCAAAGGAAAACCAAGGAAAGCGAAGTTATAGCGGAGGAGAACCAAGAAAAGCGGGGTTAGAGCGGAGGAAAACCAAGAAAAGCGAAGTTATAGCGGAGGAGAACCAAGAAAAGCGGGGTTAGAGCGGAGGAAAACCAAGAAAAGCTGGGTTAGAGCGGAGAAAAACAAAGAAATGCAGGGTTAGAGAGAAGGAAAAGCATGAAAAGCGGGGTTAGAGCAAAGGAAAACCAAGGAAAGCGAAGTTAGAGTGGAGGAAAACCAAGAAAAGCGGGGTTAGAGTGGAGGTAAACCAAGAAAAGCAGGGCTAGAGCGGAGGAAAAGCAAGAAAAGCGGTGTTAGAGCGGAGGAAAACAAAGAAAAGCGGTGTTAGAGCAGAGGAAAACCAAGAAAAGTGAAGTTAGAGCGGATGAAAACAAAGAAAAGCGGGGTTAGAGCGGAGGAAAACCAAGAAAAGCGGGGTTAGAGCGGAGGGAAGCCAAGAAAAGCGGTGTTAGTGTAGAGGAAAAGGAAGAAAAGCGAGGTTAGAGTGGAGGAAAACCAAGAAATGCAGGATTCATGCAGATGAAAACCAAGAAATGCAGGGTTAGAAAGGTAGAAAAGCAAGAAAAGCAGAGTTAGAACGGAGGAAAACCAAGAAAAGCGGGGTTAGATAGCAGGAAAACCAAGATAATTGGGGTTAGATTGGAGGAAAACCAATAAAAAGAAGTTAGAGAGGAGGAAAACAAAGAAAAGCGCGGTTAGAGCAGCAGAAATCCAAGAAAAGCATAGTTAGAGTGGATAAAAACCAAGAAAAGCTGGATTAGAGTGGAGAAAAACCAAGAAAAGCGGGGTTAGAGCGAAGGAAAACCAAGAAAAGCGGGGTTAGAAAGGAGGAAAACCAAGAAAAGTGAAGTTAGAGAGGATGAAAACCAAGAAAAGCGAGCTTAGTGCGGTGTAAAACCAAGAAAAGCGGGGATAGTGCGGAGGAAAACCAAGAAAAGCGGGGTTAAAGCGGAGGAAAACCAAGAAAAGCGGTGTTAGAGCGGAGGAAAACCATGAAAAGCGGGGATAGAGCAAAGGAAAACCAAGAAAAGCGGGGTTAGAGCAAAGGAAAACCAAGAAAAGCGGGGTTAGAGCGGAGGAAAACCAAGAAAAGCGGGATTAGAAAGGAGGAAAACCAAGAAAAGTGAAGTTAGAGTGGAGGAAAACCAAGAAAAGTGTGGTTAGAGCGGAGGAAAATCAAGAAAACCAGAGTTAGAATGGAAGAAAACCAGGAAAAGCGGGGTTAGAGTGGAGGAAAACCAAGATAATCGGGGACAGAGCGAAAGAAAACCAAGAAAAAGTAGTTAGAGAGAGAGAATACAACGAAAAGCGCGGTTTGAGCAGTAGAAATCCAAGAAAAGCAAGGTTAGATTAGAGAAAAACCAAGAAAAGCTGGGTTAGAGCAGAGAAAAACCAAGAAAAGCGGGCTTCGAGCGAAGGAAAACCAAGAAAAGCGGGGTTAGAGAAGAGGAAAACTAAGAAAAATGAAGTTAGAGAGGAGGAAAACAAAGTTAAGCAGGGTTAGAGCGGAGGAAAACCAAGAAAAGCGAAGTTATAGCGGAGGAAATTCAAGACAAGCAGAATAAGTGCGGAGGAAAACCAAGAAAAGCAAGGTTAGAGGGGAGGAAATCCAAGAAAAGCGGGGATAGAGCGGAGGAAAACCAAGAAAATCGGGGTTAGAGCAAAGGAAAACCAAGAATAGCGGGGTTAGAGCTAAAGAAAACCAAGAAAAGCGGAATTAGAAAGGAGGAAAACCAAGAAAAGTGAAGTTAGAGCGGAGGAAAACCAAGAAAAGTGTGGTTAGAGCGGAGGAAAACCTAAGAAAACCAGAGTAAGAATGGAAGAAAACCAGGAAAAGCGGGGTTAGATTGGAGGAAAACCAAGATAATCGGGGACAGAGCGAAGGAAACCCAAGAAAAAGAAGTTAGAGAGAAAGTATACAAAGAAAAGCGCGGTTTGAGCAGCAGAAATCCAAGAAAAGCATGGTTAGATTGGAGAAAAACCAAGAAAAGCTGGGTTAGAGCAGAGAAAAACCAAGAAAAGCAGGGTTAGAGTGGAGGAAAACCAAGAAAAGCGAAGTTAGAGAAGAGGAAAACCAAGAAAAATGAAGTTAGAGAGGAGGAAAACAAAGATAAGCAGGGTAAGTGCGGAGGAAAACCAAGAAAAGCGAAGTTATAGCGGAGGAGAACCAAGAAAAGCGGGGTTAGAGCGGAGGAAAACCAAGAAAAGCTGGGTTAGAGCGGAGAAAAACAAAGAAATGCAGGGTTAGAGAGAAGGAAAAGCATGAAAAGCGGGGTTAGAGCAAAGGAAAACCAAGGAAAGCGAAGTTAGAGTGGAGGAAAACCAAGAAAAGCGGGGTTAGAGTGGAGGTAAACCAACAAAAGCAGGGTTAGAGTGGAGGAAATGCAAGAAAAGCGGTGTTAGAGCGGAGGAAAACAAAGAAAAGCGGTGTTAGAGCGGAGGAAAACCAAGAAAAGCGAAGTTAGAGCGGAGGAAAACAAAGAAAAGCGGGGTTAGAGCGGAGGAAAACCAAGAAAAGCGGGGTTAGAGCGGAGGGAAACCAAGAAGAGCGGTGTTAGTGTGGAGGAAAAGGAAGAAAAGCGGGGTTAGAGTGGAGGAAAACCAAGAAATGCAGGATTCATGCAGATGAAAACCAAGAAATGCGGGGTTAGAAAGGTAGAAAAGCAAGAAAAGCAGAGTTAGAACGGAGGAAAACCAAGATAATTGGGATTAGATTGGAGGAAAACCAATAAAAAGATGTTAGAGAGGAGGAAAACAAAGAAAAGCGCGGTTAGAGCAGCAGAAATCCAAGAAAAGCATAGTTAGAGTGGAGAAAAACCAAGAAAAGCTGGATTAGAGTGGAGAAAAACCAAGAAAAGCGGGGTTAGAGCAAAGGAAAACCAAGAAAAGCGGGGTTAGAAAGGAGGAAAACCAAGAAAAGTGAAGTTAGAGAGGATGAAAACCAAGAAAAGCGGGGTTAGAGCGGAGGAAAACCAAGAAAGGCAGAATAAGTGCGGAGGAAAACCAAGAAAAGCGGGGTTAAAGCGGAGGAAAACCAAGAAAAGCGGTGTTAGAGCGGAGGAAAACCAAGAAAAGCGGGGATAGAGCGGTGGAAAACCAAGAAAAGCGGGGTTAGAGCAAAGGAAAACCAAGAAAAGCGGGGTTAGAGCGGAGGAAAACCAAGAAAAGCGGGATTAGAAAGGAGGAAAACCAAGAAAAGTGAAGTTAGAGCGGAGGAAAACCAAGAAAAGTGTGGTTAGAGCGGAGGAAAATCAAGAAAACCAGAGTTAGAATGGAAGAAAACCAGGAAAAGCGGGGTTAGAGTGGAGGAAAACCAAGATAATCGGGGACAGAGCGAAAGAAAACCAAGAAAAAGTAGTTAGAGAGAGAGAATACAACGAAAAGCGCGGTTTGAGCAGTAGAAATCCAAGAAAAGCAAGGTTAGATTAGAGAAAAACCAAGAAAAGCTGGGTTAGAGCAGAGAAAAACCAAGAAAAGCGGGCTTCGAGCGAAGGAAAACCAAGAAAAGCGGGGTTAGAGAAGAGGAAAACTAAGAAAAATGAAGTTAGAGAGGAGGAAAACAAAGATAAGCAGGGTTAGAGCGGAGGAAAACCAAGAAAAGCGAAGTTATAGCGGAGGAAATTCAAGACAAGCGGAATAAGTGCGGAGGAAAACCAAGAAAAGCAAGGTTAGAGGGGAGGAAAACCAAGAAAAGCGGGGATAGAGCGGAGGAAAACCAAGAAAATCGGGGTTAGAGCAAAGGAAAACCAAGAATAGCGGGGTTAGAGCTAAAGAAAACCAAGAAAAGCGGAATTAGAAAGGAGGAAAACCAAGAAAAGTGAAGTTAGAGCGGAGGAAAACCAAGAAAAGTGTGGTTAGAGCGGAGGAAAACCAAGAAAACCAGAGTCAGAATGGAAGAAAACCAGGAAAAGCGGGGTTAGATTGGAGGAAAACCAAGATAATCAAGGACAGAGCGAAGGAAACCCAAGAAAAAGAAGTTAGAGAGAAAGTATACAAAGAAAAGCGCGGTTTGAGCAGCAGAAATCCAAGAAAAGCATGGTTAGATTGGAGAAAAACCAAGAAAAGCTGGGTTAGAGCAGAGAAAAACCAAGAAAAGCAGGGTTAGAGTGGAGGAAAACCAAGAAAAGCGAAGTTAGAGAAGAGGAAAACCAAGAAAAATGAAGTTAGAGAGGAGGAAAACAAAGATAAGCAGGGTAAGTGCGGAGGAAAACCAAGAAAAGCGAAGTTATAGCGGAGGAGAACCAAGAAAAGTGGGGTTAGAGCGGAGGAAAACCAAGAAAAGCTGGGTTAGAGCGGAGAAAAACAAAGAAATGCAGGGTTAGAGAGAAGGAAAAGCATGAAAAGCGGGGTTGGAGCAAAGGAAAACCAAGGAAAGCGAAGTTAGAGTGGAGGAAAACCAAGAAAAGTGGGGTTAGAGTGGAGGTAAACCAACAAAAGCAGGGTTAGAGTGGAGGAAATGCAAGAAAAGTGGTGTTAGAGCGGAGGAAAACAAAGAAAAGCGGTGTTAGAGCGGAGGAAAACCAAGAAAAGCGGGGTTAGAGCGGAGGGAAACCAAGAAGAGCCGTGTTAGTGTGGAGGAAAAGGAAGAAAAGCGGGGTTAGAGTGGAGGAAATCCAAGAAATGCAGGATTCATGCAGATGAAAACCAAGAAATGCGGGGTTAGAAAGGTAGAAAAGCAAGAAAAGCAGAGTTAGAACGGAGGAAAACCAAGATAATTGGGGTTAGATTGGAGGAAAACCAATAAAAAGAAGTTAGAGAGGAGGAAAACAAAGAAAAGCGCGGTTAGAGCAGCAGAAATCCAAGAAAAGCATAGTTAGAGTGGAGAAAAACCAAGAAAAGCTGGATTAGAGTGGAGAAAAACCAAGAAAAGCGGGGTTAGAGCAAAGGAAAACCAAGAAAAGCGGGGTTAGAAAGGAGGAAAACCAAGAAAAGTGAAGTTAGAGAAGAGGAAAACCAAGAAAAGCGAGCTTAGTGCGGTGTAAAACCAAGAAAAGCGGGGTTAGAGCGGAGGAAAACCAAGAAAAGCAATGTTAGAGCGGAGGAAAACCAAGAAAAGCGGGGATAGAGCGGTGGACAACCAAGAAAAGAGGGGTTAGAGCAAAGCAAAAACAAGAAAAGCGGTGTTAGAGCGGAGGAAAACCAAGAAAAGCGGGATTAGAAAAGAGGAAAACCAAGAAAAGTGAAGTTAAAGCGGAGGAAAACCAAGAAAAGTGTGGTTAGAGCGGAGGAAAACCAAGAAAAACAGAGTTAGAATGGAAGAAAACCAGGAAAAGCGGGGTTAGAGTGGAGGAAAACCAAGATAATCGGGGACAGAGCGAAGGAAAACCAAGAAAAAGAAGTTAGAGAGAGAGAATACAACGAAAAGCACGGTTTGAGCAGTAGAAATCCAAGAAAAGCGTGGTTAGATTAGAGAAAAACCAAGAAAAGCTGGGTTAGAGCAGAGAAAAACCAAGAAAAGCGGGCTTCGAGCGAAGGAAAACCAAGAAAAGCGGGGTTAGAGAAGAGGAAAACTAAGAAAAATGAAGTTAGAGAGGAGGAAAACAAAGATAAGCAGGGTTAGAGCGGAGGAAAACCAAGAAAAGCGAAGTTATAGCGGAGGAAATTCAAGACAAGCGGAATAAGTGCGGAGGAAAACCAAGAAAAGCAAGGTTAGAGCGGAGGAAAACCAAGAAAAGCAGGGTTAGAGCGGAGGAAAACCAAGAAAAGCGGTGTTAGAGCGGAGGAAAACAAAGAAAAGCAGGGTTAGAGAGAAGGAAAAGCATGAAAAGCGGGGTCAGAGCGGAGGAAAACCAAGAAATGCGGGGATAGAGCGGAGGAAAAGTAGGAAATGCAAAGTTAGAGCGGGGGAAAACCAAGAAAAGTGAGTTTCATGCAGATGAAAACCAACAAATGCAAGGTTAGAAAGGAGGAAAACCAAGAAAAGCAGAGTTAGAACGGAAGAAAACCAAGAAAAGCGAGGTTAGAGAGGAGGAAAACCAAGATAATCGGGGACAGAGCGAAGGAAAACCAAGAAAAAGAAGTTAGAGAGAAGGAAAAGCATGAAAAGCCCGGTTAGAGAAGCAGAAATCCAAGAAAAGCTGGGTTACAGTGGAGAAAAACAAAGAAAAGCGGGGTTAGAGCGGAGGAAAACCAAGAAAGGCAAGGTTAGAAAGGAAGAAAACCTAGAAAAGTGGGGTTAGAGCGGAGGAAAACAAAGAAAAGCGAAGTTAGAGCAAAGGAAAACCAAGGAAAGCGAAGTTAGAGTGGAGGAAATCCAAGAAAAGTGGAGTTAGAGCGGAGGAAAACCAAGAAAAGCGGGGTTAGTGCAGTGTAAAACCAAGAAAAGCGGGGTTAGTGAGGGGGAAAACCAAGAAAAGTGGGGTTAGAGCAAAGGAAAACGAAGAAAAGCGAAGTTAGAGCAAAGGAAAACCAAGGAAAGCGAAGTTAGAGTGGAGGAAAACCAAGAAAAGCGGGGTTAGAGTGGAGGTAAACCAATAAAAGCGGGGTTAGAGTGGAGGAAAACCAAGAAAAGCGAAGTTAGAGCGGAGGAAAACCAAGAAAAGCAAAATAAGTGCGGAGGAAAACCAAGAAAAGCGGGGTTAGAGCGGAGATAAACCAAGAAAAGCGGGGTTAGAGCGGAGGAAAACCAAGAAAAGCGGTGTTAGTGTTGAGGAAAACCAAGAAAACTGTGGTTAGAGTGGAGGAAAACCAAGAAAAGCGGGGCTAGCGCGGAGGAAAACCAAGAAAAGCGGTGTTAGAGTGGATGAAAACCAAGAAAAGCGGGGTTAGTGCGGAGGGAAACCAAGAAAGGCGGTGTTAGAATGGAAGAAAATCAGGAAAAGCGGGGTTAGAGTGGAGAAAAACCAAGAAAAGCGGAGATAGAGCGGAGGAAAACCAAGAAAAGCGGGGTTAGAGCGGAGGAAAACCAAGAAAAGCGGGGTTAAAGCGGAGGAAAACCAAGAAAAGTGGGGTTAGAGCAAAGGAAAACCAAGAAAAGCGAAGTTAGAGCAAAGGAAAACCAAGGAAAGCGAAGTTAGAGTGGATGAAAACCAAGAAAAGCGGGGTTAGAGTGGAGGTAAACCAATAAAAGCGGGGTTAGAGTGGAGGAAAACCAAGAAAAGCGAAGTTAGAGCGGAGGAAAACCAAGAAAAGCAAGGTTAGAAAGGAAGAAAACCGAGAAAAGTGGGGTTAGAGCGGAGGAAAACAAAGAAAAGCGAAGTTAGAGCAAAGGAAAACCAAGGAAAGCGAAGTTAGAGTGGAGGAAATCCAAGAAATGTGGAGTTAGAGCGGAGGAAAACCAAGAAAAGCGGGGTTAGTGCAGTGTAAAACCAAGAAAAGCGGGGTTAGTGAGGGGGAAAACCAAGAAAAGTGGGGTTAGAGCAAAGGAAAACCAAGAAAAGCGAAGTTAGAGCAAAGGAAAACCAAGGAAAGCGAAGTTACAGTGGAGGAAAACCAAGAAAAGCGGGGTTAGAGTGGAGGTAAACCAATAAAAGCGGGGTTAGAGTGGAGGAAAACCAAGAAAAGCAAAGTTAGAGCGGAGGAAAACCAAGAAAAGCAAAATAAGTGCGGAGGAAAACCAAGAAAAGCGGGGTTAGAGCGGAGATAAACCAAGAAAAGCGGGGTTAGAGCGGAGGAAAACCAAGAAAAGCGGTGTTAGTGTTGAGGAAAACCAGGAAAAGTGTGGTTAGAGTGGAGGAAAACCAAGGAAAGCGGGGCTAGTGCGGAGGAAAACCAAGAAAAGCGGTGTTAGAGTGGATGAAAACCAAGAAAAGCGGGGTTAGTGCGGAGGGAAACCAAGAAAAGCGGTGTTAGAATGGAAGAAAACCAGGAAAAGCGGGGTTAGAGTGGAGAAAAACCAAGAAAAGCGGAGATAGAGTGGAGAAAAACCAAGAAAAGCGGGGTTAGAGCGGAGGAAAACCAAGAAAAGCGGGGTTAAAGCGGAGGAAAAGCAAGAAAAGTGGGGTTATATTTGTGGAAAACCAAGAAAAGCGGTGTTAGAGCGGATGAAAACCAAAAAAATTGAAGTTAGAGCAAAGGAAAACCAAGGAAAGCGAAGTTAGAGGGGAGGAAATCCAAGAATAGTGAGGTTGGAGTGGAGGAAAACCAAGAAAAGCGGGGTTAGAGCGGAGAAAAAGCCAGAAAAGCGGGGTTAGAGCGGAGGAAAACAAAGAAAAGCGGGCTTAGAGCGGATGAAAACCAAGAAAAGCGGAGTGAGACCATAGGAAAACCAAGAAAAGTGAAGTTAGAGCGGAGGAAAACCAAGAAAAGCGGGGCTAATGAGGAGGAAAACCAAGAAAAGCGGGGTTAGTGCAAAGGGAAAAAAAAGGAAAGAGGGGCTAGTGCGGAGGAAAACCAAGAAAAGCGGTGTTAGAGCGGAGGAAAACCAAGAAAAGCGGGGTTAGAGCCGAGGAAAAGAAACATTAGCGGGGTTAGAGCGGAGGAAAACCAAGAAAAGCGGGGTTAGAGCGGAGGAAAAGAAACATTAGCGGGGTTAGAGCGGAGGAAAACCAAGAAAAGCAGGGTTAGAGCGGAGGAAAAGAAACATTAGCGGGGTTAGAGCGGAGGAAAACCAAGAAAAGCGGTGTTAGAGCGGAGGAAAACAAAGATAAGCGGGGTTAGTGCAGATGAAAACCAAGAAAATGGGGTTAGAAAGGAGGAAAACCAAGAAAAGTGAAGTTAGACCGGAGGAAAACCAAGAAAAGCGAACTTAGAGCAGAGGAAAACCAAGAAAAGTGGGGTTAGAAAGGAGGAAAACCAAGAAAAGTGAAGTTAGAGCGGAGGAAAACCAAGAAAAGCAGGGTTAGAGCGGAGGAAAACCAAGAAAAGCGGGGTTAGAGCGGAGGAAAACAAACATTAGCGGGGTTAGAGCGGAGGAAAACCAAGAAAAGCGGGGTTAGAACGGAGGAAAACAAAGATAAGGGGGGTTAGTGCGGATGAAAACCAAGAAAATAGGGTTAGAAAGGAGGAAAACCAAGAAAAGTGAAGTTAGAGCGGAGGAAAACCAAGAAAAGCAAACTTAGAGCGGAGGAAAACCAAGAAAAGTGGGGTTAGAAAGGAGGAAAACCAAGAAAAGTGAAGTTAGAGCGGAGGGAAACCAAGAAAAGCGGGGTTCGTGCGGAGGAAAACAAAGTAAAGAAAGGTTAGTGCGGAGGAAAACCAAGAAAAGCGGTGTTAGAGCGGATGAAAACCAAGAAAAGCGGTGTTAGAGCGGAGGAAAACCAAGAAAAGCGAACTTAGACCGGAGGAAATCAAGGAAAGCGAAGTTAGAGTGGAGGAAAACCAAGGAAAGCGAAGTTAGAGTGGAGGAAAACCAAGAAAAAAGGGGTTAGAGCGGAGGAAATCCAAGAAAAGCGGGGTTAGAGCGGAGGAAAACCAAGAAAAGCGAAGTTAGAGCGGAGGAAAACCAAGAAAAGAGGGGTTAGAAAGGAGGAAAACCAAGAAAAGCGGCGTTAGAGCGGAGGAAAACCATGTAAAAAGTTAGAGGAGGAAAACAAAGCAAAGCGCGAATAGAGCAGCAGAAATCCAAGAAAAGCATGGTTAGAGTGGAGAAGAACCAAGAAAAGCTGGATTACAGTGGAGAAAAACCAAGAAAAGCGGGGTTAGAGCAGAGGAAAACCATAAAAATCGGGGTTAGAAAGTAGGAAGACCAAGAAAAGTGAAGTTAGAGAGGAGGTAAACCATGAAAAGCGGGGTTAGTGTGGTGTAAAACCAAGAAAAGCGGGGTTAGTGCAGAGGAAAACCAAGAAAAGCGGTGATAGAGCGGAGGAAAACCAAGAAAAGCGGGGATAGAGCGGAGGAAAACCAAGAAAAGCAGGGTTAGAGCAAAGGAATACCAAGAATAGCGGGGTTAGAGCGGAGGAAAACAAAGAAAAGCGGGATTAGAGCGGAGGAAAACCAAGAAAAGCAGGGATAGAGCGGAGGAAAACCAAGAAAAGCAGGGTTAGAGCAAAGGAAAACCAAGAATAGTGGGGTTAGAGCAGAGGAAAACAAAGAAAAGCGGGATTAGAGTGGAGGAAAACCAAGAAAAGTGAAGTAAGAGCGAAGGAAAACCAAGAAAAGTGTGGTTAGATCGGAGGAAAACCAAGAAAAGCAGAGTTAGAATGGAAGAAAACCAGGAAAAGCAGGGTTAGATTGCAGAAAAACCAAGATAATCGGGGACAGAGCGAAGGAAAACCAAGAAAAAGAAGTTAGAGTGAAAGAATACGAAGAAAAGCGCAGTTTGAGCAGCAGAAATCCAAGAAAAGCATGGTTAGATTGGAGAAAAACCAAGAAAAGCGGGATAGAGCGGAGGAAAACCAAGAAAACCGGGGTTAGAGCAGAGAAAAACCAAGAAAAAACGGGGTTAGAGCGGAGGAAAACCAAGAAAAGCGAAGTTAGAGAAGAGGAAAACCAAGAAAAATGAAGTTAGAGAGGAAAAAAACCAAGAAAAGCGGAGTGAGACCATAGGAAAACCAAGAAAAGTGAAGTTAGAGCGGAGGAAAACCAAGAAAAGCGAGGCTAGAGAGGAGGAAAACCAAGAAAAGCGGGGTTAGTGCAAAGGGAAAAAAAAGGAAAGAGGGGCTAGTGCGGAGGAAAACCAAGAAAAGCGGTGTTAGAGTGGAGGAAAACCAAGAAAAGCGGGGTTAGAGCGGAGGAAACGAAACATTAGCGGGGTTAGAGCGGAGGAAAACCAAGAAAAGCGGGGTTAGAGCGGAGGAAAAGAAACATTAGCGGGGTTAGAGCAGAGGAAAACCAAGAAAAGCGGGGTTAGAGCGGAGAAAAAGAAACATTAGCGGGGTTAGAGCGGAGGAAAACCAAGAAAAGCGGGGTTAGAACGGACGAAAACAAAGATAAGCGGGGTTAGTGCGGATGAAAACCAAGAAAATGGGGTTAGAAAGGAGGAAAACCAAGAAAAGTGAAGTTAGACCGGAGGAAAACCAAGAAAAGCGAACTTAGAGCAGAGGAAAACCAAGAAAAGTGGGGTTAGAAAGGAGGAAAACCAAGAAAAGCAGGGTTAGAGCGGAGGAAAACCAAGAAAAGCGGGGTTAGAGCGGAGGAAAACAAACATTAGCGGGGTTAGAGCGGAGGAAAACCAAGAAAAGCGGGGTTAGAACGGAGGAAAACAAAGATAAGCGGGGTTAGTGCGGATGAAAACCAAGAAAATAGGGTTAGAAAGGAGGAAAACCAAGAAAAGTGAAGTTAGAGCGGAGGAAAACCAAGAAAAGCGAACTTAGAGCGGAGGAAAACCAAGAAAAGTGGGGTTAGAAAGGAGGAAAACCAAGAAAAGCGAAGTTAGAGCGGAGGAAAACCAAGAAAAGCGGAATAAGTGCACAGGATAACCAAGAAAAGCGGGGTTAGAGCGGAGGAAAACCAAGAAAAACGGGCTTAGAGCGGAAGAAAACCAAGAAAAGTGAAGATAGACCGGAGGAAAACCGAGAAAAGCCGGGTTAGAGCGGAGGAAAACCAAGAAAAGCGGGGTTAGAGAGAACAAAAAGCATGAAAAGTGGGGTTAGAGCGGAGGAAAACCAAGAAATGCGGGGATAGAGCGGAGGAAAAGTAGGAAATGCGAAGTTAGAGCGGGGGAAAACCAAGAAAAGCGAGGTTCTTGCCGATGAAAACCAACAAATGCAAGGTTAGAAAGGAGGAAAACCAAGAAAAGAAGAGTTAGAACGGAAGAAAACCAAGAAAAGCGGGGTTAGAGAGGAGGAAAACCCAGATAATTGGGGTTAGAGTGGAGGAAAACCAATAAAAAGAAGTTAGAGAGAAGGAAAACAAAGAAAGGCAAGGTTAGAAAGGAAGAAAACCAAGAAAAGTGGGGTTAGAGCGGAGGAAAACAAAGAAAAGCGAAGTTAGAGCAAAGGAAAACCAAGGAAAGCGAAGTTAGAGTGGAGGAAATCCAAGAAAAGTGGGGTTAGAGTGGAGGAAAACCAAGAAAAGCGGGGTTAGTGCAGTGCAAAACCAAGAAAAGCGGGGTTAGTGAGGAGGAAAACCAAGAAAAGTGGGGTTAGAGCAAAGGAAAACCAAGAAAAGCGAAGTTAGAGCAAAGGAAAACCAAGGAAAGCGAAGTTAGAGTGGAGGAAAACCAAGAAAAGCGGGGTTAGAGCGGAGGTAAACCAAGAAAAGCGGAGTGAGACCATAGGAAAACCAAGAAAAGCAGAATAAGTGCGGAGGAATACCAAGAAAAGCGGGGTTAGAGCAGGGGAAAACCAAGAAAAAGAAGTTAGAGAGGAAGAAAACGAAGAAAAGCGTGATTAGAGCAGCAGAAATCCGAGAAAAGCATGGTTAGAGTTGAGAAAAACCATGAAAAGCTGGGTTAGAGTGGAGAAAAACCAAGAAAAGCGGGGTTAGTGCGGAGTGTCTCGCTCCAATTTAGGAGTGAGGCAAAGGTTCTTTTAATAATGTTATGCCCGGCGTGAGATTAAGAAGAAGAGCATTCAAATGTTGATCCGACCAGTTTATTGGAAATAATAGACAATTGAGGGGATGGAGAAGAGAGAGTGACGAATGCCAAAATTAGGGTGATGGGGAAGGGAAAGTAGGCGATAGAAAAAGGTAGAAAAGAGCAAGAATTACGTTAAAGCGGGGAATAGTCACCTCCTGGATGCAGCAGCGTCCCAGAGCACGTTGTTAACGTTGGTCCGGGGCAAAATAAGCGTAGGGGAGAGCAGCAACGGAGTAGCAGGCTGCAAACAGCAGATCGGTGAATCGCAGAAAAGATGGTCAGAGTACCGTGGTCTCTAGAAGCAGAGTCTCGGGCAGCGAGGTCCCTCGGAGCAGAGTCTCGAGCGGCAATCCCAGAAGAGATAATAGGCAACAGTAGGACAACGGTGGAGGAATCTGAGATCGGATACCTAGATGCCCACAAAGGTTCTTCAGCATGCAGCCATCTTCTTCAGCATGCAGGCGCTCGCGTAGAGAGGCATCTGGTGTCAGAAAACCTCTCCCAAAAATTCGGGGTTTGTCCGTGCCCTTTTTATCCTTCTTTCCAGCCTTCGAGACATTTCGGGACGGCTCGGGTTAGAGTCTTGTGACTTCCTCAGAGCTGTCAATCTTCCTTGAGATGGGCCAACAGGAAAGACCACATAAGGGCCATTAGTCCTCAGGGATGGCCATCTTCCTTGAGATAGGCCAACACAAAAAGACCACTCAAGGGCCATTGATCAGTATCTTATCTCCCTTTCGTAGCTCCCGGACTTGTCCATCTCCTGTGTGTCTCAGACAAAGGCAGTCCTGGAACCTTGGCCAGGACTTGCCTGAACTTGTCCATTTCAGCAAAGTTTGAGACAGTAATGTAAAAAGCATGGCCTCTTACACGGAGGAAAACCAAGAAAAGCGGGGTTAGTGCGGAGGAAAACCAAGAAAAGCGGGGTTAGAGCGGAGGAAAACAAAGAAAGGCAAGGTTAGAAAGGAAGAAAACCAAGAAAAGTGGGGTTAGAGCTGAGGAAAACCAAGAAAAGCGGGGTTAGTGCAGTGTAAAACCAAGAAAAGCGGGGTTAGTTAGGAGGAAAACCAAGAAAAGTGGGGTTAGAGCAAAGGAAAACCAAGAAAAGCGAAGTTAGAGCAAAGGAAAACCAAGGAAAGCGAAGTTAGAGTGGAGGAAAACCAAGAAAAGCGGGGTTAGAGCGGAGGTAAACCAAGAAAAGCGGGGTTAGAGCGGAGGAAAAGCAAGAAAAGCGGTGTTAGAGCGGAGGAAAACCAAGAAAAGCGGGGTTAGAGCGGAGATAAACCAAGAAAAGCGGGGTTAGAGCGGAGGAAAACAAAGAAAAGCGGTGTTAGTGTTGAGGAAAACCAGGAAAAGTGTGGTTAGAGTGGAGGAAAACCAAGGAAAGCGGGGCTAGTGCGGAGGAAAACCAAGAAAAGCGGTGTTAGAGTGGATGAAAACCAAAAAAAGCGGGGTTAGTACGGAGGGAAACCAAGAAAAGCGGTGTTAGAATGGAAGAAAACCAGGAAAAGCGGGGTTAGAGTGGAGAAAAACCAAGAAAAGCGGAGATAGAGCGGAGGAAAACCAAGAAAAGCTGGGTTAGTGCGGAGGAAAACCAAGAAAAGCGGGGTTAAAGCGGAGGAAAACCAAGAAAAGTGGGGTTATAGTTGTGGAAAACCAAGAAAAGCGGTGTTAGAGCGGATGAAAACCAAGAAAAGCGAAGTTAGAGCAAAGGAAAACCAAGGAAAGCGAAGTTAGAGTGGAGGAAATCCAAGAAAAGTGGGGTTAGAGTGGAGGAAAACCAAGAAAAGCGGGGTTCGTGCGGAGGAAAACAAAGAAAAGAGGGGTTAGTGCGGAGGAAAACAAAGAAAAGCGGTGTTAGACTGGATGAAAACCAAGAAAGGCGGAGTGAGATTATAGGAAAACCAAGAAAAGTGAAGTTAGAGCAAAGGAAAACCAAGGAAAGCGAAGTTAGAGCAAAGGAAAACCAAGGAAAGCGAAGTTAGAGTGGAGGAAAACCAAGAAAAGCGGGGTTAGAGCGGAGGAAAAGCAAGAAAAGCGGTGTTAGAGCGGAGGAAAACAAAGAAAGCAGGGTTAGAGCGGAGAGAAACCAAGAAAAGCGGGTTTAGAGTGGAGGAAAACAAAGAAAAGCGGTGTTAGTGTTGAGGAAAACCAAGAAAAGTGTGGTTAGAGTGGAGGAAAACCAAGAAAAGCGGGGCTAGTGCGGAGGAAAACCAAGAAAAGTGAAGTTAGAGCGAAGGAAAAGCAATAAAAGCGGGGTTAGAGCGGAGGACAACAAAGAAAAACGGTCTTAGAGCGGAAGAAAACCAAGAAACTGAAGTTAGACCGGAGGAAAACCGAGAAAAGCGGGGTTTGTGCGGTGTAAAACCAAGAAAAGAGGGGTTAGTGCGGAGGAAAGCCAAGAAAAGTGGGGTTAGAAAGGAGGAAAACCAAAAAAAGTGAAGTTAGAGCCGAGGAAAACCAAGAAGAGCAGGGTTAGAGCGGAGGAAAACCAAGAAAAGCGGGGTTCGTGCGGAGGAAAACAAAGAAAAGAGGGGTTAGTGCAGAGGAAAACAAAGAAAAGCGGTGTTAGACCGGATGAAAACCAAGAAAGGCGGAGTGAGACCATAGGAAAACCAAGAAAAGTGAACTTAGAGCGGAGGAAAACCAAGAAAAGCGGAGTTAGAGAGGAGGAAAACCAAGAAAAGCGGGGTTAGTGCGGAGGGAAACCAAGAAAAGCGGGGTTAGAGCGGAAGAAAACCAAGAAAAGTGAAGATAGACCGGAGGAAAACCGAGAAAAGCGGGGTTAGAGCGGAGGAAAACCAAGAAAAGCGAAGTTAGAGCGGAGGAAAACCAAGAAAAGCGGGGTTAGAGCGGAGGAAAACAAAGAAAAGCGGGGTTAGAGCGGAGGAAAACCAAGAAAAGCGGGCTTAGAGCGGAAGAAAACCAAGAAAAGTGAAGATAGACCGGAGGAAAACCAAGAAAAGCGGGGTTAGAGCGGAGGAAAACCAAGAAAAGCGGGGTTAGAGAGTACAAAAAGCATGAAAAGTGGGGTTAGAGCGGAGGAAAACCAAGAAATGAGGGGATAGAGCGGAGGAGAAGTAGGAAATGCGAAGTTAGAGCGGAGGAAAACCAAGAAAAGCGGGGTTAGAGCGGAGGAAAACAAAGAAAAGCAGGGTTAGAGCGGAGGAAAACCAAGAAAAGCGGGCTTAGAGCGGAAGAAAACCAAGAAAAGTGAAGATAGACCGGAGGAAAACCAAGAAAAGCGGGGTTAGAGCGGAGGAAAACCAAGAAAAGCGGGGTTAGAGCGGAGGAAAACCAAGAAAAGCGGGGTTAGAGCGGAAGAAAACCAAGAAAAGTGAAGATAGACCGGAGGAAAACCAAGAAAAGCGGGGTTAGAGCGGAGGAAAACCAAGAAAAGCGGGGTTAGAGAGTACAAAAAGCATGAAAAGTGGGGTTAGAGCGGAGGAAAACCAAGAAATGAGGGGATAGAGCGGAGGAAAAGTAGGAAATGCGAAGTTAGAGCGGAGGAAAACCAAGAAAAGCGGGGTTAGAGCGGAGGAAAACAAAGAAAAGCAGGGTTAGAGCGGAGGAAAACCAAGAAAAGCGGGCTTAGAGAGAACAAAAAGCATGAAATGTGGGGTTAGAGCGGAGGAAAACCAAGAAATGCGGGGATAGAGCGGAGGAAAAGTAGGAAATGCGAAGTTAGAGCGGGGGAAAACCAAGAAAAGCGAGGTTCTTGCAGATGAAAACCAACAAATGCAAGGTTAGAAAGGAGGAAAACCAAGAAAAGCAGAGTTAGAACGGATGAAAACCAAGAAAAGCGGGGTTAGAGAGGAGGAAAACCAAGATAATTGGGGTTAGAGTGGAGGAAAACCAATAAAAAGAAGTTAGAGCGAAGGAAAAGCATGAAAAGCCCGGTTAGAGAAGCAGAAATCCAAGAAAAGCTGGGTTAGAGTGGAGAAAAACAAAGAAAAGCGGGGTTAGAGCGGAGGAAAACCAAGAAAGGCAAGGTTAGAAAGGAAGAAAACCAAGAAAAGTGGGGTTAGAGCGGAGGAAAACAAAGAAAAGCGAAGTTAGAGCAAAGGAAAACCAAGGAAAGCGAAGTTAGAGTGGAGGAAATCCAAGAAAAGTGGGGTTAGAGCGGAGGAAAACCAAGAAAAGCGGGGTTAGTGCAGTGTAAAACCAAGAAAAGCGGGGTTAGTGCGGAGGAAAACCAAGAAAAGTGGGGTTAGAGCAAAGGAAAACCAAGAAAAGCGAAGTTAGAGCAAAGGAAAACCAAGGAAATCGAAGTTAGAGTGGAGGAAAACCAAGAAAAGCGGGGTTAGAGCGGAGGTAAACCAAGAAAAGCAGGGTTAGAGCGGAGGAAAAGCAAGAAAAGCGGTGTTAGAGCGGAGGAAAACAAAGAAAAGCGGGGTTAGAGCGGAGATAAACCAAGAAAAGCGGGGTTAGAGCAATGGAAAACCAAGAAAAGCGAAGTTAGAGAAGAGGAAAACCAAGAAAAATGAAGTTAGAGAGGAGGAAATCCAAGAAAAGCGGGGTTAGAGCGGAGGAAAAGCAAGAAAAGCGGTGTTAGAGCGGAGGAAAACCAAGAAAAGCGGGGTTAGAGCGGAGATAAACCAAGAAAAGCGGGGTTAGAGCGGAGGAAAACAAAGAAAAGCGGTGTTAGTGTTGAGGAAAACCAGGAAAAGTGTGGTTAGAGTGGAGGAAAACCAAGGAAAGCGGGGCTAGTGCGGAGGAAAACCAAGAAAAGCGGTGTTAGAGTGGATGAAAACCAAGAAAAGCGGGGTTAGTGCGGAGGGAAACCAAGAAAAGCGGTGTTAGAATGGAAGAAAACCAGGAAAAGCGGGGTTAGAGTGGAGAAAAACCAAGAAAAGCGGAGATAGAGCGGAGGAAAACCAAGAAAAGCTGGGTTAGTGCGGAGGAAAACCAAGAAAAGCGGGGTTAAAGCGGAGGAAAACCAAGAAAAGTGGGGTTATAGTTGTGGAAAACCAAGAAAAGCGGTGTTAGAGCGGATGAAAACCAAGAAAATTGAAGTTAGAGCAAAGGAAAACCAAGGAAAGCGAAGTTAGAGTGGAGGAAATCCAAGAAAAGTGGGGTTTGAGTGGAGGAAAACCAAGAAAAGCGGGGTACGTGCGGAGGAAAACAAAGAAAAGAGGGGTTAGTGCGGAGGAAAACAAAGAAAAGCGGTGTTAGACTGGATGAAAACCAAGAAAGGCGGAGTGAGATTATAGGAAAACCAAGAAAAGTGAAGTTAGAGCAAAGGAAAACCAAGGAAAGCGAAGTTAGAGCAAAGGAAAACCAAGGAAAGCGAAGTTAGAGTGGAGGAAAACCAAGAAAAGCGGGGTTAGAGCGGAGGAAAAGCAAGAAAAGCGGTGTTAGAGCGGAGGAAAACAAAGAAAAGCGGGGTTAGAGCGGAGAGAAACCAAGAAAAGCGGGTTTAGAGCGGAGGAAAACAAAGAAAAGCGGTGTTAGTGTTGAGGAAAACCAAGAAAAGTGTGGTTAGAGTGGAGGAAAACCAAGAAAAGCGGGGCTAGTGCGGAGGAAAACCAAGAAAAGTGAAGTTAGAGCGAAGGAAAAGCAATAAAAGCGGGGTTAGAGTGGAGGACAACAAAAAAAAACGGTCTTAGAGCGGAAGAAAACCAAGAAACTGAAGTTAGACCGGAGGAAAACCGAGAAAAGCGGGGTTTGTGCGGTGTAAAACCAAGAAAAGAGGGGTTAGTGCGGAGGAAAGCCAAGAAAAGTGGGGTTAGAAAGGAGGAAAACCAAAAAAAGTGAAGTTAGAGCCGAGGAAAACCAAGAAGAGCAGGGTTAGAGCGGAGGAAAACCAAGAAAATCGGGGTTCGTGCAGAGGAAAACAAAGAAAAGAGGGGTTATTGCGGAGGAAAACTAAGAAAAGCGGTGTTAGACCGGATGAAAACCAAGAAAGGCGGAGTGAGACCATAGGAAAACCAAGAAAAGTGAACTTAGAGCGGAGGAAAACCAAGAAAAGCGGAGTTAGAGAGGAGGAAAACCAAGAAAAGCGGGGTTAGTGCGGAGGGAAACCAAGAAAAGCGGGGTTAGAGCGGAAGAAAACCAAGAAAAGTGAAGATAGACCGGAGGAAAACCGAGAAAAGCGGGGTTAGAGCGGAGGAAAACCAAGAAAAGCGAAGTTAGAGCGGAGGAAAACCAAGAAAAGCGGGGTTAGAGCGGAGGAAAACAAAGAAAAGCAGGGTTAGAGCGGAGGAAAACCAAGAAAAGCGGGCTTAGAGCGGAAGAAAACCAAGAAAAGTGAAGATAGACCGGAGGAAAACCAAGAAAAGCGGGGTTAGAGCGGAGGAAAACCAAGAAAAGCGGGGTTAGAGAGAACAAAAAGCATGAAAAGTGGGGTTAGAGCGGAGGAAAACCAAGAAATGCGGGGATAGAGCGGAGGAAAAGTAGGAAATGCGAAGTTAGAGCGGGGGAAAACCAAGAAAAGCGAGGTTCTTGCAGATGAAAACCAACAAATGCAAGGTTAGAAAGGAGGAAAACCAAGAAAAGCAGAGTTAGAACGGATGAAAACCAAGAAAAGCGGGGTTAGAGAGGAGGAAAACCAAGATAATTGGGGTTAGAGTGGAGGAAAACCAATAAAAAGAAGTTAGAGCGAAGGAAAAGCATGAAAAGCCCGGTTAGAGAAGCAGAAATCCAAGAAAAGCTGGGTTAGAGTGGAGAAAAACAATGAAAAGCGGGGTTAGAGCGGAGGAAAACCAAGAAAGGCAAGGTTAGAAAGGAAGAAAACCAAGAAAAGTGGGGTTAGAGCGGAGGAAAACAAAGAAAAGCGAAGTTAGAGCAAAGGAAAACCAAGGAAAGCGAAGTTAGAGTGGAGGAAATCCAAGAAAAGTGGGGTTAGAGCAGAGGAAAACCAAGAAAAGCGGGGTTAGTGCAGTGTAAAACCAAGAAAAACGGGGTTAGTGCGGAGGAAAACCAAGAAAAGTGGGGTTAGAGCAAAGGAAAACCAAGAAAAGCGAAGTTAGAGCAAAGGAAAACCAAGGAAAGCGAAGTTAGAGTGGAGGAAAACCAAGAAAAGCGGGGTGAGAGCGGAGGTAAACCAAGAAAAGCAGGGTTAGAGCGGAGGAAAAGCAAGAAAAGCGGTGTTAGAGCGGAGGAAAACAAAGAAAAGCGGGGTTAGAGCGGAGATAAACCAAGAAAAGCGGGGTTAGAGCAGAGGAAAACCAAGAAAAGCGGTGTTAGTGTTGAGGAAAACCAAGAAAAGTGTGGTTAGAGTGGAGGAAAACCAAGAAAAGCGGGGCTAGTGTGGAGGAAAACCAAGAAAAGCGGTGTTAGAGTGGATGAAAACCAAGAAAAGCGGGGTTAGTGCGGAGGGAAACCAAGAAAAGCGGTGTTAGAATGGAAGAAAACCAGGAAAAGCGGGGTTAGAGTGGAGAAAAACCAAGAAAAGCGGGGTTAGAGCGGAGGAAAAGCAAGAAAAGCGGGGTTAGTGCGGAGGAAATCCAAGAAAAGCGGGGTTAAAGCGGAGGAAAACCAAGAAAAGTGGGGTTATAGTTGTGGAAAACCAAGAAAAGCGGGGTTATAGTTGTGGAAAACCAAGAAAAGCGGTGTTAGAGCGGATGAAAACCAAGAAAATTGAAGTTAGAGCAAAGGAAAACCAAGGAAAGCGAAGTTAGAGTGGAGGAAATCCAAGAAAAGTGAGGTTAGATTGGAGGAAAAGCAAGAAAAGCGGGGTTCGTGCGGAGGAAAACAAAGAAAAGAGGGGTTAGTGCGGAGGAAAACAAAGAAAAGCGGTGTTAGACCGGATGAAAACCAAGAAAGGCGGAGTGAGACCGTAGGAAAACCAAGAAAAGTGAAGTTAGAGTGGATGAAAACCAAGAAAAGTGGGGTTAGTGCGGAGGGAAACCAAGAAAAGCGGTGTTAGAATCGAAGAAAACCAGGAAAAGCGGGGTTAGAGTGGAGAAAAACCAAGAAAAGCGGGGATAGAGCGGAGGAAAACCAAGAAAAGCTGGGTTAGAGCGAAGGAAAACCAAGAAAAGCGGGGTTAAAGCGGAGGAAAACAAAGAAAAGTGGGGTTATAGTTGTGGAAAACCAAGAAAAGCGGTGTTAGAGCGGATGAAAACCAAGAAAATTGAAGTTAGAGCGAAGGAAAACCAAGGAAAGCGGGGTTAGAGTGGAGAAAAACCAAGAAAAGCGGGGATAGAGCGGAAGAAAACCAAGAAAAGCGGGGTTAGAGCGGAGAAAAAGCAAGAAAAGCGGGGTTAGAGCGGAGGAAAACAAAGAAAAGCGGGCTTAGAGCGGAAGAAAATTAAGGAAAGTGAAGTTAGAGCGGAGGAAAACCGAGAAAAGTGGGGTCAGAGCGGAGGAAAACCAAGAAAAGCGGGGTTTGTGCGGTGTAAAACCAAGAAAAGCAAGGTTAGTGCGAATGAAAATCAAGAAAATGGGGTTAGAAAAGAGGAAAACCAAGAAAAGTGAAGTTAGAGCGGAGGAAAACCAAGAAAAGCAGGGTTAGAGCGGAGGAAAACCAAGAAAAGTGGGGTTAGAAAGGAGGAAAACCAAGAAAAGTGAAGTTAGAGCGGAGGAAAACCAAGAAAAGCAGGGTTAGAGCGGAGGAAAACCAAGAAAAGCGGGGTTCGTGCAGAGGAAAACAAAGTAAAGAGGGGTTAGTGCGGAGGAAAACCAAGAAAAGCGCTGTTGGAGCGGAGGAAAACCAAGAAAAGCGAACTTAGAGCGGAGGAAACCAAGGAAAGCGAAGTTAGAGTGGAGGAAAACCAAGGAAAGCGAAGTTAGAGTGGAGGGAAACCAAGAAATGCGAAGTTAGAGTGGAGGAAATCAAAGAAAAGCGGGGTTAGAGCGGAGGAAAAGCAAGAAAAGCAGGGTTAGAGTGGAGGGAAACCAAGAAATGCGGGGTTCATGCAGATGAAAACCAAGAAATGCGGGGTTAGAAAGGAGGAAAAGCAAGAAAAGCAGAGTTAGAACGGAGGAAAACCAAGAAAAGCGGGGTTAGAGAGCAGGAAAACCAAGATAATTGGGGTTAGAGTGGAGGAAAACCAATAAAAAGAAGTTAGAGAGGAGGAAAACAAAGCAAATCGAGGATAGAGCAGCAGAAATCCAAGAAAAGCATGGTTAGAGTGGAGAAGAACCAAGAAAAGCTGGATTACAGTGGAGAAAAACCAAGAAAAGCGGAGTTAGAGCAGAGGAAAACCAAGAAAAGCAGGGTTAGATCAAAGGAAAACCAAGAATAGCGGGGTTAGAGCGGAGGAAAACAAAGAAAAGCGGGATTAGAGTGCAGGAAAACCAAGAAAAGTGAAGTTACAGCGGAGGAAAACCGAGAAAAGTGTGGTTAGATCGGAGGAAAACCAAGAAAAAGAAGTTAGAGTGAGAGAATACGAAGAAAAGCGCAGTTTGAGCAGCAGAAATCCAAGAAAAGCATGGTTAGATTGGAGAAAAACCAAGAAAAGCTGGGTTAGAGCAGAGAAAAACCAAGAAAAACGGGGTTAGAGCAGTGGAAAACCAAGAAAAGCGAAGTTAGAGAAGAGGAAAACCAAGAAAAATGAAGTTAGAGAGGAGGAAAACAAAGATAAGAAAAGTTAGAGCGGAGGAAAACCAAGAAAAGCGAAGTTAGAGAAGAGGAAAACCAAGAAAAATGAAGTTAGAGAGGAGGAAAACAAAGATAAGCAAAGTTAGAGCGGAGGAAAACCAAGAAAAGTGGGGTTATAGTTGTGGAAAACCAAGAAAAGCGGTGTTAGAGCGGATGAAAACCAAGAAAATTGAAGTTAGAGCGAAGGAAAACCAAGGAAAGCGGGGTTAGAGTGGAGAAAAACCAAGAAAAGCGGGGATAGAGCGGAAGAAAACCAAGAAAAGCGGGGTTAGAGCGGAGAAAAAGCAAGAAAAGCGGGGTTAGAGCGGAGGAAAACAAAGAAAAGCGGGCTTAGAGCGGAAGAAAATTAAGGAAAGTGAAGTTAGAGCGGAGGAAAACCGAGAAAAGTGGGGTTAGAGCGGAGGAAAACCAAGAAAAGCGGGGTTTGTGCGGTGTAAAACCAAGAAAAGCAAGGTTAGTGCGGATGAAAATCAAGAAAATGGGGTTAGAAAAGAGGAAAACCAAGAAAAGTGAAGTTAGAGCGGAGGAAAACCAAGAAAAGCAGGGTTAGAGCGGAGGAAAACCAAGAAAAGTGGGGTTAGAAAGGAGGAAAACCAAGAAAAGTGAAGTTAGAGCGGAGGAAAACCAAGAAAAGCAGGGTTAGAGCGGAGGAAAACCAAGAAAAGCGGGGTTCGTGCAGAGGAAAACAAAGTAAAGAGGGGTTAGTGCGGAGGAAAACCAAGAAAAGCGGTGTTAGAGCGGATGAAAACCAAGAAAAGCGGTGTTAGAGCGGAGGAAAACCAAGAAAAGCGAAGTTAGAATGGAGGAAAACCAAGAAAAGCGGGGTTAGAGCGGAGGAAAACAAACATTAGCAGGGTTAGAGCGGAGGAAAACCAAGAAAAGCGGGGTTAGAGCGGAGGAAAACAAAGATAAGCGGGGTTAGTGTGGATGAAAACCAAGAAAAGTGGGGTAGTGCGGAGGAAAACCAAGAAAAGCGCTGTTAGAGCGGAGGAAAACCAAGAAAAGCGAACTTAGAGCGGAGGAAACCAAGGAAAGCGAAGTTAGAGTGGAGGAAAACCAAGGAAAGCGCAGTTAGAGTGGAGGAAAACCAAGAAATGCGGAGTTAGAGTGGAGGAAATCAAAGAAAAGCGGGGTTAGAGCGGAGGAAAAGCAAGAAAAGCAGGGTTAGAGTGGAGGGAATCCAAGAAATGCGGGGTTCATGCAGATGAAAACCAAGAAATGCGGGGTTAGAAAGGAGGAAAAGCAAGAAAGGCAGAGTTAGAACGGAGGAAAACCAAGAAAAGCGGGGTTAGAGAGCAGGAAAACCAAGATAATTGGGGTTAGAGTGGAGGAAAACCAATAAAAAGAAGTTAGAGAGGAGGAAAACAAAGCAAATCAGGGATAGAGCAGCAGAAATCCAAGAAAAGCATGGTTAGAGTGGAGAAGAACCAAGAAAAGCTGGATTACAGTGGAGAAAAACGAAGAAAAGCAGAGTTAGAAAGGAGGAAAACCAAGAAAAGCAGGGTTAGAGCAAAGGAAAACCAAGAATAGTGGGGTTAGAGCGGAGGAAAACAAAGAAAAGCGGGATTAGAGTGGAGGAAAACCAAGAAAAGTGAAGTTAGAGCGGAGGAAAACCGAGAAAAGTGTGGTTAGATCGGAGGAAAACCAAGAAAAGCAGAGTTAGAATGGAAGAAAACCAGGAAAAGCAGGGTTAGAGTGGAGGAAAACCAAGATAATCGGGGACAGAGCGAAGGAAAACCAAGAAAAAGAAGTTAGAGTGAGAGAATACGAAGAAAAGCGCAGTTTGAGCAGCAGAAATCCAAGAAAAGCATGGTTAGATTGGAGAAAAACCAAGAAAAGCTGGGTTAGAGCAGAGAAAAACCAAGAAAAACGGGGTTAGAGCAGAGGAAAACCAAGAAAAGCGAAGTTAGAGAAGAGGAAAACCAAGAAAAATGAAGTTAGAGAGGAGGAAAACAAAGATAAGAAAAGTTAGAGCGGAGGAAAACCAAGAAAAGCGAAGTTAGAGAAGAGGAAAACCAAGAAAAATGAAGTTAGAGAGGAGGAAAACAAAGATAAGCAAAGTTAGAGCGGAGGAAAACCAAGAAAAGCGAAGTTATAGCGGAGGAAAACCAAGAAAAGCGGTGTTAGAGCGGATGAAAACCAAGATAAGCGGTGTTAGAGCGGAGGAAAACCAAGAAAAGCGAAGTTAGAATGGAGGAAAACCAAGAAAAGCTGGGTTAGAGCGGAGGATAAGAAAGAAAAGCAGGGTTAGAGAGAAGGAAAGCATGAAAAGCGGGGTTAGAGCGGAGGAAAACCAAGAAAAGCGGGGTTAGAAAGGAAGAAAACCAAGAAAAGTGAAGTTAGAGCGGAGGAAAACCAAGAAAAGCGGGGTTAGAGCGGAGGATAACAAAGAAAAGCTGGGTTAGAGCGAAGGAAAACAATGAAAAGCGGGGTTAGAGAGAACAAAAAGCATGAAAAGTGGGGTTAGAGCGGAGGAAAACCAAGAAATGCGGGGATAGAGCGGAGGAAAAGTAGGAAATGCGAAGTTAGAGCGGGAGAAAACCAAGAAAAGCGAGGTTCATGCAGATGAAAACCAACAAATGCGGGGTTAGAAAGGAGGAAAACCAAGAAAAGAAGAGTTAGAACGGAAGAAAACCAAGAAAAGCGGGGTTAGAGAGGAGGAAAACCAAGATAATTGGGGTTAGAGTGGAGGAAAATCAATAAAAAGAAGTTAGACAGAAGGAAAAGCATGAAAAGCGCGGTTAGAGAATCAGAAATCCAAGAAAAGCATGGTTAGAGTGGAGAAAAACCAAGAAAAGCTGAGTTAGAGTGGAGAAAAACAAAGAAAAGCGAGGTTAGAGTGGAGGAAAACCAAGAAAAGTGAAGTTAGAGCGAAGGAAAAGCAATAAAGCGGTGTTAGAGCGGAGGAAAACAAAGAAAAACGGGCATAGAACGGAAGAAAACCAAGAAAAGTGAAGTTAGACCGGAGGAAAACCGAGAAAAGCGTGGTTAGAGCGGAGGAAAACCAAGAAAAGCGGGGTTTGTGCGGAGGAAATCCATGAAAAGTGGGGTTAGAAATAAGGAAAACCAAGAAAAGTGAGGTTAGACCCGAGGAAAACCAAGAAGAGCAGGGTTAAAGCGGAGGAAAACCAAGAAAAGCGGGGTTCGTGCGGACGAAAACAAAGAAAAGAGGGGTTAGTGCGGAGGAAAACAAAGAAAAGCGGTGTTAGACCGGATGAAAACCAAGAAAGGCGGAGTGAGACCATAGGAAAACCAAGAAAAGTGAAGTTAGAGCGGAGGAAAACCAAGAAAAGCGGAGTTAGAGAGGAGGAAAACCAAGAAAAGCGGGGTTAGTGCGGAGGGAAACCAAGGAAAGAAGGGTTAGAGCGGAGGAAAACCAAGAAAAGCGAAGTTACAGCGGAGGAAAACCAGGAAAAGCGGGGTTAGAGCGGAGGAAAACAAAGAAAAGCAAGGTTAGAGCGGAGGAAAACCAAGAAAAGCGGTGTTAGAGCGGAGGAAAACCAAGAAAACGAAGTTAGAACGGAGGAAAACCAAGAAAAGCGAGGTTAGAGCTGAGGAAAACCAAGAAAAGCGGGGTTGGAGTGGAGGAAAACCAAGAAAAGCGGGGTTAGTGCGGCGGAATACCAAGAAAAGTGGTATTAGAGCGGATGAAAACCAAGAAAAGCTGTGTTAGAGCGGAGGAAAACAAAGAAAAGCGAACTTAGAGTGGAGGAAAACAAAGAAAAGCGGGGTTAGAGCGGAGGAGAAGCAAGGAAAGCGGGGTAAGAGTGGAGGAAAACCAAGAAATGCGGGGTTCATGCAGATGAAAACCAAGAAATGCGGGGTTAGAAAGGAGGAAAAGCAAGAAAAGCAGAGTTAGAACAAAGGAAAACCAAGAAAAGCGGGGTTAGAGAGCAGGAAAACCAAGATAATTGGAGTTAGAGTGGAGGAAAACCAAGAAAAGCTGGATTAGAGGGGAGAAAAACCAAGAAAAGCGGGGTTAGATCGGAGGAAAACCAAGAAAAGCGGGGTTAGAGCGGATGAAAACCAAGAAAATTGAAGTTAGAGCGAAGGAAAACCAAGGAAAGCGGGGTTAGAGTGGAGAAAAACCAAGAAAAGCAAGGATAGAGCAAAAGAAAACCAAGAAAAGCGGGGTTAGAGCGGAGAAAAAGCAAGAAAAGCGGAGTTAGAGTGGAGGAAAACAAAGAAAAGCGGGCTTAGAGCGGAAGAAAATTAAGGAAAGTGAAGTTAGAGCAGAGGAAAACCGAGAAAAGTGGGGTTAGAGCGAAGGAAAACCAAGAAAAGCAGGGTTTGTGCGGTGTGAAACCAAGAAAAGCAAGGTTAGTGCGGATGAAAATCAAGAAAATGGGGTTAGAAAAGAGGAAAACCAAGAAAAGTGAAGTTAGAGCGGAGGAAAACCAAGAAAAGCAGGGTTAGAGCGGAGGAAAACCAAGAAAAGTGGGGTTAGAAAGGAGGAAAACCAAGAAAAGTGAAGTTAGAGCGGAGGAAAACCAAGAAAAGCAGGGTTAGAGCGGAGGAAAACCAAGAAAAGCGGGGTTCGTGCAGAGGAAAACAAAGTAAAGAGGGGTTAGTGCGGAGGAAAACCAAGAAAAGCGGTGTTAGAGCGGATGAAAACCAAGAAAAGCGGTGTTAGAGCGGAGGAAAACTCAGAAAAGCGAAGTTAGAATGGAGGAAAACCAAGAAAAGCGGGTTAGAGCGGAGGAAAACAAACATTAGCGGGGTTAGAGCGGAGGAAAACCAAGAAAAGCGGGGTTAGAGCGGAGGAAAACAAAGATAAGCGGCGTTAGTGTGGAGGAAAACCAAGAAAAGTGGGGTTAGTGCGGAGGAAAACCAAGAAAAGCGCTGTTAGAGCGGAGGAAAACCAAGAAAAGCGAACTTAGAGCGGAGGAAACCAAGGAAAGCGAAGTTAGAGTGGAGGAAAACCAAGGAAAGCGAAGTTAGAGTGGAGGGAAACCAAGAAATGCGGGGTTCATGCAGATGAAAACCAAGAAATGCGGGGTTAGAAAGGAGGAAAAGCAAGAAAAGCAGAGTTAGAACGGAGGAAAACAAAGAAAAGCGGGGTTAGAGAGCAGGAAAACCAAGATAATTGGGGTTAGAGTGGAGGAAAACCAAGAAAAGCTGGATTAGAGTGGAGAAAAACCAAGAAAAGCGGGGTTAGATCGGAGGAAAACCAAGAAAAGCGGGGTTAGAAAGGAGGAAAACCAAGAAAAGTGAAGTTAGAGCGGAGGAAAACCAAGAAAAGCGGGGTTAGTGCGGTGTAAAACCAAGAAAAGCGGGGTTAGTGCGGAGGAAAACCAAGAAAAGCGCTGTTAGAGCGGAGGAAAACCAAGAAAAGCGAACTTAGAGCGGAGGAAACCAAGGAAAGCGAAGTTAGAGTGGAGGAAAACCAAGGAAAGCGAAGTTAGAGTGGAGGAAAACCAAGAAATGCGGAGTTAGAGTGGAGGAAATCAAAGAAAAGCGGGGTTAGAGCGGAGGAAAAGCAAGAAAAGCAGGGTTAGAGTGGAGGGAAACCAAGAAATGCGGGGTTCATGCAGATGAAAACCAAGAAATGCGGGGTTAGAAAGGAGGAAAAGCAAGAAAAGCAGAGTTAGAACGGAGGAAAACCAAGAAAAGCGGGGTTAGAGAGCAGGAAAACCAAGATAATTGGGGTTAGAGTGGAGGAAAACCAATAAAAAGAAGTTAGAGAGGAGGAAAACAAAGCAAATCAGGGATAGAGCAGCAGAAATCCAAGAAAAGCATGGTTAGAGTGGAGAAGAACCAAGAAAAGCTGGATTACAGTGGAGAAAAACCAAGAAAAGCAGAGTTAGAAAGGAGGAAAACCAAGAAAAGCAGGGTTAGAGCAAAGGAAAACCAAGAATAGTGGGGTTAGAGCGGAGGAAAACAAAGAAAAGCGGGATTAGAGTGGAGGAAAACCAAGAAAAGTGAAGTTAGAGCGGAGGAAAACCGAGAAAAGTGTGGTTAGATCGGAGGAAAACCAAGAAAAGCAGAGTTAGAATGGAAGAAAACCAGGAAAAGCAGGGTTAGATTGCAGAAAAACCAAGATAATCGGGGACAGAGCGAAGGAAAACCAAGAAAAAGAAGTTAGAGTGAGAGAATACGAAGAAAAGCGCAGTTTGAGCAGCAGAAATCCAAGAAAAGCATGGTTAGATTGGAGAAAAACCAAGAAAAGCTGGGTTAGAGCAGAGAAAAACCAAGAAAAACGGGGTTAGAGCAGAGGAAAACCAAGAAAAATGAAGTTAGAGAAGAGGAAAACCAAGAAAAATGAAGTTAGAGAGGAGGAAAACAAAGATAAGAAAAGTTAGAGCGGAGGAAAACCAAGAAAAGCGAAGTTAGAGAAGAGGAAAACCAAGAAAAATGAAGTTAGAGAGGAGGAAAACAAAGATAAGCAAAGTTAGAGCGGAGGAAAACCAAGAAAAGCGAAGTTATAGCGGAGGAAAACGAAGAAAAGCGGTGTTAGAGCGGATGAAAACCAAGAAAAGCAATGTTAGAGCGGAGGAAAACCAAGAAATGCGGGGTTAGAGCGGAGGAAAACAAAGAAAAGCTGGGTTAGAGCGGAGGATAAGAAAGAAAAGCAGGGTTAGAGAGAAGGAAAGCATGAAAAGCGGGGTTAGAGCGGAGGAAAACCAAGAAAAGCGGGGTTAGAAAGGAAGAAAACCAAGAAAAGTGAAGTTAGAGCGGAGGGAAACCAAGAAAAGCGGGGTTAGAGCGGAGGATAACAAAGAAAAGCTGGGTTAGAGCGAAGGAAAACAATGAAAAGCGGGGTTAGAGAGAACGATAAGCATGAAAAGTGGGGTTAGAGCGGAGGAAAACCAAGAAATGCGGGGATAGAGCGGAGGAAAAGTAGGAAATGGGAAGTTAGAGCGGGAGAAAACCAAGAAAAGCGAGGTTCATGCAGATGAAAACCAACAAATGCGAGGTTAGAAAGGAGGAAAACCAAGAAAAGAAGAGTTAGAACGGAAGAAAACCAAGAAAAGCGGGGTTAGAGAGGAGGAAAACCAAGATAACTGGGGTTAGAGTGGAGGAAAATCAATAAAAAGAAGTTAGACAGAAGGAAAAGCATGAAAAGCGCGGTTAGAGAATCAGAAATCCAAGAAAAGCATGGTTAGAGTGGAGAAAAACCAAGAAAAGCTGAGTTAGAGTGGAGAAAAACCAAGAAAAGCTGAGTTAGAGTGGAGGAAAACCAAGAAAAGTGAAGTTAGAGCGAAGGAAAAGCAATAAAGCGGGGTTAGAGCGGAGGAAAACAAAGAAAAACGGGCTTAGAACGGAAGAAAACCAAGAAAAGTGAAGTTAGACCGGAGGAAAACCGAGAAAAGCGGGGTTAGAGCGGAGGAAAACCAAGAAAAGCGGGGTTTGTGCGGTGTAAAACCAAGAAAAGCGGGGTTAGTGCGGAGGAAATCCATGAAAAGTGGGGTTAGAAAGGAGGAAAACCAAGAAAAGTGAGGTTAGACCCGAGGAAAACCAAGAAGAGCAGGGTTAAAGCGGAGGAAAACCAAGAAAAGCGGGGTTCGTGCGGAGGAAAACAAAGAAAAGAGGGGTTAGTGCGGAGGAAAACAAAGAAAAGCGGTGTAAGACCAAATGAAAACCAAGAAAGGCGGAGTGAGACCATAGGAAAACCAAGAAAAGTGAAGTTAGAGCGGAGGAAAACCAAGAAAAGCGGAGTTAGAGAGGAGGAAAACCAAGAAAAGCGGGGTTAGTGCGGAGGGAAACCAAGGAAAGAAGGGTTAGAGCGGAGGAAAACCAAGAAAAGCGAAGTTAGAGCGGAGGAAAACCAGGAAAAGCGGGGTTAGAGCGGAGGAAAACAAAGAAAAGCGGGGTTAGAGCGGAGGAAAACCAAGAAAAGCGGGGTTAGAGCGGAGGAAAACCAAGAAAACGAAGTTAGAACGGAGGAAAACCAAGAAAAGCGGGGTTAGAGCTGAGGAAAACCAAGAAAAGCGGGGTTAGAGCTGAGGAAAACCAAGAAAAGCGGGGTTGGAGTGGAGGAAAACCAAGAAAAGCGGGGTTAGTGCGGCGGAATACCAAGAAAAGTGGTATTAGAGCGGATGAAAACCAAGAAAAGCGGGGTTAGAGCGGAGGAAAACCAAGAAAACGAAGTTAGAACGGAGGAAAACCAAGAAAAGCGGGGTTAGAGCTGAGGAAAACCAAGAAAAGCGGGGTTAGAGCTGAGGAAAACCAAGAAAAGCGGGGTTGGAGTGGAGGAAAACCAAGAAAAGTGGGGTTAGTGCGGCGGAATACCAAGAAAAGTGGTATTAGAGCGGATGAAAACCAAGAAAAGCTGTGTTAGAGCGGAGGAAAACAAAGAAAAGCGAACTTAGAGTGGAGGAAAACAAAGAAAAGCGGGGTTAGAGCGGAGGAGAAGCAAGGAAAGCGGGGTAAGAGTGGAGGAAAACCAAGAAATGCGGGGTTCATGCAGATGAAAACCAAGAAATGCGGGGATAGAAAGGAGGAAAAGCAAGAAAAGCAGAGTTAGAACAAAGGAAAACCAAGAAAAGCGGGGTTAGAGAGCAGGAAAACCAAGATAATTGGAGTTAGAGTGGAGGAAAACCAAGAAAAGCTGGATTAGAGTGGAGAAAAACCAAGAAAAGCGGGGTTAGATCGGAGGAAAACCAAGAAAAGCGGGGTTAGAAAGGAGGAAAACCAAGAAAAGTGAAGTTAGAGCGGAGGAAAACCAAGAAAAGCGGGGTTAGTGCGGTGTAAAACCAAGAAAAGCGGGGTTAGTGCGGAGGAAAACCAAGAAAAGCGCTGTTGGAGCGGAGGAAAACCAAGAAAAGCGAACTTAGAGCGGAGGAAACCAAGGAAAGCGAAGTTAGAGTGGAGGAAAACCAAGGAAAGCGAAGTTAGAGTGGAGGAAAACCAAGAAATGCGGAGTTAGAGTGGAGGAAATCAAAGAAAAGCGGGGTTAGAGCGGAGGAAAAGCAAGAAAAGCAGGGTTAGAGTGGAGGGAAACCAAGAAATGCGGGGTTCATGCAGATGAAAACCAAGAAATGCGGGGTTAGAAAGGAGGAAAAGCAAGAAAAGCAGAGTTAGAACGGAGGAAAACCAAGAAAAGCGGGGTTAGAGAGCAGGAAAACCAAGATAATTGGGGTTAGAGTGGAGGAAAACCAATAAAAAGAAGTTAGAGAGGAGGAAAACAAAGCAAATCAGGGATAGAGCAGCAGAAATCCAAGAAAAGCATGGTTAGAGTGGAGAAGAACCAAGAAAAGCTGGATTACAGTGGAGAAAAACCAAGAAAAGCAGAGTTAGAAAGGAGGAAAACCAAGAAAAGCAGGGTTAGAGCAAAGGAAAACCAAGAATAGTGGGGTTAGAGCGGAGGAAAACAAAGAAAAGCGGGATTAGAGTGGAGGAAAACCAAGAAAAGTGAAGTTAGAGCGGAGGAAAACCGAGAAAAGTGTGGTTAGATCGGAGGAAAACCAAGAAAAGCAGAGTTAGAATGGAAGAAAACCAGGAAAAGCAGGGTTAGATTGCAGAAAAACCAAGATAATCGGGGACAGAGCGAAGGAAAACCAAGAAAAAGAAGTTAGAGTGAGAGAATACGAAGAAAAGCGCAGTTTGAGCAGCAGAAATCCAAGAAAAGCATGGTTAGATTGGAGAAAAACCAAGAAAAGCTGGGTTAGAGCAGAGAAAAACCAAGAAAAACGGGGTTAGAGCAGAGGAAAACCAAGAAAAGCGAAGTTAGAGAAGAGGAAAACCAAGAAAAATGAAGTTAGAGAGGAGGAAAACAAAGATAAGAAAAGTTAGAGCGGAGGAAAACCAAGAAAAGCGAAGTTAGAGAAGAGGAAAACCAAGAAAAATGAAGTTAGAGAGGAGGAAAACAAAGATAAGCAAAGTTAGAGCGGAGGAAAACCAAGAAAAGCGAAGTTATAGCGGAGGAAAACGAAGAAAAGCGGTGTTAGAGCGGATGAAAACCAAGAAAAGCAATGTTAGAGCGGAGGAAAACCAAGAAATGCGGGGTTAGAGCGGAGGAAAACAAAGAAAAGCTGGGTTAGAGCGGAGGATAACAAAGAAAAGCAGGGTTAGAGAGAAGGAAAGCATGAAAAGCGGGGTTAGAGCGGAGGAAAACCAAGAAAAGCGGGGTTAGAAAGGAAGAAAACCAAGAAAAGTGAAGTTAGAGCGGAGGGAAACCAAGAAAAGCGGGGTTAGAGCGGAGGATAACAAAGAAAAGCTGGGTTAGAGCGAAGGAAAACAATGAAAAGCGGGGTTAGAGAGAACGATAAGCATGAAAAGTGGGGTTAGAGCGGAGGAAAACCAAGAAATGCGGGGATAGAGCGGAGGAAAAGTAGGAAATGCGAAGTTAGAGCGGGAGAAAACCAAGAAAAGCGAGGTTCATGCAGATGAAAACCAACAAATGCGGGGTTAGAAAGGAGGAAAACCAAGAAAAGAAGAGTTAGAACGGAAGAAAACCAAGAAAAGCGGGGTTAGAGAGGAGGAAAACCAAGATAATTGGGGTTAGAGTGGAGGAAAATCAATAAAAAGAAGTTAGACAGAAGGAAAAGCATGAAAAGCGCGGTTAGAGAATCAGAAATCCAAGAAAAGCATGGTTAGAGTGGAGAAAAACCAAGAAAAGCTGAGTTAGAGTGGAGAAAAACCAAGAAAAGCTGAGTTAGAGTGGAGGAAAACCAAGAAAAGTGAAGTTAGAGCGAAGGAAAAGCAATAAAGCGGGGTTAGAGCGGAGGAAAACAAAGAAAAACGGGCTTAGAACGGAAGAAAACCAAGAAAAGTGAAGTTAGACCGGAGGAAAACCGAGAAAAGCGGGGTTAGAGCGGAGGAAAACCAAGAAAAGCGGGGTTTGTGCAGTGTAAAACCAAGAAAAGCGGGGTTAGTGCGGAGGAAATCCATGAAAAGTGGGGTTAGAAAGGAGGAAAACCAAGAAAAGTGAGGTTAGACCCGAGGAAAACCAAGAAGAGCAGGGTTAAAGCGGAGGAAAACCAAGAAAAGCGGGGTTCGTGCGGAGGAAAACAAAGAAAAGAGGGGTTAGTGCGGAGGAAAACCAAGAAAAGCTGGATTAGAGTGGAGAAAAACCAAGAAAAGCGGGGTTAGATCGGAGGAAAACCAAGAAAAGCGGGGTTAGAAAGGAGGAAAACCAAGAAAAGTGAAGTTAGAGCGGAGGAAAACCAAGAAAAGCGGGGTTAGAGCGGAGGAAAACCAAGAAAAGCGGGGTTAGTGCGGAGGAAAACCAAGAAAAGCGCTGTTGGAGCGGAGGAAAACCAAGAAAAGCGAACTTAGAGCGGAGGAAACCAAGGAAAGCGAAGTTAGAGCTGAGGAAAACCAAGGAAAGCGAAGTTAGAGTGGAGGAAAACCAAGAAATGCGGAGTTAGAGTGGAGGAAATCAAAGAAAAGCGGGGTTAGAGCGGAGGAAAAGCAAGAAAAGCAGGGTTAGAGTGGAGGGAAACCAAGAAATGCGGGGTTCATGCAGATGAAAACCAAGAAATGCGGGGTTAGAAAGGAGGAAAAGCAAGAAAAGCAGAGTTAGAACGGAGGAAAACCAAGAAAAGCGGGGTTAGAGAGCAGGAAAACCAAGATAATTGGGGTTAGAGTGGAGGAAAACCAATAAAAAGAAGTTAGAGAGGAGGAAAACAAAGCAAATCAGGGATAGAGCAGCAGAAATCCAAGAAAAGCATGGTTAGAGTGGAGAAGAACCAAGAAAAGCTGGATTACAGTGGAGAAAAACGAAGAAAAGCAGAGTTAGAAAGGAGGAAAACCAAGAAAAGCAGGGTTAGAGCAAAGGAAAACCAAGAATAGTGGGGTTAGAGCGGAGGAAAACAAAGAAAAGCGGGATTAGAGTGGAGGAAAACCAAGAAAAGTGAAGTTAGAGCGGAGGAAAACCGAGAAAAGTGTGGTTAGATCGGAGGAAAACCAAGAAAAGCAGAGTTAGAATGGAAGAAAACCAGGAAAAGCAGGGTTAGAGTGGAGGAAAACCAAGATAATCGGGGACAGAGCGAAGGAAAACCAAGAAAAAGAAGTTAGAGTGAGAGAATACGAAGAAAAGCGCAGTTTGAGCAGCAGAAATCCAAGAAAAGCATGGTTAGATTGGAGAAAAACCAAGAAAAGCTGGGTTAGAGCAGAGAAAAACCAAGAAAAACGGGGTTAGAGCAGAGGAAAACCAAGAAAAGCGAAGTTAGAGAAGAGGAAAACCAAGAAAAATGAAGTTAGAGAGGAGGAAAACAAAGATAAGAAAAGTTAGAGCGGAGGAAAACCAAGAAAAGCGAAGTTAGAGAAGAGGAAAACCAAGAAAAATGAAGTTAGAGAGGAGGAAATAAAAGATAAGCAAAGTTAGAGCGGAGGAAAACCAAGAAAAGCGAAGTTATAGCGGAGGAAAACGAAGAAAAGCGGTGTTAGAGCGGATGAAAACCAAGAAAAGCAATGTTAGAGCGGAGGAAAACCAAGAAATGCGGGGTTAGAGCGGAGGAAAACAAAGAAAAGCTGGGTTAGAGCGGAGGATAACAAAGAAAAGCAGGGTTAGAGAGAAGGAAAGCATGAAAAGCGGGGTTAGAGCGGAGGAAAACCAAGAAAAGCGGGGTTAGAAAGGAAGAAAACCAAGAAAAGTGAAGTTAGAGCGGAGGGAAACCAAGAAAAGCGGGGTTAGAGCGGAGGATAACAAAGAAAAGCTGGGTTAGAGCGAAGGAAAACAATGAAAAGCGGGGTTAGAGAGAACGATAAGCATGAAAAGTGGGGTTAGAGCGGAGGAAAACCATGAAATGCGGGGATAGAGCGGAGGAAAAGTAGGAAATGCGAAGTTAGAGCGGGAGAAAACCAAGAAAAGCGAGGTTCATGCAGATGAAAACCAACAAATGCGGGGTTAGAAAGGAGGAAAACCAAGAAAAGAAGAGTTAGAACGGAAGAAAACCAAGAAAAGCGGGGTTAGAGAGGAGGAAAACCAAGATAATTGGGGTTAGAGTGGAGGAAAATCAATAAAAAGAAGTTAGACAGAAGGAAAAGCATGAAAAGCGCGGTTAGAGAATCAGAAATCCAAGAAAAGCATGGTTAGAGTGGAGAAAAACCAAGAAAAGCTGAGTTAGAGTGGAGAAAAACCAAGAAAAGCTGAGTTAGAGTGGAGGAAAACCAAGAAAAGTGAAGTTAGAGCGAAGGAAAAGCAATAAAGCGGGGTTAGAGCGGAGGAAAACAAAGAAAAACGGGCTTAGAACGGAAGAAAACCAAGAAAAGTGAAGTTAGACCGGAGGAAAACCGAGAAAAGCGGGGTTAGAGCGGAGGAAAACCAAGAAAAGCGGGGTTTGTGCGGTGTAAAACCAAGAAAAGCGGGGTTAGTGCGGAGGAAATCCATGAAAAGTGGGGTTAGAAAGGAGGAAAACCAAGAAAAGTGAGGTTAGACCCGAGGAAAACCAAGAAGAGCAGGGTTAAAGCGGAGGAAAACCAAGAAAAGCGGGGTTCGTGCGGAGGAAAACAAAGAAAAGAGGGGTTAGTGCGGAGGAAAACAAAGAAAAGCGGTGTTAGACCGGATGAAAACCAAGAAAGGCGGAGTGAGACCATAGGAAAACCAAGAAAAGTGAAGTTAGAGCGGAGGAAAACCAAGAAAAGCGGAGTTAGAGAGGAGGAAAACAAAGAAAAGCGGGGTTAGTGCGGAGGGAAACCAAGGAAAGAAGGGTTAGAGCGGAGGAAAACCAAGAAAAGCGAAGTTAGAGCGGAGGAAAACCAGGAAAAGCGGGGTTAGAGCGGAGGAAAACAAAGAAAAGCGGGGTTAGAGCGGAGGAAAACCAAGAAAAGCGGGGTTAGAGTGGAGGAAAACCAAGAAAACGAAGTTAGAACGGAGGAAAACCAAGAAAAGCGGGGTTAGAGCTGAGGAAAACCAAGAAAAGCGGGGTTAGAGCTGAGGAAAACCAAGAAAAGCGGGGTTGGAGTGGAGGAAAACCAAGAAAAGCGGGGTTAGTGCGGCGGAATACCAAGAAAAGTGGTATTAGAGCGGATGAAAACCAAGAAAAGCGGGGTTAGAGCGGAGGAAAACCAAGAAAACGAAGTTAGAACGGAGGAAAACCAAGAAAAGCGGGGTTAGAGCTGAGGAAAACCAAGAAAAGCGGGGTTAGAGCTGAGGAAAACCAAGAAAAGCGGGGTTGGAGTGGAGGAAAACCAAGAAAAGCGGGGTTAGTGCGGCGGAATACCAAGAAAAGTGGTATTAGAGCGGATGAAAACCAAGAAAAGCTGTGTTAGAGCGGAGGAAAACAAAGAAAAGCGAACTTAGAGTGGAGGAAAACAAAGAAAAGCGGGGTTAGAGCGGAGGAGAAGCAAGGAAAGCGGGGTAAGAGTGGAGGAAAACCAAGAAATGCGGGGTTCATGCAGATGAAAACCAAGAAATGCGGGGTTAGAAAGGAGGAAAAGCAAGAAAAGCAGAGTTAGAACAAAGGAAAACCAAGAAAAGCGGGGTTAGAGAGCAGGAAAACCAAGATAATTGGAGTTAGAGTGGAGGAAAACCAAGAAAAGCTGGATTAGAGTGGAGAAAAACCAAGAAAAGCGGGGTTAGATCGGAGGAAAACCAAGAAAAGCGGGGTTAGAAAGGAGGAAAACCAAGAAAAGTGAAGTTAGAGCGGAGGAAAACCAAGAAAAGCGGGGTTAGTGCGGTGTAAAACCAAGAAAAGCGGGGTTAGTGCGGAGGAAAACCAAGAAAAGCGCTGTTGGAGCGGAGGAAAACCAAGAAAAGCGAACTTAGAGCGGAGGAAACCAAGGAAAGCGAAGTTAGAGTGGAGGAAAACCAAGGAAAGCGAAGTTAGAGTGGAGGAAAACCAAGAAATGCGGAGTTAGAGTGGAGGAAATCAAAGAAAAGCGGGGTTAGAGCGGAGGAAAAGCAAGAAAAGCAGGGTTAGAGTGGAGGGAAACCAAGAAATGCGGGGTTCATGCAGATGAAAACCAAGAAATGCGGGGTTAGAAAGGAGGAAAAGCAAGAAAAGCAGAGTTAGAACGGAGGAAAACCAAGAAAAGCGGGGTTAGAGAGCAGGAAAACCAAGATAATTGGGGTTAGAGTGGAGGAAAACCAATAAAAAGAAGTTAGAGAGGAGGAAAACAAAGCAAATCAGGGATAGAGCAGCAGAAATCCAAGAAGGGCATGGTTAGAGTGGAGAAGAACCAAGACAAGCTGGATTACAGTGGAGAAAAATGAAGAAAAGCAGAGTTAGAAAGGAGGAAAACCAAGAAAAGCAGGGTTAGAGCAAAGGAAAACCAAGAATAGTGGGGTTAGAGCGGAGGAAAACAAAGAAAAGCGGGATTAGAGTGGAGGAAAACCAAGAAAAGTGAAGTTAGAGCGGAGGAAAACCGAGAAAAGTGTGGTTAGATCGGAGGAAAACCAAGAAAAGCAGAGTTAGAATGGAAGAAAACCAGGAAAAGCAGGGTTAGAGTGGAGGAAAACCAAGATAATCGGGGACAGAGCGAAGGAAAACCAAGAAAAAGAAGTTAGAGTGAGAGAATACGAAGAAAAGCGCAGTTTGAGCAGCAGAAATCCAAGAAAAGCATGGTTAGATTGGAGAAAAACCAAGAAAAGCTGGGTTAGAGCAGAGAAAAACCAAGAAAAACGGGGTTAGAGCAGAGGAAAACCAAGAAAAGCGAAGTTAGAGAAGAGGAAAACCAAGAAAAATGAAGTTAGAGAGGAGGAAAACAAAGATAAGAAAAGTTAGAGCGGAGGAAAACCAAGAAAAGCGAAGTTAGAGAAGAGGAAAACCAAGAAAAATGAAGTTAGAGAGGAGGAAATAAAAGATAAGCAAAGTTAGAGCGGAGGAAAACCAAGAAAAGCGAAGTTATAGCGGAGGAAAACGAAGAAAAGCGGTGTTAGAGCGGATGAAAACCAAGAAAAGCAATGTTAGAGCGGAGGAAAACCAAGAAATGCGGGGTTAGAGCGGAGGAAAACAAAGAAAAGCTGGGTTAGAGCGGAGGATAACAAAGAAAAGCAGGGTTAGAGAGAAGGAAAGCATGAAAAGCGGGGTTAGAGCGGAGGAAAACCAAGAAAAGCGGGGTTAGAAAGGAAGAAAACCAAGAAAAGTGAAGTTAGAGCGGAGGGAAACCAAGAAAAGCGGGGTTAGAGCGGAGGATAACAAAGAAAAGCTGGGTTAGAGCGAAGGAAAACAATGAAAAGCGGGGTTAGAGAGAACGATAAGCATGAAAAGTGGGGTTAGAGCGGAGGAAAACCAAGAAATGCGGGGATAGAGCGGAGGAAAAGTAGGAAATGCGAAGTTAGAGCGGGAGAAAACCAAGAAAAGCGAGGTTCATGCAGATGAAAACCAACAAATGCGGGGTTAGAAAGGAGGAAAACCAAGAAAAGAAGAGTTAGAACGGAAGAAAACCAAGAAAAGCGGGGTTAGAGAGGAGGAAAACCAAGATAATTGGGGTTAGAGTGGAGGAAAATCAATAAAAAGAAGTTAGACAGAAGGAAAAGCATGAAAAGCGCGGTTAGAGAATCAGAAATCCAAGAAAAGCATGGTTAGAGTGGAGAAAAACCAAGAAAAGCTGAGTTAGAGTGGAGAAAAACCAAGAAAAGCTGAGTTAGAGTGGAGGAAAACCAAGAAAAGTGAAGTTAGAGCGAAGGAAAAGCAATAAAGCGGGGTTAGAGCGGAGGAAAACAAAGAAAAACGGGCTTAGAACGGAAGAAAACCAAGAAAAGTGAAGTTAGACCGGAGGAAAACCGAGAAAAGCGGGGTTAGAGCGGAGGAAAACCAAGAAAAGCGGGGTTTGTGCGGTGTAAAACCAAGAAAAGCGGGGTTAGTGCGGAGGAAATCCATGAAAAGTGGGGTTAGAAAGGAGGAAAACCAAGAAAAGTGAGGTTAGACCCGAGGAAAACCAAGAAGAGCAGGGTTAAAGCGGAGGAAAACCAAGAAAAGCGGGGTTTGTGCGGAGGAAAACAAAGAAAAGAGGGGTTAGTGCGGAGGAAAACAAAGAAAAGCGGTGTAAGACCGGATGAAAACCAAGAAAGGCGGAGTGAGACCATAGGAAAACCAAGAAAAGTGAAGTTAGAGCGGAGGAAAACCAAGAAAAGCGGAGTTAGAGAGGAGGAAAACCAAGAAAAGCGGGGTTAGTGCGGAGGGAAACCAAGGAAAGAAGGGTTAGAGCGGAGGAAAACCAAGAAAAGCGAAGTTAGAGCAGAGGAAAACCAGGAAAAGCGGGGTTAGAGCGGAGGAAAACAAAGAAAAGCGGGGTTAGAGCGGAGGAAAACCAAGAAAAGCGGGGTTAGAGCGGAGGAAAACCAAGAAAACGAAGTTAGAACGGAGGAAAACCAAGAAAAGCGGGGTTAGAGCTGAGGAAAACCAAGAAAAGCGGGGTTAGAGCTGAGGAAAACCAAGAAAAGCGGGGTTGGAGTGGAGGAAAACCAAGAAAAGCGGGGTTAGTGCGGCGGAATACCAAGAAAAGTGGTATTAGAGCGGATGAAAACCAAGAAAAGCTGTGTTAGAGCGGAGGAAAACAAAGAAAAGCGAACTTAGAGTGGAGGAAAACAAAGAAAAGCGGGGATAGAGCGGAGGAGAAGCAAGGAAAGCGGGGTAAGAGTGGAGGAAAACCAAGAAATGCGGGGTTCATGCAGATGAAAACCAAGAAATGCGGGGTTAGAAAGGAGGAAAAGCAAGAAAAGCAGAGTTAGAACAAAGGAAAACCAAGAAAAGCGGGGTTAGAGAGCAGGAAAACCAAGATAATTGGAGTTAGAGTGGAGGAAAACCAAGAAAAGCTGGATTAGAGTGGAGAAAAACCAAGAAAAGCGGGGTTAGATCGGAGGAAAACCAAGAAAAGCGGGGTTAGAAAGGAGGAAAACCAAGAAAAGTGAAGTTAGAGCGGAGGAAAACCAAGAAAAGCGGGGTTAGTGCGGTGTAAAACCAAGAAAAGCGGGGTTAGTGCGGAGGAAAACCAAGAAAAGCGCTGTTGGAGCGGAGGAAAACCAAGAAAAGCGAACTTAGAGCGGAGGAAACCAAGGAAAGCGAAGTTAGAGTGGAGGAAAACCAAGGAAAGCGAAGTTAGAGTGGAGGAAAACCAAGAAATGCGGAGTTAGAGTGGAGGAAATCAAAGAAAAGCGGGGTTAGAGCGGAGGAAAAGCAAGAAAAGCAGGGTTAGAGTGGAGGGAAACCAAGAAATGCGGGGTTCATGCAGATGAAAACCAAGAAATGCGGGGTTAGAAAGGAGGAAAAGCAAGAAAAGCAGAGTTAGAACGGAGGAAAACCAAGAAAAGAGGGGTTAGAGAGCAGGAAAACCAAGATAATTGGGGTTAGAGTGGAGGAAAACCAATAAAAAGAAGTTAGAGAGGAGGAAAACAAAGCAAATCAGGGATAGAGCAGCAGAAATCCAAGAAAAGCATGGTTAGAGTGGAGAAGAACCAAGAAAAGCTGGATTACAGTGGAGAAAAACGAAGAAAAGCAGAGTTAGAAAGGAGGAAAACCAAGAAAAGCAGGGTTAGAGCAAAGGAAAACCAAGAATAGTGGGGTTAGAGCGGAGGAAAACAAAGAAAAGCGGGATTAGAGTGGAGGAAAACCAAGAAAAGTGAAGTTAGAGCGGAGGAAAACCGAGAAAAGTGTGGTTAGATCGGAGGAAAACCAAGAAAAGCAGAGTTAGAATGGAAGAAAACCAGGAAAAGCAGGGTTAGAGTGGAGGAAAACCAAGATAATCGGGGACAGAGCGAAGGAAAACCAAGAAAAAGAAGTTAGAGTGAGAGAATACGAAGAAAAGCGCAGTTTGAGCAGCAGAAATCCAAGAAAAGCATGGTTAGATTGGAGAAAAACCAAGAAAAGCTGGGTTAGAGCAGAGAAAAACCAAGAAAAACGGGGTTAGAGCAGAGGAAAACCAAGAAAAGCGAAGTTAGAGAAGAGGAAAACCAAGAAAAATGAAGTTAGAGAGGAGGAAAACAAAGATAAGAAAAGTTAGAGCGGAGGAAAACCAAGAAAAGCGAAGTTAGAGAAGAGGAAAACCAAGAAAAATGAAGTTAGAGAGGAGGAAAACAAAGATAAGCAAAGTTAGAGCGGAGGAAAACCAAGAAAAGCGAAGTTATAGCGGAGGAAAACGAAGAAAAGCGGTGTTAGAGCGGATGAAAACCAAGAAAAGCAATGTTAGAGCGGAGGAAAACCAAGAAATGCGGGGTTAGAGCGGAGGAAAACAAAGAAAAGCTGGGTTAGAGCGGAGGATAACAAAGAAAAGCAGGGTTAGAGAGAAGGAAAGCATGAAAAGCGGGGTTAGAGCGGAGGAAAACCAAGAAAAGCGGGGTTAGAAAGGAAGAAAACCAAGAAAAGTGAAGTTAGAGCGGAGGGAAACCAAGAAAAGCGGGGTTAGAGCGGAGGATAACAAAGAAAAGCTGGGTTAGAGCGAAGGAAAACAATGAAAAGCGGGGTTAGAGAGAACGATAAGCATGAAAAGTGGGGTTAGAGCGGAGGAAAACCATGAAATGCGGGGATAGAGCGGAGGAAAAGTAGGAAATGCGAAGTTAGAGCGGGAGAAAACCAAGAAAAGCGAGGTTCATGCAGATGAAAACCAACAAATGCGGGGTTAGAAAGGAGGAAAACCAAGAAAAGAAGAGTTAGAACGGAAGAAAACCAAGAAAAGCGGGGTTAGAGAGGAGGAAAACCAAGATAATTGGGGTTAGAGTGGAGGAAAATCAATAAAAAGAAGTTAGACAGAAGGAAAAGCATGAAAAGCGCGGTTAGAGAATCAGAAATCCAAGAAAAGCATGGTTAGAGTGGAGAAAAACCAAGAAAAGCTGAGTTAGAGTGGAGAAAAACCAAGAAAAGCTGAGTTAGAGTGGAGGAAAACCAAGAAAAGTGAAGTTAGAGCGAAGGAAAAGCAATAAAGCGGGGTTAGAGCGGAGGAAAACAAAGAAAAACGGGCTTAGAACGGAAGAAAACCAAGAAAAGTGAAGTTAGACCGGAGGAAAACCGAGAAAAGCGGGGTTAGAGCGGAGGAAAACCAAGAAAAGCGGGGTTTGTGCGGTGTAAAACCAAGAAAAGCGGGGTTAGTGCGGAGGAAATCCATGAAAAGTGGGGTTAGAAAGGAGGAAAACCAAGAAAAGTGAGGTTAGACCCGAGGAAAACCAAGAAGAGCAGGGTTAAAGCGGAGGAAAACCAAGAAAAGCGGGGTTCGTGCGGAGGAAAACAAAGAAAAGAGGGGTTAGTGCGGAGGAAAACAAAGAAAAGCGGTGTTAGACCGGATGAAAACCAAGAAAGGCGGAGTGAGACCATAGGAAAACCAAGAAAAGTGAAGTTAGAGCGGAGGAAAACCAAGAAAAGCGGAGTTAGAGAGGAGGAAAACAAAGAAAAGCGGGGTTAGTGCGGAGGGAAACCAAGGAAAGAAGGGTTAGAGCGGAGGAAAACCAAGAAAAGCGAAGTTAGAGCGGAGGAAAACCAGGAAAAGCGGGGTTAGAGCGGAGGAAAACAAAGAAAAGCGGGGTTAGAGCGGAGGAAAACCAAGAAAAGCGGGGTTAGAGCGGAGGAAAACCAAGAAAACGAAGTTAGAACGGAGGAAAACCAAGAAAAGCGGGGTTAGAGCTGAGGAAAACCAAGAAAAGCGGGGTTAGAGCTGAGGAAAACCAAGAAAAGCGAGGTTGGAGTGGAGGAAAACCAAGAAAAGCGGGGTTAGTGCGGCGGAATACCAAGAAAAGTGGTATTAGAGCGGATGAAAACCAAGAAAAGCTGTGTTAGAGCGGAGGAAAACAAAGAAAAGCGAACTTAGAGTGGAGGAAAACAAAGAAAAGCGGGGTTAGAGCGGAGGAGAAGCAAGGAAAGCGGGGTAAGAGTGGAGGAAAACCAAGAAATGCGGGGTTCATGCAGATGGAAACCAAGAAATGCGGGGTTAGAAAGGAGGAAAAGCAAGAAAAGCAGAATTAGAACAAAGGAAAACCAAGAAAAGCGGGGTTAGAGAGCAGGAAAACCAAGATAATTGGAGTTAGAGTGGAGGAAAACCAAGAAAAGCTGGATTAGAGTGGAGAAAAACCAAGAAAAGCGGGGTTAGATCGGAGGAAAACCAAGAAAAGCGGGGTTAGTGCGGTGTAAAACCAAGAAAAGCGGGGTTAGTGCGGAGGAAAACCAAGAAAAGCGAAGTTAGAGAAGAGGAAAACCAAGAAAAATGAAGTTAGAGAGGAGGAAAACAAGGATAAGCAGGGTTAGAGCGGAGGAAAACCAAGAAAAGCGAAGTTATAGCGGAGGAAAACCAAGAAAAGCTGGGTTAGAGCGGAGGAAAAAAAAGAAAAGCGGGGTTAGAGAGAACAAAAAGCATGAAAAGTGGGGTTAGAGCGGAGGAAAACCATGAAATGCGGGGATAGAGCGGAGGAAAAGTAGGAAATGCGAAGTTAGAGCGGGAGAAAACCAAGAAAAGCGAGGTTCTTGCAGATGAAAACCAACAAATGCAGGGTTAGAAAGGAGGAAAACCAAGAAAAGCAGAGTTACAACGGAAGAAAACCAAGAAAAGAGGGGTTAGAGGAAAGTAAAACAAAGATAATTGGGGTTAGAGTGGAGGAAAATCAATAAAAAGAAGTTAGACAGAAGGAAAAGCATGAAAAGCGCGGTTAGAGTAGCAGAAAACCAAGAAAAGCATGGTTAGAGTGGAGAAAAACCAAGAAAAGCTGGGTTAGAGTGGAGAAAAACAAAGAAATGCAGGGTTAGAGCGGAGGAAAACCAAGAAAAGCGGGGTTAGAGTGGAGGAAAACCAAGAAAAGTGAAGTTAGAGCGAAGGAAAAGCAAGAAAAGCGGGGTTAGAGTGGAGGAAAACAAAGAAAAACGGGCTTCGAGCGGAATAAAACCAAGAGAAGTGAAGATAGACCGGAGGAAAATCGAGAAAAGCGGGGTTAGAGCGGAGGAAAACCAAGAAGAGCAGAGTTAGAGCGGAGGAAAACCAAGAAAAGCGGGGTTCATGCGGAGGAAAACAAAGAAAAGAGGGGTTAGTGCGGAGGAAAACCAAGAAAAGCGGGATTAGAGCGGAGGAAAACCAAGAAAAGCGAGGTTAGAGCAATGGAAAACCAAGAATACTGAAGTTAGAGCGGAGGAAAACCAAGAAAAGCGGGGTTAGAAAGGAAGAAAACCAAGAAAAGTGAAGTTAGAGCGGAGGAAAACCAAGAAAAGCGGGGTTAGTGCAGTGTAAAACCAAGAAAAGCGGGGTTAGTGTGGAGGAAAACCAAGAAAAGTGGGGTTAGAGCGGAGGAAAACCAAGAAAAGCAAAGTTAGAGCAAAGGAAAACCAAGGAAAGCGAAGTTAGAGTGGAGGAAAACCTAGAAAAGCGGGGTTAGAGTGGAGGAAAACCAAGAAAAGCGGGGTTAGAGCGGAGGAAAACCAAGAAAAGCAGGGTTAGTGCGGAGGAAAACCAAGAAAAGTGAAGTTAGAGCGGAGGAAAACCGAGAAAAGCGGGGTTAGAGCGGAGGAAAACCAAGAAAAGCGGAGTTTGTGCGGTGTAAAACCAAGAAAAGCGGGGTTAGTGCGGAGGAAAACCAAGAAAAGTGAAGTTACAGCGGAGGAAATCCAAGAAAAGTGAAGTTAGAGAGGAGGAAAACCAAGAAAAGCAGGGTTAGAGCGGAGGAAAACCAAGAAAAGCGGGGTTCGTGCGGAGGAAAACAAAGAAAAGAGGGGTTAGTGCGGAGGAAAACCAAGAAAAGCGGTGTTAGTACGGATGAAAACCAAGAAAAGCGGAGTGAGACCATAGAAAAACCAAGAAAAGTGAAGATAGAGCGGAGGAAAACCAAGAAAAGCGGAGTTAGAGAGGAGGAAAACCAAGAAAACGGAGTTAGTGCGCAAGGAAAAAAAAAGGAAAGAGGGGTTAGTGTGGAGGAAAACCAAGAAAAGCGGTGTTAGAGCGGAGGAAAACCAAGAAAAGCGGTGTTAGAGCAGAGGAAAACCAAGAAAAGCGAAGTTAGAAGGGAGGAAAACCAAGAAAAAGGGGGGTTAGAGAGGAGGAAAACCAAGGAAAGAGGGGTTAGTGCGGAGGGAAACCAAGGAAAGAGGGGTTAGTGCGGAGATGAAAACCAAGAAAAGCGGGGTTATAGCGGAGGAAAACCAAGAAAAGCGAAGTTAGAGCGGAGGAAAACCAAGAAAAGCGGGGTTAGAGCGGAGGAAAACAAAGAAAAGCGGGGTTAGAAAGGAAGAAAACCAAAAAAAGCGGGGTTAGTGCGGAGGAAAACCAAGAAAAGTGGGGTTAGAGCGGAGGAAAACCAAGAAAAGCGATGTTAGTGTGGAGGAAAACCAAGAAAAGTGGGGTTAGAGTGGAGGAAAAGCAAGATAAGAGGGGTTAGTGCGGAGGAAAACCAAGAAAAGTGAAGTTACAGCGGAGGAAAACCAAGAAAAGTGAAGTTAGAGAGGAGGAAAGCCAAGAAAAGCAGGGTTAGAGCGGAGGAAAACCAAGAAAAGCGGGGTTCTTGCGGAGGAAAACAAAGAAAAGAGGGGTTACTGCAGAGGAAAACCAAGAAAAGCGGTGTTAGAGCGGATGAAAACCAAGAAAAGCAGAGTGAGACCATGGAAAAACCAAGAAAAGTGAAGTTAGAGCGGAGGAAAACAAAGAAAAGCGGGGTTAGAGAGGAGGAAAACCAGGAAAAGCGGAGTTAGTGCGGAGGGAAAAAAAAGGAAAGAGGGGTTAGTGTGGAGGAAAACCAAGAAAAGCGGTGTTAGAGCGGAGGAAAACCAAGAAAAGCGGTGTTAGAGCGGAGGTAAACCAAGAAAAGCGAAGTTAGAATGGAAGAAAACCAAGAAATGGGGGGTTAGAGAGGAGGAAAACCAAGGAAAGAGGGGTTAGTGCGGAGGGAAACCAAGGAAAGAGGGGTTAGTGTGGAGATGAAAACCAAGAGAAGCGGGGTTAGAGCGGAAGAAAACCAAGAAAAGCAGTGTTAGAGCGGAGGAAAACCAAGAAAAGCGGGGTTAGAGCGGAGGAAAACCAAGAAAAGCGGTGTTAGAGCGGATGAAAACCAAGAAAAGCTGTGTTAGAGCGGAGGAAAACCAAGAAAAGCGGGGTTAGAGTGGAGGAAAACTAAGGAAAGCGAAGTTAGAGGGGAGGAGAACCAAGAAAAGCGAAGTTAGAGTGGAGGAAAACCAAGAAATGCGGAGTTAGAGTGGAGGAAAACAAAGAAAAGCGGGGTTAGAGTGGAGGAAAAGCAAGAAATGCAGGGTTCATGCAGATGAAAACCAAGTAATGCGCGGTTAGAGCGGAGGAAACCCAAGAAAAGCAGAGTTAGATCATAGGAAAACCAAGAAAAGCGGGGTTACTGCGTTGTAAAACCATAAAAAGCGGGGTTAGTGCGGACGAAAACTAAGAAAAGTGGGTTTAGAGCGGAGGAAATCCAAGAAAAGTGGTGTTAGAGAGGAGGAAAACCAAGAAAAGCGGTGTTAGAGCGGAGGAAAACCAAGAAAAGCGGTGTTAGAGCGGAGGAAAACCAAGAAAAGCGAAGTTAGAACGGAGGAAAACCAAGAAAAGGGGGGTTAGAGCGGAGGAAAACCAAGGAAAGAGGGGTTAGTGCGAAGGGAAACCAAGGAAAGAGGGATTAGTGCGGAGATGAAAACCAAGAGAAGCGGGGTTAGAGGGGAGGAAAACCAAGAAAAGTGGAGTTAGAGCGGAGGAAAACCAAGAAAAGCGAAGTTAGAGCAAAGGAAAACCAAGAAAAGCGGGGTTAGAGCGGAGGAAAGCAAAGAAAAGCGGGGTTAGAGCGGAGGAAAACCAAGAAAAGCGGGGTTAGAGCGGAGGAAAACCAAGAAAAGCGGTGTTAGTGTGGAAGAAAACAAAGAAAAGTGGGGTTAGATGGAGGAAAAGCAAGAAAAGCTGGGTTAGTGCGGAGGAAAACCAAGAAAAGCGGTGTTAGAGCGGATGAAAACCAAGAAAAGCGGAGTGAGACCATAGAAAAACCAAGAAAAGTGAAGTTAGAGCGGAGGAAAACCAAGAAAAGCGGTGTTAGAGTGGAGGAAAAACAAAAAAAGTGAAGTTAGAAGGGAGGAAAACCAAGAAAAAAGGGGGGTTAGAGCGGAGGAAAACCAAGGAAAGTGGGGTTAGTGCGGAGGGAAACCAAGAAAAGTGGGGTTAGTGCGGAGAAGAAAACCAAGAAAAGCGGGGTTAGAGCGGAGGAAAACCAAGAAAAGCGGTGTTAGTGTGGTGGAGAACCAAGAAAAGCGAAGTTAGAGCGGAGGAAAACCAAGAAAAGCGGGGTTAGAGCGGAGGAAAACTAAGAAAAGCGGGGTTAGAGCGGAGGAAAACCAAGAAAAGCGGAGTTAGAAAGGAAGAAAACCAAGAAAAGTGAATTTAGAGCTGAGGAAAACCAAGAAAAGCGGGATTAGTGCAGTGAAAAACCAAGAAAAGCAGGGTTAGTGCGGAGGAAAACCAAGAAAAGTGGGATTAGAGCGGAGGAAAACCAAGAAAAGCGAAGTTTGAGCAAAGAAAAACCAAGGAAAGCGAAGTTAGAGTGGAGGAAAACCAAGAAAAGCGGGGTTAGAGCGGAGGAAAACCAAGAAAAGCGGGGTTAGAGCGGAGGAAAAGCAAGAAAAGCGGGGTTAGAGCGGAGGAAAACAAAGAAAAGCGGGCTTAGAACGAAAGAAAACCAAGAAAAGTGAAGTTAGAACGGAGGAAAACCGAGAAAAGCGGGGTTAGAGCGGAGGAAAACCAAGAAAAGCGGAGTTTGTGCGGCGTAAAACCAAGAAAAGCGGGGTTAGAAAGGAGGAAAACCTAGATAAGTGAAGTTACAGCGGAGGAAAACCAAGAAAAGTGAAGTTAGAGAGGAGGAAAACCAAGAAAAGCAGGGTTAGACCGGAGGAAAACCAAGAAAAGCGGGGTTCGTGCGGAGGAAAACAAAGAAAAGCGGCGTTAGTGCGGAGGAAAACCAAGAAAAGCGGTGTTAGAGCGGATGAAAAAAAAAGAAAAGCGGAGTGAGACCATAGAAAAACCAAGAAAAGTGAAGTTAGAGCGGAGGAAAACAAGGAAAAGGGGGTTAGAGAGGAGGAAAACCAAGAAAAGCGGAGTTTGTGCGGTGTAAAACCAAGAAAAGCGGGGTTAGTGCGGAGGAAAACCAAGAAAAGTGAAGTTACAGCGGAGGAAATCCAAGAAAAGTGAAGTTAGAGAGGAGGAAAACCAAGAAAAGCAGGGTTAGAGCGGAGGAAAACCAAGAAAAGCGGGGTTCGTGCGGAGGAAAACAAAGAAAAGAGGGGTTAGTGCGGAGGAAAACCAAGAAAAGCGGTGTTAGTACGGATGAAAACCAAGAAAAGCGGAGTGAGACCATAGAAAAACCAAGAAAAGTGAAGATAGAGCGGAGGAAAACCAAGAAAAGCGGAGTTAGAGAGGAGGAAAACCAAGAAAAGCGGAGTTAGTGCGCAAGGAAAAAAAAAGGAAAGAGGGGTTAGTGTGGAGGAAAACCAAGAAAAGCGGTGTTAGAGCGGAGGAAAACCAAGAAAAGCGGTGTTAGAGCAGAGGAAAACCAAGAAAAGCGAAGTTAGAAGGGAGGAAAACCAAGAAAAAGGGGGGTTAGAGAGGAGGAAAACCAAGGAAAGAGGGGTTAGTGCGGAGGGAAACCAAGGAAAGAGGGGTTAGTGCGGAGATGAAAACCAAGAAAAGCGGGGTTATAGCGGAGGAAAACCAAGAAAAGCGGTGTTAGAGCGGAGGAAAACCAAGAAAAGCGAAGTTAGAGCGGAGGAAAACCAAGAAAAGCGGGGTTAGAGCGGAGGAAAACAAAGAAAAGCGGGGTTAGAAAGGAAGAAAACCAAAAAAAGCGGGGTTAGTGCGGAGGAAAACCAAGAAAAGTGGGGTTAGAGCGGAGGAAAACCAAGAAAAGCGATGTTAGTGTGGAGGAAAACCAAGAAAAGTGGGGTTAGAGTGGAGGAAAAGCAAGATAAGAGGGGTTAGTGCGGAGGAAAACCAAGAAAAGTGGAGTTAGAGCGGAGGAAAAGCAAGAAAAGCGGGGTTAGTGCGGAGGAAAACCAAGAAAAGTGAAGTTACAGCGGAGGAAAACCAAGAAAAGTGAAGTTAGAGAGGAGGAAAGCCAAGAAAAGCAGGGTTAGAGCGGAGGAAAACCAAGAAAAGCGGGGTTCTTGCGGAGGAAAACAAAGAAAAGAGGGGTTACTGCAGAGGAAAACCAAGAAAAGCGGTGTTAGAGCGGAGGAAAACCAAGAAAAGCAGAGTGAGACCATGGAAAAACCAAGAAAAGTGAAGTTAGAGCGGAGGAAAACAAAGAAAAGCGGGGTTAGAGAGGAGGAAAACCAGGAAAAGCGGAGTTAGTGCGGAGGGAAAAAAAAGGAAAGAGGGGTTAGTGTGGAGGAAAACCAAGAAAAGCGGTGTTAGAGCGGAGGAAAACCAAGAAAAGCGGTGTTAGAGCGGAGGTAAACCAAGAAAAGCGAAGTTAGAATGGAAGAAAACCAAGAAATGGGGGGTTAGAGAGGAGGAAAACCAAGGAAAGAGGGGTTAGTGCGGAGGGAAACCAAGGAAAGAGGGGTTAGTGTGGAGATGAAAACCAAGAGAAGCGGGGTTAGAGCGGAAGAAAACCAAGAAAAGCAGTGTTAGAGCGGAGGAAAACCAAGAAAAGCGGGGTTAGAGCGGAGGAAAACCAAGAAAAGCGGTGTTAGAGCGGATGAAAACCAAGAAAAGCTGTGTTAGAGCGGAGGAAAACCAAGAAAAGCGGGGTTAGAGTGGAGGAAAACTAAGGAAAGCGAAGTTAGAGGGGAGGAGAACCAAGAAAAGCGAAGTTAGAGTGGAGGAAAACCAAGAAATGCGGAGTTAGAGTGGAGGAAAACAAAGAAAAGCGGGGTTAGAGTGGAGGAAAAGCAAGAAATGCAGGGTTCATGCAGATGAAAACCAAGTAATGCGCGGTTAGAGCGGAGGAAACCCAAGAAAAGCAGAGTTAGATCATAGGAAAACCAAGAAAAGCGGGGTTACTGCGTTGTAAAACCATAAAAAGCGGGGTTAGTGCGGACGAAAACTAAGAAAAGTGGGTTTAGAGCGGAGGAAATCCAAGAAAAGTGGTGTTAGAGAGGAGGAAAACCAAGAAAAGCGGTGTTAGAGCGGAGGAAAACCAAGAAAAGCGGTGTTAGAGCGGAGGAAAACCAAGAAAAGCGAAGTTAGAACGGAGGAAAACCAAGAAAAGGGGGGTTAGAGCGGAGGAAAACCAAGGAAAGAGGGGTTAGTGCGAAGGGAAACCAAGGAAAGAGGGATTAGTGCGGAGATGAAAACCAAGAGAAGCGGGGTTAGAGGGGAGGAAAACCAAGAAAAGTGGAGTTAGAGCGGAGGAAAACCAAGAAAAGCGAAGTTAGAGCAAAGGAAAACCAAGAAAAGCGGGGTTAGAGCGGAGGAAAGCAAAGAAAAGCGGGGTTAGAGCGGAGGAAAACCAAGAAAAGCGGGGTTAGAGCGGAGGAAAACCAAGAAAAGCGGTGTTAGTGTGGAAGAAAACAAAGAAAAGTGGGGTTAGATGGAGGAAAAGCAAGAAAAGCTGGGTTAGTGCGGAGGAAAACCAAGAAAAGCGGTGTTAGAGCGGATGAAAACCAAGAAAAGCGGAGTGAGACCATAGAAAAACCAAGAAAAGTGAAGTTAGAGCGGAGGAAAACCAAGAAAAGCGGTGTTAGAGTGGAGGAAAAACAAAAAAAGTGAAGTTAGAAGGGAGGAAAACCAAGAAAAAAGGGGGGTTAGAGCGGAGGAAAACCAAGGAAAGTGGGGTTAGTGCGGAGGGAAACCAAGAAAAGTGGGGTTAGTGCGGAGAAGAAAACCAAGAAAAGCGGGGTTAGAGCGGAGGAAAACCAAGAAAAGCGGTGTTAGTGTGGTGGAGAACCAAGAAAAGCGAAGTTAGAGCGGAGGAAAACCAAGAAAAGCGGGGTTAGAGCGGAGGAAAACTAAGAAAAGCGGGGTTAGAGCGGAGGAAAACCAAGAAAAGCGGAGTTTGAGCAAAGAAAAACCAAGGAAAGCGAAGTTAGAGTGGAGGAAAACCAAGAAAAGCGGGGTTAGAGCGGAGGAAAACCAAGAAAAGCGGGGTTAGAGCGGAGGAAAAGCAAGAAAAGCGGGGTTAGAGCGGAGGAAAACAAAGAAAAGCGGGCTTAGAACGAAAGAAAACCAAGAAAAGTGAAGTTAGAACGGAGGAAAACCGAGAAAAGCGGGGTTAGAGCGGAGGAAAACCAAGAAAAGCGGAGTTTGTGCGGTGTAAAACCAAGAAAAGCGGGGTTAGAAAGGAGGAAAACCTAGATAAGTGAAGTTACAGCGGAGGAAAACCAAGAAAAGTGAAGTTAGAGAGGAGGAAAACCAAGAAAAGCAGGGTTAGACCGGAGGAAAACCAAGAAAAGCGTGGTTCGTGCGGAGGAAAACAAAGAAAAGCGGCGTTAGTGCGGAGGAAAACCAAGAAAAGCGGTGTTAGAGCGGATGAAAAAAAAAGAAAAGCGGAGTGAGACCATAGAAAAACCAAGAAAAGTGAAGTTAGAGCGGAGGAAAACAAGGAAAAGGGGGTTAGAGAGGAGGAAAACCAAGAAAAGCGGAGTTAGTGCGGAGGGGAAGAAAAGGAAAGAGGAATTAGTGTGGAGGAAAACCAAGAAAAGCGGTGTTAGCGCGGAGGAAAACCAAGAAAAGTGAAGTTAGAGCGGAGGAAAACCAAGAAAAGCGGGGTTAGTGCGGTGTAAAACCAAGAAAAGCGGGGTTAGTGCGGAGGAAAACCAAGAAAAGCGAAGTTAGAGAAGAGGAAAACCAAGAAAAATGAAGTTAGAGAGGAGGAAAACAAAGATAAGCAGGGTTAGAGCGGAGGAAAACCAAGAAAAGCGAAGTTATAGCGGAGGAAAACCAAGAAAAGCTGGGTTAGAGCGGAGGAAAAAAAAGAAAAGCGGGGTTAGAGCGGAGGAAAACCAAGAAAAGCGAAGTTAGAACGGAGGAAAACCAAGAAAAGGGGGGTTAGAGCGGAGGAAAACCAAGGAAAGAGGGGTTAGTGCGAAGGGAAACCAAGGAAAGAGGGATTAGTGCGGAGATGAAAACCAAGAGAAGCGGGGTTAGAGCGGAGGAAAACCAAGAAAAGTGGTGTTAGAGCGGAGGAAAACCAAGAAAAGCGAAGTTAGAGCGGAGGAAAACCAAGAAAAGCGGGGTTAGAGCGGAGGAAAGCAAAGAAAAGCGGGGTTAGAGCGGAGGAAAACCAAGAAAAGCGGGGTTAGAGCGGAGGAAAACCAAGAAAAGCGGTGTTAGTGTGGAAGAAAACAAAGAAAAGTGGGGTTAGATGGAGGAAAAGCAAGAAAAGCAGGGTTAGTGCGGAGGAAAACCAAGAAAAGCGGTGTTAGAGCGGATGAAAACCAAGAAAAGCGGAGTGAGACCATAGAAAAACCAAGAAAAGTGAAGTTAGAGCGGAGGAAAACCAAGAAAAGCGGTGTTAGAGTGGAGGAAAAACAAAAAAAGTGAAGTTAGAAGGGAGGAAAACCAAGAAAAAAGGGGGGTTAGAGCGGAGGAAAACCAAGGAAAGTGGGGTTAGTGCGGAGGGAAACCAAGAAAAGTGGGGTTAGTGCGGAGAAGAAAACCAAGAAAAGCGGGGTTAGAGCGGAGGAAAACCAAGAAAAGCGGTGTTAGTGTGGTGGAGAACCAAGAAAAGCGAAGTTAGAGCGGAGGAAAACCAAGAAAAGCGGGGTTAGAGCGAAGGAAAACTAAGAAAAGCGGGGTTAGAGCGGAGGAAAACCAAGAAAAGCGGGGTTAGAAAGGAAGAAAACCAAGAAAAGTGAATTTAGAGCAGAGGAAAACCAAGAAAAGCGGGATTAGTGCAGTGAAAAACCAAGAAAAGCAGGGTTAGTGCGGAGGAAAACCAAGAAAAGTGGGATTAGAGCGGAGGAAAACCAAGAAAAGCGAAGTTTGAGCAAAGAAAAACCAAGGAAAGCGAAGTTAGAGTGGAGGAAAACCAAGAAAAGCAAGGTTAGAGCGGAGGAAAACCAAGAAAAGCGGGGTTAGAGCGGAGGAAAAGCAAGAAAAGCGGGGTTAGAGCGGAGGAAAACAAAGAAAAGCGGGCTTAGAACGAAAGAAAACCAAGAAAAGTGAAGTTAGAACGGAGGAAAACCGAGAAAAGCGGGGTTAGAGCGGAGGAAAACCAAGAAAAGCGGAGTTTGTGCGGTGTAAAACCAAGAAAAGCGGGGTTAGAAAGGAGGAAAACCTAGATAAGTGAAGTTACAGCGGAGGAAAACCAAGAAAAGTGAAGTTAGAGAGGAGGAAAACCAAGAAAAGCAGGGTTAGACCGGAGGAAAGCCAAGAAGAGCGTGGTTCGTGCGGAGGAAAACAAAGAAAAGCGGCGTTAGTGCGGAGGAAAACCAAGAAAAGCGGTGTTAGAGCGGATGAAAAAAAAAGAAAAGCGGAGTGAGACCATAGAAAAACCAAGAAAAGTGAAGTTAGAGCGGAGGAAAACAAGGAAAAGGGGGTTAGAGAGGAGGAAAACCAAGAAAAGGGGAGTTAGTGCGGAGGGGAAGAAAAGGAAAGAGGAATTAGTGTGGAGGAAAACCAAGAAAAGCGGTGTTAGCGCGGAGGAAAACCAAGAAAAGTGAAGTTAGAGCGGAGGAAAACCAAGAAAAGCGGGGTTAGTGCGGTGTAAAACCAAGAAAAGCGGGGTTAGTACGGAGGAAAACCAAGAAAAGCGAAGTTAGAGAAGAGGAAAACCAAGAAAAATGAAGTTAGAGAGGAGGAAAACAAAGATAAGCAGGGTTAGAGCGGAGGAAAACCAAGAAAAGCGAAGTTATAGCGGAGGAAAACCAAGAAAAGCTGGGTTAGAGCGGAGGAAAAAAAAGAAAAGCGGGGTTAGAGAGAACAAAAAGCATGAAAAGTGGGGTTAGAGCGGAGGAAAACCAAGAAATGCGGGGATAGAGCGGAGGAAAAGTAGGAAATGCGAAGTTAGAGCGGGAGAAAACCAAGAAAAGCGAGGTTCATGCAGATGAAAACCAACAAATGCAAGGTTAGAAAGGAGGAAAACCAAGAAAAGCAGAGTTACAACGGAAGAAAACCAAGAAAAGAGGGGTTAGAGAAAAGTAAAACCAAGATAATTGGGGTTAGAGTGGAGGAAAATCAATAAAAAGAAGTTAGACAGAAGGAAAAGCATGAAAAGCGCGGTTAGAGAAGCAGAAAACCAAGAAAAGCATGGTTAGAGTGGAGAAAAACCAAGAAAAGCTGGGTTAGAGTGGAGAAAAACAAAGAAATGCGGGGTTAGAGCGGAGGAAAACCAAGAAAAGCGGGGTTAGAGTGGAGGAAAACCAAGAAAAGTGAAGTTAGAGCGAAGGAAAAGCAAGAAAAGCGGGGTTAGAGCGGAGGAAAACAAAGAAAAACGGGCTTAGAGCGGAAGAAAACCAAGAGAAGTGAAGATAGACCGGAGGAAAATCGAGAAAAGCGGGGTTAGAGCGGAGGAAAACCAAGAAGAGCAGAGTTAGAGCGGAGGAAAACCAAGAAAAGCGGGGTTCATGCGGAGGAAAACAAAGAAAAGAGGGGTTAGTGCGGAGGAAAACCAAGAAAAGCGGGATTAGAGCGGAGGAAAACCAAGAAAAGCGAGGTTAGAGCAATGGAAAACCAAGAATACTGAAGTTAGAGCGGAGGAAAACCAAGAAAAGCGGGGTTAGAAAGGAGGAAAACCAAGAAAAGTGAAGTTAGAGCGGAGGAAAACCAAGAAAAGCGGGGTTAGTGCAGTGTAAAACCAAGAAAAGCGGGGTTAGTGCGGAGGAAAACAAAGAAAAGTGGGGTTAGAGCGGAGGAAAACCAAGAAAAGCAAAGTTAGAGCAAAGGAAAACCAAGGAAAGCGAAGTTAGAGTGGAGGAAAACCTAGAAAAGCGGGGTTAGAGTGGAGGAAAACCAAGAAAAGCGGGGTTAGAGCGGAGGAAAACAAAGAAAAGCGGGCTTAGAACGGAAGAAAACCAAGAAAAGTGAAGTTAGAGCGGAGGAAAACCGAGAAAAGCGGGGTTAGAGCGGAGGAAAACCAAGAAAAGCGGAGTTTGTGCGGTGTAAAACCAAGAAAAGCGGGGTTAGTGCGGAGGAAAACCAAGAAAAGTGAAGTTACAGTGGAGGAAATCCAAGAAAAGTGAAGTTAGAGAGGAGGAAAACCAAGAAAAGCAGGGTTAGAGCAGAGGAAAACCAAGAAAAGCGGGGTTCGTGCGGAGGAAAACAAAGAAAAGAGGGGTTAGTGCGGAGGAAAACCAAGAAAAGCGGTGTTAGTACGGATGAAAACCAAGAAAAGCGGAGTGAGACCATAGAAAAACCAAGAAAAGTGAAGTTAGAGCGGAGGAAAACCAAGAAAAGCGGAGTTAGAGAGGAGGAAAACCAAGAAAAGCGGAGTTAGTGCGCAAGGAAAAAAAAAGGAAAGAGGGGTTAGTGTGGAGGAAAACCAAGAAAAGCGGTGTTAGAGCGGAGGAAAACCAAGAAAAGCGGTGTTAGAGCAGAGGAAAACCAAGAAAAGCGAAGTTAGAAAAGAGGAAAACCAAGAAAAAGGGGGGTTAGAGAGGAGGAAAACCAAGGAAAGAGGGGTTAGTGCGGAGGGAAACCAAGGAAAGAGGGGTTAGTGCGGAGATGAAAACCAAGAAAAGCGGGGTTATAGCGGAGGAAAACCAAGAAAAGCGGTGTTAGAGCGGAGGAAAACCAAGAAAAGCGAAGTTAGAGCGGAGGAAAACCAAGAAAAGCGGGGTTAGAGCGGAGGAAAACAAAGAAAAGCGGGGTTAGAAAGGAAGAAAACCAAAAAAAGCGGGGTTAGTGCGGAGGAAAACCAAGAAAAGTGGGGTTAGAGCGGAGGAAAACCAAGAAAAGCGATGTTAGTGTGGAGGAAAACCAAGAAAAGTGGGATTAGAGTGGAGGAAAAGCAAGATAAGAGGGGTTAGAGCGGAGGAAAACCAAGAAAAGTGGAGTTAGAGCGGAGGAAAAGCAAGAAAAGCGGGGTTAGTGCGGAGGAAAACCAAGAAAAGTGAAGTTACAGCGGAGGAAAACCAAGAAAAGTGAAGTTAGAGAGGAGGAAAACCAAGAAAAGCAGGGTTAGAGCGGAGGAAAACCAAGAAAAGCGGGGTTCTTGCGGAGGAAAACAAAGAAAAGAGGGGTTACTGCAGAGGAAAACCAAGAAAAGCGGTGTTAGAGCGGATGAAAACCGAGAAAAGTAGAGTGAGACCATGGAAAAACCAAGAAAAGTGAAGTTAGAGCGGAGAAAACAAAGAAAAGCGGGGTTAGAGAGGAGGAAAACCAGGAAAAGCGGAGTTAGTGCGGAGGGAAAAAAAAGGAAAGAGGGGTTAGTGTGGAGGAAAACCAAGAAAAGCGGTGTTAGAGCGGAGGAAAACCAAGAAAAGCGGTGTTAGAGCGGAAATAAACCAAGAAAAGCGAAGTCAGAATGGAAGAAAACCAAGAAATGGGGGGTTAGAGAGGAGGAAAACCAAGGAAAGAGGGGTTAGTGCGGAGGGAAGCCAAGGAAAGAGGGGTTAGTGTGGAGATGAAAACCAAGAGAAGCGGGGTTAGAGCGGAGGAAAACCAAGAAAAGCAGTGTTAGAGCGGAGGAAAACCAAGAAAAGCGAAGTTAGAGCGGAGGAAAACCAAGAAAAGCGTGGTTAGAGCGGAGGAAAACCAAGAAAAGCGGGGTTAGAGCGGAGGAAAACCAAGAAAAGCGGGGTTAGAGCGGAGGAAAACCAAGAAAAGCGGTGTTAGAGTGGATGAAAACCAAGAAAAGCTGTGTTAGAGCGGAGGAAAACCAAGAAAAGCGAACTTAGAGTGGAGGATAACTAAGGAAAGCGAAGTTAGAGGGGAGGAGAACCAAGGAAAGCGAAGTTAGAGTGGAGGAAAACCAAGAAATGCGGAGTTAGAGTGGAGGAAAACAAAGAAAAGCGGGGTTAGAGTGGAGGAAAAGCAAGAAAAACGGGGTTAGAGTGGAGGAAAACCAAGAAATGCAGGGTTCATGCAGATGAAAACCAAGTAATGCGCGGTTAGAGCGGAGGAAACCCAAGAAAAGCAGAGTTAGATCATAGGAAAACCAAGAAAAGCGGGGTTACTGCGTTGTAAAACCATAAAAAGCGGGGTTAGTGCAGACGAAAACTAAGAAAAGTGGGTTTAGAGCGGAGGAAATCCAAGAAAAGTGGTGTTAGAGAGGAGGAAAACCAAGAAAAGCGGTGTTAGAGCGGAGGAAAACCAAGAAAAGCGGTGTTAGAGCGGAGGAAAACCAAGAAAAGCGAAGTTAGAACGGAGGAAAACCAAGAAAAGGGGGGTTAGAGCGGAGGAAAACCAAGGAAAGAGGGGTTAGTGCGAAGGGAAACCAAGGAAAGAGGGATTAGTGCGGAGATGAAAACCAAGAGAAGCGGGGTTAGAGCGGAGGAAAACCAAGAAAAGTGGTGTTAGAGCGGAGGAAAACCAAGAAAAGCGAAGTTAGAGCGGAGGAAAACCAAGAAAAGCGGGGTTAGAGCGGAGGAAAGCAAAGAAAAGCGGGGTTAGAGCGGAGGAAAACCAAGAAAAGCGGGGTTAGAGCGGAGGAAAACCAAGAAAAGCGGTGTTAGTGTGGAAGAAAACAAAGAAAAGTGGGGTTAGATGGAGGAAAAGCAAGAAAAGCTGGGTTAGTGCGGAGGAAAACCAAGAAAAGCGGTGTTAGAGCGGATGAAAACCAAGAAAAGCGGAGTGAGACCATAGAAAAACCAAGAAAAGTGAAGTTAGAGCGGAGGAAAACCAAGAAAAGCGGTGTTAGAGTGGAGGAAAAACAAAAAAAGTGAAGTTAGAAGGGAGGAAAACCAAGAAAAAAGGGGGGTTAGAGCGGAGGAAAACCAAGGAAAGTGGGGTTAGTGCGGAGGGAAACCAAGAAAAGTGGGGTTAGTGCGGAGAAGAAAACCAAGAAAAGCGGGGTTAGAGCGGAGGAAAACCAAGAAAAGCGGTGTTAGTGTGGTGGAGAACCAAGAAAAGCGAAGTTAGAGCGGAGGAAAACCAAGAAAAGCGGGGTTAGAGCGGAGGAAAACTAAGAAAAGCGGGGTTAGAGCGGAGGAAAACCAAGAAAAGCGGGGTTAGAAAGGAAGAAAACCAAGAAAAGTGAATTTAGAGCAGAGGAAAACCAAGAAAAGCGGGATTAGTGCAGTGAAAAACCAAGAAAAGCAGGGTTAGTGCGGAGGAAAACCAAGAAAAGTGGGATTAGAGCGGAGGAAAACCAAGAAAAGCGAAGTTTGAGCAAAGAAAAACCAAGGAAAGCGAAGTTAGAGTGGAGGAAAACCAAGAAAAGCGGGGTTAGAGCGGAGGAAAACCAAGAAAAGCGGGGTTAGAGCGGAGGAAAAGCAAGAAAAGCGGGGTTAGAGCGGAGGAAAACAAAGAAAAGCGGGCTTAGAACGAAAGAAAACCAAGAAAAGTGAAGTTAGAACGGAGGAAAACCGAGAAAAGCGGGGTTAGAGCGGAGGAAAACCAAGAAAAGCGGAGTTTGTGCGGTGTAAAACCAAGAAAAGCGGGGTTAGAAAGGAGGAAAACCTAGATAAGTGAAGTTACAGCGGAGGAAAACCAAGAAAAGTGAAGTTAGAGAGGAGGAAAACCAAGATAAGAAAAGTTAGAGCGGAGGAAAACCAAGAAAAGCGAAGTTAGAGAAGAGGAAAACCAAGAAAAATGAAGTTAGAGAGGAGGAAAACAAAGATAAGCAAAGTTAGAGCGGAGGAAAACCAAGAAAAGCGAAGTTATAGCGGAGGAAAACGAAGAAAAGCGGTGTTAGAGCGGATGAAAACCAAGAAAAGCAATGTTAGAGCGGAGGAAAACCAAGAAATGCGGGGTTAGAGCGGAGGAAAACAAAGAAAAGCTGGGTTAGAGCGGAGGATAACAAAGAAAAGCAGGGTTAGAGAGAAGGAAAGCATGAAAAGCGGGGTTAGAGCGGAGGAAAACCAAGAAAAGCGGGGTTAGAAAGGAAGAAAACCAAGAAAAGTGAAGTTAGAGCGGAGGGAAACCAAGAAAAGCGGGGTTAGAGCGGAGGATAACAAAGAAAAGCTGGGTTAGAGCGAAGGAAAACAATGAAAAGCGGGGTTAGAGAGAACGATAAGCATGAAAAGTGGGGTTAGAGCGGAGGAAAACCAAGAAATGCGGGGATAGAGCGGAGGAAAAGTAGGAAATGCGAAGTTAGAGCGGGAGAAAACCAAGAAAAGCGAGGTTCATGCAGATGAAAACCAACAAATGCGGGGTTAGAAAGGAGGAAAACCAAGAAAAGAAGAGTTAGAACGGAAGAAAACCAAGAAAAGCGGGGTTAGAGAGGAGGAAAACCAAGATAATTGGGGTTAGAGTGGAGGAAAATCAATAAAAAGAAGTTAGACAGAAGGAAAAGCATGAAAAGCGCGGTTAGAGAATCAGAAACCAAGGAAAGAGGGATTAGTGCGGAGATGAAAACCAAGAAAAGCATGGTTAGAGTGGAGAAAAACCAAGAAAAGCTGAGTTAGAGTGGAGAAAAACCAAGAAAAGCTGAGTTAGAGTGGAGGAAAACCAAGAAAAGTGAAGTTAGAGCGAAGGAAAAGCAATAAAGCGGGGTTAGAGCGGAGGAAAACAAAGAAAAACGGGCTTAGAACGGAAGAAAACCAAGAAAAGTGAAGTTAGACCGGAGGAAAACCGAGAAAAGCGGGGTTAGAGCGGAGGAAAACCAAGAAAAGCGGGGTTTGTGCGGTGTAAAACCAAGAAAAGCGGGGTTAGTGCGGAGGAAATCCATGAAAAGTGGGGTTAGAAAGGAGGAAAACCAAGAAAAGTGAGGTTAGACCCGAGGAAAACCAAGAAGAGCAGGGTTAAAGCGGAGGAAAACCAAGAAAAGCGGGGTTCGTGCGGAGGAAAACAAAGAAAAGAGGGGTTAGTGCGGAGGAAAACCAAGAAAAGCGGTGTAAGACCGGATGAAAACCAAGAAAGGCGGAGTGAGACCATAGGAAAACCAAGAAAAGTGAAGTTAGAGCGGAGGAAAACCAAGAAAAGCGGAGTTAGAGAGGAGGAAAACCAAGAAAAGCGGGGTTAGTGCGGAGGGAAACCAAGGAAAGAAGGGTTAGAGCGGAGGAAAACCAAGAAAAGCGAAGTTAGAGCGGAGGAAAACCAGGAAAAGCGGGGTTAGAGCGGAGGAAAACAAAGAAAAGCGGGGTTAGAGCGGAGGAAAACCAAGAAAAGCGGGGTTAGAGCGGAGGAAAACCAAGAAAACGAAGTTAGAACGGAGGAAAACCAAGAAAAGCGGGGTTAGAGCTGAGGAAAACCAAGAAAAGCGGGGTTAGAGCTGAGGAAAACCAAGAAAAGCGGGGTTGGAGTGGAGGAAAACCAAGAAAAGCGGGGTTAGTGCGGCGGAATACCAAGAAAAGTGGTATTAGAGCGGATGAAAACCAAGAAAAGCTGTGTTAGAGCGGAGGAAAACAAAGAAAAGCGAACTTAGAGTGGAGGAAAACAAAGAAAAGCGGGGTTAGAGCGGAGGAGAAGCAAGGAAAGCGGGGTAAGAGTGGAGGAAAACCAAGAAATGCGGGGTTCATGCAGATGAAAACCAAGAAAAGCGAAGTTAGAAAGGAGGAAAAGCAAGAAAAGCAGAGTTAGAACAAAGGAAAACCAAGAAAAGCGGGGTTAGAGAGCAGGAAAACCAAGATAATTGGAGTTAGAGTGGAGGAAAACCAAGAAAAGCTGGATTAGAGTGGAGAAAAACCAAGAAAAGCGGGGTTAGATCGGAGGAAAACCAAGAAAAGCGGGGTTAGAAAGGAGGAAAACCAAGAAAAGTGAAGTTAGAGCGGAGGAAAACCAAGAAAAGCGGGGTTAGTGCGGTGTAAAACCAAGAAAAGCGGGGTTAGTGCGGAGGAAAACCAAGAAAAGCGCTGTTGGAGCGGAGGAAAACCAAGAAAAGCGAACTTAGAGCGGAGGAAACCAAGGAAAGCGAAGTTAGAGTGGAGGAAAACCAAGGAAAGCGAAGTTAGAGTGGAGGAAAAGCAAGAAAAGCAGGGTTAGAGTGGAGGGAAACCAAGAAATGCGGGGTTCATGCAGATGAAAACCAAGAAATGCGGGGTTAGAAAGGAGGAAAAGCAAGAAAAGCAGAGTTAGAACGGAGGAAAACCAAGAAAAGCTGGGTTAGAGAGCAGGAAAACCAAGATAATTGGGGTTAGAGTGGAGGAAAACCAATAAAAAGAAGTTAGAGAGGAGGAAAACAAAGCAAATCAGGGATAGAGCAGCAGAAATCCAAGAAAAGCATGGTTAGAGTGGAGAAGAACCAAGAAAAGCTGGATTACAGTGGAGAAAAATGAAGAAAAGCAGAGTTAGAAAGGAGGAAAACCAAGAAAAGCAGGGTTAGAGCAAAGGAAAACCAAGAATAGTGGGGTTAGAGCGGAGGAAAACAAAGAAAAGCGGGATTAGAGTGGAGGAAAACCAAGAAAAGTGAAGTTAGAGCGGAGGAAAACCGAGAAAAGTGTGGTTAGATCGGAGGAAAACCAAGAAAAGCAGAGTTAGAATGGAAGAAAACCAGGAAAAGCAGGGTTAGAGTGGAGGAAAACCAAGATAATCGGGGACAGAGCGAAGGAAAACCAAGAAAAAGAAGTTAGAGTGAGAGAATACGAAGAAAAGCGCAGTTTGAGCAGCAGAAATCCAAGAAAAGCATGGTTAGATTGGAGAAAAACCAAGAAAAGCTGGGTTAGAGCAGAGAAAAACCAAGAAAAACGGGGTTAGAGCAGAGGAAAACCAAGAAAAGCGAAGTTAGAGAAGAGGAAAACCAAGAAAAATGAAGTTAGAGAGGAGGAAAACAAAGATAAGAAAAGTTAGAGCGGAGGAAAACCAAGAAAAGCGAAGTTAGAGAAGAGGAAAACCAAGAAAAATGAAGTTAGAGAGGAGGAAAACAAAGATAAGCAAAGTTAGAGCAGAGGAAAACCAAGAAAAGCGAAGTTATAGCGGAGGAAAACGAAGAAAAGCGGTGTTAGAGCGGATGAAAACCAAGAAAAGCAATGTTAGAGCGGAGGAAAACCAAGAAATGCGGGGTTAGAGCGGAGGAAAACAAAGAAAAGCTGGGTTAGAGCGGAGGATAACAAAGAAAAGCAGGGTTAGAGAGAAGGAAAGCATGAAAAGCGGGGTTAGAGCGGAGGAAAACCAAGAAAAGCGGGGTTAGAAAGGAAGAAAACCAAGAAAAGTGAAGTTAGAGCGGAGGGAAACCAAGAAAAGCGGGGTTAGAGCGGAGGATAACAAAGAAAAGCTGGGTTAGAGCGAAGGAAAACAATGAAAAGCGGGGTTAGAGAGAACGATAAGCATGAAAAGTGGGGTTAGAGCGGAGGAAAACCATGAAATGCGGGGATAGAGCGGAGGAAAAGTAGGAAATGCGAAGTTAGAGCGGGAGAAAACCAAGAAAAGCGAGGTTCATGCAGATGAAAACCAACAAATGCGGGGTTAGAAAGGAGGAAAACCAAGAAAAGAAGAGTTAGAACGGAAGAAAACCAAGAAAAGCGGGGTTAGAGAGGAGGAAAACCAAGATAATTGGGGTTAGAGTGGAGGAAAATCAATAAAAAGAAGTTAGACAGAAGGAAAAGCATGAAAAGCGCGGTTAGAGAATCAGAAATCCAAGAAAAGCATGGTTAGAGTGGAGAAAAACCAAGAAAAGCTGAGTTAGAGTGGAGAAAAACCAAGAAAAGCTGAGTTAGAGTGGAGGAAAACCAAGAAAAGTGAAGTTAGAGCGAAGGAAAAGCAATAAAACGGGGTTAGAGCGGAGGAAAACAAAGAAAAACGGGCTTAGAACGGAAGAAAACCAAGAAAAGTGAAGTTAGACCGGAGGAAAACCGAGAAAAGCGGGGTTAGAGCGGAGGAAAACCAAGAAAAGCGGGGTTTGTGCGGTGTAAAACCAAGAAAAGCGGGGTTAGTGCGGAGGAAATCCATGAAAAGTGGGGTTAGAAAGGAGGAAAACCAAGAAAAGTGAGGTTAGACCCGAGGAAAACCAAGAAGAGCAGGGTTAAAGCGGAGGAAAACCAAGAAAAGCGGGGTTCGTGCGGAGGAAAACAAAGAAAAGAGGGGTTAGTGCGGAGGAAAACAAAGAAAAGCGATGTTAGACCGGATGAAAACCAAGAAAGGCGGAGTGAGACCATAGGAAAACCAAGAAAAGTGAAGTTAGAGCGGAGGAAAACCAAGAAAAGCGGAGTTAGAGAGGAGGAAAACAAAGAATAGCGGGGTTAGTGCGGAGGGAAACCAAGGAAAGAAGGGTTAGAGCGGAGGAAAACCAAGAAAAGCGAAGTTAGAGCGGAGGAAAACCAGGAAAAGCGGGGTTAGAGCGGAGGAAAACAAAGAAAAGCGGGGTTAGAGCGGAGGAAAACCAAGAAAAGCGGGGTTAGAGCGGAGGAAAACCAAGAAAACGAAGTTAGAACAAAGGAAAACCAAGAAAAGCGGGGTTAGAGCTGAGGAAAACCAAGAAAAGCGGGGTTAGAGCTGAGGAAAACCAAGAAAAGCGGTGTTAGAGAGGAGGAAACCAAGGAAAGCGAAGTTAGAGTGGAGGAAAACCAAGGAAAGCGAAGTTAGAGTGGAGGAAAACCAAGAAATGCGGAGTTAGAGTGGAGGAAATCAAAGAAAAGCGGGGTTAGAGCGGAGGAAAAGCAAGAAAAGCAGGGTTAGAGTGGAGGGAAACCAAGAAATGCGGGGTTCATGCAGATGAAAACCAAGAAATGCGGGGTTAGAAAGGAGGAAAAGCAAGAAAAGCAGAGTTAGAACGGAGGAAAACCAAGAAAAGAGGGGTTAGAGAGCAGGAAAACCAAGATAATTGGGGTTAGAGTGGAGGAAAACCAATAAAAAGAAGTTAGAGAGGAGGAAAACAAAGCAAATCAGGGATAGAGCAGCAGAAATCCAAGAAAAGCATGGTTAGAGTGGAGAAGAACCAAGAAAAGCTGGATTACAGTGGAGAAAAACGAAGAAAAGCAGAGTTAGAAAGGAGGAAAACCAAGAAAAGCAGGGTTAGAGCAAAGGAAAACCAAGAATAGTGGGGTTAGAGCGGAGGAAAACAAAGAAAAGCGGGATTAGAGTGGAGGAAAACCAAGAAAAGTGAAGTTAGAGCGGAGGAAAACCGAGAAAAGTGTGGTTAGATCGGAGGAAAACCAAGAAAAGCAGAGTTAGAATGGAAGAAAACCAGGAAAAGCAGGGTTAGAGTGGAGGAAAACCAAGATAATCGGGGACAGAGCGAAGGAAAACCAAGAAAAAGAAGTTAGAGTGAGAGAATACGAAGAAAAGCGCAGTTTGAGCAGCAGAAATCCAAGAAAAGCATGGTTAGATTGGAGAAAAACCAAGAAAAGCTGGGTTAGAGCAGAGAAAAACCAAGAAAAACGGGGTTAGAGCAGAGGAAAACCAAGAAAAGCGAAGTTAGAGAAGAGGAAAACCAAGAAAAATGAAGTTAGAGAGGAGGAAAACAAAGATAAGAAAAGTTAGAGCGGAGGAAAACCAAGAAAAGCGAAGTTAGAGAAGAGGAAAACCAAGAAAAATGAAGTTAGAGAGGAGGAAAACAAAGATAAGCAAAGTTAGAGCAGAGGAAAACCAAGAAAAGCGAAGTTATAGCGGAGGAAAACGAAGAAAAGCGGTGTTAGAGCGGATGAAAACCAAGAAAAGCAATGTTAGAGCGGAGGAAAACCAAGAAATGCGGGGTTAGAGCGGAGGAAAACAAAGAAAAGCTGGGTTAGAGCGGAGGATAACAAAGAAAAGCAGGGTTAGAGAGAAGGAAAGCATGAAAAGCGGGGTTAGAGCGGAGGAAAACCAAGAAAAGCGGGGTTAGAAAGGAAGAAAACCAAGAAAAGTGAAGTTAGAGCGGAGGGAAACCAAGAAAAGCGGGGTTAGAGCGGAGGATAACAAAGAAAAGCTGGGTTAGAGCGAAGGAAAACAATGAAAAGCGGGGTTAGAGAGAACGATAAGCATGAAAAGTGGGGTTAGAGCGGAGGAAAACCATGAAATGCGGGGATAGAGCGGAGGAAAAGTAGGAAATGCGAAGTTAGAGCGGGAGAAAACCAAGAAAAGCGAGGTTCATGCAGATGAAAACCAACAAATGCGGGGTTAGAAAGGAGGAAAACCAAGAAAAGAAGAGTTAGAACGGAAGAAAACCAAGAAAAGCGGGGTTAGAGAGGAGGAAAACCAAGATAATTGGGGTTAGAGTGGAGGAAAATCAATAAAAAGAAGTTAGACAGAAGGAAAAGCATGAAAAGCGCGGTTAGAGAATCAGAAATCCAAGAAAAGCATGGTTAGAGTGGAGAAAAACCAAGAAAAGCTGAGTTAGAGTGGAGAAAAACCAAGAAAAGCTGAGTTAGAGTGGAGGAAAACCAAGAAAAGTGAAGTTAGAGCGAAGGAAAAGCAATAAAGCGGGGTTAGAGCGGAGGAAAACAAAGAAAAACGGGCTTAGAACGGAAGAAAACCAAGAAAAGTGAAGTTAGACCGGAGGAAAACCGAGAAAAGCGGGGTTAGAGCGGAGGAAAACCAAGAAAAGCGGGGTTTGTGCGGTGTAAAACCAAGAAAAGCGGGGTTAGTGCGGAGGAAATCCATGAAAAGTGGGGTTAGAAAGGAGGAAAACCAAGAAAAGTGAGGTTAGACCCGAGGAAAACCAAGAAGAGCAGGGTTAAAGCGGAGGAAAACCAAGAAAAGCGGGGTTCGTGCGGAGGAAAACAAAGAAAAGAGGGGTTAGTGCGGAGGAAAACAAAGAAAAGCGATGTTAGACCGGATGAAAACCAAGAAAGGCGGAGTGAGACCATAGGAAAACCAAGAAAAGTGAAGTTAGAGCGGAGGAAAACCAAGAAAAGCGGAGTTAGAGAGGAGGAAAACAAAGAAAAGCGGGGTTAGTGCGGAGGGAAACCAAGGAAAGAAGGGTTAGAGCGGAGGAAAACCAAGAAAAGCGAAGTTAGAGCGGAGGAAAACCAGGAAAAGCGGGGTTAGAGCGGAGGAAAACAAAGAAAAGCGGGGTTAGAGCGGAGGAAAACCAAGAAAAGCGGGGTTAGAGCGGAGGAAAACCAAGAAAACGAAGTTAGAACAAAGGAAAACCAAGAAAAGCGGGGTTAGAGCTGAGGAAAACCAAGAAAAGCGGGGTTAGAGCTGAGGAAAACCAAGAAAAGCGGGGTTGGAGTGGAGGAAAACCAAGAAAAGCGGGGTTAGTGCGGCGGAATACCAAGAAAAGTGGTATTAGAGCGGATGAAAACCAAGAAAAGCGGGGTTAGAGCGGAGGAAAACCAAGAAAACGAAGTTAGAACGGAGGAAAACCAAGAAAAGCGGGGTTAGAGCTGAGGAAAACCAAGAAAAGCGGGGTTAGAGCTGAGGAAAACCAAGAAAAGCGGGGTTGGAGTGGAGGAAAACCAAGAAAAGCGGGGTTAGTGCGGCGGAATACCAAGAAAAGTGGTATTAAAGCGGATGAAAACCAAGAAAAGCTGTGTTAGAGCGGAGGAAAACAAAGAAAAGCGAACTTAGAGTGGAGGAAAACAAAGAAAAGCGGGGTTAGAGCGGAGGAGAAGCAAGGAAAGCGGGGTAAGAGTGGAGGAAAACCAAGAAATGCGGGGTTCATGCAGATGAAAACCAAGAAAAGCGAAGTTAGAAAGGAGGAAAAGCAAGAAAAGCAGAGTTAGAACAAAGGAAAACCAAGAAAAGCGGGGTTAGAGAGCAGGAAAACCAAGATAATTGGAGTTAGAGTGGAGGAAAACCAAGAAAAGCTGGATTAGAGTGGAGAAAAACCAAGAAAAGCGGGGTTAGATCGGAGGAAAACCAAGAAAAGCGGGGTTAGAAAGGAGGAAAACCAAGAAAAGTGAAGTTAGAGCGGAGGAAAACCAAGAAAAGCGGGGTTAGTGCGGTGTAAAACCAAGAAAAGCGGGGTTAGTGCGGAGGAAAACCAAGAAAAGCGCTGTTGGAGCGGAGGAAAACCAAGAAAAGCGAACTTAGAGCGGAGGAAACCAAGGAAAGCGAAGTTAGAGTGGAGGAAAACCAAGGAAAGCGAAGTTAGAGTGGAGGAAAAGCAAGAAAAGCAGGGTTAGAGTGGAGGGAAACCAAGAAATGCGGGGTTCATGCAGATGAAAACCAAGAAATGCGGGGTTAGAAAGGAGGAAAAGCAAGAAAAGCAGAGTTAGAACGGAGGAAAACCAAGAAAAGCTGGGTTAGAGAGCAGGAAAACCAAGATAATTGGGGTTAGAGTGGAGGAAAACCAATAAAAAGAAGTTAGAGAGGAGGAAAACAAAGCAAATCAGGGATAGAGCAGCAGAAATCCAAGAAAAGCATGGTTAGAGTGGAGAAGAACCAAGAAAAGCTGGATTACAGTGGAGAAAAATGAAGAAAAGCAGAGTTAGAAAGGAGGAAAACCAAGAAAAGCAGGGTTAGAGCAAAGGAAAACCAAGAATAGTGGGGTTAGAGCGGAGGAAAACAAAGAAAAGCGGGATTAGAGTGGAGGAAAACCAAGAAAAGTGAAGTTAGAGCGGAGGAAAACCGAGAAAAGTGTGGTTAGATCGGAGGAAAACCAAGAAAAGCAGAGTTAGAATGGAAGAAAACCAGGAAAAGCAGGGTTAGAGTGGAGGAAAACCAAGATAATCGGGGACAGAGCGAAGGAAAACCAAGAAAAAGAAGTTAGAGTGAGAGAATACGAAGAAAAGCGCAGTTTGAGCAGCAGAAATCCAAGAAAAGCATGGTTAGATTGGAGAAAAACCAAGAAAAGCTGGGTTAGAGCAGAGAAAAACCAAGAAAAACGGGGTTAGAGCAGAGGAAAACCAAGAAAAGCGAAGTTAGAGAAGAGGAAAACCAAGAAAAATGAAGTTAGAGAGGAGGAAAACAAAGATAAGAAAAGTTAGAGCGGAGGAAAACCAAGAAAAGCGAAGTTAGAGAAGAGGAAAACCAAGAAAAATGAAGTTAGAGAGGAGGAAAACAAAGATAAGCAAAGTTAGAGCAGAGGAAAACCAAGAAAAGCGAAGTTATAGCGGAGGAAAACGAAGAAAAGCGGTGTTAGAGCGGATGAAAACCAAGAAAAGCAATGTTAGAGCGGAGGAAAACCAAGAAATGCGGGGTTAGAGCGGAGGAAAACAAAGAAAAGCTGGGTTAGAGCGGAGGATAACAAAGAAAAGCAGGGTTAGAGAGAAGGAAAGCATGAAAAGCGGGGTTAGAGCGGAGGAAAACCAAGAAAAGCGGGGTTAGAAAGGAAGAAAACCAAGAAAAGTGAAGTTAGAGCGGAGGGAAACCAAGAAAAGCGGGGTTAGAGCGGAGGATAACAAAGAAAAGCTGGGTTAGAGCGAAGGAAAACAATGAAAAGCGGGGTTAGAGAGAACGATAAGCATGAAAAGTGGGGTTAGAGCGGAGGAAAACCATGAAATGCGGGGATAGAGCGGAGGAAAAGTAGGAAATGCGAAGTTAGAGCGGGAGAAAACCAAGAAAAGCGAGGTTCATGCAGATGAAAACCAACAAATGCGGGGTTAGAAAGGAGGAAAACCAAGAAAAGAAGAGTTAGAACGGAAGAAAACCAAGAAAAGCGGGGTTAGAGAGGAGGAAAACCAAGATAATTGGGGTTAGAGTGGAGGAAAATCAATAAAAAGAAGTTAGACAGAAGGAAAAGCATGAAAAGCGCGGTTAGAGAATCAGAAATCCAAGAAAAGCATGGTTAGAGTGGAGAAAAACCAAGAAAAGCTGAGTTAGAGTGGAGAAAAACCAAGAAAAGCTGAGTTAGAGTGGAGGAAAACCAAGAAAAGTGAAGTTAGAGCGAAGGAAAAGCAATAAAACGGGGTTAGAGCGGAGGAAAACAAAGAAAAACGGGCTTAGAACGGAAGAAAACCAAGAAAAGTGAAGTTAGACCGGAGGAAAACCGAGAAAAGCGGGGTTAGAGCGGAGGAAAACCAAGAAAAGCGGGGTTTGTGCGGTGTAAAACCAAGAAAAGCGGGGTTAGTGCGGAGGAAATCCATGAAAAGTGGGGTTAGAAAGGAGGAAAACCAAGAAAAGTGAGGTTAGACCCGAGGAAAACCAAGAAGAGCAGGGTTAAAGCGGAGGAAAACCAAGAAAAGCGGGGTTCGTGCGGAGGAAAACAAAGAAAAGAGGGGTTAGTGCGGAGGAAAACAAAGAAAAGCGATGTTAGACCGGATGAAAACCAAGAAAGGCGGAGTGAGACCATAGGAAAACCAAGAAAAGTGAAGTTAGAGCGGAGGAAAACCAAGAAAAGCGGAGTTAGAGAGGAGGAAAACAAAGAATAGCGGGGTTAGTGCGGAGGGAAACCAAGGAAAGAAGGGTTAGAGCGGAGGAAAACCAAGAAAAGCGAAGTTAGAGCGGAGGAAAACCAGGAAAAGCGGGGTTAGAGCGGAGGAAAACAAAGAAAAGCGGGGTTAGAGCGGAGGAAAACCAAGAAAAGCGGGGTTAGAGCGGAGGAAAACCAAGAAAACGAAGTTAGAACAAAGGAAAACCAAGAAAAGCGGGGTTAGAGCTGAGGAAAACCAAGAAAAGCGGGGTTAGAGCTGAGGAAAACCAAGAAAAGCGGTGTTAGAGAGGAGGAAACCAAGGAAAGCGAAGTTAGAGTGGAGGAAAACCAAGGAAAGCGAAGTTAGAGTGGAGGAAAACCAAGAAATGCGGAGTTAGAGTGGAGGAAATCAAAGAAAAGCGGGGTTAGAGCGGAGGAAAAGCAAGAAAAGCAGGGTTAGAGTGGAGGGAAACCAAGAAATGCGGGGTTCATGCAGATGAAAACCAAGAAATGCGGGGTTAGAAAGGAGGAAAAGCAAGAAAAGCAGAGTTAGAACGGAGGAAAACCAAGAAAAGAGGGGTTAGAGAGCAGGAAAACCAAGATAATTGGGGTTAGAGTGGAGGAAAACCAATAAAAAGAAGTTAGAGAGGAGGAAAACAAAGCAAATCAGGGATAGAGCAGCAGAAATCCAAGAAAAGCATGGTTAGAGTGGAGAAGAACCAAGAAAAGCTGGATTACAGTGGAGAAAAACGAAGAAAAGCAGAGTTAGAAAGGAGGAAAACCAAGAAAAGCAGGGTTAGAGCAAAGGAAAACCAAGAATAGTGGGGTTAGAGCGGAGGAAAACAAAGAAAAGCGGGATTAGAGTGGAGGAAAACCAAGAAAAGTGAAGTTAGAGCGGAGGAAAACCGAGAAAAGTGTGGTTAGATCGGAGGAAAACCAAGAAAAGCAGAGTTAGAATGGAAGAAAACCAGGAAAAGCAGGGTTAGAGTGGAGGAAAACCAAGATAATCGGGGACAGAGCGAAGGAAAACCAAGAAAAAGAAGTTAGAGTGAGAGAATACGAAGAAAAGCGCAGTTTGAGCAGCAGAAATCCAAGAAAAGCATGGTTAGATTGGAGAAAAACCAAGAAAAGCTGGGTTAGAGCAGAGAAAAACCAAGAAAAACGGGGTTAGAGCAGAGGAAAACCAAGAAAAGCGAAGTTAGAGAAGAGGAAAACCAAGAAAAATGAAGTTAGAGAGGAGGAAAACAAAGATAAGAAAAGTTAGAGCGGAGGAAAACCAAGAAAAGCGAAGTTAGAGAAGAGGAAAACCAAGAAAAATGAAGTTAGAGAGGAGGAAAACAAAGATAAGCAAAGTTAGAGCAGAGGAAAACCAAGAAAAGCGAAGTTATAGCGGAGGAAAACGAAGAAAAGCGGTGTTAGAGCGGATGAAAACCAAGAAAAGCAATGTTAGAGCGGAGGAAAACCAAGAAATGCGGGGTTAGAGCGGAGGAAAACAAAGAAAAGCTGGGTTAGAGCGGAGGATAACAAAGAAAAGCAGGGTTAGAGAGAAGGAAAGCATGAAAAGCGGGGTTAGAGCGGAGGAAAACCAAGAAAAGCGGGGTTAGAAAGGAAGAAAACCAAGAAAAGTGAAGTTAGAGCGGAGGGAAACCAAGAAAAGCGGGGTTAGAGCGGAGGATAACAAAGAAAAGCTGGGTTAGAGCGAAGGAAAACAATGAAAAGCGGGGTTAGAGAGAACGATAAGCATGAAAAGTGGGGTTAGAGCGGAGGAAAACCATGAAATGCGGGGATAGAGCGGAGGAAAAGTAGGAAATGCGAAGTTAGAGCGGGAGAAAACCAAGAAAAGCGAGGTTCATGCAGATGAAAACCAACAAATGCGGGGTTAGAAAGGAGGAAAACCAAGAAAAGAAGAGTTAGAACGGAAGAAAACCAAGAAAAGCGGGGTTAGAGAGGAGGAAAACCAAGATAATTGGGGTTAGAGTGGAGGAAAATCAATAAAAAGAAGTTAGACAGAAGGAAAAGCATGAAAAGCGCGGTTAGAGAATCAGAAATCCAAGAAAAGCATGGTTAGAGTGGAGAAAAACCAAGAAAAGCTGAGTTAGAGTGGAGAAAAACCAAGAAAAGCTGAGTTAGAGTGGAGGAAAACCAAGAAAAGTGAAGTTAGAGCGAAGGAAAAGCAATAAAGCGGGGTTAGAGCGGAGGAAAACAAAGAAAAACGGGCTTAGAACGGAAGAAAACCAAGAAAAGTGAAGTTAGACCGGAGGAAAACCGAGAAAAGCGGGGTTAGAGCGGAGGAAAACCAAGAAAAGCGGGGTTTGTGCGGTGTAAAACCAAGAAAAGCGGGGTTAGTGCGGAGGAAATCCATGAAAAGTGGGGTTAGAAAGGAGGAAAACCAAGAAAAGTGAGGTTAGACCCGAGGAAAACCAAGAAGAGCAGGGTTAAAGCGGAGGAAAACCAAGAAAAGCGGGGTTCGTGCGGAGGAAAACAAAGAAAAGAGGGGTTAGTGCGGAGGAAAACAAAGAAAAGCGATGTTAGACCGGATGAAAACCAAGAAAGGCGGAGTGAGACCATAGGAAAACCAAGAAAAGTGAAGTTAGAGCGGAGGAAAACCAAGAAAAGCGGAGTTAGAGAGGAGGAAAACAAAGAAAAGCGGGGTTAGTGCGGAGGGAAACCAAGGAAAGAAGGGTTAGAGCGGAGGAAAACCAAGAAAAGCGAAGTTAGAGCGGAGGAAAACCAGGAAAAGCGGGGTTAGAGCGGAGGAAAACAAAGAAAAGCGGGGTTAGAGCGGAGGAAAACCAAGAAAAGCGGGGTTAGAGCGGAGGAAAACCAAGAAAACGAAGTTAGAACAAAGGAAAACCAAGAAAAGCGGGGTTAGAGCTGAGGAAAACCAAGAAAAGCGGGGTTAGAGCTGAGGAAAACCAAGAAAAGCGGGGTTGGAGTGGAGGAAAACCAAGAAAAGCGGGGTTAGTGCGGCGGAATACCAAGAAAAGTGGTATTAGAGCGGATGAAAACCAAGAAAAGCGGGGTTAGAGCGGAGGAAAACCAAGAAAACGAAGTTAGAACGGAGGAAAACCAAGAAAAGCGGGGTTAGAGCTGAGGAAAACCAAGAAAAGCGGGGTTAGAGCTGAGGAAAACCAAGAAAAGCGGGGTTGGAGTGGAGGAAAACCAAGAAAAGCGGGGTTAGTGCGGCGGAATACCAAGAAAAGTGGTATTAAAGCGGATGAAAACCAAGAAAAGCTGTGTTAGAGCGGAGGAAAACAAAGAAAAGCGAACTTAGAGTGGAGGAAAACAAAGAAAAGCGGGGTTAGAGCGGAGGAGAAGCAAGGAAAGCGGGGTAAGAGTGGAGGAAAACCAAGAAATGCGGGGTTCATGCAGATGAAAACCAAGAAATGCGGGGTTAGAAAGGAGGAAAAGCAAGAAAAGCAGAGTTAGAACAAAGGAAAACCAAGAAAAGCGGGGTTAGAGAGCAGGAAAACCAAGATAATTGGAGTTAGAGTGGAGGAAAACCAAGAAAAGCTGGATTAGAGTGGAGAAAAACCAAGAAAAGCGGGGTTAGATCGGAGGAAAACCAAGAAAAGCGGGGTTAGAAAGGAGGAAAACCAAGAAAAGTGAAGTTAGAGCGGAGGAAAACCAAGAAAAGCGGGGTTAGTGCGGTGTAAAACCAAGAAAAGCGGGGTTAGTGCGGAGGAAAACCAAGAAAAGCGCTGTTGGAGCGGAGGAAAACCAAGAAAAGCGAACTTAGAGCGGAGGAAACCAAGGAAAGCGAAGTTAGAGTGGAGGAAAACCAAGGAAAGCGAAGTTAGAGTGGAGGAAAAGCAAGAAAAGCAGGGTTAGAGTGGAGGGAAACCAAGAAATGCGGGGTTCATGCAGATGAAAACCAAGAAATGCGGGGTTAGAAAGGAGGAAAAGCAAGAAAAGCAGAGTTAGAACGGAGGAAAACCAAGAAAAGCTGGGTTAGAGAGCAGGAAAACCAAGATAATTGGGGTTAGAGTGGAGGAAAACCAATAAAAAGAAGTTAGAGAGGAGGAAAACAAAGCAAATCAGGGATAGAGCAGCAGAAATCCAAGAAAAGCATGGTTAGAGTGGAGAAGAACCAAGAAAAGCTGGATTACAGTGGAGAAAAATGAAGAAAAGCAGAGTTAGAAAGGAGGAAAACCAAGAAAAGCAGGGTTAGAGCAAAGGAAAACCAAGAATAGTGGGGTTAGAGCGGAGGAAAACAAAGAAAAGCGGGATTAGAGTGGAGGAAAACCAAGAAAAGTGAAGTTAGAGCGGAGGAAAACCGAGAAAAGTGTGGTTAGATCGGAGGAAAACCAAGAAAAGCAGAGTTAGAATGGAAGAAAACCAGGAAAAGCAGGGTTAGAGTGGAGGAAAACCAAGATAATCGGGGACAGAGCGAAGGAAAACCAAGAAAAAGAAGTTAGAGTGAGAGAATACGAAGAAAAGCGCAGTTTGAGCAGCAGAAATCCAAGAAAAGCATGGTTAGATTGGAGAAAAACCAAGAAAAGCTGGGTTAGAGCAGAGAAAAACCAAGAAAAACGGGGTTAGAGCAGAGGAAAACCAAGAAAAGCGAAGTTAGAGAAGAGGAAAACCAAGAAAAATGAAGTTAGAGAGGAGGAAAACAAAGATAAGAAAAGTTAGAGCGGAGGAAAACCAAGAAAAGTGAAGTTAGAGAAGAGGAAAACCAAGAAAAATGAAGTTAGAGAGGAGGAAAACAAAGATAAGCAAAGTTAGAGCGGAGGAAAACCAAGAAAAGCGAAGTTATAGCGGAGGAAAACGAAGAAAAGCGGTGTTAGAGCGGATGAAAACCAAGAAAAGCAATGTTAGAGCGGAGGAAAACCAAGAAATGCGGGGTTAGAGCGGAGGAAAACAAAGAAAAGCTGGGTTAGAGCGGAGGATAACAAAGAAAAGCAGGGTTAGAGAGAAGGAAAGCATGAAAAGCGGGGTTAGAGCGGAGGAAAACCAAGAAAAGCGGGGTTAGAAAGGAAGAAAACCAAGAAAAGTGAAGTTAGAGCGGAGGGAAACCAAGAAAAGCGGGGTTAGAGCGGAGGATAACAAAGAAAAGCTGGGTTAGAGCGAAGGAAAACAATGAAAAGCGGGGTTAGAGAGAACGATAAGCATGAAAAGTGGGGTTAGAGCGGAGGAAAACCAAGAAATGCGGGGATAGAGCGGAGGAAAAGTAGGAAATGCGAAGTTAGAGCGGGAGAAAACCAAGAAAAGCGAGGTTCATGCAGATGAAAACCAACAAATGCGGGGTTAGAAAGGAGGAAAACCAAGAAAAGAAGAGTTAGAACGGAAGAAAACCAAGAAAAGCGGGGTTAGAGAGGAGGAAAACCAAGATAATTGGGGTTAGAGTGGAGGAAAATCAATAAAAAGAAGTTAGACAGAAGGAAAAGCATGAAAAGCGCGGTTAGAGAATCAGAAATCCAAGAAAAGCATGGTTAGAGTGGAGAAAAACCAAGAAAAGCTGAGTTAGAGTGGAGAAAAACCAAGAAAAGCTGAGTTAGAGTGGAGGAAAACCAAGAAAAGTGAAGTTAGAGCGAAGGAAAAGCAATAAAGCGGGGTTAGAGCGGAGGAAAACAAAGAAAAACGGGCTTAGAACGGAAGAAAACCAAGAAAAGTGAAGTTAGACCGGAGGAAAACCGAGAAAAGCGGGGTTAGAGCGGAGGAAAACCAAGAAAAGCGGGGTTTGTGCGGTGTAAAACCAAGAAAAGCGGGGTTAGTGCGGAGGAAATCCATGAAAAGTGGGGTTAGAAAGGAGGAAAACCAAGAAAAGTGAGGTTAGACCCGAGGAAAACCAAGAAGAGCAGGGTTAAAGCGGAGGAAAACCAAGAAAAGCGGGGTTCGTGCGGAGGAAAACAAAGAAAAGAGGGGTTAGTGCGGAGGAAAACAAAGAAAAGCGGTGTAAGACCGGATGAAAACCAAGAAAGGCGGAGTGAGACCATAGGAAAACCAAGAAAAGTGAAGTTAGAGCGGAGGAAAACCAAGAAAAGCGGAGTTAGAGAGGAGGAAAACCAAGAAAAGCGGGGTTAGTGCGGAGGGAAACCAAGGAAAGAAGGGTTAGAGCGGAGGAAAACCAAGAAAAGCGAAGTTAGAGCGGAGGAAAACCAGGAAAAGCGGGGTTAGAGCGGAGGAAAACAAAGAAAAGCGGGGTTAGAGCGGAGGAAAACCAAGAAAAGCGGGGTTAGAGCGGAGGAAAACCAAGAAAATGAAGTTAGAACGGAGGAAAACCAAGAAAAGCGGGGTTAGAGCTGAGGAAAACCAAGAAAAGCGGGGTTAGAGCTGAGGAAAACCAAGAAAAGCGGGGTTGGAGTGGAGGAAAACCAAGAAAAGCGGGGTTAGTGCGGCGGAATACCAAGAAAAGTGGTATTAGAGCGGATGAAAACCAAGAAAAGCTGTGTTAGAGCGGAGGAAAACAAAGAAAAGCGAACTTAGAGTGGAGGAAAACAAAGAAAAGCGGGGATAGAGCGGAGGAGAAGCAAGGAAAGCGGGGTAAGAGTGGAGGAAAACCAAGAAATGCGGGGTTCATGCAGATGAAAACCAAGAAATGCGGGGTTAGAAAGGAGGAAAAGCAAGAAAAGCAGAGTTAGAACAAAGGAAAACCAAGAAAAGCGGGGTTAGAGAGCAGGAAAACCAAGATAATTGGAGTTAGAGTGGAGGAAAACCAAGAAAAGCTGGATTAGAGTGGAGAAAAACCAAGAAAAGCGGGGTTAGATCGGAGGAAAACCAAGAAAAGCGGGGTTAGAAAGGAGGAAAACCAAGAAAAGTGAAGTTAGAGCGGAGGAAAACCAAGAAAAGCGGGGTTAGTGCGGTGTAAAACCAAGAAAAGCGGGGTTAGTGCGGAGGAAAACCAAGAAAAGCGCTGTTGGAGCGGAGGAAAACCAAGAAAAGCGAACTTAGAGCGGAGGAAACCAAGGAAAGCGAAGTTAGAGTGGAGGAAAACCAAGGAAAGCGAAGTTAGAGTGGAGGAAAACCAAGAAATGCGGAGTTAGAGTGGAGGAAATCAAAGAAAAGCGGGGTTAGAGCGGAGGAAAAGCAAGAAAAGCAGGGTTAGAGTGGAGGGAAACCAAGAAATGCGGGGTTCATGCAGATGAAAACCAAGAAATGCGGGGTTAGAAAGGAGGAAAAGCAAGAAAAGCAGAGTTAGAACGGAGGAAAACCAAGAAAAGAGGGGTTAGAGAGCAGGAAAACCAAGATAATTGGGGTTAGAGTGGAGGAAAACCAATAAAAAGAAGTTAGAGAGGAGGAAAACAAAGCAAATCAGGGATAGAGCAGCAGAAATCCAAGAAAAGCATGGTTAGAGTGGAGAAGAACCAAGAAAAGCTGGATTACAGTGGAGAAAAACGAAGAAAAGCAGAGTTAGAAAGGAGGAAAACCAAGAAAAGCAGGGTTAGAGCAAAGGAAAACCAAGAATAGTGGGGTTAGAGCGGAGGAAAACAAAGAAAAGCGGGATTAGAGTGGAGGAAAACCAAGAAAAGTGAAGTTAGAGCGGAGGAAAACCGAGAAAAGTGTGGTTAGATCGGAGGAAAACCAAGAAAAGCAGAGTTAGAATGGAAGAAAACCAGGAAAAGCAGGGTTAGAGTGGAGGAAAACCAAGATAATCGGGGACAGAGCGAAGGAAAACCAAGAAAAAGAAGTTAGAGTGAGAGAATACGAAGAAAAGCGCAGTTTGAGCAGCAGAAATCCAAGAAAAGCATGGTTAGATTGGAGAAAAACCAAGAAAAGCTGGGTTAGAGCAGAGAAAAACCAAGAAAAACGGGGTTAGAGCAGAGGAAAACCAAGAAAAGCGAAGTTAGAGAAGAGGAAAACCAAGAAAAATGAAGTTAGAGAGGAGGAAAACAAAGATAAGAAAAGTTAGAGCGGAGGAAAACCAAGAAAAGCGAAGTTAGAGAAGAGGAAAACCAAGAAAAATGAAGTTAGAGAGGAGGAAAACAAAGATAAGCAAAGTTAGAGCGGAGGAAAACCAAGAAAAGCGAAGTTATAGCGGAGGAAAACGAAGAAAAGCGGTGTTAGAGCGGATGAAAACCAAGAAAAGCAATGTTAGAGCGGAGGAAAACCAAGAAATGCGGGGTTAGAGCGGAGGAAAACAAAGAAAAGCTGGGTTAGAGCGGAGGATAACAAAGAAAAGCAGGGTTAGAGAGAAGGAAAGCATGAAAAGCGGGGTTAGAGCGGAGGAAAACCAAGAAAAGCGGGGTTAGAAAGGAAGAAAACCAAGAAAAGTGAAGTTAGAGCGGAGGGAAACCAAGAAAAGCGGGGTTAGAGCGGAGGATAACAAAGAAAAGCTGGGTTAGAGCGAAGGAAAACAATGAAAAGCGGGGTTAGAGAGAACGATAAGCATGAAAAGTGGGGTTAGAGCGGAGGAAAACCATGAAATGCGGGGATAGAGCGGAGGAAAAGTAGGAAATGCGAAGTTAGAGCGGGAGAAAACCAAGAAAAGCGAGGTTCATGCAGATGAAAACCAACAAATGCGGGGTTAGAAAGGAGGAAAACCAAGAAAAGAAGAGTTAGAACGGAAGAAAACCAAGAAAAGCGGGGTTAGAGAGGAGGAAAACCAAGATAATTGGGGTTAGAGTGGAGGAAAATCAATAAAAAGAAGTTAGACAGAAGGAAAAGCATGAAAAGCGCGGTTAGAGAATCAGAAATCCAAGAAAAGCATGGTTAGAGTGGAGAAAAACCAAGAAAAGCTGAGTTAGAGTGGAGAAAAACCAAGAAAAGCTGAGTTAGAGTGGAGGAAAACCAAGAAAAGTGAAGTTAGAGCGAAGGAAAAGCAATAAAGCGGGGTTAGAGCGGAGGAAAACAAAGAAAAACGGGCTTAGAACGGAAGAAAACCAAGAAAAGTGAAGTTAGACCGGAGGAAAACCGAGAAAAGCGGGGTTAGAGCGGAGGAAAACCAAGAAAAGCGGGGTTTGTGCGGTGTAAAACCAAGAAAAGCGGGGTTAGTGCGGAGGAAATCCATGAAAAGTGGGGTTAGAAAGGAGGAAAACCAAGAAAAGTGAGGTTAGACCCGAGGAAAACCAAGAAGAGCAGGGTTAAAGCGGAGGAAAACCAAGAAAAGCGGGGTTCGTGCGGAGGAAAACAAAGAAAAGAGGGGTTAGTGCGGAGGAAAACAAAGAAAAGCGGTGTTAGACCGGATGAAAACCAAGAAAGGCGGAGTGAGACCATAGGAAAACCAAGAAAAGTGAAGTTAGAGCGGAGGAAAACCAAGAAAAGCGGAGTTAGAGAGGAGGAAAACAAAGAAAAGCGGGGTTAGTGCGGAGGGAAACCAAGGAAAGAAGGGTTAGAGCGGAGGAAAACCAAGAAAAGCGAAGTTAGAGCGGAGGAAAACCAGGAAAAGCGGGGTTAGAGTGGAGGAAAACAAAGAAAAGCGGGGTTAGAGCGGAGGAAAACCAAGAAAAGCGGGGTTAGAGCGGAGGAAAACCAAGAAAACGAAGTTAGAACGGAGGAAAACCAAGAAAAGCGGGGTTAGAGCTGAGGAAAACCAAGAAAAGCGGGGTTAGAGCTGAGGAAAACCAAGAAAAGCGAGGTTGGAGTGGAGGAAAACCAAGAAAAGCGGGGTTAGTGCGGCGGAATACCAAGAAAAGTGGTATTAGAGCGGATGAAAACCAAGAAAAGCTGTGTTAGAGCGGAGGAAAACAAAGAAAAGCGAACTTAGAGTGGAGGAAAACAAAGAAAAGCGGGGTTAGAGCGGAGGAGAAGCAAGGAAAGCGGGGTAAGAGTGGAGGAAAACCAAGAAATGCGGGGTTCATGCAGATGGAAACCAAGAAATGCGGGGTTAGAAAGGAGGAAAAGCAAGAAAAGCAGAATTAGAACAAAGGAAAACCAAGAAAAGCGGGGTTAGAGAGCAGGAAAACCAAGATAATTGGAGTTAGAGTGGAGGAAAACCAAGAAAAGCTGGATTAGAGTGGAGAAAAACCAAGAAAAGCGGGGTTAGATCGGAGGAAAACCAAGAAAAGCGGGGTTAGTGCGGTGTAAAACCAAGAAAAGCGGGGTTAGTGCGGAGGAAAACCAAGAAAAGCGAAGTTAGAGAAGAGGAAAACCAAGAAAAATGAAGTTAGAGAGGAGGAAAACAAGGATAAGCAGGGTTAGAGCGGAGGAAAACCAAGAAAAGCGAAGTTATAGCGGAGGAAAACCAAGAAAAGCTGGGTTAGAGCGGAGGAAAAAAAAGAAAAGCGGGGTTAGAGAGAACAAAAAGCATGAAAAGTGGGGTTAGAGCGGAGGAAAACCATGAAATGCGGGGATAGAGCGGAGGAAAAGTAGGAAATGCGAAGTTAGAGCGGGAGAAAACCAAGAAAAGCGAGGTTCTTGCAGATGAAAACCAACAAATGCAGGGTTAGAAAGGAGGAAAACCAAGAAAAGCAGAGTTACAACGGAAGAAAACCAAGAAAAGAGGGGTTAGAGAAAAGTAAAACCAAGATAATTGGGGTTAGAGTGGAGGAAAATCAATAAAAAGAAGTTAGACAGAAGGAAAAGCATGAAAAGCGCGGTTAGAGTAGCAGAAAACCAAGAAAAGCATGGTTAGAGTGGAGAAAAACCAAGAAAAGCTGGGTTAGAGTGGAGAAAAACAAAGAAATGCAGGGTTAGAGCGGAGGAAAACCAAGAAAAGCGGGGTTAGAGTGGAGGAAAACCAAGAAAAGTGAAGTTAGAGCGAAGGAAAAGCAAGAAAAGCGGGGTTAGAGTGGAGGAAAACAAAGAAAAACGGGCTTCGAGCGGAATAAAACCAAGAGAAGTGAAGATAGACCGGAGGAAAATCGAGAAAAGCGGGGTTAGAGCGGAGGAAAACCAAGAAGAGCAGAGTTAGAGCGGAGGAAAACCAAGAAAAGCGGGGTTCATGCGGAGGAAAACAAAGAAAAGAGGGGTTAGTGCGGAGGAAAACCAAGAAAAGCGGGATTAGAGCGGAGGAAAACCAAGAAAAGCGAGGTTAGAGCAATGGAAAACCAAGAATACTGAAGTTAGAGCGGAGGAAAAACAAGAAAAGCGGGGTTAGAAAGGAAGAAAACCAAGAAAAGTGAAGTTAGAGCGGAGGAAAACCAAGAAAAGCGGGGTTAGTGCAGTGTAAAACCAAGAAAAGCGGGGTTAGTGTGGAGGAAAACCAAGAAAAGTGGGGTTAGAGCGGAGGAAAACCAAGAAAAGCAAAGTTAGAGCAAAGGAAAACCAAGGAAAGCGAAGTTAGAGTGGAGGAAAACCTAGAAAAGCGGGGTTAGAGTGGAGGAAAACCAAGAAAAGCGGGGTTAGAGCGGAGGAAAACCAAGAAAAGCAGGGTTAGTGCGGAGGAAAACCAAGAAAAGCGGGGTTAGAAAGGAAGAAAACCAAGAAAAGTGAAGTTAGAGCGGAGGGAAACCAAGAAAAGCGGGGTTAGAGCGGAGGATAACAAAGAAAAGCTGGGTTAGAGCGAAGGAAAACAATGAAAAGCGGGGTTAGAGAGAACGATAAGCATGAAAAGTGGGGTTAGAGCGGAGGAAAACCATGAAATGCGGGGATAGAGCGGAGGAAAAGTAGGAAATGCGAAGTTAGAGCGGGAGAAAACCAAGAAAAGCGAGGTTCATGCAGATGAAAACCAACAAATGCGGGGTTAGAAAGGAGGAAAACCAAGAAAAGAAGAGTTAGAACGGAAGAAAACCAAGAAAAGCGGGGTTAGAGAGGAGGAAAACCAAGATAATTGGGGTTAGAGTGGAGGAAAATCAATAAAAAGAAGTTAGACAGAAGGAAAAGCATGAAAAGCGCGGTTAGAGAATCAGAAATCCAAGAAAAGCATGGTTAGAGTGGAGAAAAACCAAGAAAAGCTGAGTTAGAGTGGAGAAAAACCAAGAAAAGCTGAGTTAGAGTGGAGGAAAACCAAGAAAAGTGAAGTTAGAGCGAAGGAAAAGCAATAAAGCGGGGTTAGAGCGGAGGAAAACAAAGAAAAACGGGCTTAGAACGGAAGAAAACCAAGAAAAGTGAAGTTAGACCGGAGGAAAACCGAGAAAAGCGGGGTTAGAGCGGAGGAAAACCAAGAAAAGCGGGGTTTGTGCGGTGTAAAACCAAGAAAAGCGGGGTTAGTGCGGAGGAAATCCATGAAAAGTGGGGTTAGAAAGGAGGAAAACCAAGAAAAGTGAGGTTAGACCCGAGGAAAACCAAGAAGAGCAGGGTTAAAGCGGAGGAAAACCAAGAAAAGCGGGGTTCGTGCGGAGGAAAACAAAGAAAAGAGGGGTTAGTGCGGAGGAAAACAAAGAAAAGCGGTGTTAGACCGGATGAAAACCAAGAAAGGCGGAGTGAGACCATAGGAAAACCAAGAAAAGTGAAGTTAGAGCGGAGGAAAACCAAGAAAAGCGGAGTTAGAGAGGAGGAAAACAAAGAAAAGCGGGGTTAGTGCGGAGGGAAACCAAGGAAAGAAGGGTTAGAGCGGAGGAAAACCAAGAAAAGCGAAGTTAGAGCGGAGGAAAACCAGGAAAAGCGGGGTTAGAGTGGAGGAAAACAAAGAAAAGCGGGGTTAGAGCGGAGGAAAACCAAGAAAAGCGGGGTTAGAGCGGAGGAAAACCAAGAAAACGAAGTTAGAACGGAGGAAAACCAAGAAAAGCGGGGTTAGAGCTGAGGAAAACCAAGAAAAGCGGGGTTAGAGCTGAGGAAAACCAAGAAAAGCGAGGTTGGAGTGGAGGAAAACCAAGAAAAGCGGGGTTAGTGCGGCGGAATACCAAGAAAAGTGGTATTAGAGCGGATGAAAACCAAGAAAAGCTGTGTTAGAGCGGAGGAAAACAAAGAAAAGCGAACTTAGAGTGGAGGAAAACAAAGAAAAGCGGGGTTAGAGCGGAGGAGAAGCAAGGAAAGCGGGGTAAGAGTGGAGGAAAACCAAGAAATGCGGGGTTCATGCAGATGGAAACCAAGAAATGCGGGGTTAGAAAGGAGGAAAAGCAAGAAAAGCAGAATTAGAACAAAGGAAAACCAAGAAAAGCGGGGTTAGAGAGCAGGAAAACCAAGATAATTGGAGTTAGAGTGGAGGAAAACCAAGAAAAGCTGGATTAGAGTGGAGAAAAACCAAGAAAAGCGGGGTTAGATCGGAGGAAAACCAAGAAAAGCGGGGTTAGTGCGGTGTAAAACCAAGAAAAGCGGGGTTAGTGCGGAGGAAAACCAAGAAAAGCGAAGTTAGAGAAGAGGAAAACCAAGAAAAATGAAGTTAGAGAGGAGGAAAACAAGGATAAGCAGGGTTAGAGCGGAGGAAAACCAAGAAAAGCGAAGTTATAGCGGAGGAAAACCAAGAAAAGCTGGGTTAGAGCGGAGGAAAAAAAAGAAAAGCGGGGTTAGAGAGAACAAAAAGCATGAAAAGTGGGGTTAGAGCGGAGGAAAACCATGAAATGCGGGGATAGAGCGGAGGAAAAGTAGGAAATGCGAAGTTAGAGCGGGAGAAAACCAAGAAAAGCGAGGTTCTTGCAGATGAAAACCAACAAATGCAGGGTTAGAAAGGAGGAAAACCAAGAAAAGCAGAGTTACAACGGAAGAAAACCAAGAAAAGAGGGGTTAGAGAAAAGTAAAACCAAGATAATTGGGGTTAGAGTGGAGGAAAATCAATAAAAAGAAGTTAGACAGAAGGAAAAGCATGAAAAGCGCGGTTAGAGTAGCAGAAAACCAAGAAAAGCATGGTTAGAGTGGAGAAAAACCAAGAAAAGCTGGGTTAGAGTGGAGAAAAACAAAGAAATGCAGGGTTAGAGCGGAGGAAAACCAAGAAAAGCGGGGTTAGAGTGGAGGAAAACCAAGAAAAGTGAAGTTAGAGCGAAGGAAAAGCAAGAAAAGCGGGGTTAGAGTGGAGGAAAACAAAGAAAAACGGGCTTCGAGCGGAATAAAACCAAGAGAAGTGAAGATAGACCGGAGGAAAATCGAGAAAAGCGGGGTTAGAGCGGAGGAAAACCAAGAAGAGCAGAGTTAGAGCGGAGGAAAACCAAGAAAAGCGGGGTTCATGCGGAGGAAAACAAAGAAAAGAGGGGTTAGTGCGGAGGAAAACCAAGAAAAGCGGGATTAGAGCGGAGGAAAACCAAGAAAAGCGAGGTTAGAGCAATGGAAAACCAAGAATACTGAAGTTAGAGCGGAGGAAAACCAAGAAAAGCGGGGTTAGAAAGGAAGAAAACCAAGAAAAGTGAAGTTAGAGCGGAGGAAAACCAAGAAAAGCGGGGTTAGTGCAGTGTAAAACCAAGAAAAGCGGGGTTAGTGTGGAGGAAAACCAAGAAAAGTGGGGTTAGAGCGGAGGAAAACCAAGAAAAGCAAAGTTAGAGCAAAGGAAAACCAAGGAAAGCGAAGTTAGAGTGGAGGAAAACCTAGAAAAGCGGGGTTAGAGTGGAGGAAAACCAAGAAAAGCGGGGTTAGAGCGGAGGAAAACCAAGAAAAGCAGGGTTAGTGCGGAGGAAAACCAAGAAAAGTGAAGTTAGAGCGGAGGAAAACCGAGAAAAGCGGGGTTAGAGCGGAGGAAAACCAAGAAAAGCGGAGTTTGTGCGGTGTAAAACCAAGAAAAGCGGGGTTAGTGCGGAGGAAAACCAAGAAAAGTGAAGTTACAGCGGAGGAAATCCAAGAAAAGTGAAGTTAGAGAGGAGGAAAACCAAGAAAAGCAGGGTTAGAGCGGAGGAAAACCAAGAAAAGCGGGGTTCGTGCGGAGGAAAACCAAGAAAAGCGGGGTTAGTGCGGAGGAAAACCAAGAAAAGCGGTGTTAGTACGGATGAAAACCAAGAAAAGCGGAGTGAGACCATAGAAAAACCAAGAAAAGTGAAGATAGAGCGGAGGAAAACCAAGAAAAGCGGAGTTAGAGAGGAGGAAAACCAAGAAAAGCGGAGTTAGTGCGCAAGGAAAAAAAAAGGAAAGAGGGGTTAGTGTGGAGGAAAACCAAGAAAAGCGGTGTTAGAGCGGAGGAAAACCAAGAAAAGCGGTGTTAGAGCAGAGGAAAACCAAGAAAAGCGAAGTTAGAAGGGAGGAAAACCAAGAAAAAGGGGGGTTAGAGAGGAGGAAAACCAAGGAAAGAGGGGTTAGTGCGGAGGGAAACCAAGGAAAGAGGGGTTAGTGCGGAGATGAAAACCAAGAAAAGCGGGGTTATAGCGGAGGAAAACCAAGAAAAGCGGTGTTAGAGCGGAGGAAAACCAAGAAAAGCGAAGTTAGAGCGGAGGAAAACCAAGAAAAGCGGGGTTAGAGCGGAGGAAAACAAAGAAAAGCGGGGTTAGAAAGGAAGAAAACCAAAAAAAGCGGGGTTAGTGCGGAGGAAAACCAAGAAAAGTGGGGTTAGAGCGGAGGAAAACCAAGAAAAGCGATGTTAGTGTGGAGGAAAACCAAGAAAAGTGGGGTTAGAGTGGAGGAAAAGCAAGATAAGAGGGGTTAGTGCGGAGGAAAACCAAGAAAAGTGGAGTTAGAGCGGAGGAAAAGCAAGAAAAGCGGGGTTAGTGCGGAGGAAAACCAAGAAAAGTGAAGTTACAGCGGAGGAAAACCAAGAAAAGTGAAGTTAGAGAGGAGGAAAGCCAAGAAAAGCAGGGTTAGAGCGGAGGAAAACCAAGAAAAGCGGGGTTCTTGCGGAGGAAAACAAAGAAAAGAGGGGTTACTGCAGAGGAAAACCAAGAAAAGCGGTGTTAGAGCGGATGAAAACCAAGAAAAGCAGAGTGAGACCATGGAAAAACCAAGAAAAGTGAAGTTAGAGCGGAGGAAAACAAAGAAAAGCGGGGTTAGAGAGGAGGAAAACCAGGAAAAGCGGAGTTAGTGCGGAGGGAAAAAAAAGGAAAGAGGGGTTAGTGTGGAGGAAAACCAAGAAAAGCGGTGTTAGAGCGGAGGAAAACCAAGAAAAGCGGTGTTAGAGCGGAGGTAAACCAAGAAAAGCGAAGTTAGAATGGAAGAAAACCAAGAAATGGGGGGTTAGAGAGGAGGAAAACCAAGGAAAGAGGGGTTAGTGCGGAGGGAAACCAAGGAAAGAGGGGTTAGTGTGGAGATGAAAACCAAGAGAAGCGGGGTTAGAGCGGAAGAAAACCAAGAAAAGCAGTGTTAGAGCGGAGGAAAACCAAGAAAAGCGGGGTTAGAGCGGAGGAAAACCAAGAAAAGCGGTGTTAGAGCGGATGAAAACCAAGAAAAGCTGTGTTAGAGCGGAGGAAAACCAAGAAAAGCGGGGTTAGAGTGGAGGAAAACTAAGGAAAGCGAAGTTAGAGGGGAGGAGAACCAAGAAAAGCGAAGTTAGAGTGGAGGAAAACCAAGAAATGCGGAGTTAGAGTGGAGGAAAACAAAGAAAAGCGGGGTTAGAGTGGAGGAAAAGCAAGAAATGCAGGGTTCATGCAGATGAAAACCAAGTAATGCGCGGTTAGAGCGGAGGAAACCCAAGAAAAGCAGAGTTAGATCATAGGAAAACCAAGAAAAGCGGGGTTACTGCGTTGTAAAACCATAAAAAGCGGGGTTAGTGCGGACGAAAACTAAGAAAAGTGGGTTTAGAGCGGAGGAAATCCAAGAAAAGTGGTGTTAGAGAGGAGGAAAACCAAGAAAAGCGGTGTTAGAGCGGAGGAAAACCAAGAAAAGCGGTGTTAGAGCGGAGGAAAACCAAGAAAAGCGAAGTTAGAACGGAGGAAAACCAAGAAAAGGGGGGTTAGAGCGGAGGAAAACCAAGGAAAGAGGGGTTAGTGCGAAGGGAAACCAAGGAAAGAGGGATTAGTGCGGAGATGAAAACCAAGAGAAGCGGGGTTAGAGGGGAGGAAAACCAAGAAAAGTGGAGTTAGAGCGGAGGAAAACCAAGAAAAGCGAAGTTAGAGCAAAGGAAAACCAAGAAAAGCGGGGTTAGAGCGGAGGAAAGCAAAGAAAAGCGGGGTTAGAGCGGAGGAAAACCAAGAAAAGCGGGGTTAGAGCGGAGGAAAACCAAGAAAAGCGGTGTTAGTGTGGAAGAAAACAAAGAAAAGTGGGGTTAGATGGAGGAAAAGCAAGAAAAGCTGGGTTAGTGCGGAGGAAAACCAAGAAAAGCGGTGTTAGAGCGGATGAAAACCAAGAAAAGCGGAGTGAGACCATAGAAAAACCAAGAAAAGTGAAGTTAGAGCGGAGGAAAACCAAGAAAAGCGGTGTTAGAGTGGAGGAAAAACAAAAAAAGTGAAGTTAGAAGGGAGGAAAACCAAGAAAAAAGGGGGGTTAGAGCGGAGGAAAACCAAGGAAAGTGGGGTTAGTGCGGAGGGAAACCAAGAAAAGTGGGGTTAGTGCGGAGAAGAAAACCAAGAAAAGCGGGGTTAGAGCGGAGGAAAACCAAGAAAAGCGGTGTTAGTGTGGTGGAGAACCAAGAAAAGCGAAGTTAGAGCGGAGGAAAACCAAGAAAAGCGGGGTTAGAGCGGAGGAAAACTAAGAAAAGCGGGGTTAGAGCGGAGGAAAACCAAGAAAAGCGGGGTTAGAAAGGAAGAAAACCAAGAAAAGTGAATTTAGAGCAGAGGAAAACCAAGAAAAGCGGGATTAGTGCAGTGAAAAACCAAGAAAAGCAGGGTTAGTGCGGAGGAAAACCAAGAAAAGTGGGATTAGAGCGGAGGAAAACCAAGAAAAGCGAAGTTTGAGCAAAGAAAATCCAAGGAAAGCGAAGTTAGAGTGGAGGAAAACCAAGAAAAGCGGGGTTAGAGCGGAGGAAAACCAAGAAAAGCGGGGTTAGAGCGGAGGAAAAGCAAGAAAAGCGGGGTTAGAGCGGAGGAAAACAAAGAAAAGCGGGCTTAGAACGAAAGAAAACCAAGAAAAGTGAAGTTAGAACGGAGGAAAACCGAGAAAAGCGGGGTTAGAGCGGAGGAAAACCAAGAAAAGCGGAGTTTGTGCGGTGTAAAACCAAGAAAAGCGGGGTTAGAAAGGAGGAAAACCTAGATAAGTGAAGTTACAGCGGAGGAAAACCAAGAAAAGTGAAGTTAGAGAGGAGGAAAACCAAGAAAAGCAGGGTTAGACCGGAGGAAAACCAAGAAAAGCGTGGTTCGTGCGGAGGAAAACAAAGAAAAGCGGCGTTAGTGCGGAGGAAAACCAAGAAAAGCGGTGTTAGAGCGGATGAAAAAAAAAGAAAAGCGGAGTGAGACCATAGAAAAACCAAGAAAAGTGAAGTTAGAGCGGAGGAAAACAAGGAAAAGGGGGTTAGAGAGGAGGAAAACCAAGAAAAGCGGAGTTAGTGCGGAGGGGAAGAAAAGGAAAGAGGAATTAGTGTGGAGGAAAACCAAGAAAAGCGGTGTTAGCGCGGAGGAAAACCAAGAAAAGCGGTGTTAGAGCGGAGGAAAACCAAGAAAAGCGGGGTTAGTGCGGTGTAAAACCAAGAAAAGCGGGGTTAGTGCGGAGGAAAACCAAGAAAAGCGAAGTTAGAGAAGAGGAAAACCAAGAAAAATGAAGTTAGAGAGGAGGAAAACAAAGATAAGCAGGGTTAGAGCGGAGGAAAACCAAGAAAAGCGAAGTTATAGCGGAGGAAAACCAAGAAAAGCTGGGTTAGAGCGGAGGAAAAAAAAGAAAAGCGGGGTTAGAGCGGAGGAAAACCAAGAAAAGCGAAGTTAGAACGGAGGAAAACCAAGAAAAGGGGGGTTAGAGCGGAGGAAAACCAAGGAAAGAGGGGTTAGTGCGAAGGGAAACCAAGGAAAGAGGGATTAGTGCGGAGATGAAAACCAAGAGAAGCGGGGTTAGAGCGGAGGAAAACCAAGAAAAGTGGTGTTAGAGCGGAGGAAAACCAAGAAAAGCGAAGTTAGAGCGGAGGAAAACCAAGAAAAGCGGGGTTAGAGCGGAGGAAAGCAAAGAAAAGCGGGGTTAGAGCGGAGGAAAACCAAGAAAAGCGGGGTTAGAGCGGAGGAAAACCAAGAAAAGCGGTGTTAGTGTGGAAGAAAACAAAGAAAAGTGGGGTTAGATGGAGGAAAAGCAAGAAAAGCAGGGTTAGTGCGGAGGAAAACCAAGAAAAGCGGTGTTAGAGCGGATGAAAACCAAGAAAAGCGGAGTGAGACCATAGAAAAACCAAGAAAAGTGAAGTTAGAGCGGAGGAAAACCAAGAAAAGCGGTGTTAGAGTGGAGGAAAAACAAAAAAAGTGAAGTTAGAAGGGAGGAAAACCAAGAAAAAAGGGGGGTTAGAGCGGAGGAAAACCAAGGAAAGTGGGGTTAGTGCGGAGGGAAACCAAGAAAAGTGGGGTTAGTGCGGAGAAGAAAACCAAGAAAAGCGGGGTTAGAGCGGAGGAAAACCAAGAAAAGCGGTGTTAGTGTGGTGGAGAACCAAGAAAAGCGAAGTTAGAGCGGAGGAAAACCAAGAAAAGCGGGGTTAGAGCGAAGGAAAACTAAGAAAAGCGGGGTTAGAGCGGAGGAAAACCAAGAAAAGCGGGGTTAGAAAGGAAGAAAACCAAGAAAAGTGAATTTAGAGCAGAGGAAAACCAAGAAAAGCGGGATTAGTGCAGTGAAAAACCAAGAAAAGCAGGGTTAGTGCGGAGGAAAACCAAGAAAAGTGGGATTAGAGCGGAGGAAAACCAAGAAAAGCGAAGTTTGAGCAAAGAAAAACCAAGGAAAGCGAAGTTAGAGTGGAGGAAAACCAAGAAAAGCAAGGTTAGAGCGGAGGAAAACCAAGAAAAGCGGGGTTAGAGCGGAGGAAAAGCAAGAAAAGCGGGGTTAGAGCGGAGGAAAACAAAGAAAAGCGGGCTTAGAACGAAAGAAAACCAAGAAAAGTGAAGTTAGAACGGAGGAAAACCGAGAAAAGCGGGGTTAGAGCGGAGGAAAACCAAGAAAAGCGGAGTTTGTGCGGTGTAAAACCAAGAAAAGCGGGGTTAGAAAGGAGGAAAACCTAGATAAGTGAAGTTACAGCGGAGGAAAACCAAGAAAAGTGAAGTTAGAGAGGAGGAAAACCAAGAAAAGCAGGGTTAGACCGGAGGAAAACCAAGAAAAGCGTGGTTCGTGCGGAGGAAAACAAAGAAAAGCGGCGTTAGTGCGGAGGAAAACCAAGAAAAGCGGTGTTAGAGCGGATGAAAAAAAAAGAAAAGCGGAGTGAGACCATAGAAAAACCAAGAAAAGTGAAGTTAGAGCGGAGGAAAACAAGGAAAAGGGGGTTAGAGAGGAGGAAAACCAAGAAAAGCGGAGTTAGTGCGGAGGGGAAGAAAAGGAAAGAGGAATTAGTGTGGAGGAAAACCAAGAAAAGCGGTGTTAGCGCGGAGGAAAACCAAGAAAAGTGAAGTTAGAGCGGAGGAAAACCAAGAAAAGCGGGGTTAGTGCGGTGTAAAACCAAGAAAAGCGGGGTTAGTACGGAGGAAAACCAAGAAAAGCGAAGTTAGAGAAGAGGAAAACCAAGAAAAATGAAGTTAGAGAGGAGGAAAACAAAGATAAGCAGGGTTAGAGCGGAGGAAAACCAAGAAAAGCGAAGTTATAGCGGAGGAAAACCAAGAAAAGCTGGGTTAGAGCGGAGGAAAAAAAAGAAAAGCGGGGTTAGAGAGAACAAAAAGCATGAAAAGTGGGGTTAGAGCGGAGGAAAACCAAGAAATGCGGGGATAGAGCGGAGGAAAAGTAGGAAATGCGAAGTTAGAGCGGGAGAAAACCAAGAAAAGCGAGGTTCATGCAGATGAAAACCAACAAATGCAAGGTTAGAAAGGAGGAAAACCAAGAAAAGCAGAGTTACAACGGAAGAAAACCAAGAAAAGAGGGGTTAGAGAAAAGTAAAACCAAGATAATTGGGGTTAGAGTGGAGGAAAATCAATAAAAAGAAGTTAGACAGAAGGAAAAGCATGAAAAGCGCGGTTAGAGAAGCAGAAAACCAAGAAAAGCATGGTTAGAGTGGAGAAAAACCAAGAAAAGCTGGGTTAGAGTGGAGAAAAACAAAGAAATGCGGGGTTAGAGCGGAGGAAAACCAAGAAAAGCGGGGTTAGAGTGGAGGAAAACCAAGAAAAGTGAAGTTAGAGCGAAGGAAAAGCAAGAAAAGCGGGGTTAGAGCGGAGGAAAACAAAGAAAAACGGGCTTAGAGCGGAAGAAAACCAAGAGAAGTGAAGATAGACCGGAGGAAAATCGAGAAAAGCGGGGTTAGAGCGGAGGAAAACCAAGAAGAGCAGAGTTAGAGCGGAGGAAAACCAAGAAAAGCGGGGTTCATGCGGAGGAAAACAAAGAAAAGAGGGGTTAGTGCGGAGGAAAACCAAGAAAAGCGGGATTAGAGCGGAGGAAAACCAAGAAAAGCGAGGTTAGAGCAATGGAAAACCAAGAATACTGAAGTTAGAGCGGAGGAAAACCAAGAAAAGCGGGGTTAGAAAGGAGGAAAACCAAGAAAAGTGAAGTTAGAGCGGAGGAAAACCAAGAAAAGCGGGGTTAGTGCAGTGTAAAACCAAGAAAAGCGGGGTTAGTGCGGAGGAAAACCAAGAAAAGTGGGGTTAGAGCGGAGGAAAACCAAGAAAAGCAAAGTTAGAGCAAAGGAAAACCAAGGAAAGCGAAGTTAGAGTGGAGGAAAACCTAGAAAAGCGGGGTTAGAGTGGAGGAAAACCAAGAAAAGCGGGGTTAGAGCGGAGGAAAACAAAGAAAAGCGGGCTTAGAACGGAAGAAAACCAAGAAAAGTGAAGTTAGAGCGGAGGAAAACCGAGAAAAGCGGGGTTAGAGCGGAGGAAAACCAAGAAAAGCGGAGTTTGTGCGGTGTAAAACCAAGAAAAGCGGGGTTAGTGCGGAGGAAAACCAAGAAAAGTGAAGTTACAGTGGAGGAAATCCAAGAAAAGTGAAGTTAGAGAGGAGGAAAACCAAGAAAAGCAGGGTTAGAGCGGAGGAAAACCAAGAAAAGCGGGGTTCGTGCGGAGGAAAACAAAGAAAAGAGGGGTTAGTGCGGAGGAAAACCAAGAAAAGCGGTGTTAGTACGGATGAAAACCAAGAAAAGCGGAGTGAGACCATAGAAAAACCAAGAAAAGTGAAGTTAGAGCGGAGGAAAACCAAGAAAAGCGGAGTTAGAGAGGAGGAAAACCAAGAAAAGCGGAGTTAGTGCGCAAGGAAAAAAAAAGGAAAGAGGGGTTAGTGTGGAGGAAAACCAAGAAAAGCGGTGTTAGAGCGGAGGAAAACCAAGAAAAGCGGTGTTAGAGCAGAGGAAAACCAAGAAAAGCGAAGTTAGAAAAGAGGAAAACCAAGAAAAAGGGGGGTTAGAGAGGAGGAAAACCAAGGAAAGAGGGGTTAGTGCGGAGGGAAACCAAGGAAAGAGGGGTTAGTGCGGAGATGAAAACCAAGAAAAGCGGGGTTATAGCGGAGGAAAACCAAGAAAAGCGGTGTTAGAGCGGAGGAAAACCAAGAAAAGCGAAGTTAGAGCGGAGGAAAACCAAGAAAAGCGGGGTTAGAGCGGAGGAAAACAAAGAAAAGCGGGGTTAGAAAGGAAGAAAACCAAAAAAAGCGGGGTTAGTGCGGAGGAAAACCAAGAAAAGTGGGGTTAGAGCGGAGGAAAACCAAGAAAAGCGATGTTAGTGTGGAGGAAAACCAAGAAAAGTGGGATTAGAGTGGAGGAAAAGCAAGATAAGAGGGGTTAGAGCGGAGGAAAACCAAGAAAAGTGGAGTTAGAGCGGAGGAAAAGCAAGAAAAGCGGGGTTAGTGCGGAGGAAAACCAAGAAAAGTGAAGTTACAGCGGAGGAAAACCAAGAAAAGTGAAGTTAGAGAGGAGGAAAACCAAGAAAAGCAGGGTTAGAGCGGAGGAAAACCAAGAAAAGCGGGGTTCTTGCGGAGGAAAACAAAGAAAAGAGGGGTTACTGCAGAGGAAAACCAAGAAAAGCGGTGTTAGAGCGGATGAAAACCAAGAAAAGTAGAGTGAGACCATGGAAAAACCAAGAAAAGTGAAGTTAGAGCGGAGAAAACAAAGAAAAGCGGGGTTAGAGAGGAGGAAAACCAGGAAAAGCGGAGTTAGTGCGGAGGGAAAAAAAAGGAAAGAGGGGTTAGTGTGGAGGAAAACCAAGAAAAGCGGTGTTAGAGCGGAGGAAAACCAAGAAAAGCGGTGTTAGAGCGGAAATAAACCAAGAAAAGCGAAGTTAGAATGGAAGAAAACCAAGAAATGGGGGGTTAGAGAGGAGGAAAACCAAGGAAAGAGGGGTTAGTGCGGAGGGAAGCCAAGGAAAGAGGGGTTAGTGTGGAGATGAAAACCAAGAGAAGCGGGGTTAGAGCGGAGGAAAACCAAGAAAAGCAGTGTTAGAGCGGAGGAAAACCAAGAAAAGCGAAGTTAGAGCGGAGGAAAACCAAGAAAAGCGTGGTTAGAGCGGAGGAAAACCAAGAAAAGCGGGGTTAGAGCGGAGGAAAACCAAGAAAAGCGGGGTTAGAGCGGAGGAAAACCAAGAAAAGCGGTGTTAGAGCGGATGAAAACCAAGAAAAGCTGTGTTAGAGCGGAGGAAAACCAAGAAAAGCGAACTTAGAGTGGAGGATAACTAAGGAAAGCGAAGTTAGAGGGGAGGAGAACCAAGGAAAGCGAAGTTAGAGTGGAGGAAAACCAAGAAATGCGGAGTTAGAGTGGAGGAAAACAAAGAAAAGCGGGGTTAGAGTGGAGGAAAAGCAAGAAAAACGGGGTTAGAGTGGAGGAAAACCAAGAAATGCAGGGTTCATGCAGATGAAAACCAAGTAATGCGCGGTTAGAGCGGAGGAAACCCAAGAAAAGCAGAGTTAGATCATAGGAAAACCAAGAAAAGCGGGGTTACTGCGTTGTAAAACCATAAAAAGCGGGGTTAGTGCAGACGAAAACTAAGAAAAGTGGGTTTAGAGCGGAGGAAATCCAAGAAAAGTGGTGTTAGAGAGGAGGAAAACCAAGAAAAGCGGTGTTAGAGCGGAGGAAAACCAAGAAAAGCGGTGTTAGAGCGGAGGAAAACCAAGAAAAGCGAAGTTAGAACGGAGGAAAACCAAGAAAAGGGGGGTTAGAGCGGAGGAAAACCAAGGAAAGAGGGGTTAGTGCGAAGGGAAACCAAGGAAAGAGGGATTAGTGCGGAGATGAAAACCAAGGAAAGTGGGGTTAGTGCGGAGGGAAACCAAGAAAAGTGGGGTTAGTGCGGAGAAGAAAACCAAGAAAAGCGGGGTTAGAGCGGAGGAAAACCAAGAAAAGCGGTGTTAGTGTGGTGGAGAACCAAGAAAAGCGAAGTTAGAGCGAGGGAAAACCAAGAAAAGCGGGGTTAGAGCGGAGGAAAACTAAGAAAAGCGGGGTTAGAGCGGAGGAAAACCAAGAAAAGCGGGGTTAGAAAGGAAGAAAACCAAGAAAAGTGAATTTAGAGCAGAGGAAAACCAAGAAAAGCGGGATTAGTGCAGTGAAAAACCAAGAAAAGCAGGGTTAGTGCGGAGGAAAACCAAGAAAAGTGGGATTAGAGCGGAGGAAAACCAAGAAAAGCGAAGTTTGAGCAAAGAAAAACCAAGGAAAGCGAAGTTAGAGTGGAGGAAAACCAAGAAAAGCGGGGTTAGAGCGGAGGAAAACCAAGAAAAGCGGGGTTAGAGCGGAGGATAACAAAGAAAAGCGGGCTTAGAACGAAAGAAAACCAAGAAAAGTGAAGTTAGAACGGAGGAAAACCGAGAAAAGCGGGGTTAGAGCGGAGGAAAACCAAGAAAAGCGGAGTTTGTGCGGTGTAAAACCAAGAAAAGCGGGGTTAGAAAGGAGGAAAACCTAGATAAGTGAAGTTACAGCGGAGGAAAACCAAGAAAAGTGAAGTTAGAGAGGAGGAAAACCAAGAAAAGCAGGGTTAGACCGGAGGAAAACCAAGAAAAGCGTGGTTCGTGCGGAGGAAAACAAAGAAAAGCGGCGTTAGTGCGGAGGAAAACCAAGAAAAGCGGTGTTAGAGCGGATGAAAAAAAAAGAAAAGCGGAGTGAGACCATAGAAAAACCAAGAAAAGTGAAGTTAGAGCGGAGGAAAACAAGGAAAAGGGGGTTAGAGAGGAGGAAAACCAAGAAAAGCGGAGTTAGTGCGGAGGGGAAGAAAAGGAAAGAGGAATTAGTGTGGAGGAAAACCAAGAAAAGCGGTGTTAGCGCGGAGGAAAACCAAGAAAAGCGGTGTTAGAGCGGAGGAAAACCAAGAAAAGCGGGGTTAGTGCGGTGTAAAACCAAGAAAAGCGGGGTTAGTGCGGAGGAAAACCAAGAAAAGCGAAGTTAGAGAAGTGGAAAACCAAGAAAAATGAAGTTAGAGAGGAGGAAAACAAAGATAAGCAGGGTTAGAGCGGAGGAAAACCAAGAAAAGCGAAGTTATAGCGGAGGAAAACCAAGAAAAGCTGGGTTAGAGCGGAGGAAAAAAAAGAAAAGCGGGGTTAGAGCGGAGGAAAACCAAGAAAAGCGAAGTTAGAACGGAGGAAAACCAAGAAAAGGGGGGTTAGAGCGGAGGAAAACCAAGGAAAGAGGGGTTAGTGCGAAGGGAAACCAAGGAAAGAGGGATTAGTGCGGAGATGAAAACCAAGAGAAGCGGGGTTAGAGCGGAGGAAAACCAAGAAAAGTGGTGTTAGAGCGGAGGAAAACCAAGAAAAGCGAAGTTAGAGCGGAGGAAAACCAAGAAAAGCGGGGTTAGAGCGGAGGAAAGCAAAGAAAAGCGGGGTTAGAGCGGAGGAAAACCAAGAAAAGCGGGGTTAGAGCGGAGGAAAACCAAGAAAAGCGGTGTTAGTGTGGAAGAAAACAAAGAAAAGTGGGGTTAGATGGAGGAAAAGCAAGAAAAGCAGGGTTAGTGCGGAGGAAAACCAAGAAAAGCGGTGTTAGAGCGGATGAAAACCAAGAAAAGCGGAGTGAGACCATAGAAAAACCAAGAAAAGTGAAGTTAGAGCGGAGGAAAACCAAGAAAAGCGGGGTTAGTGCAGTGTAAAACCAAGAAAAGCGGGGTTAGTGCGGAGGAAAACAAAGAAAAGTGGGGTTAGAGCGGAGGAAAACCAAGAAAAGCAAAGTTAGAGCAAAGGAAAACCAAGGAAAGCGAAGTTAGAGTGGAGGAAAACCTAGAAAAGCGGGGTTAGAGTGGAGGAAAACCAAGAAAAGCGGGGTTAGAGCGGAGGAAAACAAAGAAAAGCGGGCTTAGAACGGAAGAAAACCAAGAAAAGTGAAGTTAGAGCGGAGGAAAACCGAGAAAAGCGGGGTTAGAGCGGAGGAAAACCAAGAAAAGCGGAGTTTGTGCGGTGTAAAACCAAGAAAAGCGGGGTTAGTGCGGAGGAAAACCAAGAAAAGTGAAGTTACAGTGGAGGAAATCCAAGAAAAGTGAAGTTAGAGAGGAGGAAAACCAAGAAAAGCAGGGTTAGAGCGGAGGAAAACCAAGAAAAGCGGGGTTCGTGCGGAGGAAAACAAAGAAAAGAGGGGTTAGTGCGGAGGAAAACCAAGAAAAGCGGTGTTAGTACGGATGAAAACCAAGAAAAGCGGAGTGAGACCATAGAAAAACCAAGAAAAGTGAAGTTAGAGCGGAGGAAAACCAAGAAAAGCGGAGTTAGAGAGGAGGAAAACCAAGAAAAGCGGAGTTAGTGCGCAAGGAAAAAAAAAGGAAAGAGGGGTTAGTGTGGAGGAAAACCAAGAAAAGCGGTGTTAGAGCGGAGGAAAACCAAGAAAAGCGGTGTTAGAGCGGAGGTAAACCAAGAAAAGCGAAGTTAGAATGGAAGAAAACCAAGAGAAGGGGGATTAGAGAGGAGGAAAACCAAGGAAAGAGGGGTTAGTGCGGAGGGAAACCAAGGAAAGAGGGGTTAGTGTGGAGATGAAAACCAAGAAAAGCGGGGTTATAGCGGAGGAAAACCAAGAAAAGCGGTGTTAGAGCGGAGGAAAACCAAGAAAAGCGAAGTTAGAGCGGAGGAAAACCAAGAAAAGCGGGGTTAGAGCGGAGGAAAACAAAGAAAAGCGGGGTTAGAAAGGAAGAAAACCAAAAAAAGCGGGGTTAGTGCGGAGGAAAACCAAGAAAAGTGGGGTTAGAGCGGAGGAAAACCAAGAAAAGCGATGTTAGTGTGGAGGAAAACCAAGAAAAGTGGGATTAGAGTGGAGGAAAAGCAAGATAAGAGGGGTTAGAGCGGAGGAAAACCAAGAAAAGTGGAGTTAGAGCGGAGGAAAAGCAAGAAAAGCGGGGTTAGTGCGGAGGAAAACCAAGAAAAGTGAAGTTACAGCGGAGGAAAGCCAAGAAAAGTGAAGTTAGAGAGGAGGAAAACCAAGAAAAGCAGGGTTAGAGCGGAGGAAAACCAAGAAAAGCGGGGTTCTTGCGGAGGAAAACAAAGAAAAGAGGGGTTACTGCAGAGGAAAACCAAGAAAAGCGGTGTTAGAGCGGATGAAAACCAAGAAAAGTAGAGTGAGACCATGGAAAAACCAAGAAAAGTGAAGTTAGAGCGGAGAAAACAAAGAAAAGCGGGGTTAGAGAGGAGGAAAACCAGGAAAAGCGGAGTTAGTGCGGAGGGAAAAAAAAGGAAAGAGGGGTTAGTGTGGAGGAAAACCAAGAAAAGCGGTGTTAGAGCGGAGGAAAACCAAGAAAAGCGGTGTTAGAGCGGAAATAAACCAAGAAAAGCGAAGTTAGAATGGAAGAAAACCAAGAAATGGGGGGTTAGAGAGGAGGAAAACCAAGGAAAGAGGGGTTAGTGCGGAGGGAAGCCAAGGAAAGAGGGGTTAGTGTGGAGATGAAAACCAAGAGAAGCGGGGTTAGAGCGGAGGAAAACCAAGAAAAGCAGTGTTAGAGCGGAGGAAAACCAAGAAAAGCGAAGTTAGAGCGGAGGAAAACCAAGAAAAGCGTGGTTAGAGCGGAGGAAAACCAAGAAAAGCGGGGTTAGAGCGGAGGAAAACCAAGAAAAGCGGGGTTAGAGCGGAGGAAAACCAAGAAAAGCGGTGTTAGAGCGGATGAAAACCAAGAAAAGCTGTGTTAGAGCGGAGGAAAACCAAGAAAAGCGAACTTAGAGTGGAGGATAACTAAGGAAAGCGAAGTTAGAGGGGAGGAGAACCAAGGAAAGCGAAGTTAGAGTGGAGGAAAACCAAGAAATGCGGAGTTAGAGTGGAGGAAAACAAAGAAAAGCGGGGTTAGAGTGGAGGAAAAGCAAGAAAAACGGGGTTAGAGTGGAGGAAAACCAAGAAATGCAGGGTTCATGCAGATGAAAACCAAGTAATGCGCGGTTAGAGCGGAGGAAACCCAAGAAAAGCAGAGTTAGATCATAGGAAAACCAAGAAAAGCGGGGTTACTGCGTTGTAAAACCATAAAAAGCGGGGTTAGTGCAGACGAAAACTAAGAAAAGTGGGTTTAGAGCGGAGGAAATCCAAGAAAAGTGGTGTTAGAGAGGAGGAAAACCAAGAAAAGCGGTGTTAGAGCGGAGGAAAACCAAGAAAAGCGGTGTTAGAGCGGAGGAAAACCAAGAAAAGCGAAGTTAGAACGGAGGAAAACCAAGAAAAGGGGGGTTAGAGCGGAGGAAAACCAAGGAAAGAGGGGTTAGTGCGAAGGGAAACCAAGGAAAGAGGGATTAGTGCGGAGATGAAAACCAAGAGAAGCGGGGTTAGAGCGGAGGAAAACCAAGAAAAGTGGTGTTAGAGCGGAGGAAAACCAAGAAAAGCGAAGTTAGAGCGGAGGAAAACCAAGAAAAGCGGGGTTAGAGCGGAGGAAAGCAAAGAAAAGCGGGGTTAGAGCGGAGGAAAACCAAGAAAAGCGGGGTTAGAGCGGAGGAAAACCAAGAAAAGCGGTGTTAGTGTGGAAGAAAACAAAGAAAAGTGGGGTTAGATGGAGGAAAAGCAAGAAAAGCTGGGTTAGTGCGGAGGAAAACCAAGAAAAGCGGTGTTAGAGCGGATGAAAACCAAGAAAAGCGGAGTGAGACCATAGAAAAACCAAGAAAAGTGAAGTTAGAGCGGAGGAAAACCAAGAAAAGCGGTGTTAGAGTGGAGGAAAAACAAAAAAAGTGAAGTTAGAAGGGAGGAAAACCAAGAAAAAAGGGGGGTTAGAGCGGAGGAAAACCAAGGAAAGTGGGGTTAGTGCGGAGGGAAACCAAGAAAAGTGGGGTTAGTGCGGAGAAGAAAACCAAGAAAAGCGGGGTTAGAGCGGAGGAAAACCAAGAAAAGCGGTGTTAGTGTGGTGGAGAACCAAGAAAAGCGAAGTTAGAGCGGAGGAAAACCAAGAAAAGCGGGGTTAGAGCGGAGGAAAACTAAGAAAAGCGGGGTTAGAGCGGAGGAAAACCAAGAAAAGCGGGGTTAGAAAGGAAGAAAACCAAGAAAAGTGAATTTAGAGCAGAGGAAAACCAAGAAAAGCGGGATTAGTGCAGTGAAAAACCAAGAAAAGCAGGGTTAGTGCGGAGGAAAACCAAGAAAAGTGGGATTAGAGCGGAGGAAAACCAAGAAAAGCGAAGTTTGAGCAAAGAAAAACCAAGGAAAGCGAAGTTAGAGTGGAGGAAAACCAAGAAAAGCGGGGTTAGAGCGGAGGAAAAGCAAGAAAAGCGGGGTTAGAGCGGAGGAAAACAAAGAAAAGCGGGCTTAGAACGAAAGAAAACCAAGAAAAGTGAAGTTAGAACGGAGGAAAACCGAGAAAAGCGGGGTTAGAGCGGAGGAAAACCAAGAAAAGCGGAGTTTGTGCGGTGTAAAACCAAGAAAAGCGGGGTTAGAAAGGAGGAAAACCTAGATAAGTGAAGTTACAGCGGAGGAAAACCAAGAAAAGTGAAGTTAGAGAGGAGGAAAACCAAGAAAAGCAGGGTTAGACCGGAGGAAAGCCAAGAAGAGCGTGGTTCGTGCGGAGGAAAACAAAGAAAAGCGGCGTTAGTGCGGAGGAAAACCAAGAAAAGCGGTGTTAGAGCGGATGAAAAAAAAAGAAAAGCGGAGTGAGACCATAGAAAAACCAAGAAAAGTGAAGTTAGAGCGGAGGAAAACAAGGAAAAGGGGGTTAGAGAGGAGGAAAACCAAGAAAAGCGGAGTTAGTGCGGAGGGGAAGAAAAGGAAAGAGGAATTAGTGTGGAGGAAAACCAAGAAAAGCGGTGTTAGCGCGGAGGAAAACCAAGAAAAGTGAAGTTAGAGCGGAGGAAAACCAAGAAAAGCGGGGTTAGTGCGGTGTAAAACCAAGAAAAGCGGGGTTAGTGCGGAGGAAAACCAAGAAAAGCGAAGTTAGAGAAGAGGAAAACCAAGAAAAATGAAGTTAGAGAGGAGGAAAACAAAGATAAGCAGGGTTAGAGCGGAGGAAAACCAAGAAAAGCGAAGTTATAGCGGAGGAAAACCAAGAAAAGCTGGGTTAGAGCGGAGGAAAAAAAAGAAAAGCGGGGTTAGAGAGAACAAAAAGCATGAAAAGTGGGGTTAGAGCGGAGGAAAACCAAGAAATGCGGGGATAGAGCGGAGGAAAAGTAGGAAATGCGAAGTTAGAGCGGGAGAAAACCAAGAAAAGCGAGGTTCATGCAGATGAAAACCAACAAATGCAAGGTTAGAAAGGAGGAAAACCATGAAAAGCAGAGTTACAACGGAAGAAAACCAAGAAAAGAGGGGTTAGAGAAAAGTAAAACCAAGATAATTGGGGTTAGAGTGGAGGAAAATCAATAAAAAGAAGTTAGACAGAAGGAAAAGCATGAAAAGCGCGGTTAGAGAAGCAGAAAACCAAGAAAAGCATGGTTAGAGTGGAGAAAAACCAAGAAAAGCTGGGTTAGAGTGGAGAAAAACAAAGAAATGCGGGGTTAGAGCGGAGGAAAACCAAGAAAAGCGGGGTTAGAGTGGAGGAAAACCAAGAAAAGTGAAGTTAGAGCGAAGGAAAAGCAAGAAAAGCGGGGTTAGAGCGGAGGAAAACAAAGAAAAACGGGCTTAGAGCGGAAGAAAACCAAGAGAAGTGAAGATAGACCGGAGGAAAATCGAGAAAAGCGGGGTTAGAGCGGAGGAAAACCAAGAAGAGCAGAGTTAGAGCGGAGGAAAACCAAGAAAAGCGGGGTTCATGCGGAGGAAAACAAAGAAAAGAGGGGTTAGTGCGGAGGAAAACCAAGAAAAGCGGGATTAGAGCGGAGGAAAACCAAGAAAAGCGAGGTTAGAGCAATGGAAAACCAAGAATACTGAAGTTAGAGCGGAGGAAAACCAAGAAAAGCGGGGTTAGAAAGGAGGAAAACCAAGAAAAGTGAAGTTAGAGCGGAGGAAAACCAAGAAAAGCGGGGTTAGTGCAGTGTAAAACCAAGAAAAGCGGGGTTAGTGCGGAGGAAAACAAAGAAAAGTGGGGTTAGAGCGGAGGAAAACCAAGAAAAGCAAAGTTAGAGCAAAGGAAAACCAAGGAAAGCGAAGTTAGAGTGGAGGAAAACCTAGAAAAGCGGGGTTAGAGTGGAGGAAAACCAAGAAAAGCGGGGTTAGAGCGGAGGAAAACAAAGAAAAGCGGGCTTAGAACGGAAGAAAACCAAGAAAAGTGAAGTTAGAGCGGAGGAAAACCGAGAAAAGCGGGGTTAGAGCGGAGGAAAACCAAGAAAAGCGGAGTTTGTGCGGTGTAAAACCAAGAAAAGCGGGGTTAGTGCGGAGGAAAACCAAGAAAAGTGAAGTTACAGCGGAGGAAATCCAAGAAAAGTGAAGTTAGAGAGGAGGAAAACCAAGAAAAGCAGGGTTAGAGCGGAGGAAAACCAAGAAAAGCGGGGTTCGTGCGGAGGAAAACAAAGAAAAGAGGGGTTAGTGCGGAGGAAAACCAAGAAAAGCGGTGTTAGTACGGATGAAAACCAAGAAAAGCGGAGTGAGACCATAGAAAAACCAAGAAAAGTGAAGTTAGAGCGGAGGAAAACCAAGAAAAGCGGAGTTAGAGAGGAGGAAAACCAAGAAAAGCGGAGTTAGTGCGCAAGGAAAAAAAAAGGAAAGAGGGGTTAGTGTGGAGGAAAACCAAGAAAAGCGGTGTTAGAGCGGAGGAAAACCAAGAAAAGCGGTGTTAGAGCAGAGGAAAACCAAGAAAAGCGAAGTTAGAAAAGAGGAAAACCAAGAGAAGGGGGGTTAGAGAGGAGGAAAACCAAGGAAAGAGGGGTTAGTGCGGAGGGAAACCAAGGAAAGAGGGGTTAGTGCGGAGATGAAAACCAAGAAAAGCGGGGTTATAGCGGAGGAAAACCAAGAAAAGCGGTGTTAGAGCGGAGGAAAACCAAGAAAAGTGGGGTTAGAGCGGAGGAAAACCAAGAAAAGCGGGGTTAGTGTGGAGGAAAACCAAGAAAAGTGGGGTTAGAGTGGAGGAAAAGCAAGATAAGAGGGGTTAGTGCGGAGGAAAACCAAGAAAAGTGGAGTTAGAGCGGAGGAAAAGCAAGAAAAGCGGGGTTAGTGCGGAGGAAAACCAAGAAAAGTGAAGTTACAGCGGAGGAAAACCAAGAAAAGTGAAGTTAGAGAGGAGGAAAACCAAGAAAAGCAGGGTTAGAGCGGAGGAAAACCAAGAAAAGCGGGGTTCTTGCGGAGGAAAACAAAGAAAAGAGGGGTTACTGCAGAGGAAAACCAAGAAAAGCGGTGTTAGAGCGGATGAAAACCAAGAAAAGCAGAGTGAGACCATGGAAAAACCAAGAAAAGTGAAGTTAGAGCGGAGGAAAACAAAGAAAAGCGGGGTTAGAGAGGAGGAAAACCAGGAAAAGCGGAGTTAGTGCGGAGGGAAAAAAAAGGAAAGAGGGGTTAGTGTGGAGGAAAACCAAGAAAAGCGGTGTTAGAGCGGAGGAAAACCAAGAAAAGCGGTGTTAGAGCGGAGGTAAACCAAGAAAAGCGAAGTTAGAATGGAAGAAAACCAAGAGAAGGGGGATTAGAGAGGAGGAAAACCAAGGAAAGAGGGGTTAGTGCGGAGGGAAACCAAGGAAAGAGGGGTTAGTGTGGAGATGAAAACCAAGAGAAGCGGGGTTAGAGCGGAGGAAAACCAAGAAAAGCAGTGTTAGAGCGGAGGAAAACCAAGAAAAGCGAAGTTAGAGCGGAGGAAAACCAAGAAAAGCGTGGTTAGAGCGGAGGAAAACCAAGAAAAGCGGGGTTAGAGCGGAGGAAAACCAAGAAAAGCGGGGTTAGAGCGGAGGAAAACCAAGAAAAGCGGTGTTAGAGCGGATGAAAACCAAGAAAAGCTGTGTTAGAGCGGAGGAAAACCAAGAAAAGCGAACTTAGAGTGGAGGAAAACTAAGGAAAGCGAAGTTAGAGGGGAGGAGAACCAAGGAAAGCGAAGTTAGAGTGGAGGAAAACCAAGAAATGCGGAGTTAGAGTGGAGGAAAACAAAGAAAAGCGGGGTTAGAGTGGAGGAAAAGCAAGAAAAACGGGGTTAGAGTGGAGGAAAACCAAGAAATGCAGGGTTCATGCAGATGAAAACCAAGTAATGCGCGGTTAGAGCGGAGGAAACCCAAGAAAAGCAGAGTTAGATCATAGGAAAACCAAGAAAAGCGGGGTTACTGCGTTGTAAAACCATAAAAAGCGGGGTTAGTGCGGACGAAAACTAAGAAAAGTGGGTTTAGAGCGGAGGAAATCCAAGAAAAGTGGTGTTAGAGAGGAGGAAAACCAAGAAAAGCGGTGTTAGAGCGGAGGAAAACCAAGAAAAGCGGTGTTAGAGCGGAGGAAAACCAAGAAAAGCGAAGTTAGAACGGAGGAAAACCAAGAAAAGGGGGGTTAGAGCGGAGGAAAACCAAGGAAAGAGGGGTTAGTGCGAAGGGAAACCAAGGAAAGAGGGATTAGTGCGGAGATGAAAACCAAGAGAAGCGGGGTTAGAGTGGAGGAAAACCAAGAAAAGTGGTGTTAGAGCGGAGGAAAACCAAGAAAAGCGAAGTTAGAGTGGAGGAAAACCAAGAAAAGCGGGGTTAGAGCGGAGGAAAGCAAAGAAAAGCAGGGTTAGAGCGGAGGAAAACCAAGAAAAGCGGGGTTAGAGCGGAGGAAAACCAAGAAAAGCGGTGTTAGTGTGGAAGAAAACAAAGAAAAGTGGGGTTAGATGGAGGAAAATCAAGAAAAGCTGGGTTAGTGCGGAGGAAAACCAAGAAAAGCGGTGTTAGAGCGGATGAAAACCAAGAAAAGCGGAGTGAGACCATAGAAAAACCAAGAAAAGTGAAGTTAGAGCGGAGGAAAACCAAGAAAAGCGGTGTTAGAGTGGAGGAAAAACAAAAAAAGTGAAGTTAGAAGGGAGGAAAACCAAGAAAAAAGGGGGGTTAGAGCGGAGGAAAACCAAGGAAAGTGGGGTTAGTGCGGAGGGAAACCAAGAAAAGTGGGGTTAGTGCGGAGAAGAAAACCAAGAAAAGCGGGGTTAGAGCGGAGGAAAACCAAGAAAAGCGGTGTTAGTGTGGTGGAGAACCAAGAAAAGCGAAGTTAGAGCGGAGGAAAACCAAGAAAAGCGGGGTTAGAGCGGAGGAAAACTAAGAAAAGCGGGGTTAGAGCGGAGGAAAACCAAGAAAAGCGGTGTTAGTGTGGTGGAGAACCAAGAAAAGCGAAGTTAGAGCGGAGGAAAACCAAGAAAAGCGGGGTTAGAGCGGAGGAAACCCAAGAAAAGCAGAGTTAGATCATAGGAAAACCAAGAAAAGCGGGGTTACTGCGTTGTAAAACCATAAAAAGCGGGGTTAGTGCGGACGAAAACTAAGAAAAGTGGGTTTAGAGCGGAGGAAATCCAAGAAAAGTGGTGTTAGAGAGGAGGAAAACCAAGAAAAGCGGTGTTAGAGCGGAGGAAAACCAAGAAAAGCGGTGTTAGAGCGGAGGAAAACCAAGAAAAGCGAAGTTAGAACGGAGGAAAACCAAGAAAAGGGGGGTTAGAGCGGAGGAAAACCAAGGAAAGAGGGGTTAGTGCGAAGGGAAACCAAGGAAAGAGGGGTTAGTGCGGAGATGAAAACCAAGAGAAGCGGGGTTAGAGCGGAGGAAAACCAAGAAAAGTGGTGTTAGAGCGGAGGAAAACCAAGAAAAGCGAAGTTAGAGCGGAGGAAAACCAAGAAAAGCGGGGTTAGAGCGGAGGAAAGCAAAGAAAAGCGGGGTTAGAGCGGAGGAAAACCAAGAAAAGCGGGGTTAGAGCGGAGGAAAAGCAAGAAAAGCGGGGTTAGAGCAGAGGAAAACAAAGAAAAGCGGGCTTAGAACGAAAGAAAACCAAGAAAAGTGAAGTTAGAACGGAGGAAAACCGAGAAAAGCGGGGTTAGAGCGGAGGAAAACCAAGAAAAACGGAGTTTGTGCGGTGTAAAACCAAGAAAAGCGGGGTTAGAAAGGAGGAAAACCTAGATAAGTGAAGTTACAGCGGAGGAAAACCAAGAAAAGTGAAGTTAGAGAGGAGGAAAACCAAGAAAAGCAGGGTTAGACCGGAGGAAAACCAAGAAAAGCGTGGTTCGTGCGGAGGAAAACAAAGAAAAGCGGCGTTAGTGCGGAGGAAAACCAAGAAAAGCGGTGTTAGAGCGGATGAAAAAAAAAGAAAAGCGGAGTGAGACCATAGAAAAACCAAGAAAAGTGAAGTTAGAGCGGAGGAAAACAAGGAAAAGTGGGTTAGAGAGGAGGAAAACCAAGAAAAGCGGAGTTAGTGCGGAGGGGAAGAAAAGGAAAGAGGAATTAGTGTGGAGGAAAACCAAGAAAAGCGGTGTTAGCGCGGAGGAAAACCAAGAAAAGCGAAGATAGAACGGAGGAAAACCAAGAAAAGGGGGGTTAGAGCGGAGGAAAACCAAGGAAAGAGGGGTTAGTGCGGAGGGAAAGCAAGGAAAGAGGGGATAGTGCGGAGATGAAAACCAAGAGAAGCGGGGTTAGAGCGGAGGAAAACAAAGAAAAGCTGGCTTAGAACGAAAGAAAACCAAGAAAAGTTAAGTTAGAACGGAGGAAAACCGAGAAAAGCGGGGTTGGAGCGGAGGAAAACCAAGAAAAGCGGAGTTTGTGCGGTGTAAAACCAAGAAAAGCGGGGTTAGAAAGGAGGAAAACCTAGATAAGTGAAGTTACAGTGGAGGAAAACCAAGAAAAATGAAGTTAGAGAGGAGGAAAACCAAGAAAAGCAGGGTTAGACCGGAGGAAAACCAAGAAAAGCGTGGTTCGTGCGGAGGAAAACAAAGAAAAGCGGCGTTAGTGCGGAGGAAAACCAAGAAAAGCGGTGTTAGAGCGGATGAAAAAAAAAGAAAAGCGGAGTGAGACCATAGAAAAACCAAGAAAAGTGAAGTTAGAGCGGATGAAAACAAGGAAAAGGGGGTTAGAGAGGAGGAAAACCAAGAAAAGCGGAGTTAGTGCGGAGGGGAAGAAAAGGAAAGAGGAATTAGTGTGGAGGAAAACCAAGAAAAGCGGTGTTAGCGCGGAGGAAAACCAAGAAAAGCGAAGATAGAACGGAGGAAAACCAAGAAAAGGGGGGTTAGAGCGGAGGAAAACCAAGGAAAGAGGGGTTAGTGCGGAGGGAAACCAAGGAAAGAGGGGTTAGTGCGGAGATGAAAACCAAGAGAAGCGGGGTTAGAGCGATGGAAAACAAAGAAAAGCGGTGTTGGAGCGGAGGAAAACCAAGAAAAGCGAAGTTAGAGCGGAGGAAAACCAAGAAAAGCGGGGTTAGAGCGGAGAAAAAAAAAGAAAAGCAGGGTTAGAGCGGAGGAAAACTAAGAAAAGCGGGGTTAGAAAGGCAGAAAACCAAGAAAAGTGAAGTTAGATTGGAGGAAAACCAAGAAAAGCGGGGTTAGTGCGGTGTAAAACCAAGAAAAGCGGGGTTACTGCGGAGGAAAACCAAGAAAAGTGGGTTTAGACCGGAGGAAAAGCATGAAAAGCGGTGTTAGAGCGAAGAAAATCAAAGAAGATGGAAGTTAGAGCAAAGGAAAACCAAGGAAAGCGAAGTTAGAGTGGAGGAAAACCAAGAAAAGCGGGGTTAGAGTGGAGGAAATCCAAAAAAAGCGAGGTTAGAGCAGAGGAAAAGCAAGAAAAGCTGGGTTAGAGCGGAGGAAAACAAAGAAAAGCGGGCTTAGAGCGGAAGAAAACCAAGAAAAGTGAAATTAGAGCGGAGGAAAACCGAGAAAAGCGGGGTTAGAGCGGAGGAAAACCAAGAAAGGCGGGGTTAGAGCGGAGGAAAACCAAGAAAAGCGGGGTTAGAGTGGAGGAAAACCAAGAAATGCGGGGTTCATGCAGATTAAATCCAAGAAATGCGGTGTTATAAAGGAGGAAAACCAAGAAAAGCAGAGTTAGAAAGGAGGAAAACCAAGAAAAGCGGGGTTAGAGAGCAGGAAAACCAAGATAATTGGGGTTAGTGTGGAGGAAAACCAAGAAAAGTGAAGTTAGAGAGGAGGAAAACAAAGAAAAGCGCAGTTAGAGCAGCAGAAATCCAAGAAAAGCATGGTTACAGTGGAGAAAAACCAAGAAAAGCTGGATTAGAGTGGAGAAAAACCAAGAAAAACGGGGTTAGAGAGGAGGAAAACCAAGAAAAGCGGGGTTAGTGCGGCGTAAAACCAAGAAAAGCGGGGTTAGTGCGGAGGAAAACCAAGAAAAGCGAAGTTAGAGCGGAGGAAAACCAAGAAAAGCGGTGTTAGTACGGAGGAAAACCAAGAAAAGCGGGATTAGAGTGGAGGAAAACCAAGAAAAGTGAAGTTAGAGCGGAGGAAAACCAAGAAAAGTGAAATTAGAGCGGAGGAAAACCAAGAAAAGCAGAGTTAGAATGGAAGAAAACCAGGAAAAGCAGAGTTAGAGTGGAGGAAAACCAAGATAATCGGAGACAGAGGGAAGGAAAATCAAGAAAAAGAAGTTAGAGAGAAAGAATACGAAGAAAAGCGAGGTTTGAGCAGCAGAAATCCAAGAAAAGCATGGTTAGATTGGAGAAAAACCAAGAAAAGCTGGGTTAGAGTGGAGAAAAACAAAGAAAAGCGGGGTTAGAGCGGAGGAAAACCAAGAAAAGCAAGGTTAGAGCGGAGGAAAACCAAGAAAAGTGAAGTTAGAGCGGAGGAAAACCAATAAAAGCGGGGTTAGTGCAGTGTAAAACCAAGAAAAGCGGGGTTAGTGCGGAGGAAAACCAAGAAAAGTGGGGTTAGAGCGGAGGAAAACCAAGAAAAGCGAAGTTAGAGCAAAGGAAAACCAAGGAAAGCAAAGTTAGATTGGAGGAAAACCAAGAAAAGCGGAGTTAGAGTGGAGGAAATCTAAAAAAAGCGGGGTTAGAGCGGAGAAAAAGCAAGAAAAGCGGGGTTAGAGCGGAGGAAAACAAAGAAAAGCGGACTTAGAACAGAAGAAAACCAAGAAAAGTGAAGTTAGAGCGGAGGAAAACCAAGAAAAGCGGGGTTAGTAAGGAGGAAAACCAAGAAAAGCGAGGTTCATGCGGATGAAAACCGAGAAAAGCGGGGTTAGAGCGGAGGAAAGCCAAGAAAAGCGGGCTTAGATTGGAGGAAAACTAAGATAGTCGGGGTTACAGCGAAGGAAAACCAATAAAAAGAAGTTAGAGAGGAAGAAAACAAAGAAAAGCGCGGTTAGAGCAGCAGAAATCCAAGTGTGTCCCGGTGGCGCAGTGGTTAAAGACGCCGCCTTGCAACACTGGGGCCCGCAGTTCGAATCCCCCCTATGGCGCAAGTGGTAGAAGTGCCGCTCTGCTACACAGAGGCTCGAATCCCGGGAGCTGGACTCGATGATCTGTAAGGTCCCTTCCAACCAGCACGAAACTATGAAACTATGAAAAGCATGGTTAGAGTGGAGAAAAACCAAGAAAAGCTGGGTTAAAGTGGAGGAAAACCAAGAAAAGCGAACTTAGAGCGGAGGAAAACCAAGAAAAGCGGAATAAGTGCAGAGGAAAACCAAGAAAAGCGGGGTTAGAGCAGAGGAAAACCAAGAAAAGCGAAGATAGAGCGGAGGAAAACCAAGAAAAGAGAGGTTAGAAAGGAGGAAAACCAAGAAAAGTGAAGTTAGAGCGGAGGAAAACCAAGAAAAGCGGGGTTAGAGCAGAGGAAAACCAAGAAAATCGGGTTTAGAGAGGAGGAAAAGCATGAAAAGCGGGGTTAGAGCGGAGGAAAAGAAAGAAAAGTGAAGTTAGAGGTGAGGAAAACCAAGAAAAGCAAAGTTAGATTGGAGGAAAAGCATGAAAAGCGGGGTTAGAGCGGAGTAAGACCAATAAATGCTGGGTTAGAGCGAAGGAAAACTAGGAAATGCATAGTTAGAGCGGAGGAAAACCAAGAAAAGCGAGGTTCATGCGGATCAAAACCAAGAATGGCGGGGTTAGAGCGGAGGAAAACCAAGAAAAGCGAAGTTATAGCAGAGGAAAACCAAGAAAAGTGGAATAAGTGCTGAGGAAAACCAAGAAAAGGAAGGTTAGAGCGGAGGAAAACCAAAAAAAGCGGGGTTAGAGCGGAGGAAAACCAAGAAAAGCTGGGTTAGAGCGGAGGAAAAAAAAGAAAAGCGGGTTTAGAGAGAACGAAAAGCATGAAAAGTGAACTTAGAGCGGAGGAAAACCAAGAAATACGGAGACAGAGCGGAGGAAAAGTAGGAAATGCGAAGTAAGAGCGTGGGAAAACCAAGAAAAGCTAGGTTCATGCAGATGAAAACCAACAAATGAGGGGTTAGAAAGGAGGAAAACCAAGAAAAGCAGAGTTAGAACGGAAGAAAACCAAGAAAAGAGGGGTTAGAGAGGAGGAAAACCAAGATAATAGGGGTTAGAGTGGAGGAAAACCAATAAAAAGAAGTTAGACAGAAGGAAAAGCATGAAAAGCGCGGTTAGAGAAGCAGAAATACAAGAAAAGCATGGTTAGAGTGGAGAAAAACCAAGAAAAGCTGGGTTAGAGTGGAGAAAAAAAAAGAAAAGCGGGGTTAGAGCGGAGGAAAACCAAGAAAAGCAAGGTTAGAGCGGAGGAAAACCAAGAAAAGTGAAGTTAGAGCGGAGGAAAACCAATAAAAGCGGGGTTAGTGCAGTGTAAAACCAAGAAAAGCGGGGTTAGTGCGGAGGAAAACCAAGAAAAGTGGGGTTAGAGCGGAGGAAAACCAAGAAAAGCGAAGTTAGAGCAAAGGAAAACCAAGGAAAGCAAAGTTAGATTGGAGGAAAACCAAGAAAAGCGGAGTTAGAGTGGAGGAAATCCAAAAAAAGCGGGGTTAGAGCGGAGAAAAAGCAAGAAAAGCGGGGTTAGAGCGGAGGAAAACAAAGAAAAGCGGACTTAGAACGGAAGAAAACCAAGAAAAGTGAAGTTAGAGCGGAGGAAAACCAAGAAAAGCGGGGTTAGTAAGGAGGAAAACCAAGAAAAGCGAGGTTCATGCGGATGAAAACCGAGAAAAGCGGGGTTAGAGCGGAGGAAAACCATGGAAAGTGAAGTTAGAGCGGAGGAAAGCCAAGGAAAGCGGGCTTAGATTGGAGGAAAACTAAGATAGTCGGGGTTACAGCGAAGGAAAACCAATAAAAAGAAGTTAGAGAGGAAGAAAACAAAGAAAAGCGCGGTTAGAGCAGCAGAAATCCAAGTGTGTCCCGGTGGCGCAGTGGTTAAAGACGCCGCCTTGCAACACTGGGGCCCGCAGTTCGAATCCCCCCTATGGCGCAAGTGGTAGAAGTGCCGCTCTGCTACACAGAGGCTCGAATCCCGGGAGCTGGACTCGATGATCTGTAAGGTCCCTTCCAACCAGCACGAAACTATGAAACTATGAAAAGCATGGTTAGAGTGGAGAAAAACCAAGAAAAGCTGGGTTAAAGTGGAGGAAAACCAAGAAAAGCGAACTTAGAGCGGAGGAAAACCAAGAAAAGCGGAATAAGTGCAGAGGAAAACCAAGAAAAGCGGGGTTAGAGCAGAGGAAAACCAAGAAAAGCGAAGATAGAGCGGAGGAAAACCAAGAAAAGAGAGGTTAGAAAGGAGGAAAACCAAGAAAAGTGAAGTTAGAGCGGAGGAAAACCAAGAAAAGAGGGGTTAGAGCAGAGGAAAACCAAGAAAATCGGGTTTAGAGAGGAGGAAAAGCATGAAAAGCGGGGTTAGAGCGGAGGAAAAGAAAGAAAAGTGAAGTTAGAGGTGAGGAAAACCAAGAAAAGCAAAGTTAGATTGGAGGAAAAGCATGAAAAGCGGGGTTAGAGCGGAGTAAGACCAATAAATGCTGGGTTAGAGCGAAGGAAAACTAGGAAATGCATAGTTAGAGCGGAGGAAAACCAAGAAAAGCGAGGTTCATGCGGATCAAAACAAAGAATGGCGGGGTTAGAGCGGTGGGAAACCAAGAAAAGCAGAGTTAGAACGGAAGAAAACCAAGAAAAGAGGTGTTAGAGCGGAGGAAAAGAAAGAAAAGTGAAGATAGAAGTGAGGAAAACCAAGAAAAGACAGGATAGAGAGGAGGAAAACCAAGAAAAGCGAAGTTAGAGAAGAGGAATACCAAGAAAAATGATGTTAGAGAGGAGGAAAAGAAAGATAGCCAGGTTTAGAGCGCAGGATAACCAAGAAAAGCGAAGTTAGAGTGGAGGAAAACCAAGAAAAGCAAGGTTATAGCGCAGGAAAACCAAGAAAAGCTGGGTTAGAGCAGAGGAAAACCAAGAAAAGCGGGGTTAGAAAGGAGGAAAACCAAGAAAAGTGATTTTAGAGCAGAGGAAAACCAAGAAAAGCGGAATAAGTGTGGAGGAAAACCAAGAAATGAGGAATACGTGCTGAGGAAAACCAAGAAAAGCAGGGTTAGAGCGGAGGAAAACAAAGAAAAGCTGGGATAGAGCGGAGGAAAACCAAGAAAAGCGGGGTTAGAAAGGAGGAAAACCAAGAAAACGGGGTTAGAGAGAAGGAAAACCAAGAAAAACGGGGTTAGAGCGGAGGAAAAGAAAGAAAAGGTAAGTTAGAGGTGAGGAAAACCCAGAAAAGCGTGGATAGAGCGGAGGAAAACAAAGAAAAGCTGGGTTAGAGCGGAGGAAAACGAAGAAAAGCTGGGTTAGTGTGGAGGAGAACCAAGAAAAGCGGGGTTAGAGCGGAGGAAAACCAAGAAAATCGGGTTTAGAGCGGAGGAAAACCAAGAAAAGCGAGGTTCATGCGGATGAAAACCGAGAAAAGCGGGGTTAGAGCGGAGGAAAACCATGGAAAGTGAAGTTAGAGCGGAGGAAAGCCAAGAAAAGCGGGCTTAGATTGGAGGAAAACCAAGATAGTCGGGGTTACAGCGAAGGAAAACCAATAAAAAGAAGTTAGAGAGGAAGAAAACAAAGAAAAGCGCGGTTAGAGCAGCAGAAATCCAAGTGTGTCCCGGTGGCGCAGTGGTTAAAGACGCCGCCTTGCCACACTGGGGCCCGTAGTTCGAATCCCCCCTATGGCGCAAGTGGTAGAAGTGCCGCTCTGCTACACAGAGGCTCGAATCCCGGGAGCTGGACTCGATGATCTGTAAGGTCCCTTCCAACCAGCACGAAACTATGAAACTATGAAAAGCATGGTTAGAGTGGAGAAAAACCAAGAAAAGCTGGGTTAAAGTGGAGAAAAACCAAGAAAAGCGGGGTTAGAGGGGAGGAAAACCAAGGAAAGCGAGGTTAGAAAAGAGGAAAACCAAGAAAAGCGGGGTTAGAGCGGAGGAAAACCGAGAAAACCGGGGTTAGAGCGGAGGAAAAGAAAGAAAAGTGAAGATAGAGGTGAGGAAAACCAAGAAAAGCGGGGTTAGTGCGGAGGAAAACCAAGAAAAGCGGAGATAGAACAGAAGAAAACCAGGAAAAGCGTGGTTAGAGGTGAGGAAAACCAAGAAAAGCGGGGATAGAGCGAAGGAAAACCAAGAAAAAGGAGTTAGAGGAAGAATACAAAGAAAAGCGCGGTTAGAGCAGCAGAAATCCAAGAAAAGAATGGTTAGAGTGGAGAAAAACCCAGAAAAGCTGGTTTAGAGCGGAGGAAAACCAAGAAAAGCGAAGTTAGATAAGAGGAAAACCAAGAAAAATGATGTTAGAGAGGAGGAAAACAAAGATAAGCAGGGTTAGAGCGGAGGAAATCCAAGAAAAGCGAATTTAGAGCAGAGGAAAACCAAGAAAAGCTGGGTTAGAGCGGTGGAAAACCAAGAAAAGCGAGGTTCATGCGGATGAAAACCAAGAAATGCGGAGTTAGAGTGGAGGAAAACCAAGAAAAGCAGAGTTAGAATGGAAGAAAACCAAGAAAAGCGGGTTAGAGAGCAGGAAAACCAAGATAATCGGGGTTAGAGCGGAGGAAAACCAATAAAAAGAAGTTAGGAAGAAAACAAAGAAAAGCGCGGTTAGAGCAGCAGAAATCCAAGTGTGCCCCGGTGGCGCAGTGGTTAAAGACGCCGCCTTGCAACACTGGGGCCCGTAGTTCGAATCCCCCCTATGGCGCAAGTGGTAGAAGTGCCGCTCTGCTACACAGAGGCTCGAATCCCGGGAGCTGGACTCGATGATCTGTAAGGTCCCTTCCAACCAGCACGAAACTATGAAACTATGAAAAGCATGGTTAGAGTGGAGGAAAACCAAGAAAAGCTGGGTTAAAGTGGAGGAAAACCAAGAAAAGCGAACTTAGAGCGGAGGAAAACCAAGAAAAGCGGAATAAGTGCAGAGGAAAACCAAGAAAAGCGGGGTTAGAGTGGAGGAAAACCAAGAAAAGCGAAGATAGAGCGGAGGAAAACCAAGAAAAGAGAGGTTAGAAAGGAGGAAAACCAAGAAAAGTGAAGTTAGAGCGGAGGAAAACCAAGAAAAGCGGGGTTAGAGCAGAGGAAAACCAAGAAAATCGGGTTTAGAGAGGAGGAAAAGCATGAAAAGCGGGGTTAGAGCGGAGGAAAAGAAAGAAAAGTGAAGTTAGAGGTGAGGAAAACCAAGAAAAGCGGGGATAGAGCGGAGGAAAACCAAGAAAAGCGAAGTTAGAGAAGAGGAATACCAAGAAAAATGATGTTAGAGAGGAGGAAAAGAAAGATAAGCAGGTTTAGAGCGGAGGAAAACCAAGAAAAGCGGGGTTAGTGTGGAGGAGAACCAAGAAAAGCGTTGTTAGAGCTGAGGAAAACCACGAAAATCGGGGTTAGAGCGGAGGAATGGCATGAAAAGCGAGGCTAGAGCGGAGGAAAACCAAGAAAAGAAGGGTTAGAGCGGAGGAAAAGAAAGAAAAGTGAAGATAGAAGTGAGAAAAATCAAGAAAAGAGGGGTTAGTGTGGAGGAAAACCAAGAAAAGCGAAGTTAGAGAAGAGGAATACCAAGAAAAATGATGTTAGAGAGGAGGAAAAGAAAGATAGCCAGGTTTAGAGCGGAGGATAACCAAGAAAAGCGGGGTTAGAGCGGAGGAAAACCAAGAAAAGCTGGGTTAGAGCAGAGGAAAACCAAGAAAAGCGGGGTTAGAAAGGAGGAAAACCAAGAAAAGTGAACTTAGAGCAGAGGAAAACCAAGAAAAGCTGGGTTAGAGCGGAGGAAAACGAAGAAAAGCGGGGTTAGTGTGGAGGAGAACCAAGAAAAGCGGGGTTAGAGCGGAGGAAAACCAAAAAAATCAGGTTTAGAGCGGAGGAAAAGCATGAAAAGCGGGGTTAGAGCGGAGGAAAACCAAGAAAAGTGAAGTTAGAGCGAAGGAAAACCAAGAAAAGCGGGGTTAGAGCGGAGGAAAACCAAGGAAAGTGAAGTTAGAGCGGAGGAAAACCAAGAAAAGCGGAGATAGAACGGAAGAAAACCAGGAAAAGCGGGGTTATAGTGGAGGAAAACCATGATAATCGGGGATAGAGCGAAGGAAAACCAAGAAAAAGGAGTTAGAGGAAGAATACAAAGAAAAGCGTGGTTAGAGCAGCAGAAATCCAAGAAAAGAATGGTTAGAGTGGAGAAAAACCCAGAAAAGCTGGTTTAGAGCGGAGGAAAACCAAGAAAAGCGAAGTTCGATAAGAGGAAAACCAAGAAAAATGATGTTAGAGAGGAGGAAAACAAAGATAAGCAGGGTTAGAGCGGAGGAAATCCAAGAAAAGCGAAGTTAGAGCGGAGGAAAACCAAGAAAAGCTGGGTTAGAGCGGAGGAAAACCAAGAAAAGCGAGGTTCATGCGGATGAAAACCAAGAAATGCGGGGTTAGAGTGGAGGAAAACCAAGAAAAGCGGGGTTAGAGAGAAGGAAAACCAAGAAAAACGGGGTTAGAGCGGAGGAAAAGAAAGAAACGTTAAGTTAGAGGTGAGGAAAACCCAGAAAAGCGTGGATAGAGCGGAGGAAAACAAAGAAAAGCTGGGTTAGAGCGGAGGAAAACGAAGAAAAGCTGGGTTAGTGTGGAGGAGAACCAAGGAAAGCGGGGTTAGAGCGGAGGAAAACCAAGAAAATCGGGTTTAGAGCGGTGGAAAACCAAGAAAAGCGAGGTTCATGCGGATGAAAACCGAGAAAAGCGGGGTTAGAGCGGAGGAAAACCATGGAAAGTGAAGTTAGAGCGGAGGAAAGCCAAGAAAAGCGGGCTTAGATTGGAGGAAAACCAAGATAGTCGGGGTTACAGCGAAGGAAAACCAATAAAAAGAAGTTAGAGAGGAAGAAAACAAAGAAAAGCGCGGTTAGAGCAGCAGAAATCCAAGTGTGTCCCGGTGGCGCAGTGGTTAAAGACGCCGCCTTGCCACACTGGGGCCCGTAGTTCGAATCCCCCCTATGGCGCAAGTGGTAGAAGTGCCGCTCTGCTACACAGAGGCTCGAATCCCGGGAGCTGGACTCGATGATCTGTAAGGTCCCTTCCAACCAGCACGAAACTATGAAACTATGAAAAGCATGGTTAGAGTGGAGAAAAACCAAGAAAAGCTGGGTTAAAGTGGAGAAAAACCAAGAAAAGCGGGGTTAGAGGGGAGGAAAACCAAGGAAAGCGAGGTTAGAAAAGAGGAAAACCAAGAAAAGCGGGGTTAGAGCGGAGGAAAACCAAGAAAAACGGGGTTAGAGAGAAGGAAAACCGAGAAAACCGGGGTTAGAGCGGAGGAAAAGAAAGAAAAGTGAAGATAGAGGTGAGGAAAACCAAGAAAAGCGGGGTTAGTGCGGAGGAAAACCAAGAAAAGCGGAGATAGAACAGAAGAAAACCAGGAAAAGCGGGGTTAGAGGTGAGGAAAACCAAGAAAAGCGGGGATAGAGCGAAGGAAAACCAAGAAAAAGGAGTTAGAGGAAGAATACAAAGAAAAGCGCGGTTAGAGCAGCAGAAATCCAAGAAAAGAATGGTTAGAGTGGAGAAAAACCCAGAAAAGCTGGTTTAGAGCGGAGGAAAACCAAGAAAAGCGAAGTTAGATAAGAGGAAAACCAAGAAAAATGATGTTAGAGAGGAGGAAAACAAAGATAAGCAGGGTTAGAGCGGAGGAAATCCAAGAAAAGCGAATTTAGAGCAGAGGAAAACCAAGAAAAGCTGGGTTAGAGCGGTGGAAAACCAAGAAAAGCGAGGTTCATGCGGATGAAAACCAAGAAATGCGGGGTTAGAGTGGAGGAAAACCAAGAAAAGCAGAGTTAGAACGGAAGAAAACCAAGAAAAGCGGGTTAGAGAGCAGGAAAACCAAGATAATCGGGGTTAGAGCGGAGGAAAACCAATAAAAAGAAGTTAGGAAGAAAACAAAGAAAAGCGCGGTTAGAGCAGCAGAAATCCAAGTGTGCCCCGGTGGCGCAGTGGTTAAAGACGCCGCCTTGCAACACTGGGGCCCGTAGTTCGAATCCCCCCTATGGCGCAAGTGGTAGAAGTGCCGCTCTGCTACACAGAGGCTCGAATCCCGGGAGCTGGACTCGATGATCTGTAAGGTCCCTTCCAACCAGCACGAAACTATGAAACTATGAAAAGCATGGTTAGAGTGGAGGAAAACCAAGAAAAGCTGGGTTAAAGTGGAGGAAAACCAAGAAAAGCGAACTTAGAGCGGAGGAAAACCAAGAAAAGCGGAATAAGTGCAGAGGAAAACCAAGAAAAGCGGGGTTAGAGTGGAGGAAAACCAAGAAAAGCGAAGATAGAGCGGAGGAAAACCAAGAAAAGAGAGGTTAGAAAGGAGGAAAACCAAGAAAAGTGAAGTTAGAGCGGAGGAAAACCAAGAAAAGCGGGGTTAGAGCAGAGGAAAACCAAGAAAATCGGGTTTAGAGAGGAGGAAAAGCATGAAAAGCGGGGTTAGAGCGGAGGAAAAGAAAGAAAAGTGAAGTTAGAGGTGAGGAAAACCAAGAAAAGCGGGGATAGAGCGGAGGAAAACCAAGAAAAGCGAAGTTAGAGAAGAGGAATACCAAGAAAAATGATGTTAGAGAGGAGGAAAAGAAAGATAAGCAGGTTTAGAGCGGAGGAAAACCAAGAAAAGCGGGGTTAGTGTGGAGGAGAACCAAGAAAAGCGTTGTTAGAGCTGAGGAAAACCACGAAAATCGGGGTTAGAGCGGAGGAATGGCATGAAAAGCGAGGCTAGAGCGGAGGAAAACCAAGAAAAGAGGGGTTAGAGCGGAGGAAAAGAAAGAAAAGTGAAGATAGAAGTGAGAAAAATCAAGAAAAGAGGGGTTAGTGTGGAGGAAAACCAAGAAAAGCGAAGTTAGAGAAGAGGAATACCAAGAAAAATGATGTTAGAGAGGAGGAAAAGAAAGATAGCCAGGTTTAGAGCGGAGGATAACCAAGAAAAGCGGGGTTAGAGCGGAGGAAAACCAAGAAAAGCTGGGTTAGAGCAGAGGAAAACCAAGAAAAGCGGGGTTAGAAAGGAGGAAAACCAAGAAAAGTGAACTTAGAGCAGAGGAAAACCAAGAAAAGCTGGGTTAGAGCGGAGGAAAACGAAGAAAAGCGGGGTTAGTGTGGAGGAGAACCAAGAAAAGCGGGGTTAGAGCGGAGGAAAACCAAAAAAATCAGGTTTAGAACGGAGGAAAAGCATGAAAAGCGGGGTTAGAGCGGAGGAAAACCAAGAAAAGTGAAGTTAGAGCGAAGGAAAACCGAGAAAAGCGGGGTTAGAGCGGAGGAAAACCAAGGAAAGTGAAGTTAGAGCGGAGGAAAACCAAGAAAAGCGGAGATAGAACGGAAGAAAACCAGGAAAAGCGGGGTTAGAGTGGAGGAAAACCATGATAATCGGGGATAGAGCGAAGGAAAACCAAGAAAAAGGAGTTAGAGGAAGAATACAAAGAAAAGCGTGGTTAGAGCAGCAGAAATCCAAGAAAAGAATGGTTAGAGTGGAGAAAAACCCAGAAAAGCTGGTTTAGAGCGGAGGAAAACCAAGAAAAGCGAAGTTCGATAAGAGGAAAACCAAGAAAAATGATGTTAGAGAGGAGGAAAACAAAGATAAGCAGGGTTAGAGCGGAGGAAATCCAAGAAAAGCGAAGTTAGAGCGGAGGAAAACCAAGAAAAGCTGGGTTAGAGCGGAGGAAAACCAAGAAAAGCGAGGTTCATGCGGATGAAAACCAAGAAATGCGGGGTTAGAGTGGAGGAAAACCAAGAAAAGCGGGGTTAGAGAGAAGGAAAACCAAGAAAAACGGGGTTAGAGCGGAGGAAAAGAAAGAAACGTTAAGTTAGAGGTGAGGAAAACCCAGAAAAGCGTGGATAGAGCGGAGGAAAACAAAGAAAAGCTGGGTTAGAGCGGAGGAAAACGAAGAAAAGCTGGGTTAGTGTGGAGGAGAACCAAGGAAAGCGGGGTTAGAGCGGAGGAAAACCAAGAAAATCGGGTTTAGAGCGGAGGAAAACCAAGAAAAGCGAGGTTCATGCGGATGAAAACCGAGAAAAGCGGGGTTAGAGCGGAGGAAAACCATGGAAAGTGAAGTTAGAGCGGAGGAAAGCCAAGAAAAGCGGGCTTAGATTGGAGGAAAACCAAGATAGTCGGGGTTACAGCGAAGGAAAACCAATAAAAAGAAGTTAGAGAGGAAGAAAACAAAGAAAAGCGCGGTTAGAGCAGCAGAAATCCAAGTGTGTCCCGGTGGCGCAGTGGTTAAAGACGCCGCCTTGCCACACTGGGGCCCGTAGTTCGAATCCCCCCTATGGCGCAAGTGGTAGAAGTGCTGCTCTGCTACACAGAGGCTCGAATCCCGGGAGCTGGACTCGATGATCTGTAAGGTCCCTTCCAACCAGCACGAAACTATGAAACTATGAAAAGCATGGTTAGAGTGGAGAAAAACCAAGAAAAGCTGGGTTAAAGTGGAGAAAAACCAAGAAAAGCGGGGTTAGAGGGGAGGAAAACCAAGGAAAGCGAGGTTAGAAAAGAGGAAAACCAAGAAAAGCGGGGTTAGAGCGGAGGAAAACCAAGAAAAACGGGGTTAGAGAGAAGGAAAACCGAGAAAACCGGGGTTAGAGCGGAGGAAAAGAAAGAAAAGTGAAGATAGAGGTGAGGAAAACCAAGAAAAGCGGGGTTAGTGCGGAGGAAAACCAAGAAAAGCGGAGATAGAACAGAAGAAAACCAGGAAAAGCGGGGTTAGAGTGGAGGAAAACCATGATAATCGGGGATAGAGCGAAGGAAAACCAAGAAAAAGGAGTTAGAGGAAGAATACAAAGAAAAGCGCGGTTAGAGCAGCAGAAATCCAAGAAAAGAATGGTTAGAGTGGAGAAAAACCCAGAAAAGCTGGTTTAGAGCGGAGGAAAACCAAGAAAAGCGAAGTTAGATAAGAGGAAAAACAAGAAAAATGATGTTAGAGAGGAGGAAAACAAAGATAAGCAGGGTTAGAGCGGAGGAAATCCAAGAAAAGCGAATTTAGAGCAGAGGAAAACCAAGAAAAGCTGGGTTAGAGCGGTGGAAAACCAAGAAAAGCGAGGTTCATGCGGATGAAAACCAAGATAATCGGGGTTAGAGCGGAGGAAAACCAATAAAAAGAAGTTAGGAAGAAAACAAAGAAAAGCGCGGTTAGAGCAGCAGAAATCCAAGTGTGCCCCGGTGGCGCAGTGGTTAAAGACGCCGCCTTGCAACACTGGGGCCCGTAGTTCGAATCCCCCCTATGGCGCAAGTGGTAGAAGTGCCGCTCTGCTACACAGAGGCTCGAATCCCGGGAGCTGGACTCGATGATCTGTAAGGTCCCTTCCAACCAGCACGAAACTATGAAACTATGAAAAGCATGGTTAGAGTGGAGGAAAACCAAGAAAAGCTGGGTTAAAGTGGAGGAAAACCAAGAAAAGCGAACTTAGAGCGGAGGAAAACCAAGAAAAGCGGAATAAGTGCAGAGGAAAACCAAGAAAAGCGGGGTTAGAGTGGAGGAAAACCAAGAAAAGCGAAGATAGAGCGGAGGAAAACCAAGAAAAGAGAGGTTAGAAAGGAGGAAAACCAAGAAAAGTGAAGTTAGAGCGGAGGAAAACCAAGAAAAGCGGGGTTAGAGCAGAGGAAAACCAAGAAAATCGGGTTTAGAGAGGAGGAAAAGCATGAAAAGCGGGGTTAGAGCGGAGGAAAAGAAAGAAAAGTGAAGTTAGAGGTGAGGAAAACCAAGAAAAGCGGGGATAGAGCGGAGGAAAACCAAGAAAAGCGAAGTTAGAGAAGAGGAATACCAAGAAAAATGATGTTAGAGAGGAGGAAAAGAAAGATAAGCAGGTTTAGAGCGGAGGAAAACCAAGAAAAGCGGGGTTAGTGTGGAGGAGAACCAAGAAAAGCGTTGTTAGAGCTGAGGAAAACCACGAAAATCGGGGTTAGAGCGGAGGAATGGCATGAAAAGCGAGGCTAGAGCGGAGGAAAACCAAGAAAAGAGGGGTTAGAGCGGAGGAAAAGAAAGAAAAGTGAAGATAGAAGTGAGAAAAATCAAGAAAAGAGGGGTTAGTGTGGAGGAAAACCAAGAAAAGCGAAGTTAGAGAAGAGGAATACCAAGAAAAATGATGTTAGAGAGGAGGAAAAGAAAGATAGCCAGGTTTAGAGCGGAGGATAACCAAGAAAAGCGGGGTTAGAGCGGAGGAAAACCAAGAAAAGCTGGGTTAGAGCAGAGGAAAACCAAGAAAAGCGGGGTTAGAAAGGAGGAAAACCAAGAAAAGTGAACTTAGAGCAGAGGAAAACCAAGAAAAGCTGGGTTAGAGCGGAGGAAAACGAAGAAAAGCGGGGTTAGTGTGGAGGAGAACCAAGAAAAGCAGGGTTAGAGCGGAGGAAAACCAAAAAAATCAGGTTTAGAGCGGAGGAAAAGCATGAAAAGCGGGGTTAGAGCGGAGGAAAACCAAGAAAAGTGAAGTTAGAGCGAAGGAAAACCGAGAAAAGCGGGGTTAGAGCGGAGGAAAACCAAGGAAAGTGAAGTTAGAGCGGAGGAAAACCAAGAAAAGCGGAGATAGAACGGAAGAAAACCAGGAAAAGCGGGGTTAGAGTGGAGGAAAACCATGATAATCGGGGATAGAGCGAAGGAAAACCAAGAAAAAGGAGTTAGAGGAAGAATACAAAGAAAAGCGTGGTTAGAGCAGCAGAAATCCAAGAAAAGAATGGTTAGAGTGGAGAAAAACCCAGAAAAGCTGGTTTAGAGCGGAGGAAAACCAAGAAAAGCGAAGTTCGATAAGAGGAAAACCAAGAAAAATGATGTTAGAGAGGAGGAAAACAAAGATAAGCAGGGTTAGAGCGGAGGAAATCCAAGAAAAGCGAAGTTAGAGCGGAGGAAAACCAAGAAAAGCTGGGTTAGAGCGGAGGAAAACCAAGAAAAGCGAGGTTCATGCGGATGAAAACCAAGAAATGCGGGGTTAGAGTGGAGGAAAACCAAGAAAAGCGGGGTTAGAGAGAAGGAAAACCAAGAAAAACGGGGTTAGAGCGGAGGAAAAGAAAGAAACGTTAAGTTAGAGGTGAGGAAAACCCAGAAAAGCGTGGATAGAGCGGAGGAAAACAAAGAAAAGCTGGGTTAGAGCGGAGGAAAACGAAGAAAAGCTGGGTTAGTGTGGAGGAGAACCAAGGAAAGCGGGGTTAGAGCGGAGGAAAACCAAGAAAATCGGGTTTAGAGCGGAGGAAAACCAAGAAAAGCGAGGTTCATGCGGATGAAAACCGAGAAAAGCGGGGTTAGAGCGGAGGAAAACCATGGAAAGTGAAGTTAGAGCGGAGGAAAGCCAAGAAAAGCGGGCTTAGATTGGAGGAAAACCAAGATAGTCGGGGTTACAGCGAAGGAAAACCAATAAAAAGAAGTTAGAGAGGAAGAAAACAAAGAAAAGCGCGGTTAGAGCAGCAGAAATCCAAGTGTGTCCCGGTGGCGCAGTGGTTAAAGACGCCGCCTTGCCACACTGGGGCCCGTAGTTCGAATCCCCCCTATGGCGCAAGTGGTAGAAGTGCTGCTCTGCTACACAGAGGCTCGAATCCCGGGAGCTGGACTCGATGATCTGTAAGGTCCCTTCCAACCAGCACGAAACTATGAAACTATGAAAAGCATGGTTAGAGTGGAGAAAAACCAAGAAAAGCTGGGTTAAAGTGGAGAAAAACCAAGAAAAGCGGGGTTAGAGGGGAGGAAAACCAAGGAAAGCGAGGTTAGAAAAGAGGAAAACCAAGAAAAGCGGGGTTAGAGCGGAGGAAAACCAAGAAAAACGGGGTTAGAGAGAAGGAAAACCGAGAAAACCGGGGTTAGAGCGGAGGAAAAGAAAGAAAAGTGAAGATAGAGGTGAGGAAAACCAAGAAAAGCGGGGTTAGTGCGGAGGAAAACCAAGAAAAGCGGAGATAGAACAGAAGAAAACCAGGAAAAGCGGGGTTAGAGTGGAGGAAAACCATGATAATCGGGGATAGAGCGAAGGAAAACCAAGAAAAAGGAGTTAGAGGAAGAATACAAAGAAAAGCGCGGTTAGAGCAGCAGAAATCCAAGAAAAGAATGGTTAGAGTGGAGAAAAACCCAGAAAAGCTGGTTTAGAGCGGAGGAAAACCAAGAAAAGCGAAGTTAGATAAGAGGAAAAACAAGAAAAATGATGTTAGAGAGGAGGAAAACAAAGATAAGCAGGGTTAGAGCGGAGGAAATCCAAGAAAAGCGAATTTAGAGCAGAGGAAAACCAAGAAAAGCTGGGTTAGAGCGGTGGAAAACCAAGAAAAGCGAGGTTCATGCGGATGAAAACCAAGATAATCGGGGTTAGAGCGGAGGAAAACCAATAAAAAGAAGTTAGGAAGAAAACAAAGAAAAGCGCGGTTAGAGCAGCAGAAATCCAAGTGTGCCCCGGTGGCGCAGTGGTTAAAGACGCCGCCTTGCAACACTGGGGCCCGTAGTTCGAATCCCCCCTATGGCGCAAGTGGTAGAAGTGCCGCTCTGCTACACAGAGGCTCGAATCCCGGGAGCTGGACTCGATGATCTGTAAGGTCCCTTCCAACCAGCACGAAACTATGAAACTATGAAAAGCATGGTTAGAGTGGAGGAAAACCAAGAAAAGCTGGGTTAAAGTGGAGGAAAACCAAGAAAAGCGAACTTAGAGCGGAGGAAAACCAAGAAAAGCGGAATAAGTGCAGAGGAAAACCAAGAAAAGCGGGGGTTAGAGTGGAGGAAAACCAAGAAAAGCGAAGATAGAGCGGAGGAAAACCAAGAAAAGAGAGGTTAGAAAGGAGGAAAACCAAGAAAAGTGAAGTTAGAGCGGAGGAAAACCAAGAAAAGCGGGGTTAGAGCAGAGGAAAACCAAGAAAATCGGGTTTAGAGAGGAGGAAAAGCATGAAAAGCGGGGTTAGAGCGGAGGAAAAGAAAGAAAAGTGAAGTTAGAGGTGAGGAAAACCAAGAAAAGCGGGGATAGAGCGGAGGAAAACCAAGAAAAGCGAAGTTAGAGAAGAGGAATACCAAGAAAAATGATGTTAGAGAGGAGGAAAAGAAAGATAAGCAGGTTTAGAGCGGAGGAAAACCAAGAAAAGCGGGGTTAGTGTGGAGGAGAACCAAGAAAAGCGTTGTTAGAGCTGAGGAAAACCACGAAAATCGGGGTTAGAGCGGAGGAATGGCATGAAAAGCGAGGCTAGAGCGGAGGAAAACCAAGAAAAGAGGGGTTAGAGCGGAGGAAAAGAAAGAAAAGTGAAGATAGAAGTGAGAAAAATCAAGAAAAGAGGGGTTAGTGTGGAGGAAAACCAAGAAAAGCGAAGTTAGAGAAGAGGAATACCAAGAAAAATGATGTTAGAGAGGAGGAAAAGAAAGATAGCCAGGTTTAGAGCGGAGGATAACCAAGAAAAGCGGGGTTAGAGCGGAGGAAAACCAAGAAAAGCTGGGTTAGAGCAGAGGAAAACCAAGAAAAGCGGGGTTAGAAAGGAGGAAAACCAAGAAAAGTGAACTTAGAGCAGAGGAAAACCAAGAAAAGCTGGGTTAGAGCGGAGGAAAACGAAGAAAAGCGGGGTTAGTGTGGAGGAGAACCAAGAAAAGCGGGGTTAGAGCGGAGGAAAACCAAAAAAATCGGGTTTAGAGCGGAGGAAAAGCATGAAAAGCGGGGTTAGAGCGGAGGAAAACCAAGAAAAGTGAAGTTAGAGCGAAGGAAAACCGAGAAAAGCGGGGTTAGAGCGGAGGAAAACCAAGGAAAGTGAAGTTAGAGCGGAGGAAAACCAAGAAAAGCGGAGATAGAACGGAAGAAAACCAGGAAAAGCGGGGTTAGAGTGGAGGAAAACCATGATAATCGGGGATAGAGCGAAGGAAAACCAAGAAAAAGGAGTTAGAGGAAGAATACAAAGAAAAGCGTGGTTAGAGCAGCAGAAATCCAAGAAAAGAATGGTTAGAGTGGAGAAAAACCCAGAAAAGCTGGTTTAGAGCGGAGGAAAACCAAGAAAAGCGAAGTTCGATAAGAGGAAAACCAAGAAAAATGATGTTAGAGAGGAGGAAAACAAAGATAAGCAGGGTTAGAGCGGAGGAAATCCAAGAAAAGCGAAGTTAGAGCGGAGGAAAACCAAGAAAAGCTGGGTTAGAGCGGAGGAAAACCAAGAAAAGCGAGGTTCATGCGGATGAAAACCAAGAAATGCGGGGTTAGAGTGGAGGAAAACCAAGAAAAGCGGGGTTAGAGAGAAGGAAAACCAAGAAAAACGGGGTTAGAGCGGAGGAAAAGAAAGAAACGTTAAGTTAGAGGTGAGGAAAACCCAGAAAAGCGTGGATAGAGCGGAGGAAAACAAAGAAAAGCTGGGTTAGAGCGGAGGAAAACGAAGAAAAGCTGGGTTAGTGTGGAGGAGAACCAAGGAAAGCGGGGTTAGAGCGGAGGAAAACCAAGAAAATCGGGTTTAGAGCGGAGGAAAACCAAGAAAAGCGAGGTTCATGCGGATGAAAACCGAGAAAAGCGGGGTTAGAGCGGAGGAAAACCATGGAAAGTGAAGTTAGAGCGGAGGAAAGCCAAGAAAAGCGGGCTTAGATTGGAGGAAAACCAAGATAGTCGGGGTTACAGCGAAGGAAAACCAATAAAAAGAAGTTAGAGAGGAAGAAAACAAAGAAAAGCGCGGTTAGAGCAGCAGAAATCCAAGTGTGTCCCGGTGGCGCAGTGGTTAAAGACGCCGCCTTGCTACACTGGGGCCCGTAGTTCGAATCCCCCCTATGGCGCAAGTGGTAGAAGTGCTGCTCTGCTACACAGAGGCTCGAATCCCGGGAGCTGGACTCGATGATCTGTAAGGTCCCTTCCAACCAGCACGAAACTATGAAACTATGAAAAGCATGGTTAGAGTGGAGAAAAACCAAGAAAAGCTGGGTTAAAGTGGAGAAAAACCAAGAAAAGCGGGGTTAGAGGGGAGGAAAACCAAGAAAAGCGGGGTTAGAGCGGAGGAAAACCAAGAAAAGCGGGGTTAGAGCGGAGGAAAACCAAGAAAAACGGGGTTAGAGAGAAGGAAAACCGAGAAAACCGGGGTTAGAGCGGAGGAAAAGAAAGAAAAGTGAAGATAGAGGTGAGGAAAACCAAGAAAAGCGGGGTTAGTGCGGAGGAAAACCAAGAAAAGCGGAGATAGAACAGAAGAAAACCAGGAAAAGCGGGGTTAGAGTGGAGGAAAACCATGATAATCGGGGATAGAGCGAAGGAAAACCAAGAAAAAGGAGTTAGAGGAAGAATACAAAGAAAAGCGCGGTTAGAGCAGCAGAAATCCAAGAAAAGAATGGTTAGAGTGGAGAAAAACCCAGAAAAGCTGGTTTAGAGCGGAGGAAAACCAAGAAAAGCGAAGTTAGATAAGAGGAAAAACAAGAAAAATGATGTTAGAGAGGAGGAAAACAAAGATAAGCAGGGTTAGAGCGGAGGAAAACCAAGAAAAGCGAATTTAGAGCAGAGGAAAACCAAGAAAAGCTGGGTTAGAGCGGTGGAAAACCAAGAAAAGCGAGGTTCATGCGGATGAAAACCAAGATAATCGGGGTTAGAGCGGAGGAAAACCAATAAAAAGAAGTTAGGAAGAAAACAAAGAAAAGCGCGGTTAGAGCAGCAGAAATCCAAGTGTGCCCCGGTGGCGCAGTGGTTAAAGACGCCGCCTTGCAACACTGGGGCCCGTAGTTCGAATCCCCCCTATGGCGCAAGTGGTAGAAGTGCCGCTCTGCTACACAGAGGCTCGAATCCCGGGAGCTGGACTCGATGATCTGTAAGGTCCCTTCCAACCAGCACGAAACTATGAAACTATGAAAAGCATGGTTAGAGTGGAGGAAAACCAAGAAAAGCTGGGTTAAAGTGGAGGAAAACCAAGAAAAGCGAACTTAGAGCGGAGGAAAACCAAGAAAAGCGGAATAAGTGCAGAGGAAAACCAAGAAAAGCGGGGTTAGAGTGGAGGAAAACCAAGAAAAGCGAAGATAGAGCGGAGGAAAACCAAGAAAAGAGAGGTTAGAAAGGAGGAAAACCAAGAAAAGTGAAGTTAGAGCGGAGGAAAACCAAGAAAAGCGGGGTTAGAGCAGAGGAAAACCAAGAAAATCGGGTTTAGAGAGGAGGAAAAGCATGAAAAGCGGGGTTAGAGCGGAGGAAAAGAAAGAAAAGTGAAGTTAGAGGTGAGGAAAACCAAGAAAAGCGGGGATAGAGCGGAGGAAAACCAAGAAAAGCGAAGTTAGAGAAGAGGAATACCAAGAAAAATGATGTTAGAGAGGAGGAAAAGAAAGATAAGCAGGTTTAGAGCGGAGGAAAACCAAGAAAAGCGGGGTTAGTGTGGAGGAGAACCAAGAAAAGCGTTGTTAGAGCTGAGGAAAACCACGAAAATCGGGGTTAGAGCGGAGGAATGGCATGAAAAGCGAGGCTAGAGCGGAGGAAAACCAAGAAAAGAGGGGTTAGAGCGGAGGAAAAGAAAGAAAAGTGAAGATAGAAGTGAGAAAAATCAAGAAAAGAGGGGTTAGTGTGGAGGAAAACCAAGAAAAGCGAAGTTAGAGAAGAGGAATACCAAGAAAAATGATGTTAGAGAGGAGGAAAAGAAAGATAGCCAGGTTTAGAGCGGAGGATAACCAAGAAAAGCGGGGTTAGAGCGGAGGAAAACCAAGAAAAGCTGGGTTAGAGCAGAGGAAAACCAAGAAAAGCGGGGTTAGAAAGGAGGAAAACCAAGAAAAGTGAACTTAGAGCAGAGGAAAACCAAGAAAAGCTGGGTTAGAGCGGAGGAAAACGAAGAAAAGCGGGGTTAGTGTGGAGGAGAACCAAGAAAAGCGGGGTTAGAGCGGAGGAAAACCAAAAAAATCAGGTTTAGAGCGGAGGAAAAGCATGAAAAGCGGGGTTAGAGCGGAGGAAAACCAAGAAAAGTGAAGTTAGAGCGAAGGAAAACCGAGAAAAGCGGGGTTAGAGCGGAGGAAAACCAAGGAAAGTGAAGTTAGAGCGGAGGAAAACCAAGAAAAGCGGAGATAGAACGGAAGAAAACCAGGAAAAGCGGGGTTAGAGTGGAGGAAAACCATGATAATCGGGGATAGAGCGAAGGAAAACCAAGAAAAAGGAGTTAGAGGAAGAATACAAAGAAAAGCGTGGTTAGAGCAGCAGAAATCCAAGAAAAGAATGGTTAGAGTGGAGAAAAACCCAGAAAAGCTGGTTTAGAGCGGAGGAAAACCAAGAAAAGCGAAGTTCGATAAGAGGAAAACCAAGAAAAATGATGTTAGAGAGGAGGAAAACAAAGATAAGCAGGGTTAGAGCGGAGGAAATCCAAGAAAAGCGAAGTTAGAGCGGAGGAAAACCAAGAAAAGCTGGGTTAGAGCGGAGGAAAACCAAGAAAAGCGAGGTTCATGCGGATGAAAACCAAGAAATGCGGGGTTAGAGTGGAGGAAAACCAAGAAAAGCGGGGTTAGAGAGAAGGAAAACCAAGAAAAACGGGGTTAGAGCGGAGGAAAAGAAAGAAACGTTAAGTTAGAGGTGAGGAAAACCCAGAAAAGCGTGGATAGAGCGGAGGAAAACAAAGAAAAGCTGGGTTAGAGCGGAGGAAAACGAAGAAAAGCTGGGTTAGTGTGGAGGAGAACCAAGGAAAGCGGGGTTAGAGCGGAGGAAAACCAAGAAAATCGGGTTTAGAGCGGAGGAAAACCAAGAAAAGCGAGGTTCATGCGGATGAAAACCGAGAAAAGCGGGGTTAGAGCGGAGGAAAACCATGGAAAGTGAAGTTAGAGCGGAGGAAAGCCAAGAAAAGCGGGCTTAGATTGGAGGAAAACCAAGATAGTCGGGGTTACAGCGAAGGAAAACCAATAAAAAGAAGTTAGAGAGGAAGAAAACAAAGAAAAGCGCGGTTAGAGCAGCAGAAATCCAAGTGTGTCCCGGTGGCGCAGTGGTTAAAGACGCCGCCTTGCCACACTGGGGCCCGTAGTTCGAATCCCCCCTATGGCGCAAGTGGTAGAAGTGCCGCTCTGCTACACAGAGGCTCGAATCCCGGGAGCTGGACTCGATGATCTGTAAGGTCCCTTCCAACCAGCACGAAACTATGAAACTATGAAAAGCATGGTTAGAGTGGAGAAAAACCAAGAAAAGCTGGGTTAAAGTGGAGAAAAACCAAGAAAAGCGGGGTTAGAGGGGAGGAAAACCAAGGAAAGCGAGGTTAGAAAAGAGGAAAACCAAGAAAAGCGGGGTTAGAGCGGAGGAAAACCAAGAAAAGTGGGGTTAGAGAGAAGGAAAACCGAGAAAACCGGGGTTAGAGCGGAGGAAAAGAAAGAAAAGTGAAGATAGAGGTGAGGAAAACCAAGAAAAGCGGGGTTAGTGCGGAGGAAAACCAAGAAAAGCGGAGATAGAACAGAAGAAAACCAGGAAAAGCGGGGTTAGAGTGGAGGAAAACCATGATAATCGGGGATAGAGCGAAGGAAAACCAAGAAAAAGGAGTTAGAGGAAGAATACAAAGAAAAGCGCGGTTAGAGCAGCAGAAATCCAAGAAAAGAATGGTTAGAGTGGAGAAAAACCCAGAAAAGCTGGTTTAGAGCGGAGGAAAACCAAGAAAAGCGAAGTTAGATAAGAGGAAAAACAAGAAAAATGATGTTAGAGAGGAGGAAAACAAAGATAAGCAGGGTTAGAGCGGAGGAAATCCAAGAAAAGCGAATTTAGAGCAGAGGAAAACCAAGAAAAGCTGGGTTAGAGCGGTGGAAAACCAAGAAAAGCGAGGTTCATGCGGATGAAAACCAAGATAATCGGGGTTAGAGCGGAGGAAAACCAATAAAAAGAAGTTAGGAAGAAAACAAAGAAAAGCGCGGTTAGAGCAGCAGAAATCCAAGTGTGCCCCGGTGGCGCAGTGGTTAAAGACGCCGCCTTGCAACACTGGGGCCCGTAGTTCGAATCCCCCCTATGGCGCAAGTGGTAGAAGTGCCGCTCTGCTACACAGAGGCTCGAATCCCGGGAGCTGGACTCGATGATCTGTAAGGTCCCTTCCAACCAGCACGAAACTATGAAACTATGAAAAGCATGGTTAGAGTGGAGGAAAACCAAGAAAAGCTGGGTTAAAGTGGAGGAAAACCAAGAAAAGCGAACTTAGAGCGGAGGAAAACCAAGAAAAGCGGAATAAGTGCAGAGGAAAACCAAGAAAAGCGGGGTTAGAGTGGAGGAAAACCAAGAAAAGCGAAGATAGAGCGGAGGAAAACCAAGAAAAGAGAGGTTAGAAAGGAGGAAAACCAAGAAAAGTGAAGTTAGAGCGGAGGAAAACCAAGAAAAGCGGGGTTAGAGCAGAGGAAAACCAAGAAAATCGGGTTTAGAGAGGAGGAAAAGCATGAAAAGCGGGGTTAGAGCGGAGGAAAAGAAAGAAAAGTGAAGTTAGAGGTGAGGAAAACCAAGAAAAGCGGGGATAGAGCGGAGGAAAACCAAGAAAAGCGAAGTTAGAGAAGAGGAATACCAAGAAAAATGATGTTAGAGAGGAGGAAAAGAAAGATAAGCAGGTTTAGAGCGGAGGAAAACCAAGAAAAGCGGGGTTAGTGTGGAGGAGAACCAAGAAAAGCGTTGTTAGAGCTGAGGAAAACCACGAAAATCGGGGTTAGAGCGGAGGAATGGCATGAAAAGCGAGGCTAGAGCGGAGGAAAACCAAGAAAAGAGGGGTTAGAGCGGAGGAAAAGAAAGAAAAGTGAAGATAGAAGTGAGAAAAATCAAGAAAAGAGGGGTTAGTGTGGAGGAAAACCAAGAAAAGCGAAGTTAGAGAAGAGGAATACCAAGAAAAATGATGTTAGAGAGGAGGAAAAGAAAGATAGCCAGGTTTAGAGCGGAGGATAACCAAGAAAAGCGGGGTTAGAGCGGAGGAAAACCAAGAAAAGCTGGGTTAGAGCAGAGGAAAACCAAGAAAAGCGGGGTTAGAAAGGAGGAAAACCAAGAAAAGTGAACTTAGAGCAGAGGAAAACCAAGAAAAGCTGGGTTAGAGCGGAGGAAAACGAAGAAAAGCGGGGTTAGTGTGGAGGAGAACCAAGAAAAGCGGGGTTAGAGCGGAGGAAAACCAAAAAAATCAGGTTTAGAGCGGAGGAAAAGCATGAAAAGCGGGGTTAGAGCGGAGGAAAACCAAGAAAAGTGAAGTTAGAGCGAAGGAAAACCGAGAAAAGCGGGGTTAGAGCGGAGGAAAACCAAGGAAAGTGAAGTTAGAGCGGAGGAAAACCAAGAAAAGCGGAGATAGAACGGAAGAAAACCAGGAAAAGCGGGGTTAGAGTGGAGGAAAACCATGATAATCGGGGATAGAGCGAAGGAAAACCAAGAAAAAGGAGTTAGAGGAAGAATACAAAGAAAAGCGTGGTTAGAGCAGCAGAAATCCAAGAAAAGAATGGTTAGAGTGGAGAAAAACCCAGAAAAGCTGGTTTAGAGCGGAGGAAAACCAAGAAAAGCGAAGTTCGATAAGAGGAAAACCAAGAAAAATGATGTTAGAGAGGAGGAAAACAAAGATAAGCAGGGTTAGAGCGGAGGAAATCCAAGAAAAGCGAAGTTAGAGCGGAGGAAAACCAAGAAAAGCTGGGTTAGAGCGGAGGAAAACCAAGAAAAGCGGGGTTCATGCGGATGAAAACCAAGAAATGCGGGGTTAGAGTGGAGGAAAACCAAGAAAAGCGGGGTTAGAGAGAAGGAAAACCAAGAAAAACGGGGTTAGAGCGGAGGAAAAGAAAGAAACGTTAAGTTAGAGGTGAGGAAAACCCAGAAAAGCGTGGATAGAGCGGAGGAAAACAAAGAAAAGCTGGGTTAGAGCGGAGGAAAACGAAGAAAAGCTGGGTTAGTGTGGAGGAGAACCAAGGAAAGCGGGGTTAGAGCGGAGGAAAACCAAGAAAATCGGGTTTAGAGCGGAGGAAAACCAAGAAAAGCGAGGTTCATGCGGATGAAAACCGAGAAAAGCGGGGTTAGAGCGGAGGAAAACCATGGAAAGTGAAGTTAGAGCGGAGGAAAGCCAAGAAAAGCGGGCTTAGATTGGAGGAAAACCAAGATAGTCGGGGTTACAGCGAAGGAAAACCAATAAAAAGAAGTTAGAGAGGAAGAAAACAAAGAAAAGCGCGGTTAGAGCAGCAGAAATCCAAGTGTGTCCCGGTGGCGCAGTGGTTAAAGACGCCGCCTTGCCACACTGGGGCCCGTAGTTCGAATCCCCCCTATGGCGCAAGTGGTAGAAGTGCCGCTCTGCTACACAGAGGCTCGAATCCCGGGAGCTGGAGTCGATGATCTGTAAGGTCCCTTCCAACCAGCACGAAACTATGAAACTATGAAAAGCATGGTTAGAGTGGAGAAAAACCAAGAAAAGCTGGGTTAAAGTGGAGAAAAACCAAGAAAAGCGGGGTTAGAGGGGAGGAAAACCAAGGAAAGCGAGGTTAGAAAAGAGGAAAACCAAGAAAAGCGGGGTTAGAGCGGAGGAAAACCAAGAAAAACGGGGTTAGAGAGAAGGAAAACCGAGAAAACCGGGGTTAGAGCGGAGGAAAAGAAAGACAAGTGAAGATAGAGGTGAGGAAAACCAAGAAAAGCGGGGTTAGTGCGGAGGAAAACCAAGAAAAGCGGAGATAGAACGGAAGAAAACCAGGAAAAGCGGGGTTAGAGTGGAGGAAAACCATGATAATCGGGGATAGAGCGAAGGAAAACCAAGAAAAAGGAGTTAGAGGAAGAATACAAAGAAAAGCGTGGTTAGAGCAGCAGAAATCCAAGAAAAGAATGGTTAGAGTGGAGAAAAACCCAGAAAAGCTGGTTTAGAGCGGAGGAAAACCAAGAAAAGCGAAGTTCGATAAGAGGAAAACCAAGAAAAATGATGTTAGAGAGGAGGAAAACAAAGATAAGCAGGGTTAGAGCGGAGGAAATCCAAGAAAAGCGAAGTTAGAGCGGAGGAAAACCAAGAAAAGCTGGGTTAGAGCGGAGGAAAACCAAGAAAAGCGAGGTTCATGCGGATGAAAACCAAGAAATGCGGGGTTAGAGTGGAGGAAAACCAAGAAAAGCAGAGTTAGAACGGAAGAAAACCAAGAAAAGCGGGTTAGAGAGCAGGAAAACCAAGATAATCGGGGTTAGAGCGGAGGAAAACCAATAAAAAGAAGTTAGGAAGAAAACAAAGAAAAGCGCGGTTAGAGCAGCAGAAATCCAAGTGTGCCCCGGTGGCGCAGTGGTTAAAGACACCGCCTTGCAACACTGGGGCCCGTAGTTCGAATCCCCCCTATGGCGCAAGTGGTAGAAGTGCCGCTCTGCTACACAGAGGCTCGAATCCCGGGAGCTGGACTCGATGATCTGTAAGGTCCCTTCCAACCAGCACGAAACTATGAAACTATGAAAAGCATGGTTAGAGTGGAGAAAAACCAAGAAAAGCTGGGTTAAAGTGGAGAAAAACCAAGAAAAGCGGGGTTAGAGGGGAGGAAAACCAAGGAAAGCGAGGTTAGAAAAGAGGAAAACCAAGAAAAGCGGGGTTAGAGCGGAGGAAAACCAAGAAAAGTGGGGTTAGAGAGAAGGAAAACCGAGAAAACCGGGGTTAGAGCGGAGGAAAAGAAAGTGAAGTTAGAGGTGAGGAAAACCAAGAAAAGCGGGGTTAGAGCGGAGTAAGACCAATAAATGCTGGGTTAGAGCGAAGGAAATCTAGGAAATGCATAGTTAGAGCGGAGGAAAACCAAGAAAAGCGAGGTTCATGCGGGTCAAAACCAAGAATGGCGGGGTTAGAGCGGAGGAAAACAAAGAAAAGCAGAATTAGAACGGAAGAAAACCAAGAAAAGCGGGGTTAGAGTGGAGGAAAACCAAGATAATCAGGGTTAGAGTGGAGGAAAAGAAAGGAAAGTGAAGTTAGAGGTGAGGAAAACCAAGAGAAGCGGGGATAGAGCAGAAGAAAACCAGTAAAAGCTGGGTTAGAGTGGAGGAAAACCAAGATAATCGGGGTTAGAGTGGAGGAAAAGAAAGAAAAGTGAAGTTAGAGGTGAGGAAAACCTTGAAATGCGGGGATAGAGCGGAGGAAAACCAAGAAAAGCGAAGTTAGAGAAGAGGAATACCAAGAAAAATGATGTTAGAGAGGAGGAAAAGAATGATAAGCAGGTTTAGAGCGGAGGAAAACCAAGAAAAGCAAACTTAGAGCGGAGGAAAACCAAGAAAAGCGGAATAAGTGCAGAGGAAAACAAAGAAAAGTGGGGTTAGAGCGGAGGAAAAACAAGAAAAGCGAAGATAGAGCGGAGGAAAACCAAGAAAAGAGGTGTTAGAGCGGAGGAAAAGAAAGAAAAGTGAAGATAGAAGTGAGGAAAACCAAGAAAAGACGGGATAGAGAGGAGGAAAACCAAGAAAAGCGAAGTTAGAGAAGAGGAATACCAAGAAAAATGATGTTAGAGAGGAGGAAAAGAAAGATAGCCAGGTTTAGAGCGGAGGATAACCAAGAAAAGCGAAGTTAGAGCGGAGGAAAACCAAGAAAAGCGGGGTTATAGCGCAGGAAAACCAAGAAAAGCTGGGTTAGAGCAGAGGAAAACCAAGAAAAGCGGGGTTAGAAAGGAGGAAAACCAAGAAAAGTGATTTTAGAGCAGAGGAAAACCAAGAAAAGCGGAATAAGTGCGGAGGAAAACCAAGAAATGAGGAATACGTGCTGAGGAAAACCAAGAAAAGCAGGGTTAGAGCGGAGGAAAACAAAGAAAAGCTGGGATAGAGCGGAGGAAAACCAAGAAAAGCGGGGTTAGAAAGGAGGAAAACCAAGAAAAGCGGGGTTAGAGAGAAGGAAAACCAAGAAAAACGGGGTTAGAGCGGAGGAAAAGAAAGAAACGGTAAGTTAGAGGTGATGAAAACCCAGAAAAGCGTGGATAGAGCGGAGGAAAACAAAGAAAAGCTGGGTTAGAGCGGAGGAAAACGAAGAAAAGCGGGGTTAGTGTGGAGGAGAACCAAGAAAAGCGGGGTTAGAGCGGAGGAAAACCAAGAAAATCGGGTTTAGAGCGGAGGAAAAGCATGAAAAACGGGGTTAGAGCGGAGGAAAACCATGGAAAGTGAAGTTAGAGCGGAGGAAAACCGAGAAAAGCGGGGTTAGAGCGGAGGAAAACCAAGATAGTCGGGGTTACAGCGAAGGAAAACCAATAAAAAGAAGTTAGAGAGGAAGAAAACAAAGAAAAGCGCGGTTAGAGCAGCAGAAATCCAAGTGTGCCCCTGTGGCGCAGTGGTTAAAGACACCGCCTTGCAACACTGGGGCCCGCAGTTCGAATCCCCCCTATGGCGCAAGTGGTAGAAGTGCCGCTCTGCTACACAGAGGCTCGAATCCCGGGAGCTGGACTCGATGATCTGTAAGGTCCCTTCCAACCAGCACGAAACTATGAAACTATGAAAAGCATGGTTAGAGTGGAGAAAAACCAAGAAAAGCTGGGTTAAAGTGGAGAAAAACCAAGAAAAGCGGGGTTAGAGGGGAGGAAAACCAAGGAAAGCGAGGTTAGAAAAGAGGAAAACCAAGAAAAGCGAAGTTAGAGCGGAGGAAAACCAAGAAAAACGGGGTTAGAGAGAAGGAAAACCGAGAAAACCGGGGTTAGAGCGGAGGAAAAGAAAGAAAAGTGAAGATAGAGGTGAGGAAAACCAAGAAAAGCGGGGATAGAGCGGAGGAAAACCACGAAAAGCGAAGTTAGAGAAGAGGAATACCAAGAAAAATGATGTTAGGGAGGAGGAAAAGAAAGATAAGCAGGTTTAGAGCGGAGGAAAACCAAGAAAAGCGAACTTAGAGCGGAGGAAAACAAAGAAAAGCGGAATAAGTGCAGAGGAAAACAAAGAAAAGCGAGGTTAGAGCGGAGGAAAACCAAGAAATGCGGGGTTAGAGCGGAGGAAAACCAAGATAAGCGGGGTTAGAGAGAAAAAAAACCAAGAAAAACGGGGTTAGAGCGGAGGAAAAGAAAGAAAAGGTAAGTTAGAGGTGAGGAAAACCAAGAAAAGCGAGGATAGAGCGGAGGAAAACAAAGAAAAGCTGGGTTAGAGCGGACGAAAACGAAGAAAAGCGGGGTTAGTGTGGAGGAGATCCAAGAAAAGCGGGTTTAGAGCGGAGGAAAACCAAGAAAAGCGAGGTTAATGCGGATGAAAACCAAGAAATGCGGGGTTAGAGTGGAGGAAAACCAAGAAAAGCAGAGTTAGAACGGAAGAAAACCAAGAAAAGAGGGGTTAGAGAGGAGGAAAACCAAGATAATAGGGGTTAGAGTGGAGGAAAACCAATAAAAAGAAGTTAGACAGAAGGAAAAGCATGAAAAGCGCGGTTAGAGAAGGAGAAATACAAGAAAAGCATGGTTAGAGTGGAGAAAAACCAAGAAAAGCTGGGTTAGAGTGGAGAAAAACAAAGAAAAGCGGGGTTAGAGCGGAGGAAAACCAAGAAAAGTGAAGTTAGAGCGGAGGAAAACCAATAAAAGCGGGGTTAGTGCAGTGTAAAACCAAGAAAAGCGGGGTTAGTGCGGAGGAAAACCAAGAAAAGTGAAGTTAGAGCGGAGGAATACCAAGAAAAGCGAAGTTAGAGCAAAGTAAAACGAAGGAAAGCAAAGTTAGATTGGAGGAAACCCAAGAAAAGCGGGGTTAGAGTGGAGGAAATCCAAAAAAAGCGGGGTTAGAGCGGAGAAAAAGCAAGAAAAGCGGGATTAGAGCGGAGGAAAACAAAGAAAAGCGGACTTAGAACGGAAGAAAACCAAGAAAAGTGAAGTTAGAGCGGAGGAAAACCAAGAAAAGCGGGGTTAGTAAGGAGGAAAACCAAGAAAAGCGAGGTTCATGCGGATGAAAACCGAGAAAAGCGGGGTTAGAGCGGAGGAAAACCATGGAAAGTGAAGTTAGAGCGGAGGAAAGCCAAGAAAAGCGGGCTTAGATTGGAGGAAAACCAAGATAGTCGGGGTTACAGCGAAGGAAAACCAATAAAAAGAAGTTAGAGAGGAAGAAAACAAAAAAAAGCGCGGTTAGAGCAGCAGAAATCCAAGTGTGCCCCGGTGGCGCAGTGGTTAAAGACGCCGCCTTGCAACACTGGGGCCCGTAGTTCGAATCCCCCCTATGGCGCAAGTGGTAGAAGTGCCGCTCTGCTACACAGAGGCTCGAATCCCGGGAGCTGGACTCGATGATCTGTAAGGTCCCTTCCAACCAGCACGAAACTATGAAACTATGAAAAGCATGGTTAGAGTGGAGAAAAACCAAGAAAAGCTGGGTTAAAGTGGAGAAAAACCAAGATAATCGGGGTTAGAGCAGAGAAAAACCAAGGAAAGCGAGGTTAGAAAAGAGGAAAACCAAGAAAAGTGAAGTTAGAGCGGAGGAAAACCAAGAAAAGCGGGGTTAGAGAGAAGGAAAACCGAGAAAACCGGGGTTAGAGCGGAGGAAAAGAAAGAAAAGTGAAGATAGAGGTGAGGAAAACCAAGAAAAGCGGGGATAGAGCGGAGGAAAACCAAGAAAAGCGAAGTTAGAGAAGAGGAATTCCAAGAAAAATGATGTTAGAGAGGAGGAAAAGAAAGATAAGCAGGTTTAGAGCGGAGGAAAACCAAGAAAAGCGAACTTAGAGCGGAGGAAAACCAAGAAAAGCGGAATAAGTGCAGAGGAAAACAAAGAAAAGCGGGGTTAGAGCAGAGGAAAACCAAGAAAAGCGGGGTTAGAGCGGAGGAAAACCAAGAAAAGCTGGGTTACAGCAGAGGAAAACCAAGAAAAGCGGGGTTAGAAAGGAGGAAAACCAAGAAAAGTGATCTTAGAGCAGAGGAAAACCAAGAAAAGCGGAATAAGTGCGGAGGAAAACCAAGAAATGAGGAATAAGTGCTGAGGAAAACCAAGAAAAGCAGGGTTAGAGCGGAGGAAAACAAAGAAAAGCTGGGATAGAGCGGAGGAAAACCAAGAAAAGCGGGGTTAGAGCCAAGGAAAACCAAGATAAGCGGGGTTAGAGAGAAAAAAAACCAAGAAAAACGGGGTTAGAGCGGAGGAAAAGAAAGAAAAGGTAAGTTAGAGGTGAGGAAAACCAAGAAAAGCGGGGATAGAGCGGAGGAAAACAAAGAAAAGCTGGGTTAGAGCGGACGAAAACGAAGAAAAGCGGGGTTAGTGTGGAGGAGAACCAAGAAAAGCGGGTTTAGAGCGGAGGAAAACCAAAAAAATCGGGTTTAGAGCGGAGGAAAACCAAGTAAAGCGGGGTTAGAGCGGAGGAAAACCAAGAAAAGTGAAGTTAGAGCGGAGGAAAACCGAGAAAAGCGGGGTTAGAGCAGAGGAAAACCAAGGAAAGTGAAGTTAGAGCGGAGGAAAGCCAAGAAAAGCGGGCTTAGATTGGAGGAAAACCAAGATAGTCGGGGTTACAGCGAAGGAAAACCAATAAAAAGAAGTTAGAGAGGAAGAAAACAAAGAAAAGCGCGGTTAGAGCAGCAAAAATCCAAGAAAAGTATGGTTAGAGTGGAGAAAAACCAAGAAAAGCAGGGTTAGAGCGGAGGAAAACCAAGAAAAGCGAAGATAGAGCGGAGGAAAACCAAGAAAAGAGAGGTTAGAAAGGAGGAAAACCAAGAAAAGTGAAGTTAGAGCGGAGGAAAACCAAGAAAAGCGGGGTTAGAGCAGAGGAAAACCAAGAAAATCGGGTTTAGAGAGGAGGAAAAGCATGAAAAGCGGGGTTAGAGCGGAGGAAAAGAAAGAAAAGTGAAGTTAGAGGTGAGGAAAACCAAGAAAAGCGAAGATAGAGCGGAGGAAAACCAAGAAAAGCGAAGTTAGAGAAGAGGAATACCAAGAAAAATGATATTAGAGAGGAGGAAAAGAAAGATAAGCAGGTTTAGAGCGGAGGAAAACCAAGAAAAGCGGGGTTAGTGTGGAGGAGAACCAAGAAAAGTGTTGTTAGAGCTGAGGAAAACCACGAAAATCGGGGTTAGAGCGGAGGAATGGCATGAAAAGCGAGGCTAGAGCGGAGGAAAACCAAGAAAAGAGGGGTTAGAGCGGAGGAAAAGAAAGAAAAGTGAAGATAGAAGTGAGAAAAATCAAGAAAAGAGGGGTTAGTGTGGAGGAAAACCAAGAAAAGCGAAGTTAGAGAAGAGGAATACCAAGAAAAATGATGTTAGAGAGGAGGAAAAGAAAGATAGCCAGGTTTAGAGCGGAGGATAACCAAGAAAAGCGGGGTTAGAGCGGAGGAAAACCAAGAAAAGCTGGGTTAGAGCAGAGGAAAACCAAGAAAAGCGGGGTTAGAAAGGAGGAAAACCAAGAAAAGTGAACTTAGAGCAGAGGAAAACCAAGAAAAGCTGGGTTAGAGCGGAGGAAAACGAAGAAAAGCGGGGTTAGTGTGGAGGAGAACCAAGAAAAGCGGGGTTAGAGCGGAGGAAAACCAAAAAAATCGGGTTTAGAGCGGAGGAAAAGCATGAAAAGCGGGGTTAGAGCGGAGGAAAACCAAGAAAAGTGAAGTTAGAGCGAAGGAAAACCGAGAAAAGCGGGGTTAGAGCGGAGGAAAACCAAGAAAAGCGGAGATAGAACGGAAGAAAACCAGGAAAAGCGGGGTTAGAGTGGAGGAAAACCATGATAATCAGGGATAGAGCGAAGGAAAACCAAGAAAAAGGAGTTAGAGGAAGAATACAAAGAAAAGCGTGGTTAGAGCAGCAGAAATCCAAGAAAAGAATGGTTAGAGTGGAGAAAAACCCAGAAAAGCTGGTTTAGAGCGGAGGAAAACCAAGAAAAGCGAAGTTCGATAAGAGGAAAACCAAGAAAAATGATGTTAGAGAGGAGGAAAAGAAAGATAAGCAGGTTTAGAGCGGAGGAAAACCAAGAAAAGCGAACTTAGAGCGGAGGAAAACCAAGAAAAGCGGAATAAGTGCAGAGGAAAACAAAGAAAAGCGGGGTTAGAGCGGAGGAAATCCAAGAAAAGCGGGGTTAGAGCGGAGGAAAACCAAGAAAAGCTGGGTTACAGCAGAGGAAAACCAAGAAAAGCGGGGTTAGAAAGGAGGAAAACCAAGAAAAGTGATCTTAGAGCAGAGGAAAACCAAGAAAAGCGGAATAAGTGCGGAGGAAAACCAAGAAATGAGGAATAAGTGCTGAGGAAAACCAAGAAAAGCAGGGTTAGAGCGGAGGAAAACAAAGAAAAGCTGGGATAGAGCGGAGGAAAACCAAGAAAAGCGGGGTTAGAGCGGAGGAAAACCAAGATAAGCAGGGTTAGAGAGAAAAAAAACCAAGAAAAACGGGGTTAGAGCGGAGGAAAAGAAAGAAAAGGTAAGTTAGAAGTGAGGAAAACCAAGAAAAGCGGGGATAGAGCGGAGGAAAACAAAGAAAAGCTGGGTTAGAGCGGACGAAAACGAAGAAAAGCGGGGTTAGTGTGGAGGAGAACAAAGAAAAGCGGGTTTAGAGCGGAGGAAAACCAAAAAAATCGGGTTTAGAGCGGAGGAAAACCAAGTAAAGCGGGGTTAGAGCGGAGGAAAACCAAGAAAAGTGAAGTTAGAGCGGAGGAAAACCGAGAAAAGCGGGGTTAGAGCAGAGGAAAACCAAGGAAAGTGAAGTTAGAGCGGAGGAAAGCCAAGAAAAGCGGGCTTAGATTGGAGGAAAACCAAGATAGTCGGGGTTACAGCGAAGGAAAACCAATAAAAAGAAGTTAGAGAGGAAGAAAACAAAGAAAAGCGCGGTTAGAGCAGCAAAAATCCAAGAAAAGTATGGTTAGAGTGGAGAAAAACCAAGAAAAGCAGGGTTAGAGCGGAGAAAAACCAAGAAAAGCGGGGTTAGAGCGGAGGAAAACGAAGAAAAGCGGGGTTAGTTCGGAGGAAGACCAAGAAAAGTGAAGTTAGAGCAAAGGAAAACCAAGAAAAGCGGGGTTAGTGCGGAGGAAAACCAAGGAAAGTGAAGTTAGAGCGGAGGAAAACCAAGAAAAGCGGAGATAGAACGGAAGAAAACCAGGAAAAGCGGGGTTAGAGTGGAGGAAAACCATGATAATCGGGGATAGAGCGAAGGAAAACCAAGAAAAAGGAGTTAGAGGAAGAATACAAAGAAAAGCGCGGTTAGAGCAGCAGAAATCCAAGAAAAGAATGGTTAGAGTGGAGAAAAACCCAGAAAAGCTGGTTTAGAGCGGAGGAAAACCAAGAAAAGCGAAGTTAGATAAGAGGAAAACCAAGAAAAATGATGTTAGAGAGGAGAAAAACAAAGATAAGCAGGGTTAGAGCGGAGGAAATCCAAGAAAAGCGAAGTTAGAGCGGAGGAAAACCAAGAAAAGCTGGGTTAGAGCGGAGGAAAACCAAGAAAAGCGAGGTTCATGCGGATGAAAACCAAGAAATGCGGGGTTAGAGTGGAGGAAAACCAAGAAAAGCAGAGTTAGAACGGAAGAAAACCAAGAAAAGCGGGTTAGAGAGCAGGAAAACCAAGATAATCGGGGTTAGAGCGGAGGAAAACCAATAAAAAGAAGTTAGAGAGGAAGAAAACAAAGAAAAGCGCGGTTAGAGCAGCAGAAATCCAAGTGTGCCCCGGTGGCGCAGTGGTTAAAGATGCCGCCTTGCAACACTGGGGCCCGTAGTTCGAATCCCCCCTATGGCGCAAGTGGTAGAAGTGCCGCTCTGCTACACAGAGGCTCGAATCCCGGGAGCTGGACTCGATGATCTGTAAGGTCCCTTCCAACCAGCACGAAACTATGAAACTATGAAAAGCATGGTTAGAGTGGAGAAAAACCAAGAAAAGCGAACTTAGAGCGGAGGAAAACCAAGAAAAGCGGAATAAGTGCAGAGGAAAACCAAGAAAAGCGGGGTTAGAGCGGAGTAAGACCAATAAATGCTGGGTTAGAGCGAAGGAAATCTAGGAAATGCATAGTTAGAGCGGAGGAAAACAAAGAAAAGCGAGGTTCATGCGGATCAAAACCAAGAATGGCGGGGTTAGAGCGGAGGAAAACCAAGAAAAGCAGAGTTAGAACGGAAGAAAACCAAGAAAAGCGGGGTTAGAGTGGAGGAAAACCAAGATAATCGGGGTTAGAGTGGAGGAAAAGAAAGAAAAGTGAAGTTAGATGTGAGGAAAACCAAGAGAAGCGGGGATAGAGCAGAAGAAAACCAGTAAAAGCTGGGTTAGAGTGGAGGAAAACCAAGATAATCGGGGTTAGAGTGGAGGAAAAGAAAGAAAAGTGAAGTTAGAGGTGAGGAAAACCTTGAAATGCGGGGATAGAGCGGAGGAAAACCAAGAAAAGCGAACTTAGAGCGGAGGAAAACTAAGAAAAGCGGGGTTATAGCGGAGGAAAACCAAGAAAAGCTGGGTTAGAGCAGAGGAAAACCAAGAAAAGCGGGGTTAGAAAGGAGGAAAACCAAGAAAAGCGAAGTTAGAGCGGAGGAAAACCAAGAAAAGCGGGGTTAGAGAGAAGGAAAACCGAGAAAACCGGGGTTAGAGCAGAGGAAAAGAAAGAAAAGTGAAGATAGCAGTGAGGAAAACCAAGAAAAGCGGGGATAGAGAGGAGGAAAACCAAGAAAAGCGAAGTTAGAGAAGAGGAATACCAAGAAAAATGATGTTAGAGAGGAGGAAAAGAAAGATAAGCAGGTTTCGAGCGGTGGATAACCAAGAAAAGCGAACTTAGAGCTGAGGAAAACCAAGAAAAGCGGAATAAGTGCAGAGGAAAACAAAGAAAAGCGGGGTTAGAGCGGAGGAAAACCAAGAAAAGCGGGGTTAGAGCGGAGGAAAACAAAGAAAAGCTGGGTTACAGCAGAGGAAAACCAAGAAAAGCGGGGTTAGAAAGGAGGAAAACCAAGAAAAGTGATCATAGAGCAGAGGAAAACCAAGAAAAGCGGAATAAGTGCGGAGGAAAACCAAGAAATGAGGAATAAGTGCTGAGGAAAACCAAGAAAAGCAGGGTTAGTGCGGAGGAAAACAAAGAAAATCTGGGATAGAGCGGAGGAAAACCAAGAAAAGCGGGGTTAGAGCGGAGGAAAACCAAGATAAGCGGGGTTAGAGAGAAAAAAAACCAAGAAAAACGGGATTAGAGCGGAGGAAAAGAAAGAAAAGGTAAGTTAGAGGTGAGGAAAACCAAGAAAAGCAGGGATAGAGCGGAGGAAAACAAAGAAAAGCTGGGTTAGAGCAGACGAAAACGAAGAAAAGCGGGGTTAGTGTGGAGGAGAACCAAGAAAAGCGGGTTTAGAGCGGAGGAAAACCAAAAAAATCGGGTTTAGAGCGGAGGAAAACCAAGTAAAGCGGGGTTAGAGCGGAGGAAAACCAAGAAAAGTGAAGTTAGAGCGGAGGAAAACCGAGAAAAGCGGGGTTAGAGCGGAGGAAAACCAAGATAGTCGGGGTTACAGCGAAGGAAAACCAATAAAAAGGAGTTAGAGAGGAAGAAAACAAAGAAAAGCGCGGTTAGAGCAGCAAAAATCCAAGAAAAGTATGGTTAGAGTGGAGAAAAACCAAGAAAAGCAGGGTTAGAGCGGAGAAAAACCAAGAAAAGCGGGGTTAGAGCGGAGGAAAACGAAGAAAAGCGGGGTTAGTTCGGAGGAAGACCAAGAAAAGTGAAGTTAGAGCAAAGGAAAACCAAGAAAAGCGGGGTTAGTGTGGAGGAAAACCAAGGAAAGTGAAGTTAGAGCGGAGGAAAACCAAGAAAAGCGGGGTTAGAGCGGAGGAAAACGAAGAAAAGCAAGGTTAGTTCGGAGGAAGACCAAGAAAAGTGAAGTTAGAGCAAAGGAAAACCAAGAAAAGCGGGGTTAGAGTGGAGGAAAACCATGATAATCGGGGATAGAGCGATGGAAAACCAAGAAAAAGAAGTTAGAGGAAGAATACAAAGAAAAGCGCGGTTAGAGCAGCAGAAATCCAAGAAAAGAATGGTTAGAGTGGAGAAAAACCCAGAAAAGCTGGTTTAGAGCGGAGGAAAACCAAGAAAAGCGAAGTTAGATAAGAGGAAAACCAAGAAAAATGATGTTAGAGAGGAGAAAAACAAAGATAAGCAGGGTTAGAGCGGAGGAAATCCAAGAAAAGCGAAGTTAGAGCGGAGGAAAACCAAGAAAAGCTGGGTTAGAGCGGAGGAAAACCAAGAAAAGCGAGGTTCATGCGGATGAAAACCAAGAAATGCGGGGTTAGAGTGGAGGAAAACCAATAAAAAGAAGTTAGAGAGGAAGAAAACAAAGAAAAGCGCGGTTAGAGCAGCAGAAATCCAAGTGTGCCCCGGTGGCGCAGTGGTTAAAGATGCCGCCTTGCAACACTGGGGCCCGTAGTTCGAATCCCCCCTATGGCGCAAGTGGTAGAAGTGCCGCTCTGCTACACAGAGGCTCGAATCCCGGGAGCTGGACTCGATGATCTGTAAGGTCCCTTCCAACCAGCACGAAACTATGAAACTATGAAAAGCATGCTTAGAGTGGAGAAAAACCAAGAAAAGCGAACTTAGAGCGGAGGAAAACCAAGAAAAGCGGAATAAGTGCAGAGGAAAACCAAGAAAAGCGGGGTTAGAGCGGAGTAAGACCAATAAATGCTGGGTTAGAGCGAAGGAAATCTAGGAAATGCATAGTTAGAGCGGAGGAAAACAAAGAAAAGCGAGGTTCATGCGGATCAAAACCAAGAATGGCGGGGTTAGAGCGGAGGAAAACCAAGAAAAGCAGAGTTAGAACGGAAGAAAACCAAGAAAAGCGGGGTTAGAGTGGAGGAAAACCAAGATAATCGGGGTTAGAGTGGAGGAAAAGAAAGAAAAGTGAAGTTAGAGGTGAGGAAAACCAAGAGAAGCGGGGATAGAGCAGAAGAAAACCAGTAAAAGCTGGGTTAGAGTGGAGGAAAACCAAGATAATCGGGGTTAGAGTGGAGGAAAAGAAAGAAAAGTGAAGATAGAGGTGAGGAAAACCTTGAAATGCGGGGATAGAGCGGAGGAAAACCAAGAAAAGCGAAGTTAGAGAAGAGGAATACCAAGAAAAATGATGTTAGAGAGGAGGAAAAGAAAGATAAGCAGGTTTAGAGCGGAGGAAAACCAAGAAAAGCGAACTTAGAGCGGAGGAAAACTAAGAAAAGCGGGGTTATAGCGGAGGAAAACCAAGAAAAGCTGGGTTAGAGCAGAGGAAAACCAAGAAAAGCGAGGTTAGAAAGGAGGAAAACCAAGAAAAGCGAAGTTAGAGCGGAGGAAAACCAAGAAAAGCGGGGTTAGAGAGAAGGAAAACCGAGAAAACCGGGGTTAGAGCGGAGGAAAAGAAAGAAAAGTGAAGATAGAGGTGAGGAAAACCAAGAAAAGCGGGGATAGAGAGGAGGAAAACCAAGAAAAGCGAAGTTAGAGAAGAGGAATACCAAGAAAAATGATGTAAGAGAGGAGGAAAAGAAAGATAAGCAGGTTTAGAGTGGAGGAAAACCAAGAAAAGCGAACTTAGAGCGGAGGAAAACCAAGAAAAGCGGAATAAGTGCAGAGGAAAACAAAGAAAAGCGGGGTTAGAGCGGAGGAAAACCAAGAAAAGCGGGGTTAGAGCGGAGGAAAACCAAGAAAAGCTGGGTTACAGCAGAGGAAAACCAAGAAAAGCGGGGTTAGAAAGGAGGAAAACCAAGAAAAGTGATCTTAGAGCAGAGGAAAACCAAGAAAAGCGGAATAAGTGCGGAGGAAAACCAAGAAATGAGGAATAAGTGCTGAGGAAAACCAAGAAAAGCAGGGTTAGTGCGGAGGAAAACAAAGAAAATCTGGGATAGAGCGGAGGAAAACCAAGATAAGCGGGTTTAGAGCGGAGGAAAACCAAGATAAGCGGGGTTAGAGAGAAAAAAAACCAAGAAAAACGGGGTTAGAGCGGAGGAAAAGAAAGAAAAGGTAAGTTAGAGGTGAGGAAAACCAAGAAAAGCGGGGATAGAGCGGAGGAAAACAAAGAAAAGCTGGGTTAGAGCAGACGAAAACGAAGAAAAGCGGGGTTAGTGTGGAGGAGAACCAAGAAAAGCGGGTTTAGAGCGGAGGAAAACCAAAAAAATCGGGTTTAGAGCGGAGGAAAACCAAGTAAAGCGGGGTTAGAGCGGAGGAAAACCAAGAAAAGTGAAGTTAGAGCGGAGGAAAACCGAGAAAAGCGGGGTTAGAGCGGAGGAAAACCAAGGAAAGTGAAGTTAGAGCGGAGGAAAGCCAAGAAAAGCGGGCTTAGATTGGAGGAAAACCAAGATAGTCGGGGTTACAGCGAAGGAAAACCAATAAAAAGAATTTAGAGAGGAAGAAAACAAAGAAAAGCGCGGTTAGAGCAGCAAAAATCCAAGAAAAGTATGGTTAGAGTGGAGAAAAACCAAGAAAAGCAGGGTTAGAGCGGAGAAAAACCAAGAAAAGCGGGGTTAGAGCGGAGGAAAACGAAGAAAAGCGGGGTTAGTTCGGAGGAAGACCAAGAAAAGTGAAGTTAGAGCAAAGGAAAACCAAGAAAAGCGGGGTTAGTGTGGAGGAAAACCAAGGAAAGTGAAGTTAGAGCGGAGGAAAACCAAGAAAAGCGGGGTTAGAGCGGAGGAAAACGAAGAAAAGCGGGGTTAGTTCGGAGGAAGACCAAGAAAAGTGAAGTTAGAGCAAAGGAAAACCAAGAAAAGCGGGGTTAGAGTGGAGGAAAACCATGATAATCGGGGATAGAGCGAAGGAAAACCAAGAAAAAGGAGTTAGAGGAAGAATACAAAGAAAAGCGCGGTTAGAGCAGCAGAAATCCAAGAAAAGAATGGTTAGAGTGGAGAAAAACCCAGAAAAGCTGGTTTAGATCGGAGGAAAACCAAGAAAAGCGAAGTTAGATAAGAGGAAAACCAAGAAAAATGATGTTAGAGAGGAGAAAAACAAAGATAAGCAGGGTTAGAGCGGAGGAAATCCAAGAAAAGCGAAGTTAGAGCGGAGGAAAACCAAGAAAAGCTGGGTTAGAGCGGAGGAAAACCAAGAAAAGCGAGGTTCATGCGGATGAAAACCAAGAAATGCGGGGTTAGAGTGGAGGAAAACCAAGAAAAGCAGAGTTAGAACGGAAGAAAACCAAGAAAAGCGGGTTAGAGAGCAGGAAAACCAAGATAATCGGGGTTAGAGTGGAGGAAAACCAATAAAAAGAAGTTAGAGAGGAAGAAAACAAAGAAAAGCGCGGTTAGAGCAGCAGAAATCCAAGTGTGCCCCGGTGGCGCAGTGGTTAAAGATGCCGCCTTGCAACACTGGGGCCCGTAGTTCGAATACCCCCTATGGCGCAAGTGGTAGAAGTGCCGCTCTGCTACACAGAGGCTCGAATCCCGGGAGCTGGACTCGATGATCTGTAAGGTCCCTTCCAACCAGCACGAAACTATGAAACTATGAAAAGCATGGTTAGAGTGGAGAAAAACCAAGAAAAGCGAACTTAGAGCAGAGGAAAACCAAGAAAAGCGGAATAAGTGCAGAGGAAAACCAAGAAAAGCGGGGTTAGAGCGGAGTAAGACCAATAAATGCTGGGTTAGAGCGAAGGAAATCTAGGAAATGCATAGTTAGAGCGGAGGAAAACAAAGAAAAGCGAGGTTCATGCGGATCAAAACCAAAAATGGCGGGGTTAGAGCGGAGGAAAACCAAGAAAAGCAGAGTTAGAACGGAAGAAAACCAAGAAAAGCGGGGTTAGAGTGGAGGAAAACCAAGATAATCGGGGTTAGAGTGGAGGAAAAGAAAGAAAAGTGAAGTTAGAGGTGAGGAAAACCAAGAGAAGCGGGGATAGAGCAGAAGAAAACCAGTAAAAGCTGGGTTAGAGTGGAGGAAAACCAAGATAATCGGGGTTAGAGTGGAGGAAAAGAAAGAAAAGTGAAGTTAGAGGTGAGGAAAACCTTGAAATGCGGGGATAGAGCGGAGGAAAACCAAGAAAAGCGAAGTTAGAGAAGAGGAATACCAAGAAAAATTATGTTAGAGAGGAGGAAAAGAAAGATAAGCAGGTTTAGAGCGGAGGAAAACCAAGAAAAGCGAACTTAGAACGGAGGAAAACTAAGAAAAGTGGAATAAGTGCAGAGGAAAACAAAGAAAAGCGGGGTTAGAGCGGAGGAAAACCAAGAAAAGCGAAGATAGAGCGGAGGAAAACCAAGAAAAGAGGTGTTAGAGCGGAGGAAAAGAAAGAAAAGTGAAGATAGCAGTGAGGAAAACCAAGAAAAGAGGGGATAGAGAGAAGGAAAACCAAGAAAAGCGAAGTTAGAGAAGAGGAATACCAAGAAAAATGATGTTAGAGAGGAGGAAAAGAAAGATAGCCAGGTTTAGAGCGGAGGATAACCAAGAAAAGCGGGGTTAGAGCGGAGGAAAACCAAGAAAAGCGGGGTTATAGCGGAGGAAAACCAAGAAAAGCTGGGTTAGAGCAGAGGAAAACCAAGAAAAGCGGGGTTAGAAAGGAGGAAAACCAAGAAAAGTGATTTTAGAGCAGAGGAAAACAAAGAAAAGCGGAATAAGTGCGGAGGAAAACCAAGAAATGAGGAATAAGTGCTGAGGAGAACCAAGAAAAGCAGGGTTAGAGCGGAGGAAAACAAAGAAAAGCTGGGATAGAGCGGAGGAAAACCAAGAAAAGCGGGGTTAGAAAGGAGGAAAACCAAGAAAAGTGAAGTTAGAGCAGAGGAAAACCAAGAAAAGCGGGGTTAGAGCGGAGGAAAACCAAGAAAAGCGGGGTTAGAGAGAAGGAAAACCAAGAAAAACGGGGTTAGAGCGGAGGAAAAGAAAGAAAAGGTAAGTTAGAGGTGAGGAAAACCCTGAAAAGCGGGGATAGAGCGGAGGAAAACAAAGAAAAGCTGGGTTAGAGCGGAGGAAAACGAAGAAAAGCGGAGTTAGTGTGGAGGAGAACCAAGAAAAGCGGGGTTAGAGCGGAGGAAAACAAAGAAAATCGGGTTTAGAGCGGAGGAAAAGCATGAAAAACGGGGTTAGAGCGGAGGAATACCAAGAAAAGTGAAGTTAGAGCGGAGGAAAACCGAGAAAAGCGGGGTTAGAGCAGAGGAAAACCAAGATACTCGGGGTTACAACGAAGGAAAACCAATAAAAAGAAGTTAGAGAGGAAGAAAACAAAGAAAAGCGCGGTTAGAGCAGCAGAAATCCAAGTGTGCCCCGGTGGCGCAGTGGTTAAAGACACCGCCTTGCAACACTGGGGCCCGTAGTTCGAATCCCCCCTATGGCGCAAGTGGTAGAAGTGCCGCTCTGCTACACAGAGGCTCGAATCCCGGGAGCTGGACTCGATGATCTGTAAGGTCCCTTCCAACCAGCACGAAACTATGAAACTATGAAAAGCATGGTTAGAGTGGAGAAAAACCAAGAAAAGCTGGGTTAAAGTGGAGAAAAACCAAGATAATCGGGGTTAGAGGGGAGGAAAACCAAGGAAAGCGAGGTTAGAAAAGAGGAAAACCAAGAAAAGCGAAGTTAGAGCGGAGGAAAACCAAGAAAAGTGGGGTTAGAGAGAAGGAAAACCGAGAAAACCGGGGTTAGAGCGGAGGAAAAGAAAGAAAAGTGAAGATAGAGGTGAGGAAAACCAAGAAAAGCGGGGATAGAGCGGAGGAAAACCAAGAAAAGCGAAGTTAGAGAAGAGGAATACCAAGAAAAATGATGTTAGAGAGGAGGAAAAGAAAGATAAGCAGGTTTAGAGCGGAGGAAAACCAAGAAAAGCGAACTTAGAGCGGAGGAAAACCAAGAAAAGCGGAATAAGTGCAGAGGAAAACAAAGAAAAGCGGGGTTAGAGCGGAGGAAATCCAAGAAAAGCGGGGTTAGAGCGGAGGAAAACCAAGAAAAGCTGGGTTACAGCAGAGGAAAACCAAGAAAAGCGGGGTTAGAAAGGAGGAAAACCAAGAAAAGTGATCTTAGAGCAGAGGAAAACCAAGAAAAGCGGAATAAGTGCGGAGGAAAACCAAGAAATGAGGAATAAGTGCTGAGGAAAACCAAGAAAAGCAGGGTTAGAGCGGAGGAAAACAAAGAAAAGCTGGGATAGAGCGGAGGAAAACCAAGAAAAGCGGGGTTAGAGCGGAGGAAAACCAAGATAAGCGGGGTTAGAGAGAAAAAAAACCAAGAAAAACGGGGTTAGAGCGGAGGAAAAGAAAGAAAAGGTAAGTTAGAGGTGAGGAAAACCAAGAAAAGCGGGGATAGAGCGGAGGAAAACAAAGAAAAGCTGGGTTAGAGCGGACGAAAACGAAGAAAAGCGGGGTTAGTGTGGAGGAGAACCAAGAAAAGCGGGTTTAGAGCGGAGGAAAACCAAAAAAATCGGGTTTAGAGCGGAGGAAAACCAAGTAAAGCGGAGTTAGAGCGGAGGAAAACCAAGAAAAGTGAAGTTAGAGCGGAGGAAAACCGAGAAAAGCGGGGTTAGAGCAGAGGAAAACCAAGGAAAGTGAAGTTAGAGCGGAGGAAAGCCAAGAAAAGCGGGCTTAGATTGGAGGAAAACCAAGATAGTCGGGGTTACAGCGAAGGAAAACCAATAAAAAGAAGTTAGAGAGGAAGAAAACAAAGAAAAGCGCGGTTAGAGCAGCAAAAATCCAAGAAAAGTATGGTTAGAGTGGAGAAAAACCAAGAAAAGCAGGGTTAGAGCGGAGAAAAACCAAGAAAAGCGGGGTTAGAGCGGAGGAAAACGAAGAAAAGCGGGGTTAGTTCGGAGGAAGACCAAGAAAAGTGAAGTTAGAGCAAAGGAAAACCAAGAAAAGCGGGGTTAGTGCGGAGGAAAACCAAGGAAAGTGAAGTTAGAGCGGAGGAAAACCAAGAAAAGCGGAGATAGAACGGAAGAAAACCAGGAAAAGCGGGGTTAGAGTGGAGGAAAACCATTATAATCGGGGATAGAGCGAAGGAAAACCAAGAAAAAGGAGTTAGAGGAAGAATACAAAGAAAAGCGCGGTTAGAGCAGCAGAAATCCAAGAAAAGAATGGTTAGAGTGGAGAAAAACCCAGAAAAGCTGGTTTAGAGCGGAGGAAAACCAAGAAAAGCGAAGTTAGATAAGAGGAAAACCAAGAAAAATGATGTTAGAGAGGAGAAAAACAAAGATAAGCAGGGTTAGAGCGGAGGAAATCCAAGAAAAGCGAAGTTAGAGCGGAGGAAAACCAAGAAAAGCTGGGTTATAGCGGAGGAAAACCAAGAAAAGCTGGGTTAGAGTAGAGGAAAACCAAGAAAAGCGGGGTTAGAAAGGAGGAAAACCAAGAAAAGCGAAGATAGAGCTAAGGAAAACCAAGAAAAGTGGGGTTAGAGAGAAGGAAAACCGAGAAAACCGGGGTTAGAGCGGAGGAAAAGAAAGAAAAGTGAAGATAGAGGTGACGAAAACCAAGAAAAGCGGGGATAGAGCGGAGGAAAACCAAGAAAAGCGAAGTTAGAGAAGAGGAATACCAAGAAAAATGATGTTAGAGAGGAGGAAAAGAAAGATAAGCAGGTTTAGAGCGGAGGAAAACCAAGAAAAGCGAACTTAGAGCGGAGGAAAACCAAGAAAAGCGGAATAAGTGCAGAGGAAAACAAAGAAAAGCGGGGTTAGAGCGGAGGAAAACCAAGAAAAGCGGGGTTAGAGCGGAGGAAAACCAAGAAAAGCTGGGTTACAGCAGAGGAAAACCAAGAAAAGCGGGGTTAGAAAGGAGGAAAACCAAGAAAAGTGATCTTAGAGCAGAGGAAAACCAAGAAAAGCGGAATAAGTGCGGAGGAAAACCAAGAAATGAGGAATAAGTGCTGAGGAAAACCAAGAAAAGCAGGGTTAGTGCGAAGGAAAACAAAGAAAATCTGGGATAGAGCGGAGGAAAACCAAGAAAAGCGGGGTTAGAGCGGAGGAAAACCAAGATAAGCGGGGTTAGAGAGAAAAAAAACTAAGAAAAACGGGGTTAGAGCGGAGGAAAAGAAAGAAAAGGTAAGTTAGAGGTGAGGAAAACCAAGAAAAGCGGGGATAGAGCGGAGGAAAACAATGAAAAGCTGAATTAGAGCGGACGAAAACGAAGAAAAGCGGGGTTAGTGTGGAGGAGAACCAAGAAAAGCGGGTTTAGAGCGGAGGAAAACCAAAAACATCGGGTTTAGTTCGGAGGAAAACCAAGTAAAGCGGGGTTAGAGCGGAGGAAAACCAAGAAAAGTGAAGTTAGAGCGGAGGAAAACCGAGAAAAGCGGGGATAGAGCGGAGGAAAACCAAGAAAAGCGAACTTAGAGCGGAGGAAAACTAAGAAAAGCGGGGTTATAGCGGAGGAAGACCAAGAAAATCTGGGTTAGAGCAGAGGAAAACCAAGAAAAGCGGGGTTAGAAAGGAGGAAAACCAAGAAAAGCGAAGTTAGAGCGGAGGAAAACCAAGAAAAGCGGTGTTAGAGAGAAGGAAAACCGAGAAAACCGGGGTTAGAGCGGAGGAAAAGAAAGAAAAGTGAAGATAGAGGTGAGGAAAACCAAGAAAAGCGGGGATAGAGCGGAGGAAAACCAAGAAAAGCAAAGTTAGAGAAGAGGAATACCAAGAAAAATGATGTTAGAGAGGAGGAAAAGAAAGATAAGCAGGTTTAGAGCGGAGGAAAACCAAGAAAAGCGAACTTAGAGCGGAGGAAAACCAAGAAAAGCGGAATAAGTGCAGAGGAAAACAAAGAAAAGCGGGGTTAGAGCGGAGGAAAACCAAGAAAAGCGGGGTTAGAGCGGAGGAAAACCAAGAAAAGCTGGGTTACAGCAGAGGAAAACCAAGAAAAGCGGGGTTAGAAAGGAGGAAAACCAAGAAAAGTGATCTTAGAGCAGAGGAAAACCAAGAAAAGCGGAATAAGTGCGGAGGAAAACCAAGAAATGAGGAATAAGTGCTGAGGAAAACCAAGAAAAGCAGGGTTAGAGCGGAGGAAAACAAAGAAAAGCTGGGATAGAGCGGAGGAAAACCAAGAAAAGCGGGGTTAGAGCGGAGGAAAACCAAGATAAGCGGGGTTAGAGAGAAAAAAAAACAAGAAAAACGGGGTTAGAGCAGAGGAAAAGAAAGAAAAGGTAAGTTAGAGGTGAGGAAAACCAAGAAAAGCGGGGATAGAGCGGAGGAAAACAAAGAAAAGCTGGGTTAGAGCAGACGAAAACGAAGAAAAGCGGAATTAGTGTGGAGGAGAACCAAGAAAAGCGGGTTTAGAGCGGAGGAAAACCAAAAAAATCGGGTTTAGAGCGGAGGAAAACCAAGTAAAGCGGGGTTAGAGCGGAGGAAAACCAAGAAAAGTGAAGTTAGAGCGGAGGAAAACCGAGAAAAGCGGGGTTAGAGCAGAGGAAAACCAAGGAAAGTGAAGTTAGAGCGGAGGAAAGCCAAGAAAAGCGGGCTTAGATTGGAGGAAAACCAAGATAGTCGGGGTTACAGCGAAGGAAAACCAATAAAAAGAAGTTAGAGAGGAAGAAAACAAAGAAAAGCGCGGTTAGAGCAGCAAAAATCCAAGAAAAGTATGGTTAGAGTGGAGAAAAACCAAGAAAAGCAGGGTTAGAGCGGAGAAAAACCAAGAAAAGTGAAGTTAGAGCGGAGGAAAACCGAGAAAAGCGGGGTTAGAGCGAAGGAAAACCAAGGAAAGTGAAGTTAGAGCGGAGGAAAGCCAAGAAAAGCGGGCTTAGATTGGAGGAAAACCAAGATAGTCGGGGTTACAGCGAAGGAAAACCAATAAAAAGAAGTTAGAGAGGAAGAAAACAAAGAAAAGCACGGTTAGAGCAGCAAAAATCCAAGAAAAGTATGGTTAGAGTGGAGAAAAACCAAGAAAAGCAGGGTTAGAGCGGAGAAAAACCAAGAAAAGCGGGGTTAGAGTGGAGGAAAACGAAGAAAAGCGGGGTTAGTTCGGAGGAAGACCAAGAAAAGTGAAGTTAGAGCAAAGGAAAACCAAGAAAAGCGGGGTTAGTGCGGAGGAAAACCAAGGAAAGTGAAGTTAGAGCGGAGGAAAACCAAGAAAAGCAGAGATAGAACGGAAGAAAACCAGGAAAAGCGGGGTTAGAGTGGAGGAAAACCATGATAATCGGGGATAGAGCGAAGGAAAACCAAGAAAAAGGAGTTAGAGGAAGAATACAAAGAAAAGCGCGGTTAGAGCAGCAGAAATCCAAGAAAAGAATGGTTAGAGTGGAGAAAAACCCAGAAAAGCTGGTTTAGAGCGGAGGAAAACCAAGAAAAGCGAAGTTAGATAAGAGGAAAACCAAGAAAAATTATGTTAGAGAGGAGAAAAACAAAGATAAGCAGGGTTAGAGCGGAGGAAATCCAAGAAAAGCGAAGTTAGAGCGGAGGAAAACCAAGAAAAGCTGGGTTAGAGCGGAGGAAAACCAAGAAAAGCGAGGTTCATGCGGATGAAAACCAAGAAATGCGGGGTTAGAGTGGAGGAAAACCAAGAAAAGCAGAGTTAGAACGGAAGAAAACCAAGAAAAGCGGGTTAGAGAGCAGGAAAACCAAGATAATCGGGGTTAGAGCGGAGGAAAACCAATAAAAAGAAGTTAGAGAGGAAGAAAACAAAGAAAAGCGCGGTTAGAGCAGCAGAAATCCAAGTGTGCCCCGGTGGCGCAGTGGTTAAAGATGCCGCCTTGCAACACTGGGGCCCGTAGTTCGAATCCCCCCTATGGCGAAAGTGGTAGAAGTGCCGCTCTGCTACACAGAGGCTCGAATCCCGGGAGCTGGAGTCGATGATCTGTAAGGTCCCTTCCAACCAGCACGAAACTATGAAACTATGAAAAGCATGGTTAGAGTGGAGAAAAACCAAGAAAAGCGAACTTAGAGCGGAGGAAAACCAAGAAAAGCAAGGTTAGAGCGGAGGAAAACCAAGAAAAGCGGGGTTAGAGCTGAGGAAAACCAAGTAAAGCGGGGTTAGAGCGGAGGAAAACCAAGAAAAGCGGGGTTAGAGCGGAGGAAAACCAAGAAAAGATGGGATAGAGCAGAGGAAAACCAAGAAAAGCGGGGTTAGAAAGGAGGAAAACAAAGAAAAGCGGGATTAGAGCAGTGGAAAACCAAGAAAAGCAGAGTTACAGCAAAGGAAAACCTAGAAAAGCGAAGTTAGTGCGGAGGAAAACCAAGAAAAGCTGGGTTAGAGCGTAGGAAAACCAAGAAAAGCGGGGTTAGAGCTGAGGAAAACCAAGTAAAGCGGGGTTAGAGCGGAGGAAAACCAAGAAAAGCGAAGTTAGAGCGGAGGAAAACGAAGAAAAGCGGAATAAGTGCGGAGGATAACCAAGAAAAGCGGGGTTAGAGCGGAGGAAAACCAAGAAAAAGAAGTTAGAGAGGAGGAAAACCAAGAAAAGCGCGGTTAGAGCAGCAGAAATCCGAGAAAAGCATGGTTAGAGTGTAGAAAAACCAAGAAAAGCTGGGTTAGAGTGGAGAAAAACCAAGAAAAGCGGGGTTAGTGCGGAGGAAAACCAAGAAAAGCGGGGTTAGAGCGGAGGAAAACCAAGAAAAGCAGGGTTAGAGCGGAGGAAAACCAAGAAAAGCAAGGTTAGAGCGGAGGAAAACCAAGAAAAACGGGGTTAGAGCGGAGGAAAACGAAGAAAAGCGGGGTTAGAGCAGAGGAAAACCAAGAAAAGCGGGGTTAGAGGAAAGCAAAACCAAGAAAAGCGGTGTTAGAGCGGAGGAAAACCAAGAGAAACGGCGTTAGAACGGAGAAAAACCAAGAAAAGCGGGGATAGAAGGGAGGAAAACCAAGAAAAGCTGGGATAGAGCAGAGGAAAACCAAGAAAAGCGGGGTTAGAGCGGAGGAATACCAAAAAAAGCAGAGTTAGAGCAAAGGAAAACCAAGAAAAGCGAAGTTAGTGCGGAGGAAAACCAAGAAAAGCTGGGTTAGAGCGTAGGTCAACCAAGAAAAGCTGGGATAGAGCAGTGGAAAACCAAGAAAAGCGGGGTTAGAAAGGAGGAAAACAAAGAAAAGCGGGATTAGAGCGGAGGAAAACCAAGAAAAGCAGAGTTAGAGCAAAGGAAAACCAAGAAAAGCGAAGTTAGTGCGGAGGAAAACCAAGAAAAGCTGGGTTAGAGCGTAGGAAAACCAAGAAAAGCGGGGTTCATGCGGATGAAAACCAAGAAATGCGGGGTTAGAGTGGAGGAAAACCAAGAAAAGCGGGGTTAGAGCGGAGGAAAACGAAGAAAAGCGGGGTTAGTTCGGAGGAAGACCAAGAAAAGTGAAGTTAGAGCAAAGGAAAACCAAGAAAAGCGGGGTTAGTGCGGAGGAAAACCAAGGAAAGTGAAGTTAGAGCGGAGGAAAACCAAGAAAAGCAGAGATAGAACGGAAGAAAACCAGGAAAAGCGGGGTTAGAGTGGAGGAAAACCATGATAATCGGGGATAGAGCGAAGGAAAACCAAGAAAAAGGAGTTAGAGGAAGAATACAAAGAAAAGCGCGGTTAGAGCAGCAGAAATCCAAGAAAAGAATGGTTAGAGTGGAGAAAAACCCAGAAAAGCTGGTTTAGAGCGGAGGAAAACCAAGAAAAGCGAAGTTAGATAAGAGGAAAACCAAGAAAAATTATGTTAGAGAGGAGAAAAACAAAGATAAGCAGGGTTAGAGCGGAGGAAATCCAAGAAAAGCGAAGTTAGAGCGGAGGAAAACCAAGAAAAGCTGGGTTAGAGCGGAGGAAAACCAAGAAAAGCGAGGTTCATGCGGATGAAAACCAAGAAATGCGGGGTTAGAGTGGAGGAAAACCAAGAAAAGCAGAGTTAGAACGGAAGAAAACCAAGAAAAGCGGGTTAGAGAGCAGGAAAACCAAGATAATCGGGGTTAGAGCGGAGGAAAACCAATAAAAAGAAGTTAGAGAGGAAGAAAACAAAGAAAAGCGCGGTTAGAGCAGCAGAAATCCAAGTGTGCCCCGGTGGCGCAGTGGTTAAAGATGCCGCCTTGCAACACTGGGGCCCGTAGTTCGAATCCCCCCTATGGCGAAAGTGGTAGAAGTGCCGCTCTGCTACACAGAGGCTCGAATCCCGGGAGCTGGAGTCGATGATCTGTAAGGTCCCTTCCAACCAGCACGAAACTATGAAACTATGAAAAGCATGGTTAGAGTGGAGAAAAACCAAGAAAAGCGAACTTAGAGCGGAGGAAAACCAAGAAAAGCAAGGTTAGAGCGGAGGAAAACCAAGAAAAGCGGGGTTAGAGCTGAGGAAAACCAAGTAAAGCGGGGTTAGAGCGGAGGAAAACCAAGAAAAGCGGGGTTAGAGCGGAGGAAAACCAAGAAAAGATGGGATAGAGCAGAGGAAAACCAAGAAAAGCGGGGTTAGAAAGGAGGAAAACAAAGAAAAGCGGGATTAGAGCAGTGGAAAACCAAGAAAAGCAGAGTTACAGCAAAGGAAAACCTAGAAAAGCGAAGTTAGTGCGGAGGAAAACCAAGAAAAGCTGGGTTAGAGCGTAGGAAAACCAAGAAAAGCGGGGTTAGAGCTGAGGAAAACCAAGTAAAGCGGGGTTAGAGCGGAGGAAAACCAAGAAAAGCGAAGTTAGAGCGGAGGAAAACGAAGAAAAGCGGAATAAGTGCGGAGGATAACCAAGAAAAGCGGGGTTAGAGCGGAGGAAAACCAAGAAAAAGAAGTTAGAGAGGAGGAAAACCAAGAAAAGCGCGGTTAGAGCAGCAGAAATCCGAGAAAAGCATGGTTAGAGTATAGAAAAACCAAGAAAAGCTGGGTTAGAGTGGAGAAAAACCAAGAAAAGCGGGGTTAGTGCGGAGGAAAACCAAGAAAAGCGGGGTTAGAGCGGAGGAAAACCAAGAAAAGCAGGGTTAGAGCGGAGGAAAACCAAGAAAAGCAAGGTTAGAGCGGAGGAAAACCAAGAAAAACGGGGTTAGAGCGGAGGAAAACGAAGAAAAGCGGGGTTAGAGCAGAGGAAAACCAAGAAAAGCGGGGTTAGAGGAAAGCAAAACCAAGAAAAGCGGTGTTAGAGCGGAGGAAAACCAAGAGAAACGGCGTTAGAACGGAGAAAAACCAAGAAAAGCGGGGATAGAAGGGAGGAAAACCAAGAAAAGCTGGGATAGAGCAGAGGAAAACCAAGAAAAGCGGGGTTAGAGCGGAGGAATACCAAAAAAAGCAGAGTTAGAGCAAAGGAAAACCAAGAAAAGCGAAGTTAGTGCGGAGGAAAACCAAGAAAAGCTGGGTTAGAGCGTAGGTCAACCAAGAAAAGCTGGGATAGAGCAGTGGAAAACCAAGAAAAGCGGGGTTAGAAAGGAGGAAAACAAAGAAAAGCGGGATTAGAGCGGAGGAAAACCAAGAAAAGCAGAGTTAGAGCAAAGGAAAACCAAGAAAAGCGAAGTTAGTGCGGAGGAAAACCAAGAAAAGCTGGGTTAGAGCGTAGGAAAACCAAGAAAAGCGGGGTTCATGCGGATGAAAACCAAGAAATGCGGGGTTAGAGTGGAGGAAAACCAAGAAAAGCGGGGTTAGAGCGGAGGAAAACGAAGAAAAGCGGGGTTAGTTCGGAGGAAGACCAAGAAAAGTGAAGTTAGAGCAAAGGAAAACCAAGAAAAGCGGGGTTAGTGCGGAGGAAAACCAAGGAAAGTGAAGTTAGAGCGGAGGAAAACCAAGAAAAGCAGAGATAGAACGGAAGAAAACCAGGAAAAGCGGGGTTAGAGTGGAGGAAAACCATGATAATCGGGGATAGAGCGAAGGAAAACCAAGAAAAAGGAGTTAGAGGAAGAATACAAAGAAAAGCGCGGTTAGAGCAGCAGAAATCCAAGAAAAGAATGGTTAGAGTGGAGAAAAACCCAGAAAAGCTGGTTTAGAGCGGAGGAAAACCAAGAAAAGCGAAGTTAGATAAGAGGAAAACCAAGAAAAATTATGTTAGAGAGGAGAAAAACAAAGATAAGCAGGGTTAGAGCGGAGGAAATCCAAGAAAAGCGAAGTTAGAGCGGAGGAAAACCAAGAAAAGCTGGGTTAGAGCGGAGGAAAACCAAGAAAAGCGAGGTTCATGCGGATGAAAACCAAGAAATGCGGGGTTAGAGTGGAGGAAAACCAAGAAAAGCAGAGTTAGAACGGAAGAAAACCAAGAAAAGCGGGTTAGAGAGCAGGAAAACCAAGATAATCGGGGTTAGAGCGGAGGAAAACCAATAAAAAGAAGTTAGAGAGGAAGAAAACAAAGAAAAGCGCGGTTAGAGCAGCAGAAATCCAAGTGTGCCCCGGTGGCGCAGTGGTTAAAGATGCCGCCTTGCAACACTGGGGCCCGTAGTTCGAATCCCCCCTATGGCGAAAGTGGTAGAAGTGCCGCTCTGCTACACAGAGGCTCGAATCCCGGGAGCTGGAGTCGATGATCTGTAAGGTCCCTTCCAACCAGCACGAAACTATGAAACTATGAAAAGCATGGTTAGAGTGGAGAAAAACCAAGAAAAGCGAACTTAGAGCGGAGGAAAACCAAGAAAAGCGGAATAAGTGCAGAGGAAAACCAAGAAAAGCGGGGTTAGAGCGGAGTAAGACCAATAAATGCTGGGTTAGAGCGAAGGAAATCTAGGAAATGCATAGTTAGAGCGGAGGAAAACAAAGAAAAGCGAGGTTCATGCGGATCAAAACCAAGAATGGCGGGGTTAGAGCGGAGGAAAACCAAGAAAAGCAGAGTTAGAACGGAAGAAAACCAAGAAAAGCGGGGTTAGAGTGGAGGAAAACCAAGATAATCGGGGTTAGAGTGGAGGAAAAGAAAGAAAAGTGAAGTTAGAGGTGAGGAAAACCAAGAGAAGCGGGGATAGAGCAGAAGAAAACCAGTAAAAGCTGGGTTAGAGTGGAGGAAAACCAAGATAATCGGGGTTAGAGTGGAGGAAAAGAAAGAAAAGTGAAGATAGAGGTGAGGAAAACCTTGAAATGCGGGGATAGAGCGGAGGAAAACCAAGAAAAGCGAAGTTAGAGAAGAGGAATACCAAGAAAAATGATGTTAGAGAGGAGGAAAAGAAAGATAAGCAGGTTTAGAGCGGAGGAAAACCAAGAAAAGCTGGGTTAGAGTGGAGAAAAACCAAGAAAAGCGGGGTTAGTGCGGAGGAAAACCAAGAAAAGCGGGGTTAGAGCGGAGGAAAACCAAGAAAAGCGGGGTTAGAGCGGAGGAAAACCAAGAAAAGCTGGGTTACAGCAGAGGAAAACCAAGAAAAGCGGGGTTAGAAAGGAGGAAAACCAAGAAAAGTGATCTTAGAGCAGAGGAAAACCAAGAAAAGCGGAATAAGTGCGGAGGAAAACCAAGAAATGAGGAATAAGTGCTGAGGAAAACCAAGAAAAGCAGGGTTAGAGCGGAGGAAAACAAAGAAAAGCTGGGATAGAGCGGAGGAAAACCAAGAAAAGCGGGGTTAGAGCGGAGGAAAACCAAGATAAGCGGGGTTAGAGAGAAAAAAAAACAAGAAAAACGGGGTTAGAGCAGAGGAAAAGAAAGAAAAGGTAAGTTAGAGGTGAGGAAAACCAAGAAAAGCGGGGATAGAGCGGAGGAAAACAAAGAAAAGCTGGGTTAGAGCAGACGAAAACGAAGAAAAGCGGAATTAGTGTGGAGGAGAACCAAGAAAAGCGGGTTTAGAGCGGAGGAAAACCAAAAAAATCGGGTTTAGAGCGGAGGAAAACCAAGTAAAGCGGGGTTAGAGCGGAGGAAAACCAAGAAAAGTGAAGTTAGAGCGGAGGAAAACCGAGAAAAGCGGGGTTAGAGCAGAGGAAAACCAAGGAAAGTGAAGTTAGAGCGGAGGAAAGCCAAGAAAAGCGGGCTTAGATTGGAGGAAAACCAAGATAGTCGGGGTTACAGCGAAGGAAAACCAATAAAAAGAAGTTAGAGAGGAAGAAAACAAAGAAAAGCGCGGTTAGAGCAGCAAAAATCCAAGAAAAGTATGGTTAGAGTGGAGAAAAACCAAGAAAAGCAGGGTTAGAGCGGAGAAAAACCAAGAAAAGCGGGGTTAGAGGGGAGGAAAACGAAGAAAAGCGGGGTTAGTTCGGAGGAAGACCAAGAAAAGTGAAGTTAGAGCGGAGGAAAGCCAAGAAAAGCGGAGATAGAACGGAAGAAAACCAGGAAAAGCGGGGTTAGAGTGGAGGAAAACCATGATAATCGGGGATAGAGCGAAGGAAAACCAAGAAAAAGGAGTTAGAGGAAGAATACAAAGAAAAGCGCGGTTAGAGCAGCAGAAATCCAAGAAAAGAATGGTTAGAGTGGAGAAAAACCCAGAAAAGCTGGTTTAGAGCGGAGGAAAACCAAGAAAAGCGAAGTTAGATAAGAGGAAAACCAAGAAAAATGATGTTAGAGAGGAGAAAAACAAAGATAAGCAGGGTTAGAGCGGAGGAAATCCAAGAAAAGCGAAGTTAGAGCGGAGGAAAACCAAGAAAAGCTGGGTTAGAGCGGAGGAAAACCAAGAAAAGCGAGGTTCATGCGGATGAAAACCAAGAAATGCGGGGTTAGAGTGGAGGAAAACCAAGAAAAGCAGAGTTAGAACGGAAGAAAACCAAGAAAAGCAAGTGAGAGAGCAGGAAAACCAAGATAATCGGGGTTAGAGCGGAGGAAAACCAAGATAGTCGGGGTTACAGCGAAGGAAAACCAATAAAAAGAAGTTAGAGAGGAAGAAAACAAAGAAAAGCGCGGTTAGAGCAGCAGAAATCCAAGTGTGCCCCGGTGGCGCAGTGGTTAAAGACACCGCCTTGCAACACTGGGGCCCGTAGTTCGAATCCCCCCTATGGCGCAAGTGGTAGAAGTGCCGCTCTGCTACACAGAGGCTCGAATCCCGGGAGCTGGAGTCGATGATCTGTAAGGTCCCTTCCAACCAGCACGAAACTATGAAACTATGAAAAGCATGGTTAGAGTGGAGAAAAACCAAGAAAAGCGAACTTAGAGCGGAGGAAAACCAAGAAAAGCGGAATAAGTGCAGAGGAAAACCAAGAAAAGCAGGGTTAGAGCGGAGTAAGACCAATAAATGCTGGGTTAGTGCGAAGGAAATCTAGGAAATGCATAGTTAGAGCGGAGGAAAACAAAGAAAAGCGAGGTTCATGCGGATCAAAACCAAGAATGGCGGGGTTAGAGCGGAGGAAAACCAAGAAAAGCAGAGTTAGAACGGAAGAAAACCAAGAAAAGCGGGGTTAGAGTGGAGGAAAACCAAGATAATCGGGGTTAGAGTGGAGGAAAAGAAAGAAAAGTGAAGTTAGAGGTGAGGAAAACCAAGAGAAGCGGGGATAGAGAAGAAGAAAACCAGTAAAAGCTGGGTTAGAGTGGAGGAAAACCAAGATAATCGGGGTTAGAGTGGAGGAAAAGAAAGAAAAGTGAAGATAGAAGTGAGGAAAACCTTGAAATGCGGGGATAGAGCGGAGGAAAACCAAGAAAAGCGAAGTTAGAGAAGAGGAATACCAAGAAAAATGATGTTAGAGAGGAGGAAAAGAAAGATAAGCAGGTTTAGAGCAGAGGAAAACCAAGAAAAGCGAACTTAGAGCGGAGGAAAACTAAGAAAAGCGGAATAAGTGCAGAGGAAAACAAAGAAAAGCGGGGTTAGAGCGGAGGAAAACCAAGAAAAGCGAAGATAGAGCGGAGGAAAACCAAGAAAAGAGGTGTTAGAGCGGAGGAAAAGAAAGAAAAGTGAAGATAGAAGTGAGGAAAACCAAGAAAAGAGGGGATAGAGAGAAGGAAAACCAAGAAAAGCGAAGTTAGAGAAGAGGAATACCAAGAAAAATGATGTTAGAGAGGAGGAAAAGAAAGATAGCCAGGTTTAGAGCGAAGGATAACCAAGAAAAGCGAAGTTAGAGCGGAGGAAAACCAAGAAAAGCGGGGTTATAGCGGAGGAAAACCAAGAAAAGCTGGGTTAGAGCAGAGGAAAACCAAGAAAAGCGGGGTTAGAAAGGAGGAAAACCAAGAAAAGTGATTTTAGAGCAGAGGAAAACAAAGAAAAGCGGAATAAGTTCGGAGGAAAACCAAGAAATGAGGAATAAGTGCTGAGGAGAACCAAGAAAAGCAGGGTTAGAGCGGAGGAAAACAAAGAAAAGCGGGGTTAGAGAGAAGGAAAACCAAGAAAAACGGGGTTAGAGCGGAGGAAAAGAAAGAAAAGGTAAGTTAGAGGTGAGGAAAACCCAGAAAAGCGGGGATAGAGCGGAGGAAAACAAAGAAAAGCTGGGTTAGAGCGGAGGAAAACAAAGAAAAGCGGAGTTAGTGTGGAGGAGAACCAAGAAAAGCGGGGTTAGAGCGGAGTAAAACCAAGAAAATCGGGTTTAGAGCGGAGGAAAAGCATGAAAAACGGGGTTAGAGCGGAGGAGAACCAAGAAAAGCGGGGTTAGAGCGGAGGAAAACCAAGAAAATCGGGTTTAGAGCGGAGGAAAATCATGAAAAAAGGGGTTAGAGCAGAGGAAAACCAAGATAGTCGGGGTTACAGCGAAGGAAAACCAATAAAAAGAAGTTAGAGAGGAAGAAAACAAAGAAAAGCGCGGTTAGAGCAGCAGAAATCCAAGTGTGCCCCGGTGGCGCAGTGGTTAAAGACACCGCCTTGCAACACTGGGGCCCGTAGTTCGAATCCCCCCTATGGCGCAAGTGGTAGAAGTGCCGCTCTGCTACACAGAGGCTCGAATCCCGGGAGCTGGACTCGATGATCTGTAAGGTCCCTTCCAACCAGCACGAAACTATGAAACTATGAAAAGCATGGTTAGAGTGGAGAAAAACCAAGAAAAGCTGGGTTAAAGTGGAGAAACACCAAGATAATCGGGGTTAGAGGGGAGGAAAACCAAGGAAAGCGAGGTTAAAAAAGAGGAAAACCAAGAAAAGCGAAGTTAGAGCGGAGGAAAACCAAGAAAAGCGGGGTTAGAGAGAAGGAAAACCGAGAAAACCGGGGTTAGAGCGGAGGAAAAGAAAGAAAAGTGAAGATAGAGGTGAGGAAAACCAAGAAACGCGGGGATAGAGCGGAGGAAAAACCAAGAAAAGCGAAGTTAGAGAAGAGGAATACCAAGAAAAATGATGTTAGAGAGGAGGAAAAGAAAGATAAGCAGGTTTAGAGCGAAGGAAAACCAAGAAAAGCGAACTTAGAGCGGAGGAAAACCAAGAAAAGCGGAATAAGTGCAGAGGAAAACAAAGAAAAGAGGGTTTAGAGCGGAGGAAATCCAAGAAAAGCGGGGTTAGAGCGGAGGAAAACCAAGAAAAGCTGGGTTACAGCAGAGGAAAACCAAGAAAAGCGGGATTAGAAAGGAGTAAAACCAAGAAAAGTGATCTTAGAGCAGAGGAAAACCAAGAAAAGCGGAATAAGTGCGGAGGAAAACCAAGAAATGAGGAATAAGTGCTGAGGAAAACCAAGAAAAGCAGGGTTAGAGCGGAGGAAAACAAAGAAAAGCTGGGATAGAGCGGAGGAAAACCAAGAAAAGCGGGGTTAGAGCGGAGGAAAACCAAGATAAGCGGGGTTAGAGAGAAAAAAAACCAAGAAAAAAGGGGTTAGAGCAGAGGAAAAGAAAGAAAAGGTAAGTTAGAGGTGAGGCAAACCAAGAAAAGCGGGGATAGAGCGGAGGAAAACAAAGAAAAGCTGGGTTAGAGCGGACGAAAACGAAGAAAAGCGGAATTAGTGTGGAGGAGAACCAAGAAAAGCAGGTTTAGAGCGGAGGAAAACCAAAAAAATCGGGTTTAGAGCGGAGGAAAACCAAGTAAAGCGGGGTTAGAGCGGAGGAAAACCAAGAAAAGTGAAGTTAGAGCGGAGGAAAACCGAGAAAAGCGGGGTTAGAGCGGAGGAAAACCAAGGAAAGTGAAGTTAGAGCGGAGGAAAGCCAAGAAAAGCGGGCTTAGATTGGAGGAAAACCAAGATAGTCGGGGTTACAGCGAAGGAAAACCAATAAAAAGAAGTTAGAGAGGAAGAAAACAAAGAAAAGCGCGGTTAGAGCAGCAAAAATCCAAGAAAAGTATGGTTAGAGTGGAGAAAAACCAAGAAAAGCAGGGTTAGAGCGGAGAAAAACCAAGAAAAGCGGGGTTAGAGCGGAGGAAAACGAAGAAAAGCGGGGTTAGTTCGGAGGAAGACCAAGAAAAGTGAAGTTAGAGCAAAGGAAAACCAAGAAAAGCGGGGTTAGTGCGGAGGAAAACCAAGGAAAGTGAAGTTAGAGCGGAGGAAAACCAAGAAAAGCGGAGATAGAACGGAAGAAAACCAGGAAAAGCGGGGTTAGAGTGGAGGAAAACCATGATAATCGAAAATAGAGCGAAGGAAAACCAAGAAAAAGGAGTTAGAGGAAGAATACAAAGAAAAGCGCGGTTAGAGCAGCAGAAATCCAAGAAAAGAATGGTTAGAGTGGAGAAAAACCCAGAAAAGCTGGTTTAGAGCGGAGGAAAACCAAGAAAAGCGAAGTTAGATAAGAGGAAAACCAAGAAAAATGATGTTAGAGAGGAGAAAAACAAAGATAAGCAGGGTTAGAGCGGAGGAAATCCAAGAAAAGCGAAGTTAGAGCGGAGGAAAACCAAGAAAAGCTGGGTTAGAGCGGAGGAAAACCAAGAAAAGCGAGGTTCATGCAGATGAAAACCAAGAAATGCGGGGTTAGAGTGGAGGAAAACCAAGAAAAGCAGAGTTAGAACGGAAGAAAACCAAGAAAAGCGGGTTAGAGAGCAGGAAAACCAAGATAATCGGGGTTAGAGCGGAGGAAAACCAATAAAAAGAAGTTAGAGAGGAAGAAAACAAAGAAAAGCGCGGTTAGAGCAGCAGAAATCCAAGTGTGCCCCGGTGGCGCAGTGGTTAAAGACGCCGCCTTGCAACACTGGGGCCCGTAGTTCGAATCCCCCCTATGGCGCAAGTGGTAGAAGTGCCGCTCTGCTACACAGAGGCTCGAATCCCGGGAGCTGGAGTCGATGATCTGTAAGGTCCCTTCCAACCAGCACAAAACTATGAAACTATGAAAAGCATGGTTAGAGTGGAGAAAAACCAAGAAAAGCGAACTTAGAGCGGAGGAAAACCAAGAAAAGCGGAATAAGTGCAGAGGAAAACCAAGAAAAGCGGGGTTAGAGCGGAGGAAAACCAAGAAAAGCGAAGATAGAGCGGAGGAAAACCAAGAAAAGAGAGGTTAGAAAGGAGGAAAACCAAGAAAAGTGAATTTAGAACAGAGGAAAACCAAGAAAAGCGGAGTTAGAGCGGAGGAAAACCAAGAAAAGTTGGGTTAAGCGGAGGAAATCGAAGAAAAACGGGGTTAGTGTGGAGGAGAACCAAGAAAAGCGGGGTTAGAGCGGAGGAAAACCAAAAAAATCGTGTTTAGAGAGGAGGAAAAGCATGAAAAGCGGGATTAGAGCGGAGGAAAAGAAAGAAAAGTGAAGTTAGAGGTGAGGAAAACCAAAAAAAGCGGAATAAGTGCGGAGGAAATCCGAGAAAAGCGTGGTTAGAGCGGAGGAAAACCAAGAAAAGCGGGGTTAGTTCGGAGGAAAACCAAGAAAAGTGAAGTTAGAGCAGAGGAAAACCAAGAAAAGCGGAGATAGAACGGAGGAAAACCAGGAAAAGCGGGGTTAGAGTGGAGGAAAACCATGATAATCGGGGATAGAGCGAAGGAAAACCAAGAAAAAGGAGTTAGAGGAAGAATACAAAGAAAAGCGCGGTTAGAGCAGCAGAAATCCAAGAAAAGAATGGTTAGAGTGGAGAAAAACCCAGAAAAGCTGGTTTAGAGCGGAGGAAAACCAAGAAAAGCGAAGTTAGATAAGAGGAAAACCAAGAAAAATGATGTTAGAGAGGAGGAAAACAAAGATAAGCAGGGTTAGAGCGGAGGAAATCCAAGAAAGGCGAAGTTAGAGCGGAGGAAAACCAAGAAAAGCTGGGTTAGAGCGGAGGAAAACCAAGAAAAGCGAGGTTCATGCGGATGAAAACCAAGAAATGCGGGGTTAGAGTGGAGGAAAACCAAGAAAAGCAGAGTTAGAACGGAAGAAAACCAAGAAAAGCGGGTTAGAGAGCAGGAAAACCAAGATAATCGGGGTTACAGCGAAGGAAAACCAATAAAGTTAGAGAGGAAGAAAACAAAGAAAAGCGCGGTTAGAGCAGCAGAAATCCAAGTGTGCCCCGGTGGCGCAGTGGTTAAAGACGCCGCCTTGCAACACTGGGGCCCGTAGTTCGAATCCCCCCTATGGCGCAAGTGGTAGAAGTGCCGCTCTGCTACACAGAGGCTTGAATCCCGGGAGCTGGACTCGATGATCTGTAAGGTCCCTTCCAACCAGCACGAAACTATGAAACTATGAAAAGCATGGCTAGAGTGGAGAAAAACCAAGAAAAGCGAACTTAGAGCGGAGGAAAACCAAGAAAAGCGGAATAAGTGCAGAGGAAAACCAAGAAAAGCGAGGTTAGAGCGGAGGAAAAACAAGAAAAGCGAAGTTAGAGGTGAGGAAAACCAAGAAAAGCGGGGTTAGAGCGGAGTAAGACCAATAAATGCTGGGTTAGAGCGAAGGAAATCTAGGAAATGCATAGTTAGAGCGTAGGAAAACCAAGAAAAGCGAAGTTAGAGAAGAGGAATACCAAGAAAAATGATGTTAGAGAGGAGGAAAAGAAAGATAAGCAGGTTTAGAGCGGAGGAAAACCAAGAAAAGCGAACTTAGAGCGGAGGAAAACTAAGAAAAGCGGAATATGTGCAGAGGAAAACAAAGAAAAGCGGGGTTAGAGCGGAGGAAAACCAAGAAAAGCGAAGATAGAGCGGAGGAAAACCAAGAAAAGAGGTGTTAGAGCGGAGGAAAAGAAAGAAAAGTGAAGATAGAAGTGAGGAAAACCAAGAAAAGAGGGGATAGAGAGAAGGAAAACCAAGAAAAGCGAAGTTAGAGAAGAGGAATACCAAGAAAAATGATGTTAGAGAGGAGGAAAAGAAAGATAGCCAGGTTTAGAGCGGAGGATAACCAAGAAAAGCGAAGTTAGAGCGGAGGAAAACCAAGAAAAGCGGGGTTATAGCGAAGGAAAACCAAGAAAAGTGATTTTGGAGCAGAGGAAAACAAAGAAAAGCGGAATAAGTGCGGAGGAAAACCAAGAAATGAGGAATAAGTGCTGAGGAGAACCAAGAAAAGCAGGGTTAGAGCGGAGGAAAACAAAGAAAAGCTGGGATAGAGAGGAGGAAAACCAAGAAAAGCGGGGTTAGAAAGGAGGAAAACCAAGAAAAGTGAAGTTAGAGCGGAGGAAAACCAAGAAAAGCGGGGTTAGAGCGGAGGAAAACCAAGAAAAGCGGGGTTAGAGAGAAGGAAAACCAAGAAAAACGGGGTTAGAGCGGAGGAAAAGAAAGAAAAGGTAAGTTAGAGGTGAGGAAATCCCAGAAAAGAGGGGATAGAGCGGAGGAAAACAAAGAAAAGCTGGGTTAGAGCGGAGGAAAACGAAGAAAAGCGGAGTTAGTGTGGAGGAGAACCAAGAAAAGCGGGGTTAGAGCGGAGGAAAACCAAGAAAATCGGGTTTAGAGCGGAGGAAAAGCATGAAAAACGGGGTTAGAGCGGAGGAAAACCAAGAAAAGTGAAGTTAGAGCGGAGGAAAACCGAGAAAAGCGGGGTTAGAGCGGAGGAAAACCAAGATAGTCGGGGTTACAGCGAAGGAAAACCAATAAAAAGAAGTTAGAGAGGAAGAAAACAAAGAAAAGCGCGGTTAGAGCAGCAGAAATCCAAGTGTGCCCCGGTGGCGCAGTGGTTAAAGACGCCGCCTTGCAACACTGGGGCCCGTAGTTCGAATCCCCCCTATGGCGCAAGTGGTAGAAGTGCCGCTCTGCTACACAGAGGCTCGAATCCCGGGAGCTGGACTCGATGATCTGTAAGGTCCCTTCCAACCAGCACGAAACTATGAAACTATGAAAAGCATGGTTAGAGTGGAGAAAAACCAAGAAAAGCGAACTTAGAGCGGAGGAAAACCAAGAAAAGCGGAATAAGTGCAGAGGAAAACCAAGAAAAGCGGGGTTAGAGCGGAGTAAGACCAATAAATGATGGGTTAGAGCGAAGGAAATCTAGGAAATGCATAGTTAGAGCGGAGGAAAACCAAGAAAAGCGAGGTTCATGCGGATCAAAAGCAAGAATGGCGGGGTTAGAGCGGATCAAAACCAAGAAAAGCAGAGTTAGAACGGAAGAAAACCAAGAAAAGCGGGGTTAGAGTGGAGGAAAACCAAGATAATCGGGGTTAGAGTGGAGGAAAAGAAAGAAAAGTGAAGTTAGAGGTGAGGAAAACCAAGAGAAGCGGGGATAGAGCAGAAGAAAACCAGTAAAAGCTGGGTTAGAGTGGAGGAAAACCAAGATAATCGGGGTTAGAGTGGAGGAAAAGAAAGAAAAGTAAAGATAGAGGTGAGGAAAACCTTGAAATGCGGGGATAGAGCGGAGGAAAACCAAGAAAAGCGAAGTTAGAGAAAAGGAATACCAAGAAAAATGATGTTAGAGAGGAGGAAAAGAAAGATAAGCAGGTTTAGAGCGGAGGAAAACCAAGAAAAGCGAACTTAGAGCGGAGGAAAACTAAGAAAAGCGGAATATGTGCAGAGGAAAACAAAGAAAAGCGGGGTTAGAGCGGAGGAAAACCAAGAAAAGCGAAGATAGAGCGGAGGAAAACCAAGAAAAGAGGTGTTAGAGCGGAGGAAAAGAAAGAAAAGTGAAGATAGAAGTGAGGAAAACCAAGAAAAGAGGGGATAGAGAGAAGGAAAACCAAGAAAAGCGAAGTTAGAGAAGAGGAATACCAAGAAAAATGATGTTAGAGAGGAGGAAAAGAAAGATAGCCAGGTTTAGAGCGGAGGATAACCAAGAAAAGCGAAGTTAGAGCGGAGGAAAACCAAGAAAAGCGGGGTTATAGCAAAGGAAAACCAAGAAAAGTGATTTTAGAGCAGAGGAAAACAAAGAAAAGCGGAATAAGTGCGGAGGAAAACCAAGAAATGAGGAATAAGTGCTGAGGAGAACCAAGAAAAGCAGGGTTAGAGCGGAGGAAAACAAAGAAAAGCTGGGATAGAGAGGAGGAAAACCAAGAAAAGCGGGGTTAGAAAGGAGGAAAACCAAGAAAAGTGAAGTTAGAGCGGAGGAAAACCAAGAAAAGCGGGGTTAGAGCGGAGGAAAACCAAGAAAAGCGGGGTTAGAGAGAAGGAAAACCAAGAAAAACGGGGTTAGAGCGGAGGAAAAGAAAGAAAAGGTAAGTTAGAGGTGAGGAAAACCCAGAAAAGCGGGGATAGAGCGGAGGAAAACAAAGAAAAGCTGGGTTAGAGCGGAGGAAAACAAAGAAAAGCGGAGTTAGTGTGGAGGAGAACCAAGAAAAGCGGGGTTAGAGCGGAGGAAAACCAAGAAAATCGGGTTTAGAGCGGAGGAAAAGCATGAAAAACGGGGTTAGAGCGGAGGAAAACCAAGAAAAGTGAAGTTAGAGCGGAGGAAAACCGAGAAAAGCGGGGTTAGAGCGGAGGAAAACCAAGATAGTCGGGGTTACAGCGAAGGAAAACCAATAAAAAGAAGTTAGAGAGGAAGAAAACAAAGAAAAGCGCGGTTAGAGCAGCAGAAATCCAAGTGTGCCCCGGTGGCGCAGTGGTTAAAGACACCGCCTTGCAACACTGGGGCCCGTAGTTCGAATCCCCCCTATGGCGCAAGTGGTAGAAGTGCCGCTCTGCTACACAGAGGCTCGAATCCCGGGAGCTGGAGTCGATGATCTGTAAGGTCCCTTCCAACCAGCACGAAACTATGAAACTATGAAAAGCATGGTTAGAGTGGAGAAAAACCAAGAAAAGCTGGGTTAAAGTGGAGAAAAACCAAGAAAAGCGGGGTTAGAGGGGAGGAAAACCAAGGAAAGCGAGGTTAGAAAAGAGGAAAAGCAAGAAAAGCGAAGTTAGAGTGGAGGAAAACCAAGAAAAGCGGGGTTAGAGAGAAGGAAAACCGAGAAAACCGGGGTTAGAGCGGAGGAAAAGAAAGAAAAGTGAAGATAGAGGTGAGGAAAACCAAGAAAAGCGGGGATAGAGCGGAGGAAAACCAAGAAAAGCGAAGTTAGAGAAGAGGAATACCAAGAAAAATGATGTTAGAGAGGAGGAAAAGAAAGATAAGCAGGTTTAGAGCGGAGGAAAACCAAGAAAAGCGAACTTAGAGCAAAGGAAATCCAAGAAAAGCGAAGTTAGAGCGGAGGAAAACCAAGAAATGCTGGGTTAGAGCGGAGGAAAACCAAGAAAAGCGAGGTTCATGCAGATGAAAACCAAGAAATGCGGGGTTACAGTGGAGGAAAACCAAGAAAAGCAGAGTTAGAACGGAAGAAAACCAAGAAAAGCGGGTTAGAGAGCAGGAAAACCAAGATAATCGGGGTTAGAGCGGAGGAAAACCAATAAAAAGAAGTTAGAGAGGAAGAAAACAAAGAAAAGCGCGGTTAGAGCAGCAGAAATCCAAGTGTGCCCCGGTGGCGCAGTGGTTAAAGACGCCGCCTTGCAACACTGGGGCCCGTAGTTCGAATCCCCCCTATGGCGCAAGTGGTAGAAGTGCCGCTCTGCTACACAGAGGCTCGAATCCCGGGAGCTGGACTCGATGATCTGTAAGGTCCCTTCCAACCAGCACGAAACTATGAAACTATGAAAAGCATGGATAGAGTGGAGAAAAACCAAGAAAAGCGAACTTAGAGCGGAGGAAAACCAAGAAAAGCGGAATAAGTGCAGAGGAAAACCAAGAAAAGCGGGGTTAGAGCGGAGGAAAACCAAGAAAAGCGAAGATAGAGCGGAGGAAAACCAAGAAAAGAGAGGTTAGAAAGGAGGAAAACCAAGAAAAGTGAATTTAGAACAGAGGAAAACCAAGAAAAGCGGAGTTAGAGCGGAGGAAAACCAAGAAAAGTTGGGTTAAGCGGAGGAAATCGAAGAAAAACGGGGTTAGTGTGGAGGAGAACCAAGAAAAGCGGGGTTAGAGCGGAGGAAAACCAAAAAAATCGGGTTTAGAGAGGAGGAAAAGCATGAAAAGCGGGATTAGAGCGGAGGAAAAGAAAGAAAAGTGAAGTTAGAGGTGAGGAAAACCAAAAAAAGCGGAATAAGTGCGGAGGAAAACCGAGAAAAGCGTGGTTAGAGCGGAGGAAAACCAAGAAAAGCGGGGTTAGTTCGGAGGAAAACCAAGAAAAGTGAAGTTAGAGCAGAGGAAAACCAAGAAAAGCGGAGATAGAACGGAAGAAAACCAGGAAAAGCGGGGTTAGAGTGGAGGAAAACCATGATAATCGGGGATAGAGCGAAGGAAAACCAAGAAAAAGGAGTTAGAGGAAGAATACAAAGAAAAGCGCGGTTAGAGCAGCAGAAATCCAAGAAAAGAATGGTTAGAGTGGAGAAAAACCCAGAAAAGCTGGTTTAGAGCGGAGGAAAACCAAGAAAAGCGAAGTTAGATAAGAGGAAAACCAAGAAAAATGATGTTAGAGAGGAGGAAAACAAAGATAAGCAGGGTTAGAGCGGAGGAAAACCAAGAAAAGCTGGGTTAGAGCGGAGGAAAACCAAGAAAAGCGAGGTTCATGCGGATGAAAACCAAGAAATGCGGGGTTAGAGTGGAGGAAAACCAAGAAAAGCAGAGTTAGAACGGAAGAAAACCAAGAAAAGCGGGTTAGAGAGCAGGAAAACCAAGATAATCGGGGTTAGAGCGAAGGAAAACCAATAAAGTTAGAGAGGAAGAAAACAAAGAAAAGCGCGGTTAGAGCAGCAGAAATCCAAGTGTGCCCCGGTGGCGCAGTGGTTAAAGACGCCGCCTTGCAACACTGGGGCCCGTAGTTCGAATCCCCCCTATGGCGCAAGTGGTAGAAGTGCCGCTCTGCTACACAGAGGCTCGAATCCCGGGAGCTGGACTCGATGATCTGTAAGGTCCCTTCCAACCAGCACGAAACTATGAAACTATGAAAAGCATGGCTAGAGTGGAGAAAAACCAAGAAAAGCGAACTTAGAGCGGAGGAAAACCAAGAAAAGCGGAATAAGTGCAGAGGAAAACCAAGAAAAGCGAGGTTAGAGCGGAGGAAAAACAAGAAAAGCGAAGTTAGAGGTGAGGAAAACCAAGAAAAGCGGGGTTAGAGCGGAGTAAGACCAATAAATGCTGGGTTAGAGCGAAGGAAATCTAGGAAATGCATAGTTAGAGCGTAGGAAAACCAAGAAAAGCGAAGTTAGAGAAGAGGAATACCAAGAAAAATGATGTTAGAGAGGAGGAAAAGAAAGATAAGCAGGTTTAGAGCGGAGGAAAACCAAGAAAAGCGAACTTAGAGCGGAGGAAAACTAAGAAAAGCGGAATATGTGCAGAGGAAAACAAAGAAAAGCGGGGTTAGAGCGGAGGAAAACCAAGAAAAGCGAAGATAGAGCGGAGGAAAACCAAGAAAAGAGGTGTTAGAGCGGAGGAAAAGAAAGAAAAGTGAAGATAGAAGTGAGGAAAACCAAGAAAAGAGGGGATAGAGAGAAGGAAAACCAAGAAAAGCGAAGTTAGAGAAGAGGAATACCAAGAAAAATGATGTTAGAGAGGAGGAAAAGAAAGATAGCCAGGTTTAGAGCGGAGGATAACCAAGAAAAGCGAAGTTAGAGCGGAGGAAAACCAAGAAAAGCGGGGTTATAGCGAAGGAAAACCAAGAAAAGTGATTTTAGAGCAGAGGAAAACAAAGAAAAGCGGAATAAGTGCGGAGGAAAACCAAGAAATGAGGAATAAGTGCTGAGGAGAACCAAGAAAAGCAGGGTTAGAGCGGAGGAAAACAAAGAAAAGCTGGGATAGAGAGGAGGAAAACCAAGAAAAGCGGGGTTAGAAAGGAGGAAAACCAAGAAAAGTGAAGTTAGAGCGGAGGAAAACCAAGAAAAGCGGGGTTAGAGCGGAGGAAAACCAAGAAAAGCGGGGTTAGAGAGAAGGAAAACCAAGAAAAACGGGGTTAGAGCGGAGGAAAAGAAAGAAAAGGTAAGTTAGAGGTGAGGAAATCCCAGAAAAGCGGGGATAGAGCGGAGGAAAACAAAGAAAAGCTGGGTTAGAGCGGAGGAAAACGAAGAAAAGCGGAGTTAGTGTGGAGGAGAACCAAGAAAAGCGGGGTTAGAGCGGAGGAAAACCAAGAAAATCGGGTTTAGAGCGGAGGAAAAGCATGAAAAACGGGGTTAGAGCGGAGGAAAACCAAGAAAAGTGAAGTTAGAGCGGAGGAAAACCGAGAAAAGCGGGGTTAGAGCGGAGGAAAACCAAGATAGTCGGGGTTACAGCGAAGGAAAACCAATAAAAAGAAGTTAGAGAGGAAGAAAACAAAGAAAAGCGCGGTTAGAGCAGCAGAAATCCAAGTGTGCCCCGGTGGCGCAGTGGTTAAAGACGCCGCCTTGCAACACTGGGGCCCGTAGTTCGAATCCCCCCTATGGCGCAAGTGGTAGAAGTGCCGCTCTGCTACACAGAGGCTCGAATCCCGGGAGCTGGACTCGATGATCTGTAAGGTCCCTTCCAACCAGCACGAAACTATGAAACTATGAAAAGCATGGTTAGAGTGGAGAAAAACCAAGAAAAGCGAACTTAGAGCGGAGGAAAACCAAGAAAAGCGGAATAAGTGCAGAGGAAAACCAAGAAAAGCGGGGTTAGAGCGGAGTAAGACCAATAAATGATGGGTTAGAGCGAAGGAAATCTAGGAAATGCATAGTTAGAGCGGAGGAAAACCAAGAAAAGCGAGGTTCATGCGGATCAAAAGCAAGAATGGCGGGGTTAGAGCGGATCAAAACCAAGAAAAGCAGAGTTAGAACGGAAGAAAACCAAGAAAAGCGGGGTTAGAGTGGAGGAAAACCAAGATAATCGGGGTTAGAGTGGAGGAAAAGAAAGAAAAGTGAAGTTAGAGGTGAGGAAAACCAAGAGAAGCGGGGATAGAGCAGAAGAAAACCAGTAAAAGCTGGGTTAGAGTGGAGGAAAACCAAGATAATCGGGGTTAGAGTGGAGGAAAAGAAAGAAAAGTAAAGATAGAGGTGAGGAAAACCTTGAAATGCGGGGATAGAGCGGAGGAAAACCAAGAAAAGCGAAGTTAGAGAAAAGGAATACCAAGAAAAATGATGTTAGAGAGGAGGAAAAGAAAGATAAGCAGGTTTAGAGCGGAGGAAAACCAAGAAAAGCGAACTTAGAGCGGAGGAAAACTAAGAAAAGCGGAATATGTGCAGAGGAAAACAAAGAAAAGCGGGGTTAGAGCGGAGGAAAACCAAGAAAAGCGAAGATAGAGCGGAGGAAAACCAAGAAAAGAGGTGTTAGAGCGGAGGAAAAGAAAGAAAAGTGAAGATAGAAGTGAGGAAAACCAAGAAAAGAGGGGATAGAGAGAAGGAAAACCAAGAAAAGCGAAGTTAGAGAAGAGGAATACCAAGAAAAATGATGTTAGAGAGGAGGAAAAGAAAGATAGCCAGGTTTAGAGCGGAGGATAACCAAGAAAAGCGAAGTTAGAGCGGAGGAAAACCAAGAAAAGCGGGGTTATAGCGAAGGAAAACCAAGAAAAGTGATTTTAGAGCAGAGGAAAACAAAGAAAAGCGGAATAAGTGCGGAGGAAAACCAAGAAATGAGGAATAAGTGCTGAGGAGAACCAAGAAAAGCAGGGTTAGAGCGGAGGAAAACAAAGAAAAGCTGGGATAGAGAGGAGGAAAACCAAGAAAAGCGGGGTTAGAAAGGAGGAAAACCAAGAAAAGTGAAGTTAGAGCGGAGGAAAACCAAGAAAAGCGGGGTTAGAGCGGAGGAAAACCAAGAAAAGCGGGGTTAGAGAGAAGGAAAACCAAGAAAAACGGGGTTAGAGCGGAGGAAAAGAAAGAAAAGGTAAGTTAGAGGTGAGGAAAACCCAGAAAAGCGGGGATAGAGCGGAGGAAAACAAAGAAAAGCTGGGTTAGAGCGGAGGAAAACAAAGAAAAGCGGAGTTAGTGTGGAGGAGAACCAAGAAAAGCGGGGTTAGAGCGGAGGAAAACCAAGAAAATCGGGTTTAGAGCGGAGGAAAAGCATGAAAAACGGGGTTAGAGCGGAGGAAAACCAAGAAAAGTGAAGTTAGAGCGGAGGAAAACCGAGAAAAGCGGGGTTAGAGCGGAGGAAAACCAAGATAGTCGGGGTTACAGCGAAGGAAAACCAATAAAAAGAAGTTAGAGAGGAAGAAAACAAAGAAAAGCGCGGTTAGAGCAGCAGAAATCCAAGTGTGCCCCGGTGGCGCAGTGGTTAAAGACACCGCCTTGCAACACTGGGGCCCGTAGTTCGAATCCCCCCTATGGCGCAAGTGGTAGAAGTGCCGCTCTGCTACACAGAGGCTCGAATCCCGGGAGCTGGAGTCGATGATCTGTAAGGTCCCTTCCAACCAGCACGAAACTATGAAACTATGAAAAGCATGGTTAGAGTGGAGAAAAACCAAGAAAAGCTGGGTTAAAGTGGAGAAAAACCAAGAAAAGCGGGGTTAGAGGGGAGGAAAACCAAGGAAAGCGAGGTTAGAAAAGAGGAAAAGCAAGAAAAGCGAAGTTAGAGTGGAGGAAAACCAAGAAAAGCGGGGTTAGAGAGAAGGAAAACCGAGAAAACCGGGGTTAGAGCGGAGGAAAAGAAAGAAAAGTGAAGATAGAGGTGAGGAAAACCAAGAAAAGCGGGGATAGAGCGGAGGAAAACCAAGAAAAGCGAAGTTAGAGAAGAGGAATACCAAGAAAAATGATGTTAGAGAGGAGGAAAAGAAAGATAAGCAGGTTTAGAGCGGAGGAAAACCAAGAAAAGCGAACTTAGAGCAAAGGAAATCCAAGAAAAGCGAAGTTAGAGCGGAGGAAAACCAAGAAATGCTGGGTTAGAGCGGAGGAAAACCAAGAAAAGCGAGGTTCATGCAGATGAAAACCAAGAAATGCGGGGTTACAGTGGAGGAAAACCAAGAAAAGCAGAGTTAGAACGGAAGAAAACCAAGAAAAGCGGGTTAGAGAGCAGGAAAACCAAGATAATCGGGGTTAGAGCGGAGGAAAACCAATAAAAAGAAGTTAGAGAGGAAGAAAACAAAGAAAAGCGCGGTTAGAGCAGCAGAAATCCAAGTGTGCCCCGGTGGCGCAGTGGTTAAAGACGCCGCCTTGCAACACTGGGGCCCGTAGTTCGAATCCCCCCTATGGCGCAAGTGGTAGAAGTGCCGCTCTGCTACACAGAGGCTCGAATCCCGGGAGCTGGACTCGATGATCTGTAAGGTCCCTTCCAACCAGCACGAAACTATGAAACTATGAAAAGCATGGTTAGAGTGGAGAAAAACCAAGAAAAGCGAACTTAGAGCGGAGGAAAACCAAGAAAAGCGGAATAAGTGCAGAGGAAAACCAAGAAAAGCGGGGTTAGAGCGGAGGAAAACCAAGAAAAGCGAAGATAGAGCGGAGGAAAACCAAGAAAAGAGAGGTTAGAAAGGAGGAAAACCAAGAAAAGTGAATTTAGAACAGAGGAAAACCAAGAAAAGCGGAGTTAGAGCGGAGGAAAACCAAGAAAAGTTGGGTTAAGCGGAGGAAATCGAAGAAAAACGGGGTTAGTGTGGAGGAGAACCAAGAAAAGCGGGGTTAGAGCGGAGGAAAACCAAAAAAATCGGGTTTAGAGAGGAGGAAAAGCATGAAAAGCGGGATTAGAGCGGAGGAAAAGAAAGAAAAGTGAAGTTAGAGGTGAGGAAAACCAAAAAAAGCGGAATAAGTGCGGAGGAAAACCGAGAAAAGCGTGGTTAGAGCGGAGGAAAACCAAGAAAAGCGGGGTTAGTTCGGAGGAAAACCAAGAAAAGTGAAGTTAGAGCAGAGGAAAACCAAGAAAAGCGGAGATAGAACGGAGGAAAACCAGGAAAAGCGGGGTTAGAGTGGAGGAAAACCATGATAATCGGGGATAGAGCGAAGGAAAACCAAGAAAAAGGAGTTAGAGGAAGAATACAAAGAAAAGCGCGGTTAGAGCAGCAGAAATCCAAGAAAAGAATGGTTAGAGTGGAGAAAAACCCAGAAAAGCTGGTTTAGAGCGGAGGAAAACCAAGAAAAGCGAAGTTAGATAAGAGGAAAACCAAGAAAAATGATGTTAGAGAGGAGGAAAACAAAGATAAGCAGGGTTAGAGCGGAGGAAATCCAAGAAAAGCGAAGTTAGAGCGGAGGAAAACCAAGAAAAGCTGGGTTAGAGCGGAGGAAAACCAAGAAAAGCGAGGTTCATGCGGATGAAAACCAAGAAATGCGGGGTTAGAGTGGAGGAAAACCAAGAAAAGCAGAGGTAGAACGGAAGAAAACCAAGAAAAGCGGGTTAGAGAGCAGGAAAACCAAGATAATCGGGGTTAGAGCGAAGGAAAACCAATAAAGTTAGAGAGGAAGAAAACAAAGAAAAGCGCGGTTAGAGCAGCAGAAATCCAAGTGTGCCCCGGTGGCGCAGTGGTTAAAGACGCCGCCTTGCAACACTGGGGCCCGTAGTTCGAATCCCCCCTATGGCGCAAGTGGTAGAAGTGCCGCTCTGCTACACAGAGGCTCGAATCCCGGGAGCTGGACTCGATGATCTGTAAGGTCCCTTCCAACCAGCACGAAACTATGAAACTATGAAAAGCATGGCTAGAGTGGAGAAAAACCAAGAAAAGCGAACTTAGAGCGGAGGAAAACCAAGAAAAGCGGAATAAGTGCAGAGGAAAACCAAGAAAAGCGAGGTTAGAGCGGAGGAAAAACAAGAAAAGCGAAGTTAGAGGTGAGGAAAACCAAGAAAAGCGGGGTTAGAGCGGAGTAAGACCAATAAATGCTGGGTTAGAGCGAAGGAAATCTAGGAAATGCATAGTTAGAGCGTAGGAAAACCAAGAAAAGCGAAGTTAGAGAAGAGGAATACCAAGAAAAATGATGTTAGAGAGGAGGAAAAGAAAGATAAGCAGGTTTAGAGCGGAGGAAAACCAAGAAAAGCGAACTTAGAGCGGAGGAAAACTAAGAAAAGCGGAATATGTGCAGAGGAAAACAAAGAAAAGCGGGGTTAGAGCGGAGGAAAACCAAGAAAAGCGAAGATAGAGCGGAGGAAAACCAAGAAAAGAGGTGTTAGAGCGGAGGAAAAGAAAGAAAAGTGAAGATAGAAGTGAGGAAAACCAAGAAAAGAGGGGATAGAGAGAAGGAAAACCAAGAAAAGCGAAGTTAGAGAAGAGGAATACCAAGAAAAATGATGTTAGAGAGGAGGAAAAGAAAGATAGCCAGGTTTAGAGCGGAGGATAACCAAGAAAAGCGAAGTTAGAGCGGAGGAAAACCAAGAAAAGCGGGGTTATAGCGAAGGAAAACCAAGAAAAGTGATTTTAGAGCAGAGGAAAACAAAGAAAAGCGGAATAAGTGCGGAGGAAAACCAAGAAATGAGGAATAAGTGCTGAGGAGAACCAAGAAAAGCAGGGTTAGAGCGGAGGAAAACAAAGAAAAGCTGGGATAGAGAGGAGGAAAACCAAGAAAAGCGGGGTTAGAAAGGAGGAAAACCAAGAAAAGTGAAGTTAGAGCGGAGGAAAACCAAGAAAAGCGGGGTTAGAGCGGAGGAAAACCAAGAAAAGCGGGGTTAGAGAGAAGGAAAACCAAGAAAAACGGGGTTAGAGCGGAGGAAAAGAAAGAAAAGGTAAGTTAGAGGTGAGGAAAACCCAGAAAAGCGGGGATAGAGCGGAGGAAAACAAAGAAAAGCTGGGTTAGAGCGGAGGAAAACGAAGAAAAGCGGAGTTAGTGTGGAGGAGAACCAAGAAAAGCGGGGTTAGAGCGGAGGAAAACCAAGAAAATCGGGTTTAGAGCGGAGGAAAAGCATGAAAAACGGGGTTAGAGCGGAGGAAAACCAAGAAAAGTGAAGTTAGAGCGGAGGAAAACCGAGAAAAGCGGGGTTAGAGCGGAGGAAAACCAAGATAGTCGGGGTTACAGCGAAGGAAAACCAATAAAAAGAAGTTAGAGAGGAAGAAAACAAAGAAAAGCGCGGTTAGAGCAGCAGAAATCCAAGTGTGCCCCGGTGGCGCAGTGGTTAAAGACGCCGCCTTGCAACACTGGGGCCCGTAGTTCGAATCCCCCCTATGGCGCAAGTGGTAGAAGTGCCGCTCTGCTACACAGAGGCTCGAATCCCGGGAGCTGGACTCGATGATCTGTAAGGTCCCTTCCAACCAGCACGAAACTATGAAACTATGAAAAGCATGGTTAGAGTGGAGAAAAACCAAGAAAAGCGAACTTAGAGCGGAGGAAAACCAAGAAAAGCGGAATAAGTGCAGAGGAAAACCAAGAAAAGCGGGGTTAGAGCGGAGTAAGACCAATAAATGATGGGTTAGAGCGAAGGAAATCTAGGAAATGCATAGTTAGAGCGGAGGAAAACCAAGAAAAGCGAGGTTCATGCGGATCAAAAGCAAGAATGGCGGGGTTAGAGCGGATCAAAACCAAGAAAAGCAGAGTTAGAATGGAAGAAAACCAAGAAAAGCGGGGTTAGAGTGGAGGAAAACCAAGATAATCGGGGTTAGAGTGGAGGAAAAGAAAGAAAAGTGAAGTTAGAGGTGAGGAAAACCAAGAGAAGCGGGGATAGAGCAGAAGAAAACCAGTAAAAGCTGGGTTAGAGTGGAGGAAAACCAAGATAATCGGGGTTAGAGTGGAGGAAAAGAAAGAAAAGTAAAGATAGAGGTGAGGAAAACCTTGAAATGCGGGGATAGAGCGGAGGAAAACCAAGAAAAGCGAAGTTAGAGAAGAGGAATACAAAGAAAAATGATGTTAGAGAGGAGGAAAAGAAAGATAAGCAGGTTTAGAGCGGAGGAAAACCAAGAAAAGCGAACTTAGAGCGGAGGAAAACTAAGAAAAGCGGAATATGTGCAGAGGAAAACAAAGAAAAGCGGGGTTAGAGCGGAGGAAAACCAAGAAAAGCGAAGATAGAGCGGAGGAAAACCAAGAAAAGAGGTGTTAGAGCGGAGGAAAAGAAAGAAAAGTGAAGATAGAAGTGAGGAAAACCAAGAAAAGAGGGGATAGAGAGAAGGAAAACCAAGAAAAGCGAAGTTAGAGAAGAGGAATACCAAGAAAAATGATGTTAGAGAGGAGGAAAAGAAAGATAGCCAGGTTTAGAGCGGAGGATAACCAAGAAAAGCGAAGTTAGAGCGGAGGAAAACCAAGAAAAGCGGGGTTATAGCAAAGGAAAACCAAGAAAAGTGATTTTAGAGCAGAGGAAAACAAAGAAAAGCGGAATAAGTGCGGAGGAAAACCAAGAAATGAGGAATAAGTGCTGAGGAGAACCAAGAAAAGCAGGGTTAGAGCGGAGGAAAACAAAGAAAAGCTGGGATAGAGAGGAGGAAAACCAAGAAAAGCGGGGTTAGAAAGGAGGAAAACCAAGAAAAGTGAAGTTAGAGCGGAGGAAAACCAAGAAAAGCGGGGTTAGAGCGGAGGAAAACCAAGAAAAGCGGGGTTAGAGCGGAGGAAAACCAAGAAAATCGGGTTTAGAGCGGAGGAAAAGCATGAAAAACGGGGTTAGAGCGGAGGAAAACCAAGAAAAGTGAAGTTAGAGCGGAGGAAAACCGAGAAAAGCGGGGTTAGAGCGGAGGAAAACCAAGATAGTCGGGGTTACAGCGAAGGAAAACCAATAAAAAGAAGTTAGAGAGGAAGAAAACAAAGAAAAGCGCGGTTAGAGCAGCAGAAATCCAAGTGTGCCCCGGTGGCGCAGTGGTTAAAGACGCCGCCTTGCAACACTGGGGCCCGTAGTTCGAATCCCCCCTATGGCGCAAGTGGTAGAAGTGCCGCTCTGCTACACAGAGGCTCGAATCCCGGGAGCTGGACTCGATGATCTGTAAGGTCCCTTCCAACCAGCACGAAACTATGAAACTATGAAAAGCATGGTTAGAGTGGAGAAAAACCAAGAAAAGCGAACTTAGAGCGGAGGAAAACCAAGAAAAGCGGAATAAGTGCAGAGGAAAACCAAGAAAAGCGGGGTTAGAGCGGAGTAAGACCAATAAATGATGGGTTAGAGCGAAGGAAATCTAGGAAATGCATAGTTAGAGCGGAGGAAAACCAAGAAAAGCGAGGTTCATGCGGATCAAAAGCAAGAATGGCGGGGTTAGAGCGGATCAAAACCAAGAAAAGCAGAGTTAGAACGGAAGAAAACCAAGAAAAGCGGGGTTAGAGTGGAGGAAAACCAAGATAATCGGGGTTAGAGTGGAGGAAAAGAAAGAAAAGTGAAGTTAGAGGTGAGGAAAACCAAGAGAAGCGGGGATAGAGCAGAAGAAAACCAGTAAAAGCTGGGTTAGAGTGGAGGAAAACCAAGATAATCGGGGTTAGAGTGGAGGAAAAGAAAGAAAAGTAAAGATAGAGGTGAGGAAAACCTTGAAATGCGGGGATAGAGCGGAGGAAAACCAAGAAAAGCGAAGTTAGAGAAGAGGAATACAAAGAAAAATGATGTTAGAGAGGAGGAAAAGAAAGATAAGCAGGTTTAGAGCGGAGGAAAACCAAGAAAAGCGAACTTAGAGCGGAGGAAAACTAAGAAAAGCGGAATATGTGCAGAGGAAAACAAAGAAAAGCGGGGTTAGAGCGGAGGAAAACCAAGAAAAGCGAAGATAGAGCGGAGGAAAACCAAGAAAAGAGGTGTTAGAGCGGAGGAAAAGAAAGAAAAGTGAAGATAGAAGTGAGGAAAACCAAGAAAAGAGGGGATAGAGAGAAGGAAAACCAAGAAAAGCGAAGTTAGAGAAGAGGAATACCAAGAAAAATGATGTTAGAGAGGAGGAAAAGAAAGATAGCCAGGTTTAGAGCGGAGGATAACCAAGAAAAGCGAAGTTAGAGCGGAGGAAAACCAAGAAAAGCGGGGTTATAGCAAAGGAAAACCAAGAAAAGTGATTTTAGAGCAGAGGAAAACAAAGAAAAGCGGAATAAGTGCGGAGGAAAACCAAGAAATGAGGAATAAGTGCTGAGGAGAACCAAGAAAAGCAGGGTTAGAGCGGAGGAAAACAAAGAAAAGCTGGGATAGAGAGGAGGAAAACCAAGAAAAGCGGGGTTAGAAAGGAGGAAAACCAAGAAAAGTGAAGTTAGAGCGGAGGAAAACCAAGAAAAGCGGGGTTAGAGCGGAGGAAAACCAAGAAAAGCGGGGTTAGAGCGGAGGAAAACCAAGAAAAACGGGGTTAGAGCGGAGGAAAAGAAAGAAAAGGTAAGTTAGAGGTGAGGAAAACCCAGAAAAGCGGGGATAGAGCGGAGGAAAACAAAGAAAAGCTGGGTTAGAGCGGAGGAAAACGAAGAAAAGCGGAGTTAGTGTGGAGGAGAACCAAGAAAAGCGGGGTTAGAGCGGAGGAAAACCAAGAAAATCGGGTTTAGAGCGGAGGAAAAGCATGAAAAACGGGGTTAGAGCGGAGGAAAACCAAGAAAAGTGAAGTTAGAGCGGAGGAAAACCGAGAAAAGCGGGGTTAGAGCGGAGGAAAACCAAGATAGTCGGGGTTACAGCGAAGGAAAACCAATAAAAAGAAGTTAGAGAGGAAGAAAACAAAGAAAAGCGCGGTTAGAGCAGCAGAAATCCAAGTGTGCCCCGGTGGCGCAGTGGTTAAAGACACCGCCTTGCAACACTGGGGCCCGTAGTTCGAATCCCCCCTATGGCGCAAGTGGTAGAAGTGCCGCTCTGCTACACAGAGGCTCGAATCCCGGGAGCTGGACTCGATGATCTGTAAGGTCCCTTCCAACCAGCACGAAACTATGAAACTATGAAAAGCATGGTTAGAGTGGAGAAAAACCAAGAAAAGCTGGGTTAAAGTGGAGAAAAACCAAGAAAAGCGGGGTTAGAGGGGAGGAAAACCAAGGAAAGCGAGGTTAGAAAAGAGGAAAAGCAAGAAAAGCGAAGTTAGAGTGGAGGAAAACCAAGAAAAGCGGGGTTAGAGAGAAGGAAAACCGACAAAACCGGGGTTAGAGCGGAGGAAAAGAAAGAAAAGTGAAGATAGAGGTGAGGAAAACCAAGAAAAGCGGGGATAGAGCGGAGGAAAACCAAGAAAAGCGAAGTTAGAGAAGAGGAATACCAAGAAAAATGATGTTAGAGAGGAGGAAAAGAAAGATAAGCAGGTTTAGAGCGGAGGAAAACCAAGAAAAGCGAACTTAGAGCGGAGGAAAACCAAGAAAAGCGGAATAAGTGCAGAGGAAAACAAAGAAAAGCGGGGTTAGAGCGGAGGAAAACCAAGAAAAGCGGGGTTAGAGCGGAGGAAAACGAAGAAAAGCGGGGTTTGTTCGGAGGAAGACCAAGAAAAGTGAAGTTAGAGCAAAGGAAAACCAAGAAAAGCGGGGTTAGTGCGGAGGAAAACCAAGGAAAGTGAAGTTAGAGCGGAGGAAAACCAAGAAAAGCGGAGATAGAACGGATGAAAACCAGGAAAAGCGGGGTTAGAGTGGAGGAAAACCATGATAATCGGGGATAGAGCGAAGGAAAACCAAGAAAAAGGAGTTAGAGGAAGAATACAAAGAAAAGCGCGGTTAGAGCAGCAGAAATCCAAGAAAAGAATGGTTAGAGTGGAGAAAAACCCAGAAAAGCTGGTTTAGAGCGGAGGAAAACCAAGAAAAGCGAAGTTAGATAAGAGGAAAACCAAGAAAAATGATGTTAGAGGGGAGAAAAACAAAGATAAGCAGGGTTAGAGCGGAAGAAATCCAAGAAAAGCGAAGTTAGAGCGGAGGAAAACCAAGAAAAGCTGGGTTAGAGCGGAGGAAAACCAAGAAAAGCGAGGTTCATGCGGATGAAAACCAAGAAATGCGGGGTTAGAGTGGAGGAAAACCAAGAAAAGCAGAGTTAGAACGGAAGAAAACCAAGAAAAGCGGGTTAGAGAGCAGGAAAACCAAGATAATCGGGGTTAGAGCGGAGGAAAACCAATAAAAAGAAGTTAGAGAGGAAGAAAACAAAGAAAAGCGCGGTTAGAGCAGCAGAAATCCAAGTGTGCCCCGGTGGCGCAGTGGTTAAAGATGCCGCCTTGCAACACTGGGGCCCGTAGTTCGAATCCCCCCTATGGCGCAAGTGGTAGAAGTGCCGCTCTGCTACACAGAGGCTCGAATCCCGGGAGCTGGAGTCGATGATCTGTAAGGTCCCTTCCAACCAGCACGAAACTATGAAACTATGAAAAGCATGGTTAGAGTGGAGAAAAACCAAGAAAAGCGAACTTAGAGCGGAGGAAAACCAAGAAAAGCGGAATAAGTGCAGAGGAAAACCAAGAAAAGCGGGGTTAGAGCGGAGTAAGACCAATAAATGCTGGGTTAGAGCGAAGGAAATCTAGGAAATGCATAGTTAGAGCGGAGGAAAACAAAGAAAAGCGAGGTTCATGCGGATCAAAACCAAGAATGGCGGGGTTAGAGCGGAGGAAAACCAAGAAAAGCAGAGTTAGAACGGAAGAAAACCAAGAAAAGCGGGGTTAGAGTGGAGGAAAACCAAGATAATTGGGGTTAGAGTGGAGGAAAAGAAAGAAAAGTGAAGTTAGAGGTGAGGAAAACCAAGAGAAGCGGGGATAGAGCAGAAGAAAACCAGTAAAAGCTGGGTTAGAGTGGAGGAAAACCAAGATAATCGGGGTTAGAGTGGAGGAAAAGAAAGAAAAGTGAAGATAGAGGTGAGGAAAACCTTGAAATGCGGGGATAGAGCGGAGGAAAACCAAGAAAAGCGAAGTTAGAGAAGAGGAATACCAAGAAAAATGATGTTAGAGAGGAGGAAAAGAAAGATAAGCAGGTTTAGAGCGGAGGAAAACCAAGAAAAGCGAACTTAGAGCGGAGGAAAACTAAGAAAAGCGGGGTTATAGCGGAGGAAAACCAAGAAAAGCTGGGTTAGAGCAGAGGAAAACAAAGAAAAGCGGGGTTAGAAAGGAGGAAAACCAAGAAAAGCGAAGATAGAGCGGAGGAAAACCAAGAAAAGTGGGGTTAGAGAGAAGGAAAACCGAGAAAACCGGGGTTAGAGCGGAGGAAAAGAAAGAAAAGTGAAGATAGAGGTGACGAAAACCAAGAAAAGCGGGGATAGAGCGGAGGAAAACCAAGAAAAGCGAAGTTAGAGAAGAGGAATACCAAGAAAAATGATGTTAGAGAGGAGGAAAAGAAAGATAAGCAGGTTTAGAGCGGAGGAAAACCAAGAAAAGCGAACTTAGAGCGGAGGAAAACCAAGAAAATCGAAATAAGTGCAGAGGAAAACAAAGAAAAGCGGGGTTAGAGCGGAGGAAAACCAAGAAAAGCGGGGTTAGAGCGGAGGAAAACCAAGAAAAGCTGGGTTACAGCAGAGGAAAACCAAGAAAAGCGGGGTTAGAAAGGAAGAAAACCAAGAAAAGTGATCTTAGAGCAGAGGAAAACCAAGAAAAGCGGAATAAGTGCGGAGGAAAACCAAGAAATGAGGAATAAGTGCTGAGGAAAACCAAGAAAAGCAGGGTTAGTGCGAAGGAAAACAAAGAAAATCACGGATAGAGCGGAGGAAAACCAAGAAAAGCGGGGTTAGAGCGGAGGAAAACCAAGATAAGCGGGGTTAGAGAGAAAAAAAACCAAGAAAAACGGGGTTAGAGCAGAGGAAAAGAAAGAAAAGGTAAGTTAGAGGTGAGGAAAACCAAGAAAAGCGGGGATAGAGCGGAGGAAAACAATGAAAAGCTGAATTAGAGCGGACGAAAACGAAGAAAAGCGGGGTTAGTGTGGAGGAGAACCAAGAAAAGCGGGTTTAGAGCGGAGGAAAACCAAAAACATCGGGTTTAGAGCGGAGGAAAACCAAGTAAAGCGGGGTTAGAGCGGAGGAAAACCAAGAAAAGTGAAGTTAGAGCGGAGGAAAACCGAGAAAAGCGAGGTTAGAGCGGAGGAAAACCAAGGAAAGTGAAGTTAGAGCGGAGGAAAGCCAAGAAAAGCGGGCTTAGATTGGAGGAAAACCAAGATAGTCGGGGTTACAGCGAAGGAAAACCAATAAAAAGAAGTTAGAGAGGAAGAAAACAAAGAAAAGCACGGTTAGAGCAGCAAAAATCCAAGAAAAGTATGGTTAGAGTGGAGAAAAACCAAGAAAAGCAGGGTTAGAGCGGAGAAAAACCAAGAAAAGCGGGGGTGGAGCGGAGGAAAACGCAGAAAAGCGGAGTTAGTTCGGAGGAAGACCAAGAAAAGTGAAGTTAGAGCAAAGGAAAACCAAGAAAAGCGGGGTTAGTGCGGAGGAAAACCAAGGAAAGTGAAGTTAGAGCAGAGGAAAACCAAGAAAAGCAGAGATAGAACGGAAGAAAACCAGGAAAAGCGGGGTTAGAGTGGAGGAAAACCATGATAATCGGGGATAGAGCGAAGGAAAACCAAGAAAAAGGAGTTAGAGGAAGAATACAAAGAAAAGCGCGGTTAGAGCAGCAGAAATCCAAGAAAAGAATGGTTAGAGTGGAGAAAAACCCAGAAAAGCTGGTTTAGAGCGGAGGAAAACCAAGAAAAGCGAAGTTAGATAAGAGGAAAACCAAGAAAAATGATGTTAGAGAGGAGAAAAACAAAGATAAGCAGGGTTAGAGCGGAGGAAATCCAAGAAAAGCGAAGTTAGAGCGGAGGAAAACCAAGAAAAGCTGGGTTAGAGCGGAGGAAAACCAAGAAAAGCGAGGTTCATGCGGATGAAAACCAAGAAATGCGGGGTTAGAGTGGAGGAAAACCAAGAAAAGCAGAGTTAGGACGGAAGAAAACCAAGAAAAGCGGGTTAGAGAGCAGGAAAACCAAGATAATCGGGGTTAGAGCGGAGGAAAACCAATAAAAAGAAGTTAGAGAGGAAGAAAACAAAGAAAAGCGCGGTTAGAGCAGCAGAAATCCAAGTGTGCCCCGGTGGCGCAGTGGTTAAAGATGCCGCCTTGCAACACTGGGGCCCGTAGTTCGAATCCCCCCTATGGCGCAAGTGGTAGAAGTGCCGCTCTGCTACACAGAGGCTCGAATCCCGGGAGCTGGACTCGATGATGTGTAAGGTCCCTTCCAACCAGCACGAAACTATGAAACTATGAAAAGCATGGTTAGAGTGGAGAAAAACCAAGAAAAGCGAACTTAGAGCGGAGGAAAACCAAGAAAAGCGGAATAAGTGCAGAGGAAAACCAAGAAAAGCGGGGTTAGAGCGGAGTAAGACCAATAAATGCTGGGTTAGAGCGAAGGAAATCTAGGAAATGCATAGTTAGAGCGGAGGAAAACAAAGAAAAGCGAGGTTCATGCGGATCAAAACCAAGAATGGCGGGGTTAGAGTGGAGGAAAACCAAGAAAAGCAGAGTTAGAACGGAAGAAAACCAAGAAAAGCGGGGTTAGAGTGGAGGAAAACCAAGATAATCGGGGTTAGAGTGGAGGAAAAGAAAGAAAAGTGAAGTTAGAGGTGAGGAAAACCAAGAGAAGCGGGGATAGAGCAGAAGAAAACCAGTAAAAGCTGGGTTAGAGTGGAGGAAAACCAAGATAATCGGGGTTAGAGTGGAGGAAAAGAAAGAAAAGTGAAGATAGAGGTGAGGAAAACCTTGAAATGCGGGGATAGAGCGGAGGAAAACCAAGAAAAGCGAAGTTAGAGAAGAGGAATACCAAGAAAAATGATGTTAGAGAGGAGGAAAAGAAAGATAAGCAGGTTTAGAGCGGAGGAAAACCAAGAAAAGCGAACTTAGAGCGGAGGAAAACCAAGAAAAGCGGAATAAGTGCAGAGGAAAACAAAGAAAAGCGGGGTTAGAGCGGAGGAAAACCAAGAAAAGCGAAGATAGAGCGGAGGAAAACCAAGAAAAGAGGTGTTAGAGCGGAGGAAAAGAAAGAAAAGTGAAGATAGAAGTGAGGAAAACCAAGAAAAGAGGGGATAGAGAGAAGGAAAACCAAGAAAAGCGAAGGTAGAGAAGAGGAATACCAAGAAAAATGATGTTAGAGAGGAGGAAAAGAAAGATAGCCAGGTTTAGAGCGGAGGAAAGCCAAGAAAAGCGGGGTTATAGCGGAGGAAAACCAAGAAAAGCTGGGTTAGAGCAGAGGAAAACCAAGAAAAGCGGGGTTAGAAAGGAGGAAAACCAAGAAAAGTGATTTTAGAGCAGAGGAAAACAAAGAAAAGCGGAATAAGTGCGGAGGAAAACCAAGAAATGAGGAATAAGTGCTGAGGAGAACCAAGAAAAGCAGGGTTAGAGCGGAGGAAAACAAAGAAAAGCTGGGATAGAGCGGAGGAAAACCAAGAAAAGCGGGGTTAGAAAGGAGGAAAACCAAGAAAAGTGAAGTTAGAGCGGAGGAAAACCAAGAAAAGCGAAGTTAGAGCGGAGGAAAACAAAGAAAAGCTGGGTTAGAGCGGAGGAAAACGAAGAAAAGCGGGGTTAGTGTGGAGGAGAACCAAGAAAAGCGGGGTTAGAGCGGAGGAAAACCAAGAAAATCGGGTTTAGAGTGGAGGAAAAGCATGAAAAACGGGGTTAGAGCGGAGGAAAACCAAGAAAAGTGAAGTTAGAGCGGAGGAAAACCGAGAAAAGCGGGGTTAGAGCGGAGGAAAACCAAGATAGTCGGCGTTACAGCGAAGGAAAACCTTTTTATTAAAAGAAGTTAGAGAGGAAGAAAACAAAGAAAAGCGCGGTTAGAGCAGCAGAAATCCAAGTGTGCCCCGGTGGCGCAGTGGTTAAAGACGCCGCCTTGCAACACTGGGGCCCATAGTTCGAATCCCCCCTATGGCGCAAGTGGTAGAAGTGCCGCTCTGCTACACAGAGGCTCGAATCCCGGGAGCTGGAGTCGATGGTCTGTAAGGTCCCTTCCAACCAGCACGAAACTATGAAAATATGAAAAGCATGGTTAGAGTGGAGAAAAACCAAGAAAAGCTGGGTTAAAGTGGAGAAAAACCAAGAAAAGCGGGGTTAGAGGGGAGGCAAACCAAGGAAAGCGAGGTTAGAAAAGAGGAAAACCAAGAAAAGCGAAGTTAGAGAGAAGGAAAACCGAGAAAACCGGGGTTAGAGCGGAGGAAAAGAAAGAAAAGTGAAGATAGAGGTGAGGAAAACCAAGAAAAGCGGGGATAGAACAGAGGAAAACCAAGAAAAGCGAAGTTAGAGAAGAGGAATACCAAGAAAAATGATGTTAGAGAGGAGGAAAACAAAGATAAGCAGGTTTAGAGCGGAGGAAAACCAAGAAAAGCGAACTTAGAGCGGAGGAAAAACAAGAAGAGCGGAATAAGTGCAGAGGAAAACAAAGAAAAGCGGGGTTAGAGCGGAGGAAAACCAAGAAAAGCGGGGTTAGAGCGGAGGAAAACCAAGAAAAGCGGGGATAGAGCGGAGGAAAACAATGAAAAGCTGGGTTAGAGCGGACGAAAACGAAGAAAAGCGGGGTTAGTGTGGAGGAGAACCAAGAAAAGCGGGTTTAGAGCGGAGGAAAACCAAGAAAAGCGGAATAAGTGCAGAGGAAAACCAAGAAAAGCGGGGTTAGAGCGGAGGAAAACCAAGAAAAGCGAAGATAGAGCGGAGGAAAACAAAGAAAAGAGAGGTTAGAAAGGAGGAAAACCAAGAAAAGTGAAGTTAGAGCGGAGGAAAACCAAGAAAAGCGGAGTTAGAGCGGAGGAAAACCAAGAAAAGTTGGGTTAAGCGGAGGAAATCGAAGAAAAACGGGGTTAGTGTGGAGGAGAACCAAGAAAAGCGGGGTTAGAGCGGAGGAAAACCAAAAAAATCGGGTTTAGAGAGGAGGAAACGCATGAAAAGCGGGATTAGAGCGGAGGAAAAGAAAGAAAAGTGAAGTTAGAGGTGAGGAAAACCAAGAAAAGCGGAATAAGTGAGGAGGAAAACCGAGAAAAGCGTGGTTAGAGCGGAGGAAAACCAAGAAAAGCGGGGTTAGTTCGGAGGAAAACCAAGAAAAGTGAAGTTAGAGCGGAGGAAAACCAAGAAAAGCGGAGATAGAACGGAGGAAAACCAGGAAAAGCGGGGTTAGAGTGGAGGAAAACCATGATAATCGGGGATAGATCGAAGGAAAACCAAGAAAAAGGAGTTAGAGGAAGAATACAAAGAAAAGCGCGGTTAGAGCAGCAGAAATCCAAGAAAAGAATGGTTAGAGTGGAGAAAAACCCAGAAAAGCTGGTATAGAGCGGAGGAAAACCAAGAAAAATGATGTTAGAGAGGAGAAAAACAAAGATAAGCAGGGTTAGAGCGGAGGAAAACAAAGAAAAGCGAAGTTAGAGCGGAGGAAATCCAAGAAAAGCTGGGTTAGAGCGGAGGAAAACCAAGAAAAGCGGGGTTAGAGCAGAGGAAAACCAAGATAAGCGGGGTTAGAGAGAAAAAAAACCAAGAAAAACGGAGTTAGAGCGGAGGAAAAGAAAGAAAAGGTAAGTTAGAGGTGAGGAAAACCAAGAAAAGCGGGGATAGAGCGGAGGAAAACAAAGAAAAGCTGTGTTAGAGCGGACGAAAACGAAGAAAAGCGGGGTTAGTGTGGAGGAGAACCAAGAAAAGCGGGTTTAGAGCGGAGGAAAACCAAAAAAATCGGGTTTAGAGCGGAGGAAAACCAAGTAAAGCGGGGTTAGAGCGGAGGAAAACCAAGAAAAGTGAAGTTAGAGCGGAGGAAAACCGAGAACAGCGGGGTTAGAGCGGAGGAAAACCAAGAAAAGCGAGGTTCATGCGGATCAAAACCAAGAATGGCGGGGTTAGAGCGGAGGAAAACCAAGAAAAGCAGAGTTAGAACGGAAGAAAACCAAGAAAAGCGGGGTTAGAGTGGAGGAAAACCAAGATAATCGGGGTCAGAGTGGAGGAAAAGAAAGAAAAGTGAAGTTAGAGGTGAGGAAAACCAAGAGAAGCGGGGATAGAGCAGAAGAAAACCAGTAAAAGCTGGGTTAGAGTGGAGGAAAACCAAGATAATCGGGGTTAGAGTGGAGGAAAAGAAAGAAAAGTGAAGATAGAGGTGAGGAAAACCTTGAAATGCGGGGATAGAGCGGAGGAAAACCAAGAAAAGCGAAGTTAGAGAAGAGGAATACCAAGAAAAATGATGTTAGAGAGGAGGAAAAGAAAGATAAGCAGGTTTAGAGCGGAGGAAAACCAAGAAAAGCGAACTTAGAGCGGAGGAAAACCAAGAAAAGCGGAATAAGTGCAGAGGAAAACAAAGAAAAGCGGGGTTAGAGCGGAGGAAAACCAAGAAAAGCGAAGATAGAGCGGAGGAAAACCAAGAAAAGAGGTGTTAGAGCGGAAAAAAAGAAAGAAAAGTGAAGATAGAAGTGAGGAAAACCAAGAAAAGAGGGGATAGAGAGAAGGAAAACCAAGAAAAGCGAAGGTAGAGAAGAGGAATACCAAGAAAAATGATGTTAGAGAGGAGGAAAAGAAAGATAGCCAGGTTTAGAGCGGAGGAAAGCCAAGAAAAGCGGGGTTATAGCGGAGGAAAACCAAGAAAAGCTGGGTTAGAGCAGAGGAAAACCAAGAAAAGCGGGGTTAGAAAGGAGGAAAACCAAGAAAAGTGATTTTAGAGCAGAGGAAAACAAAGAAAAGCGGAATAAGTGCGGAGGAAAACCAAGAAATGAGGAATAAGTGCTGAGGAGAACCAAGAAAAGCAGGGTTAGAGCGGAGGAAAACAAAGAAAAGCTGGGATAGAGCGGAGGAAAACCAAGAAAAGCGGGGTTAGAAAGGAGGAAAACCAAGAAAAGTGAAGTTAGAGCGGAGGAAAACCAAGAAAAGCGAAGTTAGAGCGGAGGAAAACCAAGAAAAGCGGGGTTAGAGAGAAGGAAAACCAAGAAAAACGGGGTTAGAGCGGAGGAAAAGAAAGAAAAGGTAAGTTAGAGGTGAGGAAAACCCAGAAAAGCGGGGATAGAGCGGAGGAAAACAAAGAAAAGCTGGGTTAGAGCGGAGGAAAACGAAGAAAAGCGGGGTTAGTGTGGAGGAGAACCAAGAAAAGCGGGGTTAGAGCGGAGGAAAACCAAGAAAATCGGGTTTAGAGCGGAGGAAAAGCATGAAAAACGGGGTTAGAGCGGAGGAAAACCAAGAAAAGTGAAGTTAGAGCGGAGGAAAACCGAGAAAAGCGGGGTTAGAGCGGAGGAAAACCAAGATAGTCGGGGTTACAGCGAAGGAAAACCTTTTTATTAAAAGAAGTTAGAGAGGAAGAAAACAAAGAAGAGCGCGGTTAGAGCAGCAGAAATCCAAGTGTGCCCCGGTGGCGCAGTGGTTAAAGACACCGCCTTGCAACACTGGGGCCCGTAGTTCGAATCCCCCCTATGGCGCAAGTGGTAGAAGTGCCGCTCTGCTACACAGAGGCTCGAATCCCGGGAGCTGGAGTCGATGATCTGTAAGGTCCCTTCCAACCAGCACGAAACTATGAAAATATGAAAAGCATGGTTAGAGTGGAGAAAAACCAAGAAAAGCTGGGTTAAAGTGGAGAAAAACCAAGAAAAGCGGGGTTAGAGGGGAGGCAAACCAAGGAAAGCGAGGTTAGAAAAGAGGAAAACCAAGAAAAGCGAAGTTAGAGAGAAGGAAAACCGAGAAAACCGGGGTTAGAGCGGAGGAAAAGAAAGAAAAGTGAAGATAGAGGTGAGGAAAACCAAGAAAAGCGGGGATAGAACAGAGGAAAACCAAGAAAAGCGAAGTTAGAGAAGAGGAATACCAAAAAAAATGATGTTAGAGAGGAGGAAAAGAAAGATAAGCAGGTTTAGAGCGGAGGAAAACCAAGAAAAGCGAACTTAGAGCGGAGGAAAAACAAGAAGAGCGGAATAAGTGCAGAGGAAAACAAAGAAAAGCGGGGTTAGAGCGGAGGAAAACCAAGAAAAGCGGGGTTAGAGCGGAGGAAAACCAAGAAAAGCGGGGATAGAGCGGAGGAAAACAATGAAAAGCTGGGTTAGAGCGGACGAAAACGAAGAAAAGCGGGGTTAGTGTGGAGGAGAACCAAGAAAAGCGGGTTTAGAGCGGAGGAAAACCAAAAACATAGGGTTTAGAGCGGAGGAAAACCAAGTAAAGCGGGGTTAGAGCGGAGGAAAACCAAGAAAAGTGAAGTTAGAGCGGAGGAAAACCGAGATAAGCGGGGTTAGAGAGAAAAAAAACCAAGAAAAACGGGGTTAGAGCGGAGGAAAAGAAAGAAAAGATAAGTTAGAGGTGAGGAAAACCAAGAAAAGCGGGGATAGAGCGGAGGAAAACAAAGAAAAGCTGGGTTAGATCGGACGAAAACGAAGAAAAGCGGGGTTTGTGTGGAGGAGAACCAAGAAAAGCGGGTTTAGAGCGGAGGAAAACCAAAAAAATCGGGTTTAGAGCGGAGGAAAAATAAGTAAAGCGGGGTTAGAGCGGAGGAAAACCAAGAAAAGTGAAGTTAGAGCGGAGGAAAACCGAGAAAAGCGGGGTTAGAGCGGAGGAAAACCAAGGAAAGTGAAGTTAGAGCGGAGGAAAGCCAAGAAAAGCGGGCTTAGATTGGAGGAAAACCAAGATAGTCGGGGTTACAGCGAAGGAAAACCAATAAAAAGAAGTTAGAGAGGAAGAAAACAAAGAAAAGCGCGGTTAGAGCAGCAAAAATCCAAGAAAAGTATGGTTAGAGTGGAGAAAAACCAAGAAAAGCAGGGTTAGAGCGGAGAAAAACCAAGAAAAGCGGGGTTAGAGTGGAGGAAAACGAAGAAAAGCGGGGTTAGTTCGGAGGAAGACCAAGAAAAGTGAAGTTAGAGCAAAGGAAAACCAAGAAAAGCGGGGTTAGTGCGGAGGAAAACCAAGGAAAGTGAAGTTAGAGTGGAGGAAAACCAAGAAAAGCGGAGATAGAACGGAAGAAAACCAGGAAAAGCGGGGTTAGAGTGGAGGAAAACCATGATAATCGGGGATAGAGCGAAGGAAAACCAAGAAAAAGGAGTTAGAGGAAGAATACAAAGAAAAGCGCGGTTAGAGCAGCAGAAATCCAAGAAAAGAATGGTTAGAGTGGAGAAAAACCCAGAAAAGCTGGTTTAGAGCGGAGGAAAACCAAGAAAAGCGAAGTTAGAGCGGAAGAAAACCAAGAAAAGCGGGTTAGAGAGCAGGAAAACCAAGATAATCGGGGTTAGAGCGGAGGAAAACCAAGAAAAAGAAGTTAGAGAGGAAGAAAACCAAGAAAAGCGCGGTTAGAGCAGCAGAAATCCAAGTGTGCCCCGGTGGCGCAGTGGTTAAAGATGCCGCCTTGCAACACTGCGGCCCGTAGTTCGAATCCCCCCTGTGGCGCAAGTGGTAGAAGTGCCGCTCTGCTACACAGAGGCTCGAATCCCGGGAGCTGGACTCGATGATCTGTAAGGTCCCTTCCAACCAGCACGAAACTATGAAACTATGAAAAGCATGGTTAGAGTGGAGAAAAACCAAGAAAAGCGAACTTAGAGCAGAGGAAAACCAAGAAAAGAGAGGTTAGAAAGGAGGAAAACCAAGAAAAGTGAAGATAGAGCGGAGGAAAACCAAGAAAAGAGAGGTTAGAAAGGAGGAAAACCAAGAAAAGTGAAGTTAGAGCAGAGGAAAACCAAGAAAAGCGGAGTTAGAGCGGAGGAAAACCAAGAAAAGTTGGGTTAAGCGGAGGAAATCGAAGAAAAACGGGGTTAGTGTGGAGGAGAACCAAGAAAAGCGGGGTTAGAGCGGAGGAAAACCAAAAAAATAGGGTTTAGAGAGGAGGAAAAGCATGAAAAGCGGGATTAGAGCGGAGGAAAAGAAAGAAAAGTGAAGTTAGAGGTGAGGAAAACCAAGAAAAGCGGGGTTAGAGCGGAGGAAAACCAAGAAAAGCGAAGATGGAGCGGAGGAAAACCAAGAAAAGAGAGGTTAGAAAGGAGGAAAACCAAGAAAAGTGAAGTTAGAGCGGAGGAAAACCAAGAAAAGCGGAGTTAGAGCAGAGGAAAACCAAGAAAATTTGGGTTAAGCGGAGGAAATCGAAGAAAAACGGGGTTAGTGTGGAGGAGAACCAAGAAAAGCGGGGTTAGAGCGGAGGAAAACCAAAAAAATCGGGTTTAGAGAGGAGGAAAAGCATGAAAAGCGGGATTAGAGCGGAGGAAAAGAAAGAAAAGTGAAGTTAGAGGTGAGGAAAACCAAGAAAAGCGGAATAAGTGCGGAGGAAAACCGAGAAAAGCGTGGTTAGAGCGGAGGAAAACCAAGAAAAGCGGGGTTAGTTCGGAGGAAAACCAAGGAAAGTGAAGTTAGAGCAGAGGAAAACCAAGAAAAGCGGGGTTAGAGCGGAGGAAAACCAAGAAAAGTGATCTTAGAGCAGAGGAAAACCAAGAAAAGCGGAATAAGTGCGGAGGAAAACCAAGAAATGAGGAATAAGTGCTGAGGAAAACCAAGAAAAGAAGGGTTAGAGCGGAGGAAAACAAAGAAAAGCTGGGATTGAGCGGAGGAAAACCAAGAAAAGCGGGGTTAGAGCGGAGGAAAACCAAGATAAGCGGGGTTAGAGAGAAAAAAAACCAAGAAAAACGGGGTTAGAGCGGAGGAAAAGAAAGAAAAGGTAAGTTAGAGGTGAGGAAAACCAAGAATAGCGGGGATAGAGCGGAGGAAAACAAAGAAAAGCTGGGTTAGAGCGGACGAAAACGAAGAAAAGCGGGGTTAGTGTGGAGGAGAACCAAGAAAAGCGGGTTTAGAGCGGAGGAAAACCAAAAAAATCGGGTTTAGAGCGGAGGAAAACCAAGTAAAGCGGGGTTAGAGCGGAGGAAAACCAAGAAAAGTGAAGTTAGAGCGGAGGAAAACCGAGAAAAGCGGGGTTAGAGCGGAGGAAAACCAAGGAAAGTGAAGTTAGAGCGGAGGAAAGCCAAGAAAAGCGGGCTTAGATTGGAGGAAAACCAAGATAGTCGGGGTTACAGCGAAGGAAAACCAATAAAAAGAAGTTAGAGAGGAAGAAAACAAAGAAAAGCGCGGTTAGAGCAGCAAAAATCCAAGAAAAGTATGGTTAGAGTGGAGAAAAACCAAGAAAAGACGAGTTAGAGCGGAGAAAAACCAAGAAAAGCGGGGTTAGAGCGGAGGAAAACGAAGAAAAGCGGGGTTAGTTCGGAGGAAGACCAAGAAAAGTGAAGTTAGAGCAAAGGAAAACCAAGAAAAGCGGGGTTAGTGCGGAGGAAAACCAAGGAAAGTGAAGTTAGAGCGGAGGAAAACCAAGAAAAGCGGAGATAGAACGGAAGAAAACCAGGAAAAGCGGGGTTAGAGTGGAGGAAAACCATGATAATCGGGGATACAGCGAAGGAAAACCAAGAAAAAGGAGTTAGAGGAAGAATACAAAGAAAAGCGCGGTTAGAGCAGCAGAAATCCAAGAAAAGAATGGTTAGAGTGGAGAAAAACCCAGAAAAGCTGGTTTAGAGCGGAGGAAAACCAAGAAAAGCGAAGTTAGAGCGGAAGAAAACCAAGAAAAGCGGGTTAGAGAGCAGGAAAACCAAGATAATCGGGGTTAGAGCGGAGGAAAACCAAGAAAAAGAAGTTAGAGAGGAAGAAAACAAAGAAAAGCGCGGTTAGAGCAGCAGAAATCCAAGTGTGCCCCGGTGGCGCAGTGGTTAAAGACACCGCCTTGCAACACTGGGGCCCGTAGTTCGAATCCCCCCTGTGGCGCAAGTGGTAGAAGTGCCGCTCTGCTACACAGAGGCTCGAATCCCGGGAGCTGGACTCGATGATCTGTAAGGTCCCTTCCAACCAGCACGAAACTATGAAACTATGAAAAGCATGGGTAGAGTGGAGAAAAACCAAGAAAAGCGAACTTAGAGCGGAGGAAAACCAAGAAAAGCGGAATAAGTGCAGAGGAAAACCAAGAAAAGCGGGGTTAGAGAGGAGGAAAACCAAGAAAAGCGAAGATAGAGCGGAGGAAAACCAAGAAAAGAGAGGTTAGAAAGGAGGAAAACCAAGAAAAGTGAAGTTAGAGCGGAGGAAAACCAAGAAAAGCGGAGTTAGAGCAGAGGAAAACCAAGAAAATTTGGGTTAAGCGGAGGAAATCGAAGAAAAACGGGGTTAGTGTGGAGGAGAACCAAGAAGAGCGGGGTTAGAGCGGAGGAAAACCAAAAAAATCGGGTTTAGAGAGGAGGAAAAGCATGAAAAGCGGGATTAGAGCGGAGGAAAAGAAAGAAAAGTGAAGTTAGAGGTGAGGAAAACCAAGAAAAGCGGAATAAGTGCGGAGGAAAACCGAGAAAAGCGTGGTTAGAGCGGAGGAAAACCAAGAAAAGCGGGGTTAGTTCGGAGGAAAACCAAGGAAAGTGAAGTTAGAGCAGAGGAAAACCAAGAAAAGCGGAGATAGAACGGAGGAAAACCAGGAAAAGCAGGGTTAGAGTGGAGGAAAACCATGATAATCGGGGATAGAGCGAAGGAAAACCAAGAAAAAGGAGTTAGAGGAAGAATACAAAGAAAAGCGCGGTTAGAGCAGCAGAAATCCAAGAAAAGAATGGTTAGAGTGGAGAAAAACCCAGAAAAGCTGGTTTAGAGCGGAGGAAAACCAAGAAAAGCGAAGTTAGATAAGAGGAAAACCAAGAAAAATGATGTTAGAGAGGAGGAAAACAAAGATAAGCAGGGTTAGAGCGGAGGAAATCCAAGAAAAGCGAAGTTAGAGCGGAGGAAAACCAAGAAAAGCTGGGTTAGAGCGGAGGAAAACCAAGAAAAGCCAGGTTCATGCGGATGAAAACCAAGAAATGCGGGGCAAGAGTGGAGGAAAACCAAGAAAAGCAGAGTTAGAACGGAAGAAAACCAAGAAAAGCGGGTTAGAGAGCAGGAAAACCAAGATAATCGGGGTTAGAGCGAAGGAAAACCAATAAAGTTAGAGAGGAAGAAAACAAAGAAAAGCGCGGTTAGAGCAGCAGAAATCCAAGTGTGCCCCGGTGGCGCAGTGGTTAAAGACGCCGCCTTGCAACACTGGGGCCCGTAGTTCGAATCCCCCCTATGGCGCAAGTGGTAGAAGTGCCGCTCTGCTACACAGAGGCTCGAATCCCGGGAGCTGGACTCGATGATCTGTAAGGTCCCTTCCAACCAGCACGAAACTATGAAACTATGAAAAGCATGGTTAGAGTGGAGAAAAACCAAGAAAAGCTGGGTTAAAGTGGAGAAAAACCAAGAAAAGCGGGGTTAGAGGGGAGGAAAACCAAGGAAAGCGAGGTTAGAAAAGAGGAAAACCAAGAAAAGTGAAGTTAGTGCGGAGGAAAACCAAGGAAAGTGAAGTTAGAGCAGAGGAAAACCAAGAAAAGAGGAGATAGAACGGAAGAAAACCACGAAAAGCGGGGTTAGAGTGGAGGAAAACCATGATAATCGGGGATAGAGCGAAGGAAAACCAAGAAAAAGGAGTTAGAGGAAGAATACAAAGAAAAGCGCGGTTAGAGCAGCAGAAATCCAAGAAAAGAATGGTTAGAGTGGAGAAAAACCCAGAAAAGCTGGTATAGAGCGGAGGAAAACCAAGAAAAGCGAAGTTAGATAAGAGGAAAACCAAGAAAAATGATGTTAGAGAGGAGGAAAACAAAGATAAGCAGGGTTAGAGCGGAGGAAATCCAAGAAAAGCTGGGTTAGAGCGGAGGAAAACCAAGAAAAGCGGGGTTAGAGCAGAGGAAAACCAAGATAAGCGGGGTTAGAAAGAAAAAAAACCAAGAAAAACGGGGTTAGAGCGGAGGAAAAGAAAGAAAAGGTAAGTTCGAGGTGAGGAAAACCAAGAAAAGCGGGGATAGAGCGGAGGAAAACAAAGAAAAGCTGGGTTAGAGCGGACGAAAACGAAGAAAAGCGGGGTTAGTGTGGAGGAGAACCAAGAAAAGCGGGTTTAGAGCGGAGGAAAACCAAAGAAATCAGGTTTAGAGCGGAGGAAAACCAAGTAAAGCGGGGTTAGAGCGGAGGAAAACCAAGAGAAGTGAAGTTAGAGTGGAGGAAAACCGAGAAAAGCGGGGTTAGAGCGGAGGAAAACCAAGGAAAGTGAAGTTAGAGTGGAGGAAAGCCAAGAAAATCGGGCTTAGATTGGAGGAAAACAAAGATAGTCGGGGTTACAGCGAAGGAAAACAAATAAAAAGAAGTTAGAGAGGAAGAAAACAAAGAAAAGCACGGTTAGAGCAGCAAAAATCCAAGAAAAGTATGGTTAGAGTGGAGAAAAACCAAGAAAAGCAGGGTTAGAGCGGAGAAAAACCAAGAAAAGCGGGGTTAGAGCAGAGGAAAACCAAGAATAGCGGAGATAGAACGGAAGAAAACCAGGAAAAGCGGGGTTAGAGTGGAGGAAAACCATTATAATCGGGGATAGAGCGAAGGAAAACCAAGAAAAAGGAGTTAGAGCGGAGGAAAACCAAGAAAAGCGGAGATAGAACGGAAGAAAACCAGGAAAAGCGGGGTTAGAGTGGAGGAAAACCATTATAATCGGGGATAGAGCGAAGGAAAACCAAGAAAAAGGAGTTAGAGGAAGAATACAAAGAAAAGCGCGGTTAGAGCAGCAGAAATCCAAGAAAAGAATGGTTAGAGTGGAGAAAAACCCAGAAAAGCTGGTTTAGAGCGGAGGAAAACCAAGAAAAGCGAAGTTAGATAAGAGGAAAACCAAGAAAAATGATGTTAGAGAGGAGAAAAACAAAGATAAGCAGGGTTAGAGCGGAGGAAATCCAAGAAAAGCGAAGTTAGAGCGGAGGAAAACCAAGAAAAGCGAGGTTCATGCGGATGAAAACCAAGAAATGCGGGGTTAGAGTGGAGGAAAACCAAGAAAAGCAGAGTTAGGACGGAAGAAAACCAAGAAAAGCGGGTTAGAGAGCAGGAAAACCAAGATAATCGGGGTTAGAGCGGAGGAAAACCAATAAAAAGAAGTTAGAGAGGAAGAAAACAAAGAAAAGCGCGGTTAGAGCAGCAGAAATCCAAGTGTGCCCCGGTGGCGCAGTGGTTAAAGACGCTGCCTTGCAACACTGGGCCCGTAGTTCGAATCCCCCCTATGGCGCAAGTGCTAGAAGTGCCGCTCTGCTACACAGAGGCTCGAATCCCGGGAGCTGGAGTCAATGATCTGTAAGGTCCCTTCCAACCAGCACGAAACTATGAAACTATGAAAAGCATGGTTAGAGTGGAGAAAAACCAAGAAAAGCGAACTTAGAGCGGAGGAAAACCAAGAAAAGCGGAATAAGTGCAGAGGAAAACCAAGAAAAGCGGGGTTAGAGCGGAGGAAATCCAAGAAAAGCGAAGTTAGAGGTGAGGAAAACCAAGAAAAGCGGTGTTAGAGCGGAGTAAGACCAATAAATGCTGGGTTAGAGCGAAGGAAATCTAGGAAATGCATAGTTAGAGCGGAGGAAAACCAAGAAAAGCGAGGTTCATGCGGATCAAAACAAAGAATGGCGGGGTTAGAGCGGAGGAAAACCAAGAAAAGCAGAGTTAGAACGGAAGAAAACCAAGAAAAGCGGGGTTAGAGTGGAGGAAAACCAAGATAATCGGGGTTAGAGTGGAGGAAAAGAAAGAAAAGTTAAGATAGAGGTGAGGAAAACCTTGAAATGCGGGGATAGAGCGGAGGAAAACCAAGAAAAGCGAAGTTAGAGAAGAGGAATACCAAGAAAAATGATGTTAGAGAGGAGGAAAAGAAAGATAAGCAGGTTTAGAGCGGAGGAAAACCAAGAAAAGCGAACTTAGAGCGGAGGAAAACCAAGAAAAGCGGAATAAGTGCAGAGGAAAACAAAGAAAAGCGGGGTTAGAGCGGAGGAAAACCAAGAAAAGCGAAGATAGAGCGGAGGAAAACCAAGAAAAGAGGTGTTAGAGCGGAGGAAAAGAAAGAAAAGTGAAGATAGAAGTGAGGAAAACCAAGAAAAGAGGGGATAGAGAGAAGGAAAACCAAGAAAAGCGAAGGTAGAGAAGAGGAATACCAAGAAAAATGATGTTAGAGAGGAGGAAAAGAAAGATAGCCAGGTTTAGAGCAGAGGATAACCAAGAAAAGCGAAGTTAGAGCGGAGGAAAGCCAAGAAAAGCGGGGTTATAGCGGAGGAAAACAAAGAAAAGCTGGGTTAGAGCAGAGGAAAACCAAGAAAAGCGGGGTTAGAAAGGAGGAAAACCAAGAAAAGTGATTTTAGAGCAGAGGAAAACCAAGAAAAGCGGGGTTAGAGCGGAGTAAGACCAATAAATGATGGGTTAGAGCGAAGGAAATCTAGGAAATGCATAGTTAGAGCGGAGGAAAACCAAGAAAAGCGAGGTTCATGCTAATCAAAAGCAAGAATGGCGGGGTTAGAAAGGAGGAAAACCAAGAAAAGCAGAGTTAGAACGGAAGAAAACCAAGAAAAGCGGGGTTAGAGTGGAGGAAAACCAAGATAATTGGGGTTAGAGTGGAGGAAAAGAAAGAAAAGTGAAGTTAGAGGTGAGGAAAACCAAGAGAAGCGGGGATAGAGCAGAAGAAAACCAGTAAAAGCTGGGTTAGAGTGGAGGAAAACCAAGATGATCGGGGTTAGAGTGGAGGAAAAGAAAGAAAAGTGAAGATAGAGGTGAGGAAAACCTTGAAATGCGGGGATAGAGCGGAGGAAAACCAAGAAAAGCGAAGTTAGAGAAGAGGAATACCAAGAAAAATGATGTTAGAGAGGAGGAAAAGAAAGATAAGCAGGTTTAGAGCGGAGGAAAACCAAGAAAAGCGAACTTAGAGCGGAGGAAAACCAAGAAAAGCAGAATAAGTGCAGAGGAAAACAAAGAAAAGCGGGGTTAGAGCGGAGGAAAAGAAAGAAAAGCGAAGATAGAGCGGAGGAAAACCAAGAAAAGAGGTGTTAGAGCGGAGGAAAAGAAAGAAAAGTGAAGATAGAAGTGAGGAAAACCAAGAAAAGAGGGGATAGAGAGAAGGAAAACCAAGAAAAGCGAAGGTAGAGAAGAGGAATACCAAGAAAAATGATGTTAGAGAGGAGGAAAAGAAAGATAGCCAGGTTTAGAGCGGAGGATAACCAAGAAAAGCGAAGTTAGAGCGGAGGAAAGCCAAGAAAAGCGGGGTTATAGCGGAGGAAAACCAAGAAAAGCTGGGTTAGAGCAGAGGAAAACCAAGAAAAGCGGGGTTAGAAAGGAGGAAAACCAAGAAAAGTGATTTTAGAGCAGAGGAAAACAAAGAAAAGCGGAATAAGAGCGGAGGAAAACCAAGAAATGAGGAATAAGTGCTGAGGACAACCAAGAAAAGCAGGGTTAGAGCGGAGGAAAACGAAGAAAAGCTGGGATAGAGCGGAGGAAAACCAAGAAAAGCGAGGTTCATGCGGATGAAAACCAAGAAATGCGGGGTTAGATTGGAGGAAAACCAAGAAAAGCAGAGTTAGAACGGAAGAAAACCAAGAAAAGCGGGTTAGAGAGCAGGAAAACCAAGATAATCGGGGTTAGAGCGGAGGAAAACCAATAAAAAGAAGTTAGAGAGGAAGAAAACAAAGAAAAGCGCGGTTAGAGCAGCAGAAATCCAAGTGTGCCCCGGTGGCGCAGTGGTTAAAGACGCTGCCTTGCAACACTGGGCCCGTAGTTCGAATCCCCCCTATGGCGCAAGTGCTAGAAGTGCCGCTCTGCTACACAGAGGCTCGAATCCCGGGAGCTGGAGTCAATGATCTGTAAGGTCCCTTCCAACCAGCACGAAACTATGAAACTATGAAAAGCATGGTTAGAGTGGAGAAAAACCAAGAAAAGCGAACTTAGAGCGGAGGAAAACCAAGAAAAGCGGAATAAGTGCAGAGGAAAACCAAGAAAAGCGGGGTTAGAGCGGAGGAAATCCAAGAAAAGCGAAGTTAGAGGTGAGGAAAACCCAGAAAAGCGGTGTTAGAGCGGAGTATGACCAATAAATGCTGGGTTAGAGCGAAGGAAATCTAGGAAATGCATAGTTAGAGCGGAGGAAAACCAAGAAAAGCGAGGTTTATGCGGATCAAAACAAAGAATGGCGGGGTTAGAGCGGAGGAAAACCAAGAAAAGCAGAGTTAGAACGGAAGAAAACCAAGAAAAGCGGGGTTAGAGTGGAGGAAAACCAAGATAATCGGGGTTAGAGTGGAGGAAAAGAAAGAAAAGTTAAGATAGAGGTGAGGAAAACCTTGAAATGCGGGGATAGAGCGGAGGAAAACCAAGAAAAGCGAAGTTAGAGAAGAGGAATACCAAGAAAAATGATGTTAGAGAGGAGGAAAAGAAAGATAAGCAGGTTTAGAGCGGAGGAAAACCAAGAAAAGCGAACTTAGAGCGGAGGAAAACCAAGAAAAGCGGAATAAGTGCAGAGGAAAACAAAGAAAAGCGGGGTTAGAGCGGAGGAAAACCAAGAAAAGCGAAGATAGAGCGGAGGAAAACCAAGAAAAGAGGTGTTAGAGCGGAGGAAAAGAAAGAAAAGTGAAGATAGAAGTGAGGAAAACCAAGAAAAGAGGGGATAGAGAGAAGGAAAACCAAGAAAAGCGAAGGTAGAGAAGAGGAATACCAAGAAAAATGATGTTAGAGAGGAGGAAAAGAAAGATAGCCAGGTTTAGAGCAGAGGATAACCAAGAAAAGCGAAGTTAGAGCGGAGGAAAGCCAAGAAAAGCGGGGTTATAGCGGAGGAAAACAAAGAAAAGCTGGGTTAGAGCAGAGGAAAACCAAGAAAAGCGGGGTTAGAAAGGAGGAAAACCAAGAAAAGTGATTTTAGAGCAGAGGAAAACCAAGAAAAGCGGGGTTAGAGCGGAGTAAGACCAATAAATGATGGGTTAGAGCGAAGGAAATCTAGGAAATGCATAGTTAGAGCGGAGGAAAACCAAGAAAAGCGAGGTTCATGCTAATCAAAAGCAAGAATGGCGGGGTTAGAAAGGAGGAAAACCAAGAAAAGCAGAGTTAGAACGGAAGAAAACCAAGAAAAGCGGGGTTAGAGTGGAGGAAAACCAAGATAATTGGGGTTAGAGTGGAGGAAAAGAAAGAAAAGTGAAGTTAGAGGTGAGGAAAACCAAGAGAAGCGGGGATAGAGCAGAAGAAAACCAGTAAAAGCTGGGTTAGAGTGGAGGAAAACCAAGATAATCGGGGTTAGAGTGGAGGAAAAGAAAGAAAAGTGAAGATAGAGGTGAGGAAAACCTTGAAATGCGGGGATAGAGCGGAGGAAAACCAAGAAAAGCGAAGTTAGAGAAGAGGAATACCAAGAAAAATGATGTTAGAGAGGAGGAAAAGAAAGATAAGCAGGTTTAGAGCGGAGGAAAACCAAGAAAAGCGAACTTAGAGCGGAGGAAAACCAAGAAAAGCGGAATAAGTGCAGAGGAAAACAAAGAAAAGCGGGGTTAGAGCGGAGGAAAACCAAGAAAAGCGAAGATAGAGCGGAGGAAAACCAAGAAAAGAGGTGTTAGAGCGGAGGAAAAGAAAGAAAAGTGAAGATAGAAGTGAGGAAAACCAAGAAAAGAGGGGATAGAGAGAAGGAAAACCAAGAAAAGCGAAGGTAGAGAAGAGGAATACCAAGAAAAATGATGTTAGAGAGGAGGAAAAGAAAGATAGCCAGGTTTAGAGCGGAGGATAACCAAGAAAAGCGAAGTTAGAGCGGAGGAAAGCCAAGAAAAGCGGGGTTATAGCGGAGGAAAACCAAGAAAAGCTGGGTTAGAGCAGAGGAAAACCAAGAAAAGCGGGGTTAGAAAGGAGGAAAACCAAGAAAAGTGATTTTAGAGCAGAGGAAAACAAAGAAAAGCGGAATAAGTGCGGAGGAAAACCAAGAAATGAGGAATAAGTGCTGAGGAGAACCAAGAAAAGAAAGGTTAGAGCGGAGGAAAACGAAGAAAAGCTGGGATAGAGCGGAGGAAAACCAAGAAAAGCGGGGTTAGAAAGGAGGAAAACCAAGAAAAGTGAAGTTAGAGCGGAGGAAAAACAAGAAAAGCGGGGTTAGAGCGGAGGAAAACCAAGAAAAGCGGGGTTAGAGAGAAGGAAAACCAAGAAAAACGGGGTTAGAGCGGAGGAAAAGAAAGAAAAGGTAAGATAGAGGTGAGGAAAACCCAGAAAAGCGGGGATAGAGCGGAGGAAAACCAAGAAAAGCGAAGTTAGAGAAGAGGAATACCAAGAAAAATGATGTTAGAGAGGAGGAAAAGAAAGATAAGCAGGTTTAGAGCGGAGGAAAACCAAGAAAAGCGAACTTAGAGCGGAGGAAAACCAAGAAAAGCGGAATAAGTGCAGAGGAAAACAAAGAAAAGCGGGGTTAGAGCGGAGGAAAACCAAGAAAAGCGAAGATAGAGCGGAGGAAAACCAAGAAAAGAGGTGTTAGAGCGGAGGAAAAGAAAGAAAAGTGAAGATAGAAGTGAGGAAAACCAAGAAAAGAGGGGATAGAGAGAAGGAAAACCAAGAAAAGCGAAGGTAGAGAAGAGGAATACCAAGAAAAATGATGTTAGAGAGGAGGAAAAGAAAGATAGCCAGGTTTAGAGCAGAGGATATCCAAGAAAAGCGAAGTTAGAGCGGAGGAAAGCCAAGAAAAGCGGGGTTATAGTGGAGGAAAACAAAGAAAAGCTGGGTTAGAGCAGAGGAAAACCAAGAAAAGCGGGGTTAGAAAGGAGGAAAACCAAGAAAAGTGATTTTAGAGCAGAGGAAAACCAAGAAAAGCGGGGTTAGAGCGGAGTAAGACCAATAAATGATGGGTTAGAGCGAAGGAAATCTAGGAAATGCATAGTTAGAGCGGAGGAAAACCAAGAAAAGCGAGGTTCATGCTAATCAAAAGCAAGAATGGCGGGGTTAGAAAGGAGGAAAACCAAGAAAAGCAGAGTTAGAACGGAAGAAAACCAAGAAAAGCGGGGTTAGAGTGGAGGAAAACCAAGATAATTGGGGTTAGAGTGGAGGAAAAGAAAGAAAAGTGAAGTTAGAGGTGAGGAAAACCAAGAGAAGCGGGGATAGAGCAGAAGAAAACCAGTAAAAGCTGGGTTAGAGTGGAGGAAAACCAAGATAATCGGGGTTAGAGTGGAGGAAAAGAAAGAAAAGTGAGGATAGAGGTGAGGAAAACCTTGAAATGCGGGGATAGAGCGGAGGAAAACCAAGAAAAGCGAAGTTAGAGAAGAGGAATACCAAGAAAAATGATGTTAGAGAGGAGGAAAAGAAAGATAAGCAGGTTTAGAGCGGAGGAAAACCAAGAAAAGCGAACTTAGAGCGGAGGAAAACCAAGAAAAGCGGAATAAGTGCAGAGGAAAACAAAGAAAAGCGGGGTTAGAGCGGAGGAAAACCAAGAAAAGCGAAGATAGAGCGGAGGAAAACCAAGAAAAGAGGTGTTAGAGCGGAGGAAAAGAAAGAAAAGTGAAGATAGAAGTGAGGAAAACCAAGAAAAGAGGGGATAGAGAGAAGGAAAACCAAGAAAAGCGAAGGTAGAGAAGAGGAATACCAAGAAAAATGATGTTAGAGAGGAGGAAAAGAAAGATAGCCAGGTTTAGAGCGGAGGATAACCAAGAAAAGCGAAGTTAGAGCGGAGGAAAGCCAAGAAAAGCGGGGTTATAGCGGAGGAAAACCAAGAAAAGCTGGGTTAGAGCAGAGGAAAACCAAGAAAAGCGGGGTTAGAAAGGAGGAAAACCAAGAAAAGTGATTTTAGAGCAGAGGAAAACAAAGAAAAGCGGAATAAGTGCGGAGGAAAACCAAGAAATGAGGAATAAGTACTGAGAAGATCCAAGAAAAGCAGGGTTAGAGCGGAGGAAAACGAAGAAAAGCTGGGATAGAGCGGAGGAAAACCAAGAAAAGCGGGGTTAGAAAGGAGGAAAACCAAGAAAAGTGAAGTTAGAGCGGAGGAAAACCAAGAAAAGCGGGGTTAGAGCGGAGGAAAACCAAGAAAATCGGGTTTAGAGCGGAGGAAAAGCATGAAAAACGGGGTTAGAGCGGAGGAAAACCAAGAAAAGTGAAGTTAGAGTGGAGGAAAACCGAGAAAAGCGGGGTTAGAGCGGAGGAAAACCAAGATAGTCGGGGTTACAGCGAAGGAAAACCAATAAAAAGAAGTTAGAGAGGAAGAAAACAAAGAAAAGCGAGGTTAGAGCAGCAAAAATCCAAGAAAAGTATGGTTAGAGTGGAGAAAAACCAAGAAAAGCGAACTTAGAGCGGAGGAAAACCAAGAAAAGCGGAATAAGTGCAGAGGAAAACCAAGAAAAGCGGGGTTAGAGCGGAAAAAAACCAAGAAAAGCGAAGATAGAGCGGAGGAAAACCAAGAAAAGAGAGGTTAGAAAGGAGGAAAACAAAGAAAAGTGAAGTTAGAGCGGAGGAAAACCAAGAAAAGCGGAGTTAGAGCGGAGGAAAACCAAGAAAAGTTGGGTTAAGCGGAGGAAATCGAAGAAAAACGGGGTTAGTGTGGAGGAGAACCAAGAAAAGCGGGGTTAGAGCGAAGGAAAACCAAAAAAATCGGGTTTAGAGAGGAGGAAAAGCATGAAAAGCGGGATTACAGCGGAGGAAAAGAAAGAAAAGTGAAGTTAGAGGTGAGGAAAACCAAGAAAAGCGGAATAAGTGCGGAGGAAAACCGAGAAAAGCGTGGTTAGAGCGGAGGAAAACCAAGAAAAGCGGGGTTAGTTCGGAGGAAAACCAAGAAAAGTGAAGTTAGAGCGGAGGAAAACCAAGAAAAGCGGAGATAGAATGGAGTAAAACCAGGAAAAGCGGGGTTAGAGTGGAGGAAAACCATGATAATCGGGGATAGAGCGAAGGAAAACCAAGAAAAAGGAGTTAGAGGAAGAATACAAAGAAAAGCGCGGTTAGAGCAGCAGAAATCCAAGAAAAGAATGGTTAGAGTGGAGAAAAACCCAGAAAAGCTGGTTTAGAGCGGAGGAAAACCAAGAAAAGCGAAGTTAGATAAGAGGAAAACCAAGTAAAATGATGTTAGAGAGGAGAAAAACAAAGATAAGCAGGGTTAGAGCGGAGGAAATCCAAGAAAAGCGAAGTTAGAGCGGAGGAAAACCAAGAAAAGCTGGGTTAGAGCGGAGGAAAACCAAGAAAAGCCAGGTTCATGCGGATGAAAACCAAGAAATGCGGGGCTAGAGTGGAGGAAAACCAACAAAAGCAGAGTTAGAACGGAAGAAAACCAAGAAAAGCGGGTTAGAGAGCAGGAAAACCAAGATAATCGGGGTTAGAGCGAAGGAAAACCAATAAAGTTAGAGAGGAAGAAAACAAAGAAAAGCGCGGTTAGAGCAGCAGAAATCCAAGTGTGCCCCGGTGGCGCAGTGGTTAAAGACGCCGCCTTGCAACACTGGGGCCCGTAGTTCGAATCCCCCCTATGGCGCAAGTGGTAGAAGTGCCGCTCTGCTACACAGAGGCTCGAATCCCGGGAGCTGGAGTCGATGATCTGTAAGGTCCCTTCCAACCAGCACGAAACTATGAAACTATGAAAAGCATGGTTAGAGTGGAGAAAAACCAAGAAAAGCGAACTTAGAGCGGAGGAAAACCAAGAAAAGCGGAATAAGTGCAGAGGAAAACCAAGAAAAGCGGGGTTAGAGCAGAGGAAAACCAAGAAAAGCGAAGTTAGAGGTGAGGAAAACCAAGAAAAGCGGTGTTAGAGCGGAGTAAGACCAATAAATGCTGGGTTAGAGCGAAGGAAATCTAGGAAATGCATAGTTAGAGCGGAGGAAAACCAAGAAAAGCGAGGTTCATGCGGATCAAAACCAAGAATGGCGGGGTTAGAGCGGAGGAAAACCAAGAAAAGCAGAGTTAGAACGGAAGAAAACCAAGAAAAGCGGGGTTAGAGTGGAGGAAAACCAAGATAATCGGGGTTAGAGTGGAGGAAAAGAAAGAAAAGTGAAGTTAGAGGTGAGGAAAACCAAGAGAAGCGGGGATAGAGCAGAAGAAAACCAGTAAAAGCTGGGTTAGAGTGGAGGAAAACCAAGATAATCGGGGTTAGAGTGGAGGAAAAGAAAGAAAAGTGAAGATAGAGGTGAGGAAAACCTTGAAATGCGGGGATAGAGCGGAGGAAAACCAAGAAAAGCGAAGTTAGAGAAGAGGAATACCAAGAAAAATGATGTTAGAGAGGAGGAAAAGAAAGATAAGCAGGTTTAGAGCGGAGGAAAACCAAGAAAAGCGAACTTAGAGCGGAGGAAAACCAAGAAAAGCGGAATAAGTGCAGAGGAAAACAAAGAAAAGCGGGGTTAGAGCGGAGGAAAACCAAGAAAAGCGAAGATAGAGCGGAGGAAAACCAAGAAAAGAGGTGTTCGAGCGGAGGAAAAGAAAGAAAAGTGAAGATAGAAGTGAGGAAAACCAAGAAAAGAGGTGATAGAGAGAAGGAAAACCAAGAAAAGCGAAGGTAGAGAAGAGGAATACCAAGAAAAATGATGTTAGAGAGGAGGAAAAGAAAGATAGCCAGGTTTAGAGCGGAGGAAAGCCAAGAAAAGTGGGGTTATAGCGGAGGAAAACCAAGAAAAGCTGGGTTAGAGCAGAGGAAAACCAAGAAAAGCGGGGTTAGAAAGGAGGAAAACCAAGAAAAGTGATCTTAGAGCAGAGGAAAACAAAGAAAAGCGGAATAAGTGCGGAGGAAAACCAAGAAATGAGGAATAAGTGCTGAGGAGAACCAAGAAAAGCAGGGTTAGAGCGGAGGAAAACAAAGAAAAGCTGGGATAGAGCGGAGGAAAACCAAGGAAAGCGGGGTTAGAAAGGAGGAAAACCAAGAAAAGTGAAGTTAGAGCGGAGGAAAACCAAGAAAAGCGGGGTTAGAGCGGAGGAAAACCAAGAAAAGCGGGGTTAGAGAGAAGGAAAACCAAGAAAAACGGGGTTAGAGCGGAGGAAAAGAAAGAAAAGGTAAGTTAGAGGTGAGGAAAACCCAGAAAAGCGGGGATAGAGCGGAGGAAAACAAAGAAAAGCTGGGTTAGAGCGGAGGAAAACGAAGAAAAGCGGGGTTAGTGTGGAGGAGAACCAAGAAAAGCGTGGTTAGAGCGGAGGAAAACCAAGAACATCGGGTTTAGAGCGAAGGAAAAGCATGAAAAACAGGGTTAGAGCGGAGGAAAACCAAGAAAAGTGAAGTTAGAGCGGAGGAAAACCGAGAAAAGCGGGGTTAGAGCGGAGGAAAACCAAGATAGTCGGGGTTACAGCGAAGGAAAACCAATAAAAAGAAGTTAGAGAGGAAGAAAACAAAGAAAAGCGCGGTTAGAGCAGCAGAAATCCAAGTGTGCCCCGGTGGCGCAGTGGTTAAAGACACCGCCTTGCAACACTGGGGCCCGTAGTTCGAATCCCCCCTATGGTGCAAGTGGTAGAAGTGCCGCTCTGCTACACAGAGGCTCGAATCCCGGGAGCTGGAGTCGATGATCTGTAAGGTCCCTTCCAAACAGCACGAAACTATGAAACTATGAAAAGCATGGTTAGAGTGGAGAACAACCAAGAAAAGCTGGGTTAAAGTGGAGAAAAACCAAGAAAAGCGGGGTTAGAGTGGAGGAAAACCAAGGAAAGCGAGGTTAGAAAAGAGGAAAACCAAGAAAAGCGAAGTTAGATAGAAGGAAAACCGAGAAAACCGGGGTTAGAGCGGAGGAAAAGAAAGAAAAGTGAAGATAGAGGTGAGGAAAACCAAGAAACGCGGGGATAGAGCGGAGGAAAACCAAGAAAAGCGAAGTTAGAGAAGAGGAATACCAAGAAAAATGATGTTAGAGAGGAGAAAAAGAAAGATAAGCAGGTTTAGAGCGGAGGAAAACCAAGAAAAGCGAACTTAGAGCGGAGGAAAACCAAGAAAAGCGGAATAAGTGCAGAGGAAAACAAAGAAAAGCGGGGTTAGAGCGGAGGAAAACCAAGAAAAGCGGGGTTAGAGCGGAGGAAAACCAAGAAAAGCAGGGTTACAGCAGAGGAAAACCAAGAAAAGCAGGGTTAGAAAGGAGGAAAACCAAGAAAAGTGATCTTAGAGCAGAGGAAAACCAAGAAAAGCGGAATAAGTGCGGAGGAAAACCAAGAAATGAGGAATAAGTGCTGAGGAAAACCAAGAAAAGCAGTGTTAGAGCGGAGGAAAACAAAGAAAAGCTGGGATAGAGCGGAGGAAAACCAAGAAAAGCGGGGTTAGAGCGGAGGAAAACCAAGATAAGCGGGGTTAGAGAGGAAAAAAACCAAGAAAAACGGGGTTAGAGCGGAGGAAAAGAAAGAAAAGGTAAGTTAGAGGTGAGGAAAACCAAGAAAAGCGGGGATAGAGCGGAGGAAAACAAAGAAAAGCTGGGTTAGAGCGGACGAAAACGAAGAAAAGCGGGGTTAGTGTGGAGGAGAACCAAGAAAAGCGGGTTTAGAGCGGAGGAAAACCAAAAAAATCGGGTTTAGAGCGGAGGAAAACCAAGAAAAGTGAAGTTAGAGCGGAGGAAAACCGAGAAAAGCGGGGTTAGAGCGGAGGAAAACCAAGGAAAGTGAAGTTAGAGCAAAGGAAAGCCAAGAAAAGCGGGCTTAGATTGGAGGAAAACCAAGATAGTCGGGGTTACAGCGAAGGAAAACCAATATAAAGAAGTTAGAGAGGAAGAAAACAAAGAAAAGCGGAGTTAGAGCGGAGGTAAACCAAGAAAAGTTGGGTTAAGCGGAGGAAATCGAAGAAAAACGGGGTTAGTGTGGAGGAGAACCAAGAAAAGCGGGGTTAGAGCGGAGGAAAACCAAAAAACTCGGGTTTAGAGAGGAGGAAAAGCATGAAAAGCGGGATTAGAGCGGAGGAAAAGAAAGAAAAGTGAAGTTAGAGGTGAGGAAAACCAAGAAAAGCGGAATAAGTGCGGAGGAAAACCGAGAAAAGCGTGGTTAGAGCAGAGGAAAACCAAGAAAAGAGGTGTTAGAGCGGAGGAAAACCAAGAAAAGTGAAGTTAGAGCAGAGGAAAACCAAGAAAAGCGGTGTTAGAGCGGAGGAAAACCAAGAAAAGTTCGGTTAAGCGAAGGAAATCGAAGAAAAACGGGGTTATTGTGGAGGAGAACCAAGAAAAGCGGGGTTAGAGCGGAGGAAAACCAAAAAAATCGGGTTTAGAGAGGAGGAAAAGCATGAAAAGCGGGATTAGAGCGGAGGAAAAGAAAGAAAAGTGAAGTTAGAGGTGAGGAAAACCAAGAAAAGCGGAATAAGTGCGGAGGAAAACCGAGAAAAGCGTGGTTAGAGCGGAGGAAAACCAAGAAAAGCGGGGTTAGTTCGGAGGAAAACCAAGAAAAGTGAAGTTAGAGCAGAGGAAAACCAAGAAAAGCGGAGATAGAACGGAGGAAAACCAGGAAAAGCGGGGTTAGAGTGGAGGAAAACCATGATAATCGGGGATAGAGCGAAGGAAAACCAAGAAAAAGGAGTTAGAGGAAGAATACAAAGAAAAGCGCGGTTAGAGCAGCAGAAATCCAAGAAAAGAATGGTTAGAGTGGAGAAAAACCCAGAAAAGCTGGTTTAGAGCGGAGGAAAACCAAGAAAAGCGAAGTTAGATAAGAGGAAAACCAAGAAAAATGATGTTAGAGAGGAGGAAAACAAAGATAAGCAGGGTTAGAGCGGGGGAAATCCAAGAAAAGCGAAGTTAGAGCGGAGGAAAACCAAGAAAAGCTGGGTTAGAGCGGAGGAAAACCAAGAAAAGCGAGGTTCATGCGGATGAAAACCAAGAAATGCGGGGTTAGAGTGGAGGAAAACCAAGAAAAGCAGAGTTAGAACGGAAGAAAACCAAGAAAAGCGGGTTAGAGAGCAGGAAAACCAAGATAATCGGGGTTAGAGCGAAGGAAAACCAATAAAGTTATAGAGGAAGAAAACAAAGAAAAGCGCGGTTAGAGCAGCAGAAATCCAAGTGTGCCCCGGTGGCGCAGTGGTTAAAGACGCCGCCTTGCAACACTGGGGCCCGTAGTTCGAATCCCCCCTATGGCGCAAGTGGTAGAAGTGCCGCTCTGCTACACAGAGGCTCGAATCCCGGGAGCTGGAGTCGATGATCTGTAAGGTCCCTTCCAACCAGCACGAAACTATGAAACTATGAAAAGCATGGTTAGAGTGGAGAAAAACCAAGAAAAGCTGGGTTAAAGTGGAGAAAAACCAAGAAAAGCAGGGTTAGAGCGGAGGAAAACCAAAGAAATCGGGTTTAGAGAGGAGGAAAAGCATGAAAAGCGGGATTAGAGCGGAGGAAAAGAAAGAAAAGTGAAGTTAGAGGTGAGGAAAACCAAGAAAAGCGGAATAAGTGCGGAGGAAAACCGAGAAAAGCGTGGTTAGAGAGGAGGAAAAGAAAGAAAAGTGAAGTTAGAGGTGAGGAAAACCAAGAAAAGTGAAGTTAGAGCAGAGGAAAACCAAGAAAAGCGGAGTTAGAGCAGAGGAAAACCAAGAAAAGTTGGGTTAAGCGGAGGAAATCGAAGAAAAACGGGGTTAGTGTGGAGGAGAACCAAGAAAAGCGGGGTTAGAGCGGAGGAAAACCAAAAAAATCGGGTTTAGAGAGGAGGAAAAGCATGAAAAGCGGGATTAGAGCGGAGGAAAAGAAAGAAAAGTGAAGTTAGAGGTGAGGAAAACCAAGAAAAGCGGAATAAGTGCAGAGGAAAACCAAGAAAAGCGGGGTTAGAGCGGAGGAAATCCAAGAAAAGCGAAGTTAGAGGTGAGGAAAACCAAGAAAAGCGGTGTTAGAGCGGAGTAAGACCAATAAATGCTGGGTTAGAGCGAAGGAAATCTAGGAAATGCATAGTTAGAGCGGAGGAAAACCAAGAAAAGCGAGGTTCATGTGGATCAAAACAAAGAATGGCGGGGTAAGAGCGGAGGAAAACCAAGAGAAACAGAGTTAGAACGGAAGAAAACCAAGAAAAGCGGGGTTAGAGTGGAGGAAAACCAAGATAATCGGGGTTAGAGTGGAGGAAAAGAAAGAAAAGTTAAGATAGAGGTGAGGAAAACCTTGAAATGCGTGGTTAGAGCGGAGGAAAACCAAGAAAAGCGAAGTTAGAGAAGAGGAATACCAAGAAAAATGATGTTAGAGAGGAGGAAAAGAAAGATAAGCAGGTTTAGAGCGGAGGAAAACCAAGAAAAGCTGGGTTAGAGCAGAGGAAAACCAAGAAAAGCGGAATAAGTGCAGAGGAAAACAAAGAAAAGCGGGGTTAGAGCGGAGGAAAGCCAAGAAAAGCGAAGATAGAGCGGAGGAAAACCAAGAAAAGAGGTGTTAGAGCGGAGGAAAAGAAAGAAAAGTGAAGATAGAAGTGAGGAAAACCAAGAAAAGAGGGGATAGAGAGAAGGAAAACCAAGAAAAGCGAAGGTAGAGAAGAGGAATACCAAGAAAAATGATGTTAGAGAGGAGGAAAAGAAAGATAGCCAGGTTTAGAGCAGAGGATAACCAAGAAAAGCGAAGTTAGAGCAGAGGAAAACCAAGAAAAGCGGGGTTATAGCGGAGGAAAACAAAGAAAAGCTGGGTTAGAGCAGAGGAAAACCAAGAAAAGCGGGGTTAGAAAGGAGGAAAACCAAGAAAAGTGATTTTAGAGCAGAGGAAAACCAAGAAAAGCGGTGTTAGAGCGGAGTAAGACCAATAAATGCTGGGTTAGAGCGAAGGAAATCTAGGAAATGCATAGTTAGAGCGGAGGAAAACCAAGAAAAGCGAGGTTCATGCGGATCAAAACCAAGAATGGCGGGGTTAGAGCGGAGGAAAACCAAGAAAAGCAGAGTTAGAACGGAAGAAAACCAAGAAAAGCGGGGTTAGAGTGGAGGAAAACCAAGATAATCGGGGTTAGAGTGGAGGAAAAGAAAGAAAAGTGAAGTTAGAGGTGAGGAAAACCAAGAGAAGCGGGGATAGAGCAGAAGAAAACCAGTAAAAGCTGGGTTAGAGTGGAGGAAAACCAAGATAATCGAGGTTAGAGTGGAGGAAAAGAAAGAAAAGTGAAGATAGAGGTGAGGAAAACCTTGAAATGCGGGGATAGAGCGGAGGAAAACCAAGAAAAGCGAAGTTAGAGAAGAGGAATACCAAGAAAAATGATGTTAGAGAGGAGGAAAAGAAAGATAAGCAGGTTTAGAGCGGAGGAAAACCAAGAAAAGCGAACTTAGAGCGGAGGAAAACCAAGAAAAGCGGAATAAGTGCAGAGGAAAACAAAGAAAAGCGGGGTTAGAGCGGAAGAAAACCAAGAAAAGCGAAGATAGAGCGGAGGAAAACCAAGAAAAGAGGTGTTAGAGCGGAGGAAAAGAAAGAAAAGTGAAGATAGAAGTGAGGAAAACCAAGAAAAGAGGTGATAGAGAGAAGGAAAACCAAGAAAAGCGAAGGTAGAGAAGAGGAATACCAAGAAAAATGATGTTAGAGAGGAGGAAAAGAAAGATAGCCAGGTTTAGAGCGGAGGAAAGCCAAGAAAAGCGGGGTTATAGCGGAGGAAAACCAAGAAAAGCTGGGTTAGAGCAGAGGAAAACCAAGAAAAGCGGGGTTAGAAAGGAGGAAAACCAAGAAAAGTGATTTTAGAGCAGAGGAAAACAAAGAAAAGCGGAATAAGTGCGGAGGAAAACCAAGAAATGAGGAATAAGTGCTGAGGAGAACCAAGAAAATCAGGGTTAGAGCGGAGGAAAACAAAGAAAAGCTGGGATAGAGCGGAGGAAAACCAAGAAAAGCGGGGTTAGAAAGGAGGAAAACCAAGAAAAGTGAAGTTAGAGCGGAGGAAAACCAAGAAAAGCGGGGTTAGAGCGGAGGAAAACCAAGAAAAGCGGGGTTAGAGAGAAGGAAAACCAAGAAAAACGGGGTTAGAGCGGAGGAAAAGAAAGAAAAGGTAAGTTAGAGGTGAGGAAAACCCAGAAAAGCGGGGATAGAGCGGAGGAAAACAAAGAAAAGCTGGGTTAGAGCGGACGAAAACGAAGAAAAGCGGGGTTAGTGTGGAGGAGAACCAAGAAAAGCGGGGTTAGAGCGGAGGAAAACCAAGAACATCGGATTTAGAGCGGAGGAAAAGCATGAAAAACAGGGTTAGAGCGGAGGAAAACCAAGAAAAGTGAAGTTAGAGCGGAGGAAAACCGAGAAAAGCGGGGTTAGAGCGGAGGAAAACCAAGATAGTCGGGGTTACAGTGAAGGAAAACCAATAAAAAGAAGTTAGAGAGGAAGAAAACAAAGAAAAGCGCGGTTAGAGCAGCAGAAATCCAAGTGTGCCCCGGTGGCGCAGTGGTTAAAGACACCGCCTTGCAACACTGGGGCCCGTAGTTCGAATCCCCCCTATGGCGCAAGTGGTAGAAGTGCCGCTCTGCTACACAGAGGCTCGAATCCCGGGAGCTGGACTCGATGATCTGTAAGGTCCCTTCCAACCAGCACGAAACTATGAAACTATGAAAAGCATGGTTAGAGTGGAGAAAAACCAAGAAAAGCTGGGTTGAAGTGGAGAAAAACCAAGAAAAGCGGGGTTAGAGGGGAGGAAAACCAAGGAAAGCGAGGTTAGAAAAGAGGAAAACCAAGAAAAGCGAAGTTAGAGAGAAGGAAAACCGAGAAAACCGGGGTTAGAGCGGAGGAAAAGAAAGAAAAGTGAAGATAGAGGTGAGGAAAACCAAGAAAAGCGGGGATAGAGCTGAGGAAAACCAAGAAAAGCGAAGTTAGAGAAGAGGAATACCAAGAAAAATGATGTTAGAGAGGAGGAAAAGAAAGATAAGCAGGTTTAGAGCGGAGGAAAACCAAGAAAAGCGAACTTAGAGCAGAGGAAAACCAAGAAAAGCGGAATAAGTGCAGAGGAAAACAAAGAAAAGCGGGGTTAGAGCGGAGGAAAACCAAGAAAAGCGGGGTTAGAGCGGAGGAAAACCAAGAAAAGCGGGGTTACAGCAGAGGAAAACCAAGAAAAGCTGGGTTAGAAAGGAGGAAAACCAAGAAAAGTGATCTTAGAGCAGAGGAAAACCAAGAAAAGCGGAATAAGTGCAGAGGAAAACCAAGAAATGAGGAATAAGTGCTGAGGAAAACCAAGAAAAGCAGGGTTAGAGCGGAGGAAAACAAAGAAAAGCTGGGATAGAGCGGAGGAAAACCAAGAAAAGCGGGGTTAGAGCGGAGGAAAACCAAGATAAGCGGGGTTAGAGAGGAAAAAAACCAAGAAAAACAGGGTTAGAGCGGAGGAAAAGAAAGAAAAGGTAAGTTAGAGGTGAGGAAAACCAAGAAAAGCGGGGATAGAGCGGAGGAAAACAAAGAAAAGCTGGGTTAGAGCGGACGAAAACGAAGAAAAGCGGGGTTAGTGTGGAGGAGAACCAAGAAAAGCGGGTTTAGAGCGGAGGAAAACCAAAAAAATCGGGTTTAGAGCGGAGGAAAACCAAGAAAAGTGAAGTTAGAGCGGAGGAAAACCGAGAAAAGCGGGGTTAGAGCGGAGGAAAACCAAGGAAAGTGAAGTTAGAGCGGAGGAAAGCCAAGAAAAGCGGGCTTAGATTGGAGGAAAACCAAGATAGTCGGGGTTACAGTGAAGGAAAACCAATATAAAGAAGTTAGAGAGGAAGAAAACAAAGAAAAGCGGAGTTAGAGCGGAGGAAAACCAAGAAAAGTTGGGTTAAGCGGAGGAAATCGAAGAAAAACGGGGTTAGTGTGGAGGAGAACCAAGAAAAGCGGGGTTAGAGCGGAGGAAAACCAAAAAAATCGGGTTTAGAGAGGAGGAAAAGCATGAAAAGCGGGATTAGAGCGGAGGAAAAGAAAGAAAAGTGAAGTTAGAGGTGAGGAAAACCAAGAAAAGCGGAATAAGTGCGGAGGAAAACCGAGAAAAGCGTGGTTAGAGCGGAGGAAAACCAAGAAAAGAGGTGTTAGAGCGGAGGAAAACCAAGAAAAGTGAAGTTAGAGCAGAGGAAAACCAAGAAAAGCGGAGTTAGAGCGGAGGAAAACCAAGAAAAGTTGGGTTAAGCGGAGGAAATTGAAGAAAAACGGGGTTAGTGTGGAGGAGAACCAAGAAAAGCGGGGTTAGAGCGGAGGAAAACCAAAAAAATCGGGTTTAGAGAGGAGGAAAAGCATGAAAAGCGGGATTAGAGCGGAGGAAAAGAAAGAAAAGTGAAGTTAGAGGTGAGGAAAACCAAGAAAAGCGGAATAAGTGCGGAGGAAAACCGAGAAAAGCGTGGTTAGAGCGGAGGAAAACCAAGAAAAGCGGGGTTAGTTCGGAGGAAAACCAAGGAAAGTGAAGTTAGAGCAGAGGAAAACCAAGAAAAGCGGAGATAGAACGGAGGAAAACCAGGAAAAGCGGGGTTAGAGTGGAGGAAAACCATGATAATCGGGGATAGAGCGAAGGAAAACCAAGAAAAAGGAGTTAGAGGAAGAATACAAAGAAAAGCGCGGTTAGAGCAGCAGAAATCCAAGAAAAGAATGGTTAGAGTGGAGAAAAACCCAGAAAAGCTGGTTTAGAGCGGAGGAAAACCAAGAAAAGCGAAGTTAGATAAGAGGAAAACCAAGAAAAATGATGTTAGAGAGGAGGAAAACAAAGATAAGCAGGGTTAGAGCGGGGGAAATCCAAGAAAAGCGAAGTTAGAGCGGAGGAAAACCAAGAAAAGCTGGGTTAGAGCGGAGGAAAACCAAGAAAAGCGAGGTTCATGCGGATGAAAACCAAGAAATGCGGGGTTAGAGTGGAGGAAAACCAAGAAAAGCAGAGTTAGAACTGAAGAAAACCAAGAAAAGCGGGTTAGAGAGCAGGAAAACCAAGATAATCGGGGTTAGAGCGAAGGAAAACCAATAAAGTTAGAGAGGAAGAAAACAAAGAAAAGCGCGGTTAGAGCAGCAGAAATCCAAGTGTGCCCCGGTGGCGCAGTGGTTAAAGACGCCGCCTTGCAACACTGGGGCCCGTAGTTCGAATCCCCCCTATGGCGCAAGTGGTAGAAGTGCCGCTCTGCTACACAGAGGCTCGAATCCCGGGAGCTGGAGTCGATGATCTGTAAGGTCCCTTCCAACCAGCACGAAACTATGAAACTATGAAAAGCATGGTTAGAGTGGAGAAAAACCAAGAAAAGCTGGGTTAAAGTGGAGAAAAACCAAGAAAAGCAGGGTTAGAGCGGAGGAAAACCAAAGAAATCGGGTTTAGAGAGGAGGAAAAGCATGAAAAGCGGGATTAGAGCGGAGGAAAAGAAAGAAAAGTGAAGTTAGAGGTGAGGAAAACCAAGAAAAGCGGAATAAGTGCGGAGGAAAACCGAGAAAAGCGTGGTTAGAGAGGAGGAAAAGAAAGAAAAGTGAAGTTAGAGGTGAGGAAAACCAAGAAAAGTGAAGTTAGAGCAGAGGAAAACCAAGAAAAGCGGAGTTAGAGCAGAGGAAAACCAAGAAAAGTTGGGTTAAGCGGAGGAAATCGAAGAAAAACGGGGTTAGTGTGGAGGAGAACCAAGAAAAGCGGGGTTAGAGCGGAGGAAAACCAAAAAAATCGGGTTTAGAGAGGAGGAAAAGCATGAAAAGCGGGATTAGAGCGGAGGAAAAGAAAGAAAAGTGAAGTTAGAGGTGAGGAAAACCAAGAAAAGCAGAATAAGTGCAGAGGAAATCCAAGAAAAGCGGGGTTAGAGCGGAGGAAATCCAAGAAAAGCGAAGTTAGAGGTGAGGAAAACCAAGAAAAGCGGTGTTAGAGCGGAGTAAGACCAATAAATGCTGGGTTAGAGCGAAGGAAATCTAGGAAATGCATAGTTAGAGCGGAGGAAAACCAAGAAAAGCGAGGTTCATGCGGATCAAAACAAAGAATGGCGGGGTAAGAGCGGAGGAAAACCAAGAGAAACAGAGTTAGAACGGAAGAAAACCAAGAAAAGCGGGGTTAGAGTGGAGGAAAACCAAGATAATCGGGGTTAGAGTGGAAGAAAAGAAAGAAAAGTTAAGATAGAGGTGAGGAAAACCTTGAAATGCGTGGTTAGAGCGGAGGAAAACCAAGAAAAGCGAAGTTAGAGAAGAGGAATACCAAGAAAAATGATGTTAGAGAGGAGGAAAAGAAAGATAAGCAGGTTTAGAGCGGAGGAAAACCAAGAAAAGCGAACTTAGAGCGGAGGAAAACCAAGAAAAGCGGAATAAGTGCAGAGGAAAACAAAGAAAAGCGGGGTTAGAGCGGAGGAAAGCCAAGAAAAGCGAAGATAGAGCGGAGGAAAACCAAGAAAAGAGGTGTTAGAGCGGAGGAAAAGAAAGAAAAGTGAAGATAGAAGTGAGGAAAACCAAGAAAAGAGGGGATAGAGAGAAGGAAAACCAAGAAAAGCGAAGTTAGAGAAGAGGAATACCAAGAAAAATGATGTTAGAGAGGAGGAAAAGAAAGATAGCCAGGTTTAGAGCGGAGGATAACCAAGAAAAGCGAAGTTAGAGCGGAGGAAAACCAAGAAAAGCGGGGTTATAGCGGAGGAAAACAAAGAAAAGCTGGGTTAGAGCAGAGGAAAACCAAGAAAAGCGGGGTTAGAAAGGAGGAAAACCAAGAAAAGTGATTTTAGAGCAGAGGAAAACCAAGAAAAGCGGGGTTAGAGCGGAGTAAGACCAATAAATGATGGGTTAGAGCGAAGGAAATCTAGGAAATGCATAGTTAGAGCGGAGGAAAACCAAGAAAAGCGAGGTTCATGCGGATCAAAACCAAGAATGGCGGGGTTAGAAAGAAGGAAAACCAAGAAAAGCAGAGTTAGAACGGAAGAAAACCAAGAAAAGCGGGGTTAGAGTGGAGGAAAACCAAGATAATCGGGGTTAGAGTGGAGGAAAAGAAAGAAAAGTGAAGTTAGAGGTGAGGAAAACCAAGAGAAGCGGGGATAGAGCAGAAGAAAACCAGTAAAAGCTGGGTTAGAGTGGAGGAAAACCAAGATAATCGAGGTTAGAGTGGAGGAAAAGAAAGAAAAGTGAAGATAGAGGTGAGGAAAACCTTGAAATGCGGGGATAGAGCGGAGGAAAACCAAGAAAAGCGAAGTTAGAGAAGAGGAATACCAAGAAAAATGATGTTAGAGAGGAGGAAAAGAAAGATAAGCAGGTTTAGAGCGGAGGAAAACCAAGAAAAGCGAACTTAGAGCGGAGGAAAACCAAGAAAAGCGGAATAAGTGCAGAGGAAAACAAAGAAAAGCGGGGTTAGAGCGGAGGAAAACCAAGAAAAGCGAAGATAGAGCGGAGGAAAACCAAGAAAAGAGGTGTTAGAGCGGAGGAAAAGAAAGAAAAGTGAAGATAGAAGTGAGGAAAACCAAGAAAAGAGGTGATAGAGAGAAGGAAAACCAAGAAAAGCGAAGGTAGAGAAGAGGAATACCAAGAAAAATGATGTTAGAGAGGAGGAAAAGAAAGATAGCCAGGTTTAGAGCGGAGGAAAGCCAAGAAAAGCGGGGTTATAGCGGAGGAAAACCAAGAAAAGCTGGGTTAGAGCAGAGGAAAACCAAGAAAAGCGGGGTTAGAAAGGAGGAAAACCAAGAAAAGTGATCTTAGAGCAGAGGAAAACAAAGAAAAGCGGAATAAGTGCGGAGGAAAACCAAGAAATGAGGAATAAGTGCTGAGGAGAACCAAGAAAATCAGGGTTAGAGCGGAGGAAAACAAAGAAAAGCTGGGATAGAGCGGAGGAAAACCAAGAAAAGCGGGGTTAGAAAGGAGGAAAACCAAGAAAAGTGAAGTTAGAGCGGAGGAAAACCAAGAAAAGCGGGGTTAGAGCGGAGGAAAACCAAGAAAAGCGGGGTTAGAGCGGAGGAAAACCAAGATAAGCGGGGTTAGAGAGGAAAAAAACCAAGAAAAACGGGGTTAGAGCGGAGGAAAAGAAAGAAAAGGTAAGTTAGAGGTGAGGAAAACCAAGAAAAGCGGGGATAGAGCGGAGGAAAACAAAGAAAAGCTGGGTTAGAGCGGACGAAAACGAAGAAAAGCGGGGTTAGTGTGGAGGAGAACCAAGAAAAGCGGGTTTAGAGCGGAGGAAAACCAAAAAAATCGGGTTTAGAGCGGAGGAAAACCAAGTAAAGCGGGGTTAGAGCGGAGGAAAACCAAGAAAAGTGAAGTTAGAGCGGAGGAAAACCGAGAAAAGCGGGGTTAGAGCGGAGGAAAACCAAGGAAAGTGAAGTTAGAGCGGAGGAAAGCCAAGAAAAGCGGGCTTAGATTGGAGGAAAACCAAGATAGTCGGGGTTACAGTGAAGGAAAACCAATATAAAGAAGTTAGAGAGGAAGAAAACAAAGAAAAGCGGAGTTAGAGCGGAGGAAAACCAAGAAAAGTTGGGTTAAGCGGAGGAAATCGAAGAAAAACGGGGTTAGTGTGGAGGAGAACCAAGAAAAGCGGGGTTAGAGCGGAGGAAAACCAAAAAAATCGGGTTTAGAGAGGAGGAAAAGCATGAAAAGCGGGATTAGAGCGGAGGAAAAGAAAGAAAAGTGAAGTTAGAGGTGAGGAAAACCAAGAAAAGCGGAATAAGTGCGGAGGAAAACCGAGAAAAGCGTGGTTAGAGCGGAGGAAAACCAAGAAAAGAGGTGTTAGAGCGGAGGAAAACCAAGAAAAGTGAAGTTAGAGCAGAGGAAAACCAAGAAAAGCGGAGTTAGAGCGGAGGAAAACCAAGAAAAGTTGGGTTAAGCGGAGGAAATTGAAGAAAAACGGGGTTAGTGTGGAGGAGAACCAAGAAAAGCGGGGTTAGAGCGGAGGAAAACCAAAAAAATCGGGTTTAGAGAGGAGGAAAAGCATGAAAAGCGGGATTAGAGCGGAGGAAAAGAAAGAAAAGTGAAGTTAGAGGTGAGGAAAACCAAGAAAAGCGGAATAAGTGCGGAGGAAAACCGAGAAAAGCGTGGTTAGAGCGGAGGAAAACCAAGAAAAGCGGGGTTAGTTCGGAGGAAAACCAAGGAAAGTGAAGTTAGAGCAGAGGAAAACCAAGAAAAGCGGAGATAGAACGGAGGAAAACCAGGAAAAGCGGGGGTAGAGTGGAGGAAAACCATGATAATCGGGGATAGAGCGAAGGAAAACCAAGAAAAAGGAGTTAGAGGAAGAATACAATGAAAAGCGCGGTTAGAGCAGCAGAAATCCAAGAAAAGAATGGTTAGAGTGGAGAAAAACCCAGAAAAGCTGGTTTAGAGCGGAGGAAAACCAAGAAAAGCGAAGTTAGATAAGAGGAAAACCAAGAAAAATGATGTTAGAGAGGAGGAAAACAAAGATAAGCAGGGTTAGAGCGGAGGAAATCCAAGAAAAGCGAAGTTAGAGTGGAGGAAAACCAAGAAAAGCTGGGTTAGAGCGGAGGAAAACCAAGAAAAGCGAGGTTCATGCGGATGAAAACCAAGAAATGCGGGGTTAGAGTGGAGGAAAACCAAGAAAAGCAGAGTTAGAACTGAAGAAAACCAAGAAAAGCGGGTTAGAGAGCAGGAAAACCAAGATAATCGGGGTTAGAGCGAAGGAAAACCAATAAAGTTAGAGAGGAAGAAAACAAAGAAAAGCGCGGTTAGAGCAGCAGAAATCCAAGTGTGCCCCGGTGGCGCAGTGGTTAAAGACGCCGCCTTGCAACACTGGGGCCCGTAGTTCGAATCCCCCCTATGGCACAAGTGGTAGAAGTGCCGCTCTGCTACACAGAGGCTCAAATCCCGGGAGCTGGAGTCGATGATCTGTAAGGTCCCTTCCAACCAGCACGAAACTATGAAACTATGAAAAGCATGGTTAGAGTGGAGAAAAACCAAGAAAAGCTGGGTTAAAGTGGAGAAAAACCAAGAAAAGCGGGGTTAGAGCGGAGGAAAACCAAAAAAATCGGGTTTAGAGAGGAGGAAAAGCATGAAAAGCGGGATTAGAGCGGAGGAAAAGAAAGAAAAGTGAAGTTAGAGGTGAGGAAAACCAAGAAAAGCGGAATAAGTGCGGAGGAAAACCGAGAAAAGCGTGGTTAGAGAGGAGGAAAAGAAAGAAAAGTGAAGTTAGAGGTGAGGAAAACCAAGAAAAGCGGGGTTAGAGCAGAGGAAAACCAAGAAAAGCGGAGTTAGAGCGGAGGAAAACCAAGAAAAGTTGGGTTAAGCGGAGGAAATCGAAGAAAAACGGGGTTTGTGTGGAGGAGAACCAAGAAAAGCGGGGTTAGAGCGGAGGAAAACCAAAAAAATCGGGTTTAGAGAGGAGGAAAAGCATGAAAAGCGGGATTAGAGCGGAGGAAAAGAAAGAAAAGTGAAGTTAGAGGTGAGGAAAACCAAGAAAAGCGGAATAAGTGCAGAGGAAAACAAAGAAAAGCGGGGTTAGAGTGGAGGAAAACCAAGAAAAGCGAAGATAGAGCGGAGGAAAACCAAGAAAAGAGGTGTTAGAGCGGAGGAAAAGAAAGATAGCCAGGTTTAGAGCGGAGGAAAACCAAGAAAAGCGAAGTTAGAGCGGAGGAAAGCCAAGAAAAGCGGGGTTATAGCGGAGGAAAACCAAGAAAAGCTGGGTTAGAGCAGAGGAAAACCAAGAAAAGCGGGGTTAGAAAGGAGGAAAACCAAGAAAAGTGATTTTAGAACAGAGGAAAACCAAGAAAAGCGGGGTTAGAGCGGAGTAAGACCAATAAATGCTGGGTTAGAGCGAAGGAAATCTAGGAAATGCATAGTTAGAGCGGAGGAAAACCAAGAAAAGCGAGGTTCATGCTAATCAAAACCAAGAATGGCGGGGTTAGAGCGGAGGAAAACCAAGAAAAGCAGAGTTAGAACGGAATAAAACCAAGAAAAGCGGGGTTAGAGTGGAGGAAAACCAAGATAATCGGGGTTAGAGTGGAGGAAAAGAAAGAAAAGTGAAGTTAGAGGTGAGGAAAACCAAGAGAAGCGGGGATAGAGCAGAAGAAAACCAGTAAAAGCTGGGTTAGAGTGGAGGAAAACCAAGATAATCGGGGTTAGAGTGGAGGAAAAGAAAGAAAAGTGAAGATAGAGGTGAGGAAAACCTTGAAATGCGGGGATAGAGCGGAGGAAAACCAAGAAAAGCGAAGTTAGAGAAGAGGAATACCAAGAAAAATGATGTTAGAGAGGAGGAAAAGAAAGATAAGCAGGTTTAGAGCGAAGGAAAACCAAGAAAAGCGAACTTAGAGCGGAGGAAAACCAAGAAAAGCGGAATAAGTGCAGAGGAAAACCAAGAAAAGCGGGGTTAGATCGGAGGAAAACAAAGAAAAAAATTTAGAGTGGAAGAAAACGAAGAAAAGCGCGGTTAGAGCAGCAGAAATCCGAGAAAAGCATGGTTAGAGTGGAGAAAAACCAAGAGAAACGGGGTTAGAGCGGAGAAAAACCAAGAAAAGCAGGGTTAGAGCGCAGAAAATCCAAGAAAAGCGAAGATAGAAGGGAGGAAAACCAAGAAAAGCGGGGTTAGAGCGGAGGAAAACCAAGAAAAGAGGGGTTAGAGAGGAGGAAAACCAGGAAAAGCGAAGTTAGAGCGGAGGAAAACCAAGAAAAGCGGAATAAGTGCGGAGGATAACCAAGAAAAGTGGGGTTAGAGCGGAGGAAACCCAAGAAAAAGAAGTTAGAGAGGAAGAAAACGAAGAAAAGCGCGATTAGAGCAGCAGAAATCCGAGAAAAGCATGGTTAGAGTGGAGAAAAACCAAGAAAAGCTGGGTTAGAGTGGAGAAAAACCAAGAAAAGCATGGTTAGTGCAGAGGAAAACCAAGAAAAGCGGGGTTAGAGCGGAGGAAAACCAAGAAAAGCGGGGTTAGAGCAGAGGAAAACCAAGAAAAGCGGGGTTAGAGCGGAGAAAAACCAAGAAAAGCGGGGTTAGAGCGGAGGAAAACCAAGTAAAGCGGGGTTAGAGCGGAGGAAAACCAAGAAAAGCGGTGTTAGAGCGGAGGAAAACCAAGAAAAAGAATTTAGAGAGGAAGAAAACGAGGAAAAGCGCGGTTAGAGCAGCAGAAATCCGAGAAAAGCATGGTTAGAGTAGAGAAAAACCATGAAAAGCTGGGTTAGAGTGGAGAAAAACCAAGAAAACCGGGGTTAGTGCAGAGGAAAACCAAGTAAAGCGGGGTTAGTGCGGAGGAAAACCAAGAAAAGCGGGGTTAGAGCGGAGGAAAACCAAGAAAAGCGAAGGTAGAGCGAAGGAAAACCAAGAAAGGCAGAGTAAGTGCGGAGGAAAACCAAGAAAAGCGGGGTTAGAGCGGAGGAAAACCAAGAAAAGCGGAACAAGTGCGAAGGAAAACCAAGACAAGCAAGGTTAGAGCGGAGGAAAACCAAGAAAAGCTGGGTTAGAGCGGAGGAAAACCAAGAAAAGCGGGGTTATAGCGGAGGAAAACCAAGAAAAGCGGGGTTAGAGAGGAGGAAAACCAAGAAAAGTGGTGTTAGAGCGTAGGAAAACCAAGAAAAGCGGTGATAGAGTGGAGGAAAACCAAGAAAAGTGGTGATAGAGCGTAGGAAAACCAAGAAAAGCGCTGATAGCGCGGAGGAAAACCAAGAAAAGCGGGGTTAGAGCAAAGAAAAACCAAGAAAAGCAGGGTTAGAGCAAAGGAAAACCAAGAAAAGCGAAGATAGAGCGGAGGAAAACCAAGAAAAGCGGGGTAAGAGCGGAGGAAAACCTAGAAAAAAGGGGTTAAAGCGGAGGAAAACCAAGAAAAGCGGGGTTAGAGCGGAGGAAAACCAAGAAAAGCGAAGTTACAGCGGAGGAAAACCAAGAAAGGCAGAATAAGTGCGGAGGAATACCAAGAAAAGCAGGGTTAGAGCGGATGAAAACCAAGAAAAGCGGGGTTAGAGCGGAAGAAAACCAAGAAAAGCTGGGATAGAGCAGAGGAAAACCATGTAAAGCAGGGTTAGAGCAAAGGAAAACCAAATAAAGCAGAGTTAGAATGGAAGAAAACGAAGAAAAGCGTGGTTAGAGCAGCAGAAATCCGAGAAAAGCATGGCTAGAGTGGAGAAAAATGATGAAAAGCTGGGTTAGAGCGGAGAAAAACCAAGAAGAAGAATTTAGAGAGGAAGAAAACGAGGAAAAGCGCGGTTAGAGCAGCAGAAATCCGAGAAAAGCATGGTTAGAGTGGAGAAAAACCATGAAAAGCTGGGTTAGAGTGGAGAAAAACCAAGAAAAGCGGGGTTAGAGCGGAGGAAAACCAAGAAAATAGGGGTTAGTGCGGAGGAAAACCAAGAAAAGCGGGGTTAGAGCAAAGGAAAACCAAGAAAAGCGGGGTTAGAGCGGAGGAAAACCAAGTAAAGCAGAGTTAGAACGGAATAAAACGTAGAAAAGCGAGGTTGGAGGAGCAGAAATCCGAGAAAAGCATAGTTAGAGTGGAGAAAAACGATGAAAAGCTGGGTTAGAGCGGAGAAAAACCAAGAAAAGCGGGGTTAGTGCAGAGGAAAACCAAGAAAAAAGGGGTTAGTGCGGAGGAAAACCAAGTAAAGCGGGGTTAGAGCGGAGGAAAACCAAAATAAACAGGGTTAGAGCGGAGAAAAACCAAGAAAAGCAGGGATAGAAGGGAGGAAAACCAAGAAAAGCGGGGTTAGAGCAGAGAAAAACCAACAAAAACAGGGTTAGAGCAAAGGAAACCCAAGAAAAGCTGGGTTAGAGTGGAGGAAAACCAAGAAAAGCAGAACAAGTGCGGAGGAAAACCAGGAAAAGCAGGGTTAGAGCGGAGGAAAACAAGAAAAGCTGAGATAGAGCGGAGGAAAACCAAGAAAAGAGGGGTTAGAAAAGAGGAAAACCAAGAAAAGCGGGGTTAGAGCGGAGGAAACCCAAGAAAAGCAGGGTTAGAGCAAAGGAAAACCAAGAAAAGCGAAGTTAGAGCGGAGGAAAACCAAGAAAAGCTGGGTTAGAGCAGAGGAAAACCAAGAAAAGCGGGGTTATAGCGGAAGAAAAACAAGAAAAGCGGGGTTAGAGCGGAGGAAAACCAAGAAAAGCGGGGTTAGAGAGAAGGAAAACCAAGAAAAACGGGGTTAGAGCGGAGGAAAAGAAAGAAAAGGTAAGTTAGAGGTGAGGAAAACCCAGAAAAGCGGGGATAGAGCGGAGGAAAACAAAGAAAAGCTGGGTTAGAGCGGAGGAAAACGAAGAAAAGCGGGGTTAGTGTGGAGGAGAACCAAGAAAAGCGGGGTTAGAGCGGAGGAAAACCAAGAAAATCGGGTTTAGAGCGGAGGAAAAGCATGAAAAACGGGGTTAGAGCGGAGGAAAACCAAGAAAAGTGAAGTTAGAGCGGAGGAAAACCGAGAAAAGCGGGGTTAGAGCGGAGGAAAACCAAGATAGTCGGGGTTACAGCGAAGGAAAACCAATAAAAAGAAGTTAGAGAGGAAGAAAACAAAGAAAAGCGCGGTTAGAGCAGCAAAAATCCAAGAAAAGTATGGTTAGAGTGGAGAAAAACCAAGAAAAGCAGGGTTAGAGCGGAGAAAAACCAAGAAAAGCGGGGTTAGAGCGGAGGAAAACGAAGAAAAGCGGGGTTAGTTCGGAGGAAGACCAAGAAAAGTGAAGTTAGAGCAAAGGAAAACCAAGAAAAGCGGGGTTAGGGCGGAGGAAAACCAAGGAAAGTGAAGTTAGAGCGGAGGAAAACCAAGAAAAGCGGAGATAGAACGGAAGAAAACCAGGAAAAGCGGGGTTAGAGTGGAGGAAAACCATTATAATCGGGGATAGAGCGAAGGAAAACCAAGAAAAAGGAGTTAGAGGAAGAATACAAAGAAAAGCGCGGTTAGAGCAGCAGAAATCCAAGAAAAGAATGGTTAGAGTGGAGAAAAACCCAGAAAAGCTGGTTTAGAGCGGAGGAAAACCAAGAAAAGCGAAGTTAGATAAGAGGAAAACCAAGAAAAATGATGTTAGAGAGGAGAAAAACAAAGATAAGCAGGGTTAGAGCGGAGGAAATCCAAGAAGAGCGAAGTTAGAGCGGAGGAAAACCAAGAAAAGCTGGGTTAGAGCGGAGGAAAACCAAGAAAAGCGAGGTTCATGCGGATGAAAACCAAGAAATGCGGGGTTAGAGTGGAGGAAAACCAAGAAAAGCAGAGTTAGAACGGAAGAAAACCAAGAAAAGCGGGTTAGAAAGCAGGAAAACCAAGATAATCGGGGTTAGAGCGGAGGAAAACCAATAAAAAGAAGTTAGAGAGGAAGAAAACAAAGAAAAGCGCGGTTAGAGCAGCAGAAATCCAAGTGTGCCCCGGTGGCGCAGTGGTTAAAGACGCCGCCTTGCAACACTGGGGCCCGTAGTTCGAATCCCCCCTATGGCGCAAGTGGTAGAAGTGCCGCTCTGCTACACAGAGGCTCGAATCCCGGGAGCTGGAGTCGATGATCTGTAAGGTCCCTTCCAACCAGCACGAAACTATGAAACTATGAAAAGCATGGTTAGAGTGGAGAAAAACCAAGAAAAGCGAACTTAGAGCGGAGGAAAACCAAGAAAAGCGGAATAAGTGCAGAGGAAAACCAAGAAAAGCGGGGTTAGAGCGGAGGAAAACCAATAAATGCTGGGTTAGAGCGAAGGAAATCTAGGAAATGCATAGTTAGAGCGGAGGAAAACAAAGAAAAGCGAGGTTCATGCGGATCAAAAACAAGAATGGCGGGGTTAGAGCGGAGGAAAACCAAGAAAAGCAGAGTTAGAACGGAAGAAAACAGAGAAAAGCGGGGTTAGAGTGGAGGAAAACCAAGATAATCGGGGTTAGAGTGGAGGAAAAGAAAGAAAAGTGAAGTTAGAGGTGAGGAAAACCAAGAGAAGCGGGGATAGAGCAGAAGAAAACCAGTAAAAGCTGGGTTAGAGTGGAGGAAAACCAAGATAATCGGGGTTAGAGTGGAGGAAAAGAAAGAAAAGTGAAGATAGAGGTGAGGAAAACCTTGAAATGCGGGGATAGAGCACAGGAAAACCAAGAAAAGCGAAGTTAGAGAAGAGGAATACCAAGAAAAATGATGTTAGAGAGGAGGAAAAGAAAGATAAGCAGGTTTAGAGCAGAGGAAAACAAAGAAAAGCGGGGTTATAGCGGAGGAAAACCAAGAAAAGCGGGGTTAGAGCGGAGGAAAACCAAGAAAAGTGGTGTTAGAGCGTAGGAAAACCAAGAAAAGCGGTGATAGAGTGGAGGAAAACCAAGAAAAGTGGTGATAGAGCGTAGGAAAACCAAGAAAAGCGCTGATAGCGCGAAGGAAAACCAAGAAAAGCGGGGTTAGAGCAAAGAAAAACCAAGAAAAGCAGGGTTAGAGCAAAGGAAAACCAAGAAAAGCGAAGATAGAGCGGAGGAAAACCAAGAAAAGCGGGGTTAGAGCGGAGGAAAACCTAGAAAAAAGGGGTTAGAGCGGAGGAAAACCAAGAAAAGCGGGGTTAGAGCGGAGGAAAACCAAGAAAAGCGAAGTTAGAGCGGAGGAAAACCAAGAAAGGCAGAATAAGTGCGGAGGAATACCAAGAAAAGCAGGGTTAGAGCGGATGAAAACCAAGAAAAGCGGGGTTAGAGCGGAAGAAAACCAAGAAAAGCTGGGATAGAGCAGAGGAAAACCATGTAAAGCAGGGTTAGTGCAAAGGAAAACCAAATAAAGCAGAGTTAGAATGGAAGAAAACGAAGAAAAGCGTGGTAAGAGCAGCAGAAATCCGAGAAAAGCATGGCTAGAGTGGAGAAAAACGATGAAAAGCTGGGTTAGAGCGGAGAAAAACCAAGAAGAAGAATTTAGAGAGTAAGAAAACGAGGAAAAGCGCGGTTAGAGCAGCAGAAATCCGAGAAAAGCATGGTTAGAGTGGAGAAAAACCATGAAAAGCTGGGTTAGAGTGGAGAAAAACCAAGAAAAGCGGGGTTAGTGCGGAGGAAAACCAAGAAAATAGGGGTTAGTGCGGAGGAAAACCAAGAAAAGCGGGGTTAGAGCAAAGGAAAACCAAGAAAAGCTGGGTTAGAGCGGAGGAAAACCAAGTAAAGCAGAGTTAGAACGGAATAAAACGTAGAAAAGCGAGGTTGGAGGAGCAGAAATCCGAGAAAAGCATGGTTATTGTGGAGAAAAACGATGAAAAGCTGGGTTAGAGCGGAGAAAAACCAAGAAAAGCAGAATAAGTGCAGAGGAAAACCAAGAAAAGCGGGGTTAGATCGGAGGAAAACCAAGAAAAAAATTTAGAGTGGAAGAAAACGAAGAAAAGCGCGATTAGAGCAGCAGAAATCCGAGAAAAGCATGGTTAGAGTGGAGAAAAACCAAGAGAAACGGGGTTAGAGCGGAGAAAAACCAAGAAAAGCAGAGTTAGAGCGCAGAAAATCCAAGAAAAGCGAAGATAGAAGGGAGGAAAACCAAGAAAAGCGGGGTTAGAGCGGAGGAAAACCAAGAAAAGAGGGGTTAGAGAGGAGGAAAACCAAGAAAAGCGAAGTTAGAGCGGAGGAAAACCAAGAAAAGCGGAATAAGTGCGGAGGATAACCAAGAAAAGTGGGGTTAGAGCGGAGGAAAACCAAGAAAAAGAAGTTAGAGAGGAAGAAAACGAAGAAAAGCGCGATTAGCGCAGCAGAAATCCGAGAAAAGCATGGTTAGAGTGGAGAAAAACCAAGAAAAGTTGGGTTAGAGTGGAGAAAAACCAAGAAAAGCATGGTTAGTGCAGAGGAAAACCAAGAAAAGCAGGGTTAGAGCGGAGGAAAACCAAGAAAAGCGGGGTTAGAGCAGAGGAAAACCAACAAAAGCGGGGTTAGAGCGGAGAAAAACCAAGAAAAGCGGGGTTAGAGCGGAGGAAAACCAAGTAAAGCGGGGTTAGAGCGGAGGAAAACCAAGAAAAGCGGTGTTAGAGCGGAGGAAAACCAAGAAAAAGAATTTAGAGAGGAAGAAAACGAGGAAAAGCGCGGTTAGAGCAGCAGAAATCCGAGAAAAGCATGGTTAGAGTAGAGAAAAACCATGAAAAGCTGGGTTAGAGTAGAGAAAAACCAAGAAAACCGGGGTTAGTGCAGAGGAAAACCAAGTAAAGCGGGGTTAGTGCGGAGGAAAACCAAGAAAAGCGGGGTTAGAGCGGAGGAAAACCAAGAAAAGCGAAGTTAGAGCGGAGGAAAACCAAGAAAGGCAGAGTAAGTGCGGAGGAAAACCAAGAAAAGAGGGGTTAGAGCGGAGAAAAACCAAGAAAAGCAGGGATAGAAGGGAGGAAAACCAAGAAAAGCGGCGTTAGAGCAGAGAAAAACCAACAAAAACAGGGTTTGAGCAAAGAAAAACCAAGAAAAGCTGGGTTAGAGCGGAGGAAAACCAAGAAAAGCGGAACAAGTGCGGAGGAAAACCAAGAAAAGCAAGGTTAGAGCGGAGGAAAACCAAGAAAAGCTGGGTTAGAGCGGAGGAAAACCAAGAAAAGTGGTGTTAGAGCGTAGGAAAACCAAGAAAAGCGGTGATAGAGTGGAGGAAAACCAAGAAAAGTGGTGATAGAGCGTAGGAAAACCAAGAAAAGCGCTGATCGCGCGGAGGAAAACCAAGAAAAGCGGGGTTAGAGCAAAGAAAAACCAAGAAAAGCAGGGTTAGAGCAAAGGAAAACCAAGAAAAGCGAAGATAGAGCGGAGGAAAACCAAGAAAAGCGGGGTAAGAGCGGAGCAAAACCAAGAAAAAAGGGGTTAGAGCGGAGGAAAACCAAGAAAAGCGGGGTTAGAGCGGAGGAAAACCAAGAAAAGCGAAGTAAGAGCGGAGGAAAACCAAGAAAGGCAGAATAAGTGCGGAGGATAACCAAGAAAAGCAGGGTTAGAGCGGATGAAAAGCAAGAAAAGCGGGGTTAGAGCGCAGGAAAACCAAGAAAAGCGGGGTTAGAGCAGAGGAAAACCAAGAAAAGCGGGGTTAGAGCGGAGAAAAACCAAGAAAAGCGGGGTTAGAGCAAAGAAAAACCAAGAAAAGCGGGGTTAGAGCGGAGGAAAACCAAGTAAAGCGGGGTTAGAGCGGAGGAAAACCAAGAAAAGCGGTGTTAGAGCGGAGGAAAACGAAGTAAAGCGGGGTTAGAGCGGAGGAAAACCAAGAAAAAGAATTTAGAGAGGAAGAAAACGAGGAAAAGCGCGGTTAGAGCAGCAGAAATCCGAGAAAAGCATGGTTAGAGTAGAGAAAAACCATGAAAAGCTGGGTTAGAGTGGAGAAAAACCAAGAAAACCGGGGTTAGTGCAGAGGAAAACCAAGTAAAGCGGGGTTAGAGCGGAGGAAAACCAAGAAAAGCGGGGTTAGAGCGAAGGAAAACCAAGAAAAGCGAAGTTAGAGCGGAGGAAAACCAAGAAAGGCAGAGTAAGTGCGGAGGAAACCCAAGAAAAGCAGGGTTAGAGCAAAGGAAAACCAAGAAAAGCGAAGTTAGAGCGGAGGAAAACCAAGAAAAGCTGGGTTAGAGCGGAGGAAAACCAAGAAAAGCAGGGTTATAGCGGAGGAAAACCAAGAAAAGCTGGGTTAGAGTGGAGGAAAACCAAGAAAAGCGGAACAAGTGCAAAGGAAAACCAAGAAAAGCGGGGTTAGAGCGGAGGAAAACCAAGAAAAGCTGGGATAGAGCGGAGGAAAACCAAGAAAAGAGGGGTTAGAAAAGAGGAAAACCAAGAAAAGCGGGGTTAGAGCGGAGGAAAACCAAGAAAAGTGGTGTTAGAGCGTAGGAAAACCAAGAAAAGCGGTGATAGAGTGAAGGAAAACCAAGAAAAGTGGTGATAGAGCGTAGGAAAACCAAGAAAAGCACTGATAGCGCAAAGGAAAACCAAGAAAAGCGGGGTTAGAGCAAAGAAAAACCAAGAAAAGCAGGGTTAGAGCAAAGGAAAACCAAGAAAAGCGAAGATAGAGCGGAGGAAAACCAAGAAAAACGGGGTTAGAGTGGAGGAAAACCTAGAAAAAGGGGGTTAGAGCGGAGGAAAACCAAGAAAAGCGGGGTTAGAGCGGAGGAAAACCAAGAAAAGCGAAGTTAGAGCGGAGGAAAACCAAGAAAGGCAGAATAAGTGCGGAGGAATACCAAGAAAAGCAGGGTTAGAGCGGATGAAAACCAAGAAAAGCGGGGTTAGAGCGGAAGAAAACCAAGAAAAGCTGGGATAGAGCAGAGGAAAACCATGTAAAGCAGGGTTAGAGCAAAGGAAAATCAAATAAAGCAGAGTTAGAATGGAAGAAAACGAAGAAAAGCGTGGTTAGAGCAGCAGAAATCCGAGAAAAGCATGGCTAGAGTGGAGAAAAACGATGAAAAGCTGGGTTAGAGCGGAGAAAAACCAAGAAGAAGAATTTAGAGAGGAAGAAAACGAGGAAAAGCGCGGTTAGAGCAGCAGAAATCCGAGAAAAGCATGGTTAGAGTGGAGAAAAACCATGAAAAGCTGGGTTAGAGTGGAGAAAAACCAAGAAAAGCGGGGTTAGTGCGGAGGAAAACCAAGAAAATAGGGGTTAGTGCGGAGGAAAACCAAGAAAAGCGGGGTTAGAGCAAAGGAAAACCAAGAAAAGCTGGGTTAGAGCGGAGGAAAACCAAGTAAAGCAGAGTTAGAACGGAATAAAACGTAGAAAAGCGAGGTTGGAGGAGCAGAAATCCGAGAAAAGCATGGTTATTGTGGAGAAAAACGATGAAAAGCTGGGTTAGAGCGGAGAAAAACCAAGAAAAGCAGAATAAGTGCAGAGGAAAACCAAGAAAAGCGGGGTTAGATCGGAGGAAAACCAAGAAAAAAATTTAGAGTGGAAGAAAACGAAGAAAAGCGCGGTTAGAGCAGCAGAAATCCGAGAAAAGCATGGTTAGAGTGGAGAAAAACCAAGAGAAACGGGGTTAGAGCGGAGAAAAACCAAGAAAAGCAGGGTTAGAGCGCAGAAAATCCAAGAAAAGCGAAGATAGAAGGGAGGAAAACCAAGAAAAGCGGGGTTAGAGCGGAGGAAAACCAAGAAAAGAGGGGTTAGAGAGGAGGAAAACCAAGAAAAGCGAAGTTAGAGCGGAGGAAAACCAAGAAAAGCGGAATAAGTGCGGAGGATAACCAAGAAAAGTGGGGTTAGAGCGGAGGAAAACCAAGAAAAAGAAGTTAGAGAGGAAGAAAACGAAGAAAAGCGCGATTAGCGCAGCAGAAATCCGAGAAAAGCATGGTTAGAGTGGAGAAAAACCAAGAAAAGTTGGGTTAGAGTGGAGAAAAACCAAGAAAAGCATGGTTAGTGCAGAGGAAAACCAAGAAAAGCAGGGTTAGAGCGGAGGAAAACCAAGAAAAGCGGGGTTAGAGCAGAGGAAAACCAACAAAAGCGGGGTTAGAGCGGAGAAAAACCAAGAAAAGCGGGGTTAGAGCGGAGGAAAACCAAGTAAAGCGGGGTTAGAGCGGAGGAAAACCAAGAAAAGCGGTGTTAGAGCGGAGGAAAACCAAGAAAAAGAATTTAGAGAGGAAGAAAACGAGGAAAAGCGCGGTTAGAGCAGCAGAAATCCGAGAAAAGCATGGTTAGAGTAGAGAAAAACCATGAAAAGCTGGGTTAGAGTAGAGAAAAACCAAGAAAACCGGGGTTAGTGCAGAGGAAAACCAAGTAAAGCGGGGTTAGTGCGGAGGAAAACCAAGAAAAGCGGGGTTAGAGCGGAGGAAAACCAAGAAAAGCGAAGTTAGAGCGGAGGAAAACCAAGAAAGGCAGAGTAAGTGCGGAGGAAAACCAAGAAAAGCGGGGTTAGAGCGGAGAAAAACCAAGAAAAGCAGGGATAGAAGGGAGGAAAACCAAGAAAAGCGGCGTTAGAGCAGAGAAAAACCAACAAAAACAGGGTTTGAGCAAAGAAAAACCAAGAAAAGCTGGGTTAGAGCGGAGGAAAACCAAGAAAAGCGGAACAAGTGCGGAGGAAAACCAAGAAAAGCAAGGTTAGAGCGGAGGAAAACCAAGAAAAGCTGGGTTAGAGCGGAGGAAAACCAAGAAAAGTGGTGTTAGAGCGTAGGAAAACCAAGAAAAGCGGTGATAGAGTGGAGGAAAACCAAGAAAAGTGGTGATAGAGCGTAGGAAAACCAAGAAAAGCGCTGATAGCGCGGAGGAAAACCAAGAAAAGCGGGGTTAGAGCAAAGAAAAACCAAGAAAAGCAGGGTTAGAGCAAAGGAAAACCAAGAAAAGCGAAGATAGAGCGGAGGAAAACCAAGAAAAGCGGGGTAAGAGCGGAGGAAAACCAAGAAAAAAGGGGTTAGAGCGGAGGAAAACCAAGAAAAGCGGGGTTAGAGCGGAGGAAAACCAAGAAAAGCGAAGTTAGAGCGGAGGAAAACCAAGAAAGGCAGAATAAGTGCGGAGGATAACCAAGAAAAGCAGGGTTAGAGCGGATGAAAAGCAAGAAAAGCGGGGTTAGAGCGAAGGAAAACCAAGAAAAGCGGGGTTAGAGCAGAGGAAAACCAAGAAAAGCGGGGTTAGAGCGGAGAAAAACCAAGAAAAGCGGGGTTAGAGCAGAGAAAAACCAAGAAAAGCGGGGTTAGAGCGGAGGAAAACCAAGTAAAGCGGGGTTAGAGCGGAGGAAAACCAAGAAAAGCGGTGTTAGAGCGGAGGAAAACGAAGTAAAGCGGGGTTAGAGCGGAGGAAAACCAAGAAAAAGAATTTAGAGAGGAAGAAAACGAGGAAAAGCGCGGTTAGAGCAGCAGAAATCCGAGAAAAGCATGGTTAGAGTAGAGAAAAACCATGAAAAGCTGGGTTAGAGTGGAGAAAAACCAAGAAAACCGGGGTTAGTGCAGAGGAAAACCAAGTAAAGCGGGGTTAGAGCGGAGGAAAACCAAGAAAAGCGGGGTTAGAGCGAAGGAAAACCAAGAAAAGCGAAGTTAGAGCGGAGGAAAACCAAGAAAGGCAGAGTAAGTGCGGAGGAAACCCAAGAAAAGCAGGGTTAGAGCAAAGGAAAACCAAGAAAAGCGAAGTTAGAGCGGAGGAAAACCAAGAAAAGCAGGGTTATAGCGGAGGAAAACCAAGAAAAGCTGGGTTAGAGTGGAGGAAAACCAAGAAAAGCGGAACAAGTGCAAAGGAAAACCAAGAAAAGCGGGGTTAGAGCGGAGGAAAACCAAGAAAAGCTGGGATAGAGCGGAGGAAAACCAAGAAAAGAGGGGTTAGAAAAGAGGAAAACCAAGAAAAGCGGGGTTAGAGCGGAGGAAAACCAAGAAAAGTGGTGTTAGAGCGTAGGAAAACCAAGAAAAGCGGTGATAGAGTGAAGGAAAACCAAGAAAAGTGGTGATAGAGCGTAGGAAAACCAAGAAAAGCACTGATAGCGCAAAGGAAAACCAAGAAAAGCGGGGTTAGAGCAAAGAAAAACCAAGAAAAGCAGGGTTAGAGCAAAGGAAAACCAAGAAAAGCGAAGATAGAGCGGAGGAAAACCAAGAAAAACGGGGTTAGAGTGGAGGAAAACCTAGAAAAAGGGGGTTAGAGCGGAGGAAAACCAAGAAAAGCGGGGTTAGAGCGGAGGAAAACCAAGAAAAGCGAAGTTAGAGCGGAGGAAAACCAAGAAAGGCAGAATAAGTGCGGAGGAATACCAAGAAAAGCAGGGTTAGAGCGGATGAAAACCAAGAAAAGCGGGGTTAGAGCGGAAGAAAACCAAGAAAAGCTGGGATAGAGCAGAGGAAAACCATGTAAAGCAGGGTTAGAGCAAAGGAAAATCAAATAAAGCAGAGTTAGAATGGAAGAAAACGAAGAAAAGCGTGGTTAGAGCAGCAGAAATCCGAGAAAAGCATGGCTAGAGTGGAGAAAAACGATGAAAAGCTGGGTTAGAGCGGAGAAAAACCAAGAAGAAGAATTTAGAGAGGAAGAAAACGAGGAAAAGCGCGGTTAGAGCAGCAGAAATCCGAGAAAAGCATGGTTAGAGTGGAGAAAAACCATGAAAAGCTGGGTTAGAGTGGAGAAAAACCAAGAAAAGCGGGGTTAGTGCGGAGGAAAACCAAGAAAATAGGGGTTAGTGCGGAGGAAAACCAAGAAAAGCGGGGTTAGAGCAAAGGAAAACCAAGAAAAGCTGGGTTAGAGCGGAGGAAAACCAAGTAAAGCAGAGTTAGAACGGAATAAAACGTAGAAAAGCGAGGTTGGAGGAGCAGAAATCCGAGAAAAGCATGGTTATTGTGGAGAAAAACGATGAAAAGCTGGGTTAGAGCGGAGAAAAACCAAGAAAAGCAGAATAAGTGCAGAGGAAAACCAAGAAAAGCGGGGTTAGATCGGAGGAAAACCAAGAAAAAAATTTAGAGTGGAAGAAAACGAAGAAAAGCGCGGTTAGAGCAGCAGAAATCCGAGAAAAGCATGGTTAGAGTGGAGAAAAACCAAGAGAAACGGGGTTAGAGCGGAGAAAAACCAAGAAAAGCAGGGTTAGAGCGCAGAAAATCCAAGAAAAGCGAAGATAGAAGGGAGGAAAACCAAGAAAAGCGGGGTTAGAGCGGAGGAAAACCAAGAAAAGAGGGGTTAGAGAGGAGGAAAACCAAGAAAAGCGAAGTTAGAGCGGAGGAAAACCAAGAAAAGCGGAATAAGTGCGGAGGATAACCAAGAAAAGTGGGGTTAGAGCGGAGGAAAACCAAGAAAAAGAAGTTAGAGAGGAAGAAAACGAAGAAAAGCGCGATTAGCGCAGCAGAAATCCGAGAAAAGCATGGTTAGAGTGGAGAAAAACCAAGAAAAGTTGGGTTAGAGTGGAGAAAAACCAAGAAAAGCATGGTTAGTGCAGAGGAAAACCAAGAAAAGCAGGGTTAGAGCGGAGGAAAACCAAGAAAAGCGGGGTTAGAGCAGAGGAAAACCAACAAAAGCGGGGTTAGAGCGGAGAAAAACCAAGAAAAGCGGGGTTAGAGCGGAGGAAAACCAAGTAAAGCGGGGTTAGAGCGGAGGAAAACCAAGAAAAGCGGTGTTAGAGCGGAGGAAAACCAAGAAAAAGAATTTAGAGAGGAAGAAAACGAGGAAAAGCGCGGTTAGAGCAGCAGAAATCCGAGAAAAGCATGGTTAGAGTAGAGAAAAACCATGAAAAGCTGGGTTAGAGTAGAGAAAAACCAAGAAAACCGGGGTTAGTGCAGAGGAAAACCAAGTAAAGCGGGGTTAGTGCGGAGGAAAACCAAGAAAAGCGGGGTTAGAGCGGAGGAAAACCAAGAAAAGCGAAGTTAGAGCGGAGGAAAACCAAGAAAGGCAGAGTAAGTGCGGAGGAAAACCAAGAAAAGCGGGGTTAGAGCGGAGAAAAACCAAGAAAAGCAGGGATAGAAGGGAGGAAAACCAAGAAAAGCGGCGTTAGAGCAGAGAAAAACCAACAAAAACAGGGTTTGAGCAAAGAAAAACCAAGAAAAGCTGGGTTAGAGCGGAGGAAAACCAAGAAAAGCGGAACAAGTGCGGAGGAAAACCAAGAAAAGCAAGGTTAGAGCGGAGGAAAACCAAGAAAAGCTGGGTTAGAGCGGAGGAAAACCAAGAAAAGTGGTGTTAGAGCGTAGGAAAACCAAGAAAAGCGGTGATAGAGTGGAGGAAAACCAAGAAAAGTGGTGATAGAGCGTAGGAAAACCAAGAAAAGCGCTGATAGCGCGGAGGAAAACCAAGAAAAGCGGGGTTAGAGCAAAGAAAAACCAAGAAAAGCAGGGTTAGAGCAAAGGAAAACCAAGAAAAGCGAAGATAGAGCGGAGGAAAACCAAGAAAAGCGGGGTAAGAGCGGAGGAAAACCAAGAAAAAAGGGGTTAGAGCGGAGGAAAACCAAGAAAAGCGGGGTTAGAGCGGAGGAAAACCAAGAAAAGCGAAGTTAGAGCGGAGGAAAACCAAGAAAGGCAGAATAAGTGCGGAGGATAACCAAGAAAAGCAGGGTTAGAGCGGATGAAAAGCAAGAAAAGCGGGGTTAGAGCGAAGGAAAACCAAGAAAAGCGGGGTTAGAGCAGAGGAAAACCAAGAAAAGCGGGGTTAGAGCGGAGAAAAACCAAGAAAAGCGGGGTTAGAGCAGAGAAAAACCAAGAAAAGCGGGGTTAGAGCGGAGGAAAACCAAGTAAAGCGGGGTTAGAGCGGAGGAAAACCAAGAAAAGCGGTGTTAGAGCGGAGGAAAACGAAGTAAAGCGGGGTTAGAGCGGAGGAAAACCAAGAAAAAGAATTTAGAGAGGAAGAAAACGAGGAAAAGCGCGGTTAGAGCAGCAGAAATCCGAGAAAAGCATGGTTAGAGTAGAGAAAAACCATGAAAAGCTGGGTTAGAGTGGAGAAAAACCAAGAAAACCGGGGTTAGTGCAGAGGAAAACCAAGTAAAGCGGGGTTAGAGCGGAGGAAAACCAAGAAAAGCGGGGTTAGAGCGAAGGAAAACCAAGAAAAGCGAAGTTAGAGCGGAGGAAAACCAAGAAAGGCAGAGTAAGTGCGGAGGAAACCCAAGAAAAGCAGGGTTAGAGCAAAGGAAAACCAAGAAAAGCGAAGTTAGAGCGGAGGAAAACCAAGAAAAGCAGGGTTATAGCGGAGGAAAACCAAGAAAAGCTGGGTTAGAGTGGAGGAAAACCAAGAAAAGCGGAACAAGTGCAAAGGAAAACCAAGAAAAGCGGGGTTAGAGCGGAGGAAAACCAAGAAAAGCTGGGATAGAGCGGAGGAAAACCAAGAAAAGAGGGGTTAGAAAAGAGGAAAACCAAGAAAAGCGGGGTTAGAGCGGAGGAAAACCAAGAAAAGTGGTGTTAGAGCGTAGGAAAACCAAGAAAAGCGGTGATAGAGTGAAGGAAAACCAAGAAAAGTGGTGATAGAGCATAGGAAAACCAAGAAAAGCACTGATAGCGCGGAGGAAAACCAAGAAAAGCGGGGTTAGAGCAAAGAAAAACCAAGAAAAGCAGGGTTAGAGCAAAGGAAAACCAAGAAAAGCGAAGATAGAGCGGAGGAAAACCAAGAAAAGCGGGGTTAGAGCGGAGGAAAACCTAGAAAAAAGGGGTTAGAGCGGAGGAAAACCAAGAAAAGCGGGGTTAGAGCGGAGGAAAACCAAGAAAAGCGAAGTTAGAGCAGAGGAAAACCAAGAAAAGCAGGGATAGAGCGGAGGAAAACCAAGAAAAGAGGGGTTAGAGCGGAGGAAAACCAAGAAAAGCGAAGTTAGAGCGGAGGAAAACCAAGAAAGGCAGAATAAGTGCGGAGGAATACCAAGAAAAGCAGGGTTAGAGCGGATGAAAACCAAGAAAAGCGGGGTTAGAGCGGAAGAAAACCAAGAAAAGCTGGGATAGAGCAGAGGAAAACCATGTAAAGCAGGGTTAGAGCAAAGGAAAACCAAATAAAGCAGAGTTAGAATGGAAGAAAACAAAGAAAAGCGTGGTTAGAGCAGCAGAAATCCGAGAAAAGCATGGCTAGAGTGGAGAAAAACGATGAAAAGCTGGGTTAGAGCGGAGAAAAACCAAGAAGAAGAATTTAGAGAGGAAGAAAACGAGGAAAAGCGCGGTTAGAGCAGCAGAAATCCGAGAAAAGCATGGTTAGAGTGGAGAAAAACCATGAAAAGCCTGGTTAGAGTGGAGAAAAACCAAGAAAAGCGGGGTTAGTGCGGAGGAAAACAAAGAAAAGAGGGGTTAGAGCGGAGGAAAACCAAGAAAAACAAGGTTAGAGCAAAGAAAAACCAAGAAAAGCAGGGTTAGAGCAAAGGAAAACCAAGAAAAGCGAAGATAGAGCGGAGGAAAACCAAGAAAAGCGGGGTTAGAGCGGAGGATAACCAAGAAAAGTGGGGTTAGAAAGGAGGAAAACCAAGAAAAGCGGCGTTAGAGCGGAGGAAAACCATGTAAAGCAGGGTTAGAGCAAAGGAAAACCAAATAAAGCAGAGTTAGAATGGAAGAAAACGAAGAAAAGCGTGGTTAGAGCAGCAGAAATCCGAGAAAAGCATGGCTAGAGTGGAGAAAAACGATGAAAAGCTGGGTTAGAGCGGAGAAAAACCAAGAAAAGCGGGATTAGAGCAATGGAAAACCAAGAATAGTGAAGTTAGAGCGGAGGAAAACCAAGAAAAGCGGGGTTAGAGCGGATGAAAACCAAGAAAAGCGAGGTTAGAGCAGAGGAAAACCAAGTAAAGCGGGGTTAGAGCGGAGGAAAACCAAAATAAACGGGGTTAGAGCGGAGAAAAACCAAGAAAAGCAGGGATAGAAGGGAGGAAAACCAAGAAAAGCGGGGTTAGAGCAGAGAAAAACCAACAAAAACAGGGTTAGAGCAAAGGAAACCCAAGAAAAGCTGGGTTAGAGTGGAGGAAAACCAAGAAAAGCGGAACAAGTGCGGAGGAAAACCAAGAAAAGCGGGGTTAGAGCGGAGGAAAACCAAGAAAAGCTGGGATAGAGCGGAGGAAAACCAAGAAAAGAGGGGTTAGAAAAGAGGAAAACCAAGAAAAGAGGGGTTAGAGCATGGAAACCCAAGAAAAGCAGGGTTAGAGCAAAGGAAAACCAAGAAAAGCGAAGTTAGAGTGGAGGAAAACCAAGAAAAGCTGGGTTAGAGCGGAGGAAAACCAAGAAAAGCGGGGTTATAGCGGAGGAAAACCAAGAAAAAAATTTAGAGTGGAAGAAAACGAAGAAAAGCGCGGTTAGAGCAGCAGAAATCCGAGAAAAGCATGGTTAGAGTGGAGAAAAACCAAGAGAAACGGGGTTAGAGCGGAGAAAAACCAAGAAAAGCAGCGTTAGAGCGCAGAAAATCCAAGAAAAGCGAAGATAGAAGGGAGGAAAACCAAGAAAAGCGGGGTTAGAGCGGAGGAAAACCAAGAAAAGAGGGGTTAGAGAGGAGGAAAACCAAGAAAAGCGAAGTTAGAGCAGAGGAAAACCAAGAAAAGCAGGGATAGAGCGGAGGAAAACCAAGAAAAGCGGGGTTAGAGCGGAGGAAAACCAAGAAAAGCGAAGTTAGAGCGGAGGAAAACCAAGAAAGGCAGAATAAGTGCGGAGGAATACCAAGAAAAGCAGGGTTAGAGCGGATGAAAACCAAGAAAAGCGGGGTTAGAGCGGAAGAAAACCAAGAAAAGCTGGGATAGAGCAGAGGAAAACCATGTAAAGCAGGGTTAGAGCAAAGGAAAACCAAATAAAGCAGAGTTAGAATGGAAGAAAACGAAGAAAAGCGTGGTTAGAGCAGCAGAAATCCGAGAAAAGCATGGCTAGAGTGGAGAAAAACGATGAAAAGCTGGGTTAGAGCGGAGAAAAACCAAGAAGAAGAATTTAGAGAGGAAGAAAACGAGGAAAAGCGCGGTTAGAGCAGCAGAAATCCGAGAAAAGCATGGTTAGAGTGGAGAAAAACCATGAAAAGCCTGGTTAGAGTGGAGAAAAACCAAGAAAAGCGGGGTTAGTGCGGAGGAAAACAAAGAAAAGAGGGGTTAGAGCGGAGGAAAACCAAGAAAAACAAGGTTAGAGCAAAGAAAAACCAAGAAAAGCAGGGTTAGAGCAAAGGAAAACCAAGAAAAGCGAAGATAGAGCGGAGGAAAACCAAGAAAAGCGGGGTTAGAGCGGAGGATAACCAAGAAAAGTGGGGTTAGAAAGGAGGAAAACCAAGAAAAGCGGCGTTAGAGCGGAGGAAAACCATGTAAAGCAGGGTTAGAGCAAAGGAAAACCAAATAAAGCAGAGTTAGAATGGAAGAAAACGAAGAAAAGCGTGGTTAGAGCAGCAGAAATCCGAGAAAAGCATGGCTAGAGTGGAGAAAAACGATGAAAAGCTGGGTTAGAGCGGAGAAAAACCAAGAAAAGCGGGATTATAGCAATGGAAAACCAAGAATAGTGAAGTTAGAGCGGAGGAAAACCAAGAAAAGCGGGGTTAGAGCGGATGAAAACCAAGAAAAGCGAGGTTAGAGCAGAGGAAAACCAAGTAAAGCGGGGTTAGAGCGGAGGAAAACCAAAATAAACGGGGTTAGAGCGGAGAAAAACCAAGAAAAGCAGGGATAGAAGGGAGGAAAACCAAGAAAAGCGGGGTTAGAGCAGAGAAAAACCAACAAAAACAGGGTTAGAGCAAAGGAAACCCAAGAAAAGCTGGGTTAGAGTGGAGGAAAACCAAGAAAAGCGGAACAAGTGCGGAGGAAAACCAAGAAAAGCGGGGTTAGAGCGGAGGAAAACCAAGAAAAGCTGGGATAGAGCGGAGGAAAACCAAGAAAAGAGGGGTTAGAAAAGAGGAAAACCAAGAAAAGAGGGGTTAGAGCATGGAAACCCAAGAAAAGCAGGGTTAGAGCAAAGGAAAACCAAGAAAAGCGAAGTTAGAGTGGAGGAAAACCAAGAAAAGCTGGGTTAGAGCGGAGGAAAACCAAGAAAAGCGGGGTTATAGCGGAGGAAAACCAAGAAAAAAATTTAGAGTGGAAGAAAACGAAGAAAAGCGCGGTTAGAGCAGCAGAAATCCGAGAAAAGCATGGTTAGAGTGGAGAAAAACCAAGAGAAACGGGGTTAGAGCGGAGAAAAACCAAGAAAAGCAGCGTTAGAGCGCAGAAAATCCAAGAAAAGCGAAGATAGAAGGGAGGAAAACCAAGAAAAGCGGGGTTAGAGCGGAGGAAAACCAAGAAAAGAGGGGTTAGAGAGGAGGAAAACCAAGAAAAGCGAAGTTAGAGCAGAGGAAAACCAAGAAAAGCAGGGATAGAGCGGAGGAAAACCAAGAAAAGAGGGGTTAGAGCGGAGGAAAACCAAGAAAAGCGAAGTTAGAGCGGAGGAAAACCAAGAAAGGCAGAATAAGTGCGGAGGAATACCAAGAAAAGCAGGGTTAGAGCGGATGAAAACCAAGAAAAGCGGGGTTAGAGCGGAAGAAAACCAAGAAAAGCTGGGATAGAGCAGAGGAAAACCATGTAAAGCAGGGTTAGAGCAAAGGAAAACCAAATAAAGCAGAGTTAGAATGGAAGAAAACAAAGAAAAGCGTGGTTAGAGCAGCAGAAATCCGAGAAAAGCATGGCTAGAGTGGAGAAAAACGATGAAAAGCTGGGTTAGAGCGGAGAAAAACCAAGAAGAAGAATTTAGAGAGGAAGAAAACGAGGAAAAGCGCGGTTAGAGCAGCAGAAATCCGAGAAAAGCATGGTTAGAGTGGAGAAAAACCATGAAAAGCCTGGTTAGAGTGGAGAAAAACCAAGAAAAGCGGGGTTAGTGCGGAGGAAAACAAAGAAAAGAGGGGTTAGAGCGGAGGAAAACCAAGAAAAACAAGGTTAGAGCAAAGAAAAACCAAGAAAAGCAGGGTTAGAGCAAAGGAAAACCAAGAAAAGCGAAGATAGAGCGGAGGAAAACCAAGAAAAGCGGGGTTAGAGCGGAGGATAACCAAGAAAAGTGGGGTTAGAAAGGAGGAAAACCAAGAAAAGCGGCGTTAGAGCGGAGGAAAACCATGTAAAGCAGGGTTAGAGCAAAGGAAAACCAAATAAAGCAGAGTTAGAATGGAAGAAAACGAAGAAAAGCGTGGTTAGAGCAGCAGAAATCCGAGAAAAGCATGGCTAGAGTGGAGAAAAACGATGAAAAGCTGGGTTAGAGCGGAGAAAAACCAAGAAAAGCGGGATTAGAGCAATGGAAAACCAAGAATAGTGAAGTTAGAGCGGAGGAAAACCAAGAAAAGCGGGGTTAGAGCGGATGAAAACCAAGAAAAGCGAGGTTAGAGCAGAGGAAAACCAAGTAAAGCGGGGTTAGAGCGGAGGAAAACCAAAATAAACGGGGTTAGAGCGGAGAAAAACCAAGAAAAGCAGGGATAGAAGGGAGGAAAACCAAGAAAAGCGGGGTTAGAGCAGAGAAAAACCAACAAAAACAGGGTTAGAGCAAAGGAAACCCAAGAAAAGCTGGGTTAGAGTGGAGGAAAACCAAGAAAAGCGGAACAAGTGCGGAGGAAAACCAAGAAAAGCGGGGTTAGAGCGGAGGAAAACCAAGAAAAGCTGGGATAGAGCGGAGGAAAACCAAGAAAAGAGGGGTTAGAAAAGAGGAAAACCAAGAAAAGAGGGGTTAGAGCATGGAAACCCAAGAAAAGCAGGGTTAGAGCAAAGGAAAACCAAGAAAAGCGAAGTTAGAGTGGAGGAAAACCAAGAAAAGCTGGGTTAGAGCGGAGGAAAACCAAGAAAAGCGGGGTTATAGCGGAGGAAAACCAAGAAAAAAATTTAGAGTGGAAGAAAACGAAGAAAAGCGCGGTTAGAGCAGCAGAAATCCGAGAAAAGCATGGTTAGAGTGGAGAAAAACCAAGAGAAACGGGGTTAGAGCGGAGAAAAACCAAGAAAAGCAGCGTTAGAGCGCAGAAAATCCAAGAAAAGCGAAGATAGAAGGGAGGAAAACCAAGAAAAGCGGGGTTAGAGCGGAGGAAAACCAAGAAAAGAGGGGTTAGAGAGGAGGAAAACCAAGAAAAGCGAAGTTAGAGCAGAGGAAAACCAAGAAAAGCAGGGATAGAGCGGAGGAAAACCAAGAAAAGAGGGGTTAGAGCAGAGGAAAACCAAGAAAAAGAAGTTAGAGAGGAAGAAAACGAAGAAAAGCGCGATTAGCGCAGCAGAAATCCGAGAAAAGCATGGTTAGAGTGGAGAAAAACCATGAAAAGCTGGGTTAGAGTGGAGAAAAACCAAGAAAAGCATGGTTAGTGCAGAGGAAAACCAAGAAAAGCGGGGTTAGAGCGGAGGAAAACCAAGAAAAGCGGGGTTAGAGCAGAGGAAAACCAAGAAAAGCGGGGTTAGAGCGGAGAAAAACCAAGAAAAGCGGGGTTAGATGGAGGAAAACAATGTAAAGCGGGGTTAGAGCGGAGGAAAACCAAGAAAAGCGGTGTTAGAGCGGAGGAAAACGAAGTAAAGCGGGGTTAGAGCAGAGGAAAACCAAGAAAAAGAATTTAGAGAGGAAGAAAACGAAGAAAAGCGCTGTTAGAGCAGCAGAAATCCGAGAAAAGCATGGTTAGAGTAGAGAAAAACCATGAAAAGCTGGGTTAGAGTGGAGAAAAACCAAGAAAACCGGGGTTAGTGCAGAGGAAAACCAAGTAAAGCGGGGTTAGAGCGGAGGAAAACCAAGAAAAGCGGGGTTAGAGCGGAGGAAAACCAAGAAAAGCGAAGTTAGAGCGGAGGAAAACCAAGAAAGTCAGAGTAAGTGCGGAGGAAAACCAAGAAAAGCAGGGATAGAAGGGAGGAAAACCAAGAAAAGCGGCGTTAGAGCAGAGAAAAACCAACAAAAACAGGGTTTGAGCAAAGAAAAACCAAGAAAAGCTCGGTTAGAGCGGAGGAAAACCAAGAAAAGCGGAACAAGTGCGGAGGAAAACCAAGAAAAGCAAGGTTAGAGCGGAGGAAAACCAAGAAAAGCTGGGTTAGAGCGGAGGAAAACCAAGAAAAGCGGGGTTATAGCGGAGGAAAACCAAGAAAAGCGGGGTTAGAGCGGAGGAAAACCAAGAAAAGTGGTGTTAGAGCGTAGGAAAACCAAGAAAAGCGGTGATAGAGTGGAGGAAAACCAAGAAAAGTGGTGATAGAGCGTAGGAAAACCAAGAAAAGCGCTGATAGCGCGGAGGAAAACCAAGAAAAGCGGGGTTAGAGCAAAGAAAAACCAAGAAAAGCGGGGTTAGAGCAAAGGAAAACCAAGAAAAGCGAAGATAGAGCGGAGGAAAACCAAGAAAAGCGGGGTTAGAGCAGAGGAAAACCTAGAAAAAAGGGGTTAGAGCGGAGGAAAACCAAGAAAAGCGGGGTTAGAGCGGAGGAAAACCAAGAAAAGAGGGGTTAGAAAGGAGGAAAACCAAGAAAAGCGGCGTTAGAGCGGAGGAAAACCATGTAAAGCAGGGTTAGAGCAAAGGAAAACCAAATAAAGCAGAGTTAGAATGGAAGAAAACGAAGAAAAGCGTGGTTAGAGCAGCAGAAATCCGAGAAAAGCATGGCTAGAGTGGAGAAAAACGATGAAAAGGTGGGTTAGAGCGGAGAAAAACCAAGAAAAGCGGGATTAGAGCGGAGGAAAACCAAGAAAAGCGGAATAAGTGCGGAGGATAACCAAGAAAAGCGGGGTTAGAGCGGAGGAAAACCAAGAAAAAGAAGTTAGAGAGGAAGAAAACAAAGAAAAGCGCGGTTAGAGCAGCAGAAATCCGAGAAAAGCATGGTTAGAGTGGAGAAAAACCATGAAAAGCTGGGTTAGAGTGGAGAAAAACCAGGAAAAGCGGGGTTACTGCGGAGCAAAACCAAGAAGAGCGGGCTTAGAGCGGAGGAAAACCAAGAAAAGCAGGGATAGAGCGGAGGAAAACCAAGAAAAGAGGGGTTAGAAAAGAGGAAAACCAAGAAAAGCGGGGTTAGAGCGGAGGAAACCCAAGAAAAGCAGGGTTAGAGCAAAGGAAAACCAAGAAAAGCGGGGTTAGAGCAAAGGAAAACCAAGAAAAGCGGGGTTAGAGCGGAGGAAAACCAAGAAAAGCGGGGTTATAGTGGAGGAAAACCAAGAAAAGCGGGGTTTGAGCGGAGGAAAACCAAGAAGAGCGGGGTTAGAGCGGAGGAAAACCAAGAAAAAAGGGGTTAGTGCGGAGGAAAACCAAGAAAAGCGGGGTTAGAGCGCAGGAAAACCAAGAAAAGTGGTGTTAGAGCGTAGGAAAACCAATAAAAGTAGAACAAGTGCAAAGGAAAACCAAGAAAAGCGGGGTTAGATCGGAGGAAAACCAAGAAAAAGAATTTAGAGTGGAAGAAAATGAAGAAAAGCGCGGTTAGAGCAGCAGAAATCCGAGAAAAGCATGGTTAGAGTGGAGAAAAACCAAGAGAAACGGGGTTAGAGCGGAGAAAAACCAAGAAAAGCGGGGTTAGAGCGGAGGAAAACCAAGAAAAGTGGTATTAGAGCGTAGGAAAACCAAGAAAAGCGGTGATATAGCGGAGGAAAACCAAGAAAAGTGGTGATAGAGCGTAGGAAAACCACGAAAAGCGGTGATAGCGCAAAGGAAAACCAAGAAAAGCAAGGTTAGAGCAAAGAAAAACCAAGAAAAACAGGGTTAGAGCAAAAGAAAACCAAGAAAAGCGAAGATAGAGCGGAGGAAAACCAAGAAAAGCGGGGTTAGAGCGGAGGAAAACCTAGAAAAAAGGGGTTAGAGCGGAGGAAATCCAAGAAAAGCGGGGTTAGAGCGGAGGAAAACCAAGAAAAGCGAGGATAGAAGGGAGGAAAACCAAGAAAAGCGGGGTTAGAGCGGAGGATAACCAAGAAAAGTGGGGTTAGAAAGGAGGAAAACCAAATAAAGCAGAGTTAGAATGGAAGAAAACGAAGAAAAGCGTGGTTAGAGCAGCAGAAATCCGAGAAAAGCATGGCTAGAGTGGAGAAAAACGATGAAAAGCTGCGTTAGAGCGGAGAAAAACCAAGAAAAGCGGGATTAGAGCGGAGGAAAACCAAGAAAAGCGAAGTTAGAGAAGAGGAATACCAAGAAAAATGATGTTAGAGAGGAGGAAAAGAAAGATAAGCAGGTTTAGAGCAGAGGAAAACAAAGAAAAGCGGGGTTATAGCGGAGGAAAACCAAGAAAAGCGGGGTTAGAGCGGAGGAAAACCAAGAAAAGTGGTGTTAGAGCGTAGGAAAACCAAGAAAAGCGGTGATAGAGTGGAGAAAAACCAAGAAAAGTGGTGATAGAGCGTAGGAAAACCAAGAAAAGCGCTGATAGCGCGAAGGAAAACCAAGAAAAGCGGGGTTAGAGCAAAGAAAAACCAAGAAAAGCAGGGTTAGAGCAAAGGAAAACCAAGAAAAGCGAAGATAGAGCGGAGGAAAACCAAGAAAAGCGGGGTTAGAGCGGAGGAAAACCTAGAAAAAAGGGGTTAGAGCGGAGGAAAACCAAGAAAAGCGAAGTTAGAGCGGAGGAAAACCAAGAAAAGAGGGGTTAGTGCGGAGGAAAACCAAGAAAAGAGGGGTTAGAAAGGAGGAAAACCAAGAAAAGCGGTGTTAGAGCGGAGGAAAACCATGTAAAGCAGGGTTAGAGCAAAGGAAAACCAAATAAAGCAGAGTTAGAATGGAAGAAAACGAAGAAAAGCGTGGTTAGAGCAGCAGAAATCCGAGAAAAGCATGGCTAGAGTGGAGAAAAACGATGAAAAGGTGGGTTAGAGCGGAGAAAAACCAAGAAAAGCGGGATTAGAGCGGAGGAAAACCAAGAAAAGCGGAATAAGTGCGGAGGATAACCAAGAAAAGCGGGGTTAGAGCGGAGGAAAACCAAGAAAAAGAAGTTAGAGAGGAAGAAAACAAAGAAAAGCGCGGTTAGAGCAGCAGAAATCCGAGAAAAGCATGGTTAGAGTGGAGAAAAACCGTGAAAAGCTGGGTTAGAGTGGAGAAAAACCAGGAAAAGCGGGGTTACTGCGGAGCAAAACCAAGAAGAGCGGGCTTAGAGCGGAGGAAAACCAAGAAAAGCAGGGATAGAGCGGAGGAAAACCAAGAAAAGAGGGGTTAGAAAAGAGGAAAACCAAGAAAAGCGGGGTTAGAGCGGAGGAAACCCAAGAAAAGCAGGGTTAGAGCAAAGGAAAACCAAGAAAAGCGGGGTTAGAGCAAAGGAAAACCAAGAAAAGCGGGGTTAGAGCGGAGGAAAACCAAGAAAAGCGGGGTTATAGTGGAGGAAAACCAAGAAAAGCGGGGTTTGAGCGGAGGAAAACCAAGAAGAGCGGGGTTAGAGCGGAGGAAAACCAAGAAAAAAGGGGTTAGTGCGGAGGAAAACCAAGAAAAGCGGGGTTAGAGCGCAGGAAAACCAAGAAAAGTGGTGTTAGAGCGTAGGAAAACCAATAAAAGTAGAACAAGTGCAGAGGAAAACCTAGAGAAGCGGGGTTAGATCGGAGGAAAACCAAGAAAAAGAATTTAGAGTGGAAGAAAATGAAGAAAAGCGCGGTTAGAGCAGCAGAAATCCGAGAAAAGCATGGTTAGAGTGGAGAAAAACCAAGAGAAACGGGGTTAGAGCGGAGAAAAACCAAGAAAAGCAGGGTTAGAGCGCAGAAAAACCAAGAAAAGCGAGGATAGAAGGGAGGAAAACCAAGAAAAGCGGGGTTAGAGTGGAGGAAAACCAAGAAAAGCGGGGTTAGAGCGGAGGAAAACCAAGAAAAGCTGGGATAGAGCGGAGGAAAACCAAGAAAAGAGGGGTTAGAAAAGAGGAAAACCAAGAAAAGCGGGGTTAGAGCGGAGGAAACCCAAGAAAAGCAGGGTTAGAGCAAAGGAAAACCACGAAAAGTGGTGATAGAGCGTAGGAAAACCACGAAAAGCTGGGTTAGAGCGTGGAGGAAAACCAAGAAAAGCAAGGTTAGAGCAAAGAAAAACCAAGAAAAGCAGGGTTAGAGCAAAGGAAAACCAAGGAAAGCGAAGATAGAGCGGAGGAAAACCAAGAAAAGCGGGGTTAGAGCGGAGGAAATCCAAGAAAAGCGGGGTTAGAGCGGAGGAAAACCAAGAAAAGCGAGGATAGAAGGGAGGAAAACCAAGAAAAGCGGGGTTAGAGCGGAGGAAAACCAAGAAAAGAGGGGTTAGAAAGGAGGAAAACCAAGAAAAGCGGCGTTAGAGCGGAGGAAAACCATGTAAAGAGGGGTTAGTGCAAAGGAAAACCAAATAAAGCAGAGTTAGAATGGAAGAAAACGAAGAAAAGCGTGGTTAGAGCAGCAGAAATCCGAGAAAAGCATGGCTAGAGTGGAGAAAAACGATGAAAAGCTGGGTTAGAGCGGAGAAAAAGCAAGAAAAGCGGGATTAGAGCGGAGGTAAACCAAGAAAAGCGGGGTTAGAGCAATGGAAAACCAAGAATACTGAAGTTAGAGTAGAGGAAAACCAAGAAAAGCGGGGTTAGAGCGGATGAAAACCAAGAAAAGCGGGGTTAGAGCGGAAGAAAACCAAGAAAAGCTGGGATAGAGCAGAGGAAAACCATGTAAAGCAGGGTTAGAGCAAAGTAAAACCTAATAAAGCAGAGTTAGAATGGAAGAAAACGAAGAAAAGCGTGGTTAGAGCAGCAGAAATCCGAGAAAAGCATGGCTAGAGTGGAGAAAAACGATGAAAAGCTGGGTTAGAGCGGAGAAAAACCAAGAAAAGCGGGGTTAGTGCAGTGGAAAACCAAGAAGAGCGGGGTTAGTGCGGAGGAAAACCAAGTAAAGCGGGGTTAGAGCGGAGGAAAACCAAAAGAAACGGGGTTAGAGCGGAGAAAAACCAAGAAAAGCAGGGATAGAAGGGAGGAAAATCAAGAAAAGCGGGGTTAGAGCAGAGAAAAACCAACAAAAACAGGGTTAGAGCAAAGGAAAACCAAGAAAAGCTGGGTTAGAGCGGAGGAAAACCAAGAAAAGAGGGGTTAGAGCGGAGGAAAACCAAGAAAAGCGGTGTTGGAGCAGAGGAAAACCAAGAAAAGCTGGGTTAGAGCGGAGGAAAACCAAGAAAAGCGGGGTTAGAGCGGAGGAAAACCAAGAAAAGCGGGGTTGGAGCAGAGGAAAACCAAGAAAAGCGGGGTTTGTGCGGAGGAAAACTAAGAAAAGCGGGGTTAGAGCGGAGGAAAACCAAGAAAAAAGGGGTTAGTGCGGAGGAAAACCAAGTAAAGCGGGGTTAGTGCGGAGGAAAACCAAGAAAAGCGAAGTTAGAGCGGAGGAAAACCAAGAAAAGCACAATAAGTGCAGAGGAAAACCAAGAAAAGCAGGGTTAGATCGGAGGAAAACCAAGAAAAAGAATTTAGAGTGGAAAAAACGAAGAAAAGCGCGGTTAGAGCAGCAGAAATCCGAGAAAAGCATGGTTAGAGTGGAGAAAAACCAAGTGAAACGGGGTTAGAGCGGAGAAAAACCAAGAAAAGCAGGGTTAGAGCGCAGAAAAACCAAGAAAAGCGAGGATAGAAGGGAGGAAAACAAAGAAAAGCGGGGTTAGAGCGGAAGAAAACGAAGAAAAGCGGGGTTACAGTGGAGGAAAACCAAGAAAAGCTGGGATAGAGCGGAGGAAAACCAAGAAAAGAGGGGTTAGAAAAGAGGAAAACCAAGAAAAGCGGGGTTAGAGCCGAGGAAACCCAAGAAAAGCAGGGTTAGAGCAAAGGAAAACCAAGAAAAGCGAAGTTAGAGCGGAGGAAAACCAAGAAAAGCTGGGTTAGAGCGGAGGAAAGCCAAGAAAAGCTGGGTTAGAGCGGAGGAAAACCAAGAAAAGCGAGGTTAGAGCGGAGGAAAACCAAGAAAAGCGGGGTTAGAGCGGAGGAAAACCAAGAAAAGTGGTATTAGAGCGTAGGAAAACCAAGAAAAGCGGTGATATAGCGGAGGAAAACCAAGAAAAGTGGTGATAGAGCGTAGGAAAACCACGAAAAGCGGTGATAGCGCAAAGGAAAACCAAGAAAAGCAAGGTTAGAGCAAAGAAAAACCAAGAAAAGCAGGGTTAGAGCAAATGAAAACCAAGAAAAGCGAAGATAGAGCGGAGGAAAACCAAGAAAAGCGGGGTTAGAGCGGAGGAAAACCTAGAAAAAAGGGGTTAGAGCGGAGGAAATCCAAGAAAAGCGGGGTTAGAGCGGAGGATAACCAAGAAAAGTGGGGTTAGAAAGGAGGAAAACCAAATAAAGCAGAGTTAGAATGGAAGAAAACGAAGAAAAGCGTGGTTAGAGCAGCAGAAATCCGAGAAAAGCATGGCTAGAGTGGAGAAAAACGATGAAAAGCTGGGTTAGAGCGGAGGAAAACCAAGAAAAGCGAAGTTAGAGAAGAGGAATACCAAGAAAAATGATGTTAGAGAGGAGGAAAAGAAAGATAAGCAGGTTTAGAGCAGAGGAAAACAAAGAAAAGCGGGGTTATAGTGGAGGAAAACCAAGAAAAGCGGGGTTAGAGCGGAGGAAAACCAAGAAAAGTGGTGTTAGAGCGTAGGAAAACCAAGAAAAGCGGTGATAGAGTGGAGGAAAACCAAGAAAAGTGGTGATAGAGCGTAGGAAAACGAAGAAAAGCGCTGATAGCGCGAAGGAAAACCAAGAAAAGCGGGGTTAGAGCAAAGAAAAACCAAGAAAAGCAGGGTTAGAGCAAAGGAAAACCAAGAAAAGCGAAGATAGAGCGGAGGAAAACCAAGAAAAGCGGGGTTAGAGCAGAGGAAAACCTAGAAAAAAGGGGTTAGAGCGGAGGAAAACCAAGAAAAGCGGGGTTAGAGCGGAGGAAAACCAAGAAAAGCGAAGTTAAAGCGGAGGAAAACCAAGAAAGGCAGAATAAGTGCGGAGGAATACCAACAAAAGCAGGGTTAGAGCGGATGAAAACCAAGAAAAGCGGGGTTAGAGCGGAAGAAAACCAAGAAAAGCTGGGATAGAGCAATGGAAAACCATGTAAAGCAGGGTTAGAGAAAAGGAAAACCAAATAAAGCAGAGTTAGAATGGAAGAAAACGAAGAAAAGCGTGGTAAGAGCAGCAGAAATCCGAGAAAAGCATGGCTAGAGTGGAGAAAAACGATGAAAAGCTGGGTTAGAGCGGAGAAAAACCAAGAAGAAGAATTTAGAGAGGAAGAAAACGAGGAAAAGCGCGGTTAGAGCAGCAGAAATCCGAGAAAAGCATGGTTAGAGTGGAGAAAAACCATGAAAAGCTGGGTTAGAGTGGAGAAAAACCAAGAAAAGCGGGGTTAGTGCGGAGGAAAACCAAGAAAATAGGGGTTAGAGCGGAGGAAAACCAAGAAAAGCGGGGTTAGAGCAAAGGAAAACCAAGAAAAGCTGGGTTAGAGCGGAGGAAAACCAAGTAAAGCAGAGTTAGAACGGAATAAAACGTAGAAAAGCGAGGTTGGAGGAGCAGAAATCCGAGAAAAGCATGGTTATTGTGGAGAAAAACGATGAAAAGCTGGGTTAGAGCGGAGAAAAACCAAGAAAAGCAGAATAAGTGCAGAGGAAAACCAAGAAAAGCGGGGTTAGATCGGAGGAAAACCAAGAAAAAAATTTAGAGTGGAATAAAACGAAGAAAAGCGCGGTTAGAGCAGCAGAAATCCGAGAAAAGCATGGTTAGAGTGGAGAAAAACCAAGAGAAACGGGGTGATAGAGCGGAGAAAAACCAAGAGAAACGGGGTTAGAGCGGAGAAAAACCAAGAAAAGCAGGGTTAGAGCGCAGAAAATCCAAGAAAAGCGAAGATAGAAGGGAGGAAAACCAAGAAAAGCGGGGTTAGAGCGGAGGAAAACCAAGAAAAGCGAAGTTAGAGCGGAGGAAAACCAAGAAAAGCGGAATAAGTGCGGAGGATAACCAAGAAAAGTGGGGTTAGAGCGGAGGAAAACCAAGAAAAAGAAGTTAGAGAATAAGAAAACGAAGAAAAGCGCGATTAGAGCAGCAGAAATCCGAGAAAAGCATGGTTAGAGTGGAGAAAAACCAAGAAAAGCTGGGTTAGAGTGGAGAAAAACCAAGAAAAGCATGGTTAGTGCAGAGGAAAACCAAGAAAAGCGGGGTTAGAGCGGAGGAAAACCAAGAAAAGCGGGGTTAGAGCAGAGGAAAACCAAGAAAAGCGGGGTTAGAGCGGAGAAAAACCAAGAAAAGCGGGGTTAGAGCGGAGGAAAACCAAGTAAAGCGGGGTTAGAGCGGAGGAAAACAAAGAAAAGCGGTGTTAGAGCGGAGGAAAACCAAGAAAAAGAATTTAGAGAGGAAGAAAACGAGGAAAAGCGCGGTTAGAGCAGCAGAAATCCGAGAAAAGCATGGTTAGAGTAGAGAAAAACCATGAAAAGCTGGGTTAGAGTGGAGAAAAACCAAGAAAACCGGGGTTAGTGCAGAGGAAAACCAAGTAAAGCTGGGTTAGTGCGGAGGAAAACCAAGAAAAGCGGGGTTAGAGCGGAGGAAAACCAAGAAAAGCGAAGTTAGAGCGGAGGAAAACCAAGAAAGGCAGAGTAAGTGCGGAGGAAAACCAAGAAAAGCGGGGTTAGAGCGGAGAAAAACCAAGAAAAGCAGGGATAGAAGGGAGGAAAACCAAGAAAAGCGGCGTTAGAGCAGAGAAAAACCAACAAAAACAGGGTTAGAGAGGAGAAAAACCAAGAAAAGCGGGGTTAGAGCGGAGGAAAACCAAGAAAAGCGGAACAAGTGCGGAGGAAAACCAAGAAAAGCAAGGTTAGAGCGGAGGAAAACCAAGAAAAGCTGGGTTAGAGCGGAGGAAAACCAAGAAAAGTGGTGTTAGAGCGTAGGAAAACCAAGAAAAGCGGTGATAGAGTGGAGGAAAACCAAGAAAAGTGGTGATAGAGCGTAGGAAAACCAAGAAAAGCGCTGATAGCGCGGAGGAAAACCAAGAAAAGCGGGGTTAGAGCAAAGAAAAACCAAGAAAAGCAGGGTTAGAGCAAAGGAAAACCAAGAAAAGCGAAGATAGAGCGGAGGAAAACCAAGAAAAGCGGGGTAAGAGCAGAGGAAAGCCTAGAAAAAAGGGGTTAGAGCGGAGGAAAATCAAGAAAAGCGGGGTTAGAGCGGAGGAAAACCAAGAAAAGCGAAGTTAGAGCGGAGGAAAACCAAGAAAGGCAGAATAAGTGCGGAGGATAACCAAGAAAAGCAGGGTTAGAGCGGATGAAAACCAAGAAAAGCGGGGTTAGAGCGGAGGAAAACCAAGAAAAGCGGGGTTAGAGAAGAGGAAAACCAAGAAAAGCGGGGTTAGAGCGGAGAAAAACCAAGAAAAGCGGGGTTAGAGCAGAGAAAAACCAAGAAAAGCGGGGTTAGAGCGGAGGAAAACCAAGTAAAGCGGGGTTAGAGCGGAGGAAAACCAAGAAAAGCGGTGTTAGAGCGGAGGAAAACGAAGTAAAGCGGGGTTAGAGCGGAGGAAAACCAAGAAAAAGAATTTAGAAAGGAAGAAAACGAGGAAAAGCGCGGTTAGAGCAGCAGAAATCCGAGAAAAGCATGGTTAGAGTAGAGAAAAACCATGAAAAGCTGGGTTAGAGTGGAGAAAAACCAAGAAAACCGGGGTTAGTGCAGAGGAAAACCAAGTAAAGCGGGGTTAGAGCGGAGGAAAACCAAGAAAAGCGGGGTTAGAGCGGAGGAAATCCAAGAAAAGCGAAGTTAGAGCGGAGGAAAACCAAGAAAGGCAGAGTAAGTGCGGAGGAAACCCAAGAAAAGCAGGGTTAGAGCAAAGGAAAACCAAGAAAAGTGGTGATAGAGCGTAGGAAAACCAAGAAAAGCACTGATAGCGCGGAGGGAAACCAAGAAAAGCGGGGTTAGAGCAAAGAAAAACCAAGAAAAGCAGGGTTAGAGCAAAGGAAAACCAAGAAAAGCGAAGATAGAGCGGAGGAAAACCAAGAAAAGCGGGGTTAGAGTGGAGGAAAACCTAGAAAAAAGGGGTTAGAGCGGAGGAAAACCAAGAAAAGCGGGGTTAGAGCGGAGGAAAACCAAGAAAAGCGAAGTTAGAGCGGAGGAAAACCAAGAAAGGCAGAATAAGTGCGGAGGAATACCAAGAAAAGCAGGGTTAGAGCGGATGAAAACCAAGAAAAGCTGGGTTAGAGCGGAAGAAAACCAAGAAAAGCTGGGATAGAGCAGAGGAAAACCATGTAAAGCAGGGTTAGAGCAAAGGAAAACCAAATAAAGCAGAGTTAGAATGGAAGAAAACGAAGAAAAGCGTGGTTAGAGCAGCAGAAATCCGAGAAAAGCATGGCTAGAGTGGAGAAAAACGATGAAAAGCTGGGTTAGAGCGGAGAAAAACCAAGAGGAAGAATTTAGAGAGGAAGAAAACGAGGAAAAGCGCGGTTAGAGCAGCAGAAATCCGAGAAAAGCATGGTTAGAGTGGAGAAAAACCATGAAAAGCTGGGTTAGAGTGGAGAAAAACCAAGAAAAGCGGGGTTAGTGCGGAGGAAAACCAAAAAAAGAGGGGTTAGAGCGGAGGAAAACCAAGAAAAACAAGGTTAGAGCAAAGAAAAACCAAGAAAAGCAGGGTTAGAGCAAAGGAAAACCAAGAAAAGCGAAGATAGAGCGGAGGAAAACCAAGAAAAGCGGGGTTAGAGCGGAGGATAACAAAGAAAAGTGGGGTTAGAAAGGAGGAAACCCAAGAAAAGCGGCGTTAGAGCGGAGGAAAACCATGTAAAGCAGGGTTAGAGCAAAGCAAAACCAAATAAAGCAGAGTTAGAATGGAAGAAAACGAAGAAAAGCGTGGTTAGAGCAGCAGAAATCCGAAAAAAGCGTGGCTAGAGTGGAGAAAAACGATGAAAAGCTGGGTTAGAGCGGAGAAAAACCAAGAAAAGCGGGATTAGAGCGGAGGAAAACAAAGAAAAGCGGGGTTAGAGCAATGGAAAACCAAGAATAGTTAAGTTAGAGCGGAGGAAAACCAAGAAAAGCGGGGTTAGAACGGATGAAAACCAAGAAAAGCGGGGTTAGAGCGGAGGAAAACCAAGTAAAGCGGGGTTAGAGCGGAGGAAAACCAAAATAAACGGGGTTAGAGAGGAGAAAAACCAAGAAAAGCAGGGATAGAAGGGAGGAAAACCAAGAAAAGCGGGGTTAGAGCAGAGAAAAACCAACAAAAACAGGGTTAGAGCAAAGGAAACCCAAGAAAAGCTGGGTTAGAGTGGAGGAAAACGAAGAAAAGCGGAACAAGTGCGGAGGAAAACCAAGAAAAGCGGGGTTAGAGCGGAGGAAAACCAAGAAAAGCTGGGATAGAGCGGAGGAAAACCAAGAAAAGAGGGGTTAGAAAAGAGGAAAACCAAGAAAAGAGGGGTTAGAGCATGGAAACCCAAGAAAAGCAGGGTTAGAGCCAAGGAAAACCAAGAAAAGCGAAGTTAGAGTGGAGGAAAACCAAGAAAAGCTGGGTTAGAGCGGAGGAAAACCAAGAAAAGCGGGGTTATAGCGGAGGAAAACCAAGAAAAGCGGGGTTAGAGCGGAGGAAAACCAAGAAAATCGGGGTTAGAGCGGAGGAAAACCATGAAAAGTGTTGTTAGAGCGTAGGAAAACCACGAAAAGCGGTGATAGCGCGGAGGAAAACCAAGAAAAACAAGGTTAGAGCAAAGAAAAACCAAGAAAAGCAGGGTTAGAGCAAAGGAAAACCAAGAAAAGCGAAGATAGAGCGGAGGAAAACCAAGAAAAGCGGGGTTAGAGCGGAGGATAACCAAGAAAATTGGGGTTAGAAAGGAGGAAAACCAAGAAAAGCGGCGTTAGAGCGGAGGAAAACCATGTAAAGCAGGGGTAGAGCAAAGGAAAACCAAATAAAGCAGAGTTAGAATGGAAGAAAACGAAGAAAAGCGTGGTTAGAGCAGCAGAAATCCGAGAAAAGCATGGCTAGAGTGGAGAAAAACGATGAAAAGCTGGGTTAGAGCGGAGAAAAACCAAGAAAAGCGGGATTAGAGCGGAGGAAAACCAAGAAAAGCGGGGTTAGAGCAATGGAAAACCAAGAATAGTGAAGTTAGAGCGGAGGAAAACCAAGAAAAGCGGGGTTAGAGCGGATGAAAACCAAGAAAAGCGGGGTTAGAGCGGAGGAAAACCAAGTAAAGCGGGGTAAGAGGGGAGGAAAACCAAAATAAACGGGGTTAGAGCGGAGAAAAACCAAGAAAAGCAGGGATAGAAGGGAGGAAAACCAAGAAAAGCGGGGTTAGAGCAGAGAAAAACCAACAAAAACAGGGTTAGAGCAAAGGAAACCCAAGAAAAGCTGGGTTAGAGTGGAGGAAAACCAAGAAAAGCGGAACAAGTGCAAAGGAAAACCAAGAAAAGCGGGGTTAGAGCGGAGGAAAACCAAGAAAAACTGGGATAGAGCGGAGGAAAACCAAGAAAAGAGGGGTTAGAAAAGAGGAAAACCAAGAAAAGCAGGGTTAGAGCGGAGGAAACCCAAGAAAAGCAGGGTTGGAGCAAAGGAAAACCAAGAAGAAAGGGGTTAGTGCGGAGGAAAACCAAGAAAAGCGGGGTTAGAGCGGAGGAAAACCAAGAAAAGCGGGGTTAGAGCGGAGGAAAACCAAGAAGAAAGGGGTTAGTGCGGAGGAAAACCAAGTAAAGCGGGGTTAGAGCGGAGGAAAACGAATAAAAGCGAAGTTAGAGCGGAGGAAAACCAAGAAAAGCAGAATAAGTGCAGAGGAAAACCAAGAAAAGCGGGGTTAGATCGGAGGAAAACCAAGAAAAAAATTTAGAGTGGAAGAAAACGAAGAAAAGCGCGGTTAGAGCAGCAGAAATCCGAGAAAAGCATGGTTAGAGTGGAGAAAAACCAAGAGAAACGGGGTTAGAGCGGAGAAAAACCAAGAAAAGCAGCGTTAGAGCGCAGAAAATCCAAGAAAAGCGAAGATAGAAGGGAGGAAAACCAAGAAAAGCGGGGTTAGAGCGGAGGAAAACCAAGAAAAGAGGGGTTAGAGAGGAGGAAAACCAAGAAAAGCTGGGATAGAGCGGAGGAAAACCAAGAAAAGCGGAATAAGTGCGGAGGATAACCAAGAAAAGTGGGGTTAGAGCGGAGGAAAACCAAGAAAAAGAAGTTAGAGAGGAAGACAACGAAGAAAAGCGCGATTAGAGCAGCAGAAATCCGAGAAAAGCATGGTTAGAGTGGAGAAAAACCATGAAAAGCTGGGTTAGAGTGGAGAAAAACCAAGAAAAGCATGGTTAGTGCAGAGGAAAACCAAGAAAAGCGGGGTTAGAGCGGAGGAAAACCAAGAAAAGCGGGGTTAGAGCGGAGAAAAACAAAGAAAAGCGGGGTTAGATGGTGGAAAACCAAGAAAAGCGGTGTTAGAGCAGAGGAAAACGAAGTAAAGCGGGGTTAGAGCGGAGGAAAACCAAGAAAAAGAATTTAGAGAGGAAGAAAACGAGGAAAAGCGCGGTTAGAGCAGCAGAAATCCGAGAAAAGCATGGTTAGAGTAGAGAAAAACCATGAAAAGCTGGGTTAGAGTAGAGAAAAGCCAAGAAAACCGGGGTTAGTGCAGAGGAAAACCAAGTAAAGCGGGGTTAGAGCGGAGGAAAACCAAGAAAAGCGGGGTTAGAGCGGAGGAAAACCAAGAAAAGCGAAGTTAGAGCGGAGGAAAACCAAGAAAGGCAGAGTAAGTGCGGAGGAAACCCAAGAAAAGCAGGGTTAGAGCAAAGGAAAACCAAGAAAAGCGAAGTTAGAGCGGAGGAAAACCAAGAAAAGCTGGGTTAGAGCGGAGGAAAACCAAGAAAAGCGGGGTTATAGAGGAGGAAAACCAAGAAAAGCGGGGTTAGAGCGGAGGAAAACCAAGAAAAGCGGAACAAGTGCGGAGGAAAACCAAGAAAAGCTGGGTTAGAGCGGAGGAAAACCAAGAAAAGCGGGGTTATAGCGGAGGAAAACCAAGAAAAGCGGGGTTAGAGCGGAGGAAAACCAAGAAAAGTGGTGTTAGAGCGTAGGAAAACCAAGAGAAGCGGTGATAGAGTGGACGAAAACCAAGAAAAGTGGTGATAGAGCGTAGGAAAACCAAGAAAAGCACTGATAGCGCGGAGGAAAACCAAGAAAAGCAGGGTTAGAGCAAAGAAAAACCAAGAAAAGCAGGGTTAGAGCAAAGGAAAACCAAGAAAAGCGAAGATAGAGCGGAGGAAAACCAAGAAAAGCGGGGTTAGAGCGGAGGAAAACCAAGAAAAGCGGGGTTAGAGCGGATGAAAACCAAGAAAAGCGGGGTTAGAGCGGAGGAAAACCAAGTAAAGCGGGGTAAGAGGGGAGGAACACCAAAATAAACGGGGTTAGAGCGGAGAAAAACCAAGAAAAGCAGGGATAGAAGGGAGGAAAACCAAGAAAACCGGGGTTAGAGTGGAGAAAAACCAACAAAAACAGGGTTAGAGCAAAGGAAACCCAAGAAAAGCTGGGTTAGAGTGGAGGAAAACCAAGAAAAGCGGAACAAGTGCGGAGGAAAACCAAGAAAAGCGGGGTTAGAACGGAGGAAAACCAAAAAAGCTGGGATAGAGCGGAGGAAAACCAAAAAAAGAGGGGTTAGAAAAGAGGAAAACCAAGAAAAGCGGGGTTAGAGCGGAGGAAACCCAAGAAAAGCAGGGTTGGAGCAAAGGAAAACCAAGAAAAGCGAAGTTAGAGCGGAGGAAAACCAAGAAAAGCTGGGTTAGAGCGGAGGAAAACCAAGAAAAGCGGGGTTATAGCGGAGGAAAACCAAGAAAAGCGGGGTTAGTGCGGAGGAAAACCAAGAAAAGCGGAGTTAGAGCGGAGGAAAACCAAGAAAAAAGGGGTTAGTGCGGAGGAAAACCAAGTAAAGCGGTGTTAGAGCGGAGGAAAACCAAGAAAAGCGAAGTTAGAGCGGAGGAAAACCAAGAAAAGCAGAATAAGTGCAGAGGAAAACCAAGAAAAGCGGGGTTAAATCGGAGGAAAACCAAGAAAAAAATTTAGAGTGGAAGAAAACGAAGAAAAGCGCGGTTAGAGCAGCAGAAATCCGAGAAAAGCATGGTTAGAGTGGAGAAAAACCAAGAGAAACGGGGTTAGAGCGGAGAAAAACCAAGAAAAGCAGGGTTAGAGCGCAGAAAATCCAAGAAAAGCGAAGATAGAAGGGAGGAAAACCAAGAAAAGCGGGGTTAGAGCGGAGGAAAACCAAGAAAAGAGGGGTTAGAGAGGAGGAAAACCAAGAAAAGCGAAGTTAGAGTGGAGGAAAACCAAGAAAAGCGGAATAAGTGCAGAGGATAACCAAGAAAAGTGGGGTTAGAGCGGAGGAAAACCAAGAAAAAGAAGTTAGAGAGGAAGAAAACGAAGAAAAGCGCGATTAGAGCAGCAGAAATCCGAGAAAAGCATGGTTAGAGTGGAGAAAAACCATGAAAAGCTGGGTTAGAGTGGAGAAAAACCAAGAAAAGCATGGTTAGTGCAGAGGAAAACCAAGAAAAGCGGGGTTAGAGCGGAGGAAAACCAAGAAAAGCGGGGTTAGAGCGGAGAAAAACCAAGAAAAGCGGGGTTTGATGGAGGAAAACCATGTAAAGCGGGGTTAGAGCGGAGGAAAACCAAGAAAAGCGGTGTTAGAGCGGAGGAAAACGAAGTAAAGTGGGGTTAGAGCGGAGGAAAACCAAGAAAAAGAATTTAGAGAGGAAGAAAACGAGGAAAAGCGCGGTTAGAGCAGCAGAAATCCGAGAAAAGCATGGTTAGAGTAGAGAAAAACCATGAAAAGCTGGGTTAGAGTGGAGAAAAACCAAGAAAACCGGGGTTAGTGCAGAGGAAAACCAAGTAAAGCGGGGTTAGAGCGGAGGAAAACCAAGAAAAGCGGGGTTAGAGCGGAGGAAAACCAAGAAAAGCGAAGTTAGAGCGGAGGAAAACCAAGAAATGCAGAGTAAGCGCGGAGGAAAACCAAGAAAAGCGGGGTTAAAGCGGAGAAAAACCAAGAAAAGCAGGGATAGAAGGGAGGAAAACCAAGAAAAGCGGCGTTAGAGCAGAGAAAAACCAACAAAAACAGGGTTTGAGCAAAGAAAAACCAAGAAAAGCTGGGTTAGAGCGGAGGAAAACCAAGAAAAGCGGAACAAGTGCGGAGGAAAACCAAGAAAAGCAAGGTAAGAGCGGAGGAAAACCAAGAAAAGCTGGGTTAGAGCGGAGGAAAACCAAGAAAAGCGGGGTTATAGCGGAGGAAAACCAAGAAAAGCGGGGTTAGAGCGTAGGAAAACCAAGAAAAGCGGTGTTAGAGCGTAGGAAAACCAAGAAAAGCGGTGATAGAGTGGAGGAAAACCAAGAAAAGCGGGGTTAGAGCGGAGGAAAACCAAGAAAAAGAAGTTAGAGAGGAAGAAAACGAAGAAAAGCGCGATTAGAGCAGCAGAAATCCGAGAAAAGCATGGTTAGAGTGGAGAAAAACCATGAAAAGCTGGGTTAGAGTGGAGAAAAACCAAGAAAAGCATGGTTAGTGCAGAGGAAAACCAAGAAAAGCGGGGTTAGAGCGGAGGAAAACCAAGAAAAGCGGGGTTAGAGCGGAGAAAAACCAAGAAAAGCGGGGTTTGATGGAGGAAAACCATGTAAAGCGGGGTTAGAGCGGAGGAAAACCAAGAAAAGCGGTGTTAGAGCGGAGGAAAACGAAGTAAAGTGGGGTTAGAGCGGAGGAAAACCAAGAAAAAGAATTTAGAGAGGAAGAAAACGAGGAAAAGCGCGGTTAGAGCAGCAGAAATCCGAGAAAAGCATGGTTAGAGTAGAGAAAAACCATGAAAAGCTGGGTTAGAGTGGAGAAAAACCAAGAAAACCGGGGTTAGTGCAGAGGAAAACCAAGTAAAGCGGGGTTAGAGCGGAGGAAAACCAAGAAAAGCGGGGTTAGAGCGGAGGAAAACCAAGAAAAGCGAAGTTAGAGCGGAGGAAAACCAAGAAATGCAGAGTAAGCGCGGAGGAAAACCAAGAAAAGCGGGGTTAAAGCGGAGAAAAACCAAGAAAAGCAGGGATAGAAGGGAGGAAAACCAAGAAAAGCGGCGTTAGAGCAGAGAAAAACCAACAAAAACAGGGTTTGAGCAAAGAAAAACCAAGAAAAGCTGGGTTAGAGCGGAGGAAAACCAAGAAAAGCGGAACAAGTGCGGAGGAAAACCAAGAAAAGCAAGGTAAGAGCAGAGGAAAACCAAGAAAAGCTGGGTTAGAGCGGAGGAAAACCAAGAAAAGCGGGGTTATAGCGGAGGAAAACCAAGAAAAGCGGGGTTAGAGCGGAGGAAAACCAAGAAAAGTGGTGTTAGAGCGTAGGAAAACCAAGAAAAGCGGTGATAGAGTGGAGGAAAACCAAGAAAAGCGGGGTTAGAGCGGAGGAAAACCAAGAAAAGCGAAGTTAGAGCGGAGGAAAACCAAGAAAGGCAGAATAAGTGCGGAGGAATACCAAGAAAAGCAGGGTTAGAGCGGATGAAAACCAAGAAAAGCGGGGTTAGAGCGGAAGAAAACCAAGAAAAGCTGGGATAGAGCAGAGGAAAACCAAGAAAAGTGGTGATAGAGCGTAGGAAAACCACGAAAAGCGGTGATAGCGCGGAGGAAAACCAAGAAAAACAAGGTTAGAGCAAAGAAAAACCAAGAAAAGCAGGGTTAGAGCAAAGGAAAACCAAGAAAAGCGAAGATAGAGCGGAGGAAAACCAAGAAAAGCGGGGTTAGAGCGGAGGAAAACCAAGAAAAAAGGGTTTAGAGCAGAAGAAATCCAAGAAAAGCGAGGATAGAAGGGAGGAAAACCAAGAAAAGCGGGGTTAGAGCGGAGGAAAACCAAGAAAAGTGGGGTTAGAAAGGAGGAAAACCAAGAAAAGCGGCGTTAGAGCGGAGGAAAACCATGTAAAGCAGGGTTAGAGCAAAGGAAAACCAAATAAAGCAGAGTTAGAATGGAAGAAAACGAAGAAAAGCGTGGTTAGAGCAGCAGAAATCCGAGAAAAGCATGGCTAGAGTGGAGAAAAACGATGAAAAGCTGGGTTAGAGCGGAAAAAAACCAAGAAAAGCGGAATAAGTGCGGAGGATAACCAAGAAAAGCGAAGTTAGAGCGGAGGAAAACCAAGAAAGGCAGAATAAGTGCGGAGGAATACCAAGAAAAGCAGGGTTAGAGCGGATGAAAACCAAGAAAAGCGGGGTTAGAGCGGAAGAAAACCAAGAAAAGCTGGGATAGAGCAGAGGAAAACCAAGAAAAGTGGTGATAGAGCGTAGGAAAACCACGAAAAGCGGTGATAGCGCGGAGGAAAACCAAGAAAAACAAGGTTAGAGCAAAGAAAAACCAAGAAAAGCAGGGTTAGAGCAAAGGAAAACCAAGAAAAGCGAAGATAGAGCGGAGGAAAACCAAGAAAAGCGGGGTTAGAGCGGAGGAAAACCAAGAAAAAAGGGTTTAGAGCAGAAGAAATCCAAGAAAAGCGAGGATAGAAGGGAGGAAAACCAAGAAAAGCGGGGTTAGAGCGGAGGAAAACCAAGAAAAGTGGGGTTAGAAAGGAGGAAAACCAAGAAAAGCGGCGTTAGAGCGGAGGAAAACCATGTAAAGCAGGGTTAGAGCAAAGGAAAACCAAATAAAGCAGAGTTAGAATGGAAGAAAACGAAGAAAAGCGTGGTTAGAGCAGCAGAAATCCGAGAAAAGCATGGCTAGAGTGGAGAAAAACGATGAAAAGCTGGGTTAGAGCGGAAAAAAACCAAGAAAAGCGGAATAAGTGCGGAGGATAACCAAGAAAAGCGGGGTTAGAGCGGAGGAAAACCAAGAAAAAGAAGTTAGAGAGGAAGAAAACGAAGAAAAGCGCGGTTAGAGCAGCAGAAATCCGAGAAAAGCATGGTTAGAGTGGAGAAAAACCATGAAAAGCTGGGTTAGAGTGGAGAAAAACCAGGAAAAGCGGGGTTACTGCGGAGCAAAACCAAGAAGAGCGGGCTTAGAGCGGAGGAAAACCAAGAAAAGCAGGGATAGAGCGGAGGAAAACCAAGAAAAGAGGGGTTAGAAAAGAGGAAAACCAAGAAAAGCGGGGTTAGAGCGGAGGAAACCCAAGAAAAGCAGGGTTAGAGCAAAGGAAAACCAAGAAAAGCGGGGTTAGAGCAAAGGAAAACCAAGAAAAGCGGGGTTAGAGCGGAGGAAAACCAAGAAAAGCGGGGTTATAGTGGAGGAAAACCAAGAAAAGCGGGGTTTGAGCGGAGGAAAACCAAGAAGAGCGGGGTTAGAGCGGAGGAAAACCAAGAAAAAAGGGGTTAGTGCGGAGGAAAACCAAGAAAAGCGGGGTTAGAGCGCAGGAAAACCAAGAAAAGTGGTGTTAGAGCGTAGGAAAACCAATAAAAGCAGAATAAGTGCAGAGGAAAACCAAGAAAAGCGGGGTTAGATCGGAGGAAAACCAAGAAAAAGAATTTAGAGTGGAAGAAAATGAAGAAAAGCGCGGTTAGAGCGGAGGAAATCCGAGAAAAGCATGGTTAGAGTGGAGAAAAACCAAGAGAAACGGGGTTAGAGCGGAGAAAAACCAAGAAAAGCAGGGTTAGAGCGCAGAAAAACCAAGAAAAGCGAGGATAGAAGGGAGGAAAACCAAGAAAAGCGGGGTTAGAGTGGAGGAAAACCAAGAAAAGCGGGGTTAGAGCGGAGGAAAACCAAGAAAAGCTGGGATAGAGCGGAGGAAAACCAAGAAAAGAGGGGTTAGAAAAGAGGAAAACCAAGAAAAGCGGGGTTAGTGCGGAGGTAACCCAAGAAAAGCAGGGTTAGAGCAAAGGAAAACCACGAAAAGTGGTGATAGAGCGTAGGAAAACCACGAAAAACTTGGTTTAGAGCGTGGAGGAAAACCAAGAAAAGCAAGGTTAGAGCAAAGAAAAACCAAGAAAAGCAGGGTTAGAGCAAAGGAAAACCAAGGAAAGCGAAGATAGAGCGGAGGAAAACCAAGAAAAGCGGGGTTAGAGCGGAGGAAATCCAAGAAAAGCGGGGTTAGAGCGGAGGAAATCCAAGAAAAGCGGGGTTAGAGCGGAGGAAAACCAAGAAAAGCGAGGATAGAAGGGAGGAAAACCAAGAAAAGCGGGGTTAGAGCGGAGGAAAACCAAGAAAAGAGGGGTTAGAAAGGAGGAAAACCAAGAAAAGCGGCGTTAGAGCGGAGGAAAACCATGTAAAGTGGGGTTAGAGCAAAGGAAAACCAAATAAAGCAGAGTTAGAATGGAAGAAAACGAAGAAAAGCGTGGTTAGAGCAGCAGAAATCCGAGAAAAGCATGGCTAGAGTGGAGAAAAACGAAGAAAAGCTGGGTTAGAGCGGAGAAAAACCAAGAAAAGCGGGATTAGAGCGGAGGTAAACCAAGAAAAGCGGGGTTAGAGCAATGGAAAACCAAGAATACTGAAGTTAGAGTGGAGGAAAACCAAGAAAAGCGGGGTTAGAGCGGATGAAAACCAAGAAAAGCGGGGTTAGAGCGGAAGAAAACCAAGAAAAGCTGGGATAGAGCAGAGGAAAACCATGTAAAGCAGGGTTAGAGCAAAGTAAAACCTAATAAAGCAGAGTTAGAATGGAAGAAAACGAAGAAAAGCGTGGTTAGAGCAGCAGAAATCCGAGAAAAGCATGGCTAGAGTGGAGAAAAACGATGAAAAGCTGGGTTAGAGCGGAGAAAAACCAAGAAAAGCGGGGTTAGTGCAGTGGAAAACCAAGAAGAGCGGGGTTAGTGCGGAGGAAAACCAAGTAAAGCGGGGTTAGAGCGGAGGAAAACCAAAAGAAACGGGGTTAGAGCGGAGAAAAACCAAGAAAAGCAGGGATAGAAGGGAGGAAAATCAAGAAAAGCGGGGTTAGAGCAGAGAAAAACCAACAAAAACAGGGTTAGAGCAAAGGAAAACCAAGAAAAGCTGGGTTAGAGCGGAGGAAAACCAAGAAAAGCGGGGTTAGAGCGGAGGAAACCCAAGAAAAGCAGGGTTAGAGCAAAGGAAAACCAAGAAAAGCGGGGTTAGAGCAAAGGAAAACCAAGAAAAGCGGGGTTAGAGCGGAGGAAAACCAAGAAAAGCGGGGTTGGCGCAGAGGAAAACCAAGAAAAGCTGGGTTAGAGCGGAGGAAAACCAAGAAAAGCGGGGTTAGAGCGGAGGAAAACCAAGAAAAGCGGGGTTGGAGCAGAGGAAAACCAAGAAAAGCGGGGTTAGTGCGGAGGAAAACTAAGAAAAGCGGGGTTAGAGCGGAGGAAAACCAAGAAAAAAGGGGTTAGTGCGGAGGAAAACCAAGTAAAGCGGGGTTAGAGCGGAGGAAAACCAAGAAAAGCGAAGTTAGAGCGGAGGAAAACCAAGAAAAGCACAATAAGTGCAGAGGAAAACCAAGAAAAGCAGGGTTAGATCGGAGGAAAACCAAGAAAAAGAATTTAGAGTGGAAAAAACGAAGAAAAGCGCGGTTAGAGCAGCAGAAATCCGAGAAAAGCATGGTTAGAGTGGAGAAAAACCAAGTGAAACGGGGTAAGAGCGGAGAAAAACCAAGAAAAGCAGGGTTAGAGCGCAGAAAAACCAAGAAAAGCGAGGATAGAAGGGAGGAAAACCAAGAAAAGCGGGGTTAGAGCGGAGGAAAACCAAGAAAAGCGGGGTTAGCGCGGAGGAAAACCAAGAAAAGCTGGGATAGAGCGGAGGAAAACCAAGAAAAAAGGGGTTAGAAAAGAGGAAAACCAAGAAAAGCGGGGTTAGAGCGGAGGAAACCCAAGAAAAGCAGGGTTAGAGCAAAGGAAAACCAAGAAAAGCGAAGTTAGAGCGGAGGAAAACCAAGAAAAGCTGGGTTAGAGCGGAGGAAAGCCAAGAAAAGCTGGGTTAGAGCGGAGGAAAACCAAGAAAAGTGGTATTAGAGCGTAGGAAAACCAAGAAAAGCGGTGATAGCGCAAAGGAAAACCAAGAAAAGCAAGGTTAGAGCAAAGAAAAACCAAGAAAAGCAGGGTTAGAGCAAAGGAAAACCAAGAAAAGCGAAGATAGAGCGGAGGAAAACCAAGAAAAGCGGGGTTAGAGCGGAGGAAAACCAAGAAAAGCGGGGTTAGAGCGGAGGAAATCCAAGAAAATCGGGGTTAGAGCGGAGGAAAACCAAGAAAAGCGAGGATAGAAGGGAGGAAAACCAAGAAAAGCGGGGTTAGAGCGGAGGATAACCAAGAAAAGTGGGGTTAGAAAGGAGGAAAACCAAGAAAAGCGGCGTTAGAGCGGAGGAAAACCATGTAAAGCAGGGTTAGAGCAAAGGAAAACCAAATAAAGCAGAGTTAGAATGGAAGAAAACGAAGAAAAGCGTGGTTAGAGCAGCAGAAATCCGAGAAAAGCATGGCTAGAGTGGAGAAAAACGATGAAAAGCTGCGTTAGAGCGGAGAAAAACCAAGAAAAGCGGGGTTAGAGCGGATGAAAACCAAGAAAAGCGGGGTTAGAGCGGAAGAAAGCCAAGAAAAGCTGGGATAGAGCAGAGGAAAACCATGTAAAGCAGGGTTAGAGCAAAGGAAAACCTAATAAAGCAGAGTTAGAATGGAAGAAAACGAAGAAAAGCGTGGTTAGAGCAGCAGAAATCCAAGAAAAGCATGGCTAGAGTGGAGAAAAACGATGAAAAGCGGGGTTAGAGCGGAGAAAAACCAAGAAAAAGAATTTAGAGAGGAAGAAAACGAGGAAAAGAGCGGTTAGAGCAGCAGAAATCCGAGAAAAGCATGGTTAGAGTGGAGAAAAACCATGAAAAGCTGGGTTAGAGTGGAGAAAAAACAACAAAAGCGGGGTTAGTGCGGAGGAAAACCAAGAAAAGAGGGGTTAGTGCGGAGGAAAACCAAGAAAAGCGGGGTTAGAGCAAAGGAAAACCAAGAAAAGCGGGGTTAGAGTGGAGGAAAACCAAGTAAGACAGAGTTAGAACGGAATAAAACGTAGAAAAGCGTGGTTGGAGGAGCAGAAATCCGAGAAAAGCATGGTTAGAGTGGAGAAAAACGATGAAAAGCTGGGTTAGAGCGGAGAAAAACCAAGAAAAGCGGGGTTAGTGCAGAGGAAAACCAAGAAAAAAGGGCTTAGTGCGGAGGAAAACCAAGTAAAGCGGGGTTAGAGCGGAGGAAAACCAAAAGAAACGGGGTTACAGCGGAGATAAACCAAGAAAAGCAGGGATAGAATGGAGGAAAACCAAGAAAAGCGGCGTTAGAGCAGAGAAAAACCAACAAAAACAGGGTTAGAGCAAAGGAAAACCAAGAAAAGCTGGGTTAGAGCGGAGGAAAACCAAGAAAAGCGGAACAAGTGCGGAGGAAAACCAAGAAAAGCGGGGTTAGAGCGGAGGAAAACCAAGAAAAGCTGGGATAGAGCGGAGGAAAACCAAGAAAAGCGGAACAAGTGCGGAGGAAAACCAAGAAAAGCGAAGTTAGAGTGGAGAAAAACCAAGTAAAGCGGAATAAGTGCGGAGGATAACCAAGAAAAGCGGGGTTAGAGCGGAGGAAAACCAAGAAAAAGAAGTTAGAGAGGAAGAAAACGAAGAAAAGCGCGGTTAGAGCAGCAGAAATCCGAGAAAAGCATGGTTAGAGTGGAGAAAAACCATGAAAAGCTGGGTTAGAGTGGAGAAAAACCAGGAAAAGCGGGGTTACTGCGGAGCAAAACCAAGAAGAGCGGGGTTAGAGCGGAGGAAAACCAAGAAAAGCAGGGATAGAGCGGAGGAAAACCAAGAAAAGAGGGGTTAGAAAAGAGGAAAACCAAGAAAAGCGGGGTTAGAGCGGAGGAAACCCAAGAAAAGCAGAGTTAGAGCAAAGGAAAACCAAGAAAAGCGGGGTTATAGCGGAGGAAAACCAAGAAAAGCGGGGTTTGAGCGGAGGAAAACCAAGAAGAGCATGGTTAGAGCGGAGGAAAACCAAGAAAAAATGGGTTAGTGCGGAGGAAAACCAAGAAAAGCGGGGTTAGAGCGCAGGAAAACCAAGAAAAGTGGTTTTAGAGCGTAGGAAAACCAAGAAAAGCAGAATAAGTGCAGAGGAAAACCAAAAAAAGCGGGGTTAGATCGGAGGAAAACCAAGAAAAAGAATTTAGAGTGGAAGAAAATGAAGAAAAGCGCGGTTAGAGCAGCAGAAATCCGAGAAAAGCATGGTTAGAGTGGAGAAAAACGAAGAGAAACGGGGTTAGAGCTGAGAAAAACCAAGAAAAGCAGGGTTAGAGAGCAGAAAAACCAAGAAAAGCGAGGATAGAAGGGAGGAAAACCAAGAAAAGCGGGGTTAGAGCGGAGGAAAACCAAGAAAAGCGGGGTTAGAGCGGAGGAAAACCAAGAAAAGCTGGGATAGAGCGGAGGAAAACCAAGAAAAGAGGGGTTAGAAAAGAGGAAAACCAAGAAAAGCGGGGTTAGAGCGGAGGAAACCCAAGAAAAGCAGGGTTAGAGCAAAGGGAAACCAAGAAAAGCCAAGTTAGAGCGGAGGAAAACCAAGAAAAGCTGGGTTAGGACGGAGGAAAACCAAGAAAAGCGGGGTTATAGCGGAGGAAAACCAAGAAAAGCAGGGTTAGAGCGGAGGAAAACCAAGAAAAGCGGGGTTAGAGCGGAGGAAAACCAAGAAAAGTGGTGTTAGAGCGTAGGAAAACCAAGAAAAGCGGTGATAGAGCGTAGGAAAACCACGAAAAGTGGTGATAGAGCGTAGGAAAACCACGAAAAGCTGGGTTAGAGCGTGGAGGAAAACCAAGAAAAGCAAGGTTAGAGCAAAGAAAAACCAAGAAAAGCAGGGTTAGAGCAAAGGAAAACCAAGAATACTGAAGTTAGAGTGGAGGAAAACCAAGAAAAGCGGGGTTAGAGCGGATGAAAACCAAGAAAAGTGGGGTTAGAGCGGAAGAAAACCAAGAAAAGCTGGGATAGAGCAGAGGAAAACCATGTAAAGCAGGGTTAGAGCAAAGGAAAACCTAATAAAGCAGAGTTAGAATGGAAGAAAACGAAGAAAAGCGTGGTTAGAGCAGCAGAAATCCGAGAAAAGCATGGCTAGAGTGGAGAAAAACGATGAAAAGCTGGGTTAGAGCGGAGAAAAACCAAGAAAAAGAATTTAGAGAGGAAGAAAACGAGGAAAAGCGCGGTTAGAGCAGCAGAAATCCGAGAAAAGCATGGTTAGAGTGGAGAAAAACCATGAAAAGCCGGGTTAGAGTGGAGAAAAACCAAGAAAAGCGGGGTTAGTGCGGAGGAAAACCAAGAAAAGAGGGGTTAGTGCGGAGGAAAACCAAGAAAAGCGGGGTTAGAGCAAAGGAAAACCAAGAAAAGCGGGGTTAGAGCGGAGGAAAACCAAGTAAAGCAGAGTTAGAACGGAATAAAACGTAGAAAAGCGTGGTTGGAGGAGCAGAAATCCGAGAAAAGCATGGTTAGAGTGGAGAAAAACGATGAAAAGCTGGGTTAGAGCGGAGAAAAACCAAGAAAAGCGGGGTTAGTGCAGAGGAAAACCAAGAAAAAAGGGCTTAGTGCGGAGGAAAACCAAGTAAAGCGGGGTTAGAGCGGAGGAAAACCAAAAGAAACGGGGTTAGAGCGTAGAAAAACCAAGAAAAGCAGGGATAGAATGGAGGAAAACCAAGAAAAGCGGCGTTAGAGCAGAGAAAAACCAACAAAAACAGGGTTAGAGCAAAGGAAAACCAAGAAAAGCTGGGTTAGAGCGGAGGAAAACCAAGAAAAGAGGGGTTAGAGTGGAGGAAAACCAAGAAAAGAGGGGTTAGAGAGGAGGAAAACCAAGAAAAGCGAAGTTAGAGCGGAGGAAAACCAAGAAAAGCGGAATAAGTGCGGAGGATAACCAAGAAAAGCGGGGTTAGAGTGGAGGAAAACCAAGAAAAAGAAGTTAGAGAAGAAGAAAACGAAGAAAAGCGCGGTTAGAGCAGCAGAAATCTGAGAAAAGCATGGTTAGAGTGGAGAAAAACCATGAAAAGCTGGGATAGAGTGGAGAAAAACCAAGAAAAGCGGGGTTACTGCGGAGGAAAACCAAGAAAAGCGGGGTTAGAGCGGAGGAAAACCAAGAGAAGCGGGGTTAGAGCAGAGGAAAACCAAGAAAAGCGGGGTAAGAGCGGAGAAAAACCAAGAAAAGCGGGGTTAGAGCGGAGAAATACAAGAAAAGCGGGGTTAGAGCGGAGGAAAACGAAGTAAAGCGGGGTTAGAGCGGAGGAAAACAAAGAAAAAGAATTTAGAGAGGAAGAAAACGAGGAAAAGCGCGGTTAGAGCAGCAGAAATCCGAGAAAAGCATGGTTAGAGTAGAGAAAAACCATGAAAAGCTGGGTTAGAGTGGAGAAAAACCAAGAAAAGCGGGGTTAGTGCGGAGGAAAACCAAGAAAAGAGGGGTTAGTGCGGAGGAAAACCAAGAAAAGCGGGGTTAGAGCAAAGGAAAACCAAGAAAAGCAAGGTTAGAGCGGAGGAAAACCAAGTAAAGCAGAGTTAGAACGGAACAAAACGTAGAAAAGCGTGGTTGGAGGAGCAGAAATCCGAGAAAAGCATGGTTAGAGTGGAGAAAAACGATGAAAAGCTGGGTTAGAGCGGAGAAAAACCAAGAAAAGCGGGGTTAGTGCAGAGGAAAACCAAGAAAAAAGGGGTTAGTGCGGAGGAAAACCAAGTAAAGCGGGGTTAGAGCGGAGGAAAACCAAAAGAAACGGGGTTAGAGCGTAGAAAAACCAAGAAAAGCGGGGTTAGAGCGGAGGAAAACCAAGAAAAGCGGGGTTAGAGCTGAGGAAAACCAAGAAAAGTGGTGTTAGAGCGTAGGAAAACCAAGAAAAGCGGTGATAGAGTGGAGGAAAACCAAGAAAAGTGGTGATAGAGCGTAGGAAAACCACGAAAAGCGGTGATAGCGCGGAGGAAAACCAAGAAAAGCGGGGTAAGAGCAAAGAAAAACTAAGAAAAGCAGGGTTAGAACAAAGGAAAACCAAGAAAATCGAAGATAGAGCGGAGGAAAACCAAGAAAAGCGGGGTTAGAGCGGAGGAAAACCTAGAAAAAAGGGGTTAGAGCGGAGGAAAACCAAGAAAAGCGGGGTTAGAGCGGAGGAAAACCAAGAAAAGCGAAGTTAGAGCGGAGGAAAACCAAGAAAGGCAGAATAAGTGCGGAGGAAAACCAAGAAAAGCGGGGTTAGATCGGAGGAAAACGAAGAAAAAGAATTTAGAGAGGAAGAAAACGAGGAAAAGCGCGGTTAGAGCAGCAGAAATCCGAGAAAAGCATGGTTAGAGTGGTGAAAAACCATGAAAAGCTGGGTTACAGAGGAGAAAAACAAAGAAAAGCGGGGTTAGTGCAGAGGAAAACAAAGAAAAGAGGGGTTAGTGCAAAGGAAAACCAAGAAAAGCGGGGTTAGAGCAAAGGAAAACCAAGAAAAGCGGGGTTAGTGCGGAGGAAAACCAAGTAAAGCAGAGTTAGAACGGAATAAAACGTAGAAAAGCGTGGTTGGAGCAGCAGAAATCCGAGAAAAGCATGGTTAGAGTGGAGAAAAACAATGAAAAGCTGGGTTAGAGCAGAGAAAAACCAAGAAAAGCGAAGTTAGAGCGGAGGAAAACCAAGAAAAGCAAAATAAGTGCAGAGGAAAACCAAGAAAAGCGGGGTTAGATCGGAGGAAAACCAAGAAAAAGAATTTAGAGTGGAAGAAAACGAAGAAAAGCGCGGTTAGAGCAGCAGAAATCCGAGAAAAGCATAGTTAGAGTGGAGAAAAACCAAGAGAAACGGGGTTAGAGCGGAGAAAAACCAAGTAAAGCGGGGTTAGAGCGGAGGAAAACCAAGAAAAGCGAAGTTAGAGCGGAGGAAAACCAAGAAAAGCAAAATAAGTGCAGAGGAAAACCAAGAAAAGCGGGGTTAGATCGGAGGAAAACCAAGAAAAAGAATTTAGAGTGGAAGAAAACGAAGAAAAGCGCGGTTAGAGCAGCAGAAATCCGAGAAAAGCATAGTTAGAGTGGAGAAAAACCAAGAGAAACGGGGTTAGAGCGGAGAAAAACCAAGAAAATCAGGGTTAGAGCGCAGAAAATCCAAGAAAAGCGAGGATAGAAGGGAGGAAAACCAAGAAAAGAGGGGTTAGAGCGGAGGATAACCAAGAAAAGAGGGGTTAGAAAGGAGGAAAACCAAGAAAAGCGGCGTTAGAGCGGAGGAAAACCAAGAAAAGCGAAGTTAGAGCGGAGGAAAACCAAGAAAAGCTGGGTTAGAGCGGAGGAAAACCAAGAAAAGCGGGGTTATAGCGGAGGAAAACCAAGAAAAGCGGGGTTAGAGCGGAGGAAAACCAAGAAAAGCAGGGTTACAATGGAGGAAAACTAAGAAAAGTGGTGTTAGAGCGTAGGAAAACCAAGAAAAGCGGTGATAGAGCGGAGGAAAACCAAGAAAAGTGGTGATAGAGCGTAGGAAAACCACGAAAAGCGGTGATAGCGCGGAGGAAAACCAAGAAAAGCAAGGTTAGAGGAAAGAAAAACCAAGAAAAGCAGGTTTAGAGCAAAGGAAAACCAAGAAAAGCGGGGTTAGAGCGGAGGAAAACCAAGAAAAGCGGGGTTAGAGCGGAGGAAAACCAAGAAAAAAGGGGTTAGAGCGGAGGAAATCCAAGAAAAGCGGGGATAGAGCGGAGGAAAACCAAGAAAAGCGAAGTTAGAGCGGAGGAAAACCAAGAAAAGAGGGGTTAGACAGGAGGAAAACCAAGAAAAGCGGCGTCAGAGCGGAGGAAAACCATGTAAAGCAGGGTTAGAGCAAAGGAAAACCAAATAAAGCAGAGTTAGAATGGAAGAAAACGAAGAAAAGCGTGGTTAGAGCAGCAGAAATCCGAGAAAAGCATGGCTAGAGTGGAGAAAAACGATGAAAAGCTGGGTTAGAGCGGAGAAAAACCAAGAAAAGCGGGATTAGAGCGGAGGAAAACACAGAAAAGCGGGGTTAGAGCAATGGAAAACCAAGAATACTGAAGTTAGAGCGGAGGAAAACCAAGAAAAGCGGGGTTAGAGCGGAGGAAAACTAAGAAAAGCAAGGTTAGAGCGGAGGAAAACCAAGAAATGCGGGGTTAGATCGGAGGAAAACCAAGAAATGCGGAGTTAAATCGGAGGAAAACCAAGAAAAAGAATTTAGAGAGGAAGAAAACGAGGAAAAGCGCGGTTAGAGCAGCAGAAATCCGAGATAAGCATGGTTAGAGTTGAGAAAAACCATGAAAAGCTGGGTTAGAGTGGAGAAAAACCAAGAAAAGAGGGGTTAGTGAGGAGGAAAACCAATAAAAGCGGGGTTATAGCGGAGGAAAACCAAGAAAAGCGGGGTTAGAGCGGAGGAAAGCCAAGAAAAGCGGGGTTGAGCGAAGGAAAACCACGAAAAGTGGTGTTAGAGCGTAGGAAAACCAAGAAAAGCGGTGATAGAGCGGAGGAAAACCAAGAAAAGCGGGGTTAGAGCGGAGGAAAACCAAGAAAAGCGGGGTTAGAGCGGAGGAAAACCAGGAAAAGTGAGGTTGGAGTTGTGGAAAACCAAGAAAATCGGGGTTAGAGCGGATGAAAACCAATAAAAGCTGTGTTAGAGCGGAGGAAAACCAAGAAAAGTGAACTTAGAGCGGAGGAAAACCAAGGAAAGCGAAGTTAGAGCGGAGGAGAACCAAAGAAAGCGAAGTTAGAGTGGAGGAAAACCAAGAAATGCGGACTTAGAGTGGAGGAAAACAAAGAAAAGTGGGGTTAGTGCGGAGGAAACCCAAGAAAAGCGGTGTTAGAGTGGAGGAAAACCAAGAAAAGTGAAGTTAGAGCAGAGGAAAACCAAGAAAAGTGTGGTTAGAGCGGAGGAAAACCAAGAAAACCAGAGTTAGAATGGAAGAAAACCAGGAAAAGCGGGGTTAGTTTGGAGGAAAACCAAGATAATCGGGGACAGAGCGAAGGAAAACCAAGAAAAGCGGGGTTAGAGCAATGGAAAACCAAGAATAGTGAAGATAGAGCGGAGGAAAACCAAAAAATGCGGGGTTAGATCGGAGGAAAACCAAGAAAAAGAATTTAGAGAGGAAGAAAACGAGGAAAAGCGCGGTTAGAGCAGCAGAAATCCGAGAAAAGCATGGTTAGAGTAGAGAAAAACCATGGAAAGCTGGGTTAGAGTGGAGGAAAACCAAGAAAAGCGGGGTTAGTGCGGAGGAAAACCAAGAAAAGCGGGGTTAGAGCGGAGGAAAACCTAGAAAAAAAAGGTTAGTGCAGAGAAAAACCAAGTAAAGCGGGGTTAGAGCGGAGGAAAACCAAGAAAAGCGGGGTTAGAGCGGAGGAAAACCAAGAAAAGAGGGGTTAGAGAGGAGGAAAACCAAGAAAAGCGAAGTTAGAGCGGAGGAAAACCAAGAAAAGCGGAATAAGTGCGGAGGATAACCAAGAAAAGCGGGGTTAGAGCGGAGGAAAACCAAGAAAAAGAAGTTAGAGAGGAAGAAAACGAAGAAAACCGCGGTTAGAGCAGCAGAAATCCGAGAAAAGCATGGTTAGAGTAGAGAAAAACCATGGAAAGCTGGGTTAGAGTGGAGGAAAACCAAGAAAAGCGGGGTTAGTGCGGAGGAAAACCAAGAAAAGTAGGGTTAGAGCGGAGGAAAACCTAGAAAAAAAAGGTTAGTGCAGAGAAAAACCAAGTAAAGCGGGGTTAGAGCGGAGGAAAACCAAGAAAAGCGGGGTTAGAGCGGAGGAAAACCAAGAAAAAATGGGTTAGTGCGGAGGAAAACCAAGAAAAGCGAAGTTAGAGCGGAGGAAAACCAAGAAAAGCGGGGTTAGAGCGGAGGAAAACCAAAAAAAGTGGAATTAGAGTGGAGGAAAACCAAGAATATCGGGGTTAGAAAGGAGGAAAACCAAGAAAAGTGGGGTTAGAGCGGAGGAAAACCATGAAAAGCAAAGTTAGAGCTGAGGAAATCCAAGAAAAGCGGAATAAATGCTGAGGAAAACCAAGAAAAGCGGGGTTAGTGCGGAGGAAAACCAAGAAAAGTAGGGTTAGAGCGGAGGAAAACCTAGAAAAAAAAGGTTAGTGCAGAGAAAAACCAAGTAAAGCGGGGTTAGAGCGGAGGAAAACCAAGAAAAGCGGGGTTAGAGCGGAGGAAAACCAAGAAAAAATGGGTTAGTGCGGAGGAAAACCAAGAAAAGCGAAGTTAGAGCGGAGGAAAACCAAGAAAAGCGGAATAAGTGCGGAGGATAACCAAGAAAAGCGGGGTTAGAGCGGAGGAAAACCAAGAAAAAGAAGTTAGAGAGGAAGAAAACGAAGAAAACCGCGGTTAGAGCAGCAGAAATCCGAGAAAAGCATGGTTAGAGTGGAGAAAAACCATGAAAAGCTGGGTTAGAGTGGAGAAAAACCAAGAAAAGCGGGGTTACTGCGGAGGAAAACCAAGAAAAGCGGGGTTAGAGCGGAGGAAAACCAAGAGAAGCCGGGTTAGAGCAGAGGAAAACCAAGAAAAGCGGGGTTAGAGCGGAGAAAAAATAAGAAAAGCGGGGTTAGAGCGGAGGAAAACCAAGTAAAGCGGGGTTAGAGCGGAGGAAAACCAAGAAAAGCGGGGTTAGAGCGGAGGAAAACGAAGTGAAGCGGGGTTAGAGCGGAGGAAAACCAAGAAAAAGAATTTAGAGAGGAAGAAAATGAGGAAAAGCGCAGTTAGAGCGGCAGAAATCCGAGAAAAGCATGTTTAGAGTAGAGAAAAACCATGAAAAGCGGGGTTAGAGCGGAGGAAAACCAAGAAAAGCGGGGTTAGAGCGGAGGAAAACCAAGAAAGGCAGAATAAGTGCGGAGGAAAACCAAGAAAAGCAGGGTTAGATCGGAGGAAAACCAAGAAAAAGAATTTAGAGAGGAAGAAAACGAGGAAAAGCGCGGTTAGAGCAGCAGAAATCCGAGAAAAGCATGGTTAGAGTGGAGAAAAACCATGAAAAGCTGGGTTAGAGAGGAGAAAAACCAAGAAAAGCGGGGTTAGTGTGGAGGAAAACCAAGAAAAGCGGAGTTAGATCGGAGGAAAACCAAGAAAAGCGGGGTTAGTGCAGAGGAAAACAAAGAAAAAAGGGGTTAGTGCAGAGGAAAACCAAGTAAAGCGGGGTTAGAGCGGAGGAAAACCAAGAAAAGCGAAGTTAGAGCGGAGGAAAACCAAGAGAAACGGGGTTAGAGCGGAGAAAAACCAAGAAATGCAGAAATAGAAGGGAGGAAAACCAAGAAAAGCGGCGTTAGAGCAGAGAAAAACCAACAAAAACTGGGTTAGAGCAAAGGAAAACCAAGAAAAGCTGGGTTAGAGCGGAGGAAAACCAAGAAAAGCGGAACAAGTGCGGAGGAAAACCAAGAAAAGTGGGGTTAGAGCGGAGGAAAACCAAGAAAAGCTGGGATAGAGCGGAGGAAAACCAAGAAAAGAGGAGTTAGAAGAGAGGAAAACCAAGAAAAGCGGAGTTAGAGCGGAGTAAACCCAAGAAAAGCAGGGTTAGAACAAAGGAAAACCAAGAAAAGCGAAGTTAGAGCGGAGGAAAACCAAGAAAAGCTGGGTTAGAGCGGAGGAAAACCAAGAAAAGCGGGGTTAGTACAAAGGAAAACCAAGAAAAGCGGGGTTAGAGCAGACGAAAACCAAGAAAAGCTGGGTTAGAGCGGAGGAAAACCAAGAAAAGTGGTGTTAGAGCGTAGGAAAACCAAGAAAAGCGGTTATAGAGTGGAGGAAAACCAAGAAAAGTGGTGATAGAGCGTAGGAAAACCACGAAAAGCGGTGATAGCGCTGAGGAAAACCAAGAAAAGCGGGGTTAGAGCAAAGAAAAACCAAGAAAAGCAGGGTTAGAGCAAAGGAAAACCAAGAAAAGCGAAGATAGATCAAAGGAAAACCAAGAAAAGCGGGGTTAGAGCGGAGGAAAACCTAGAAAAAAGGGGTTAGAGCTGAGGAAAATTAAGAAAAGCGGGGTTAGAGCGGAGGAAAACCAAGAAAAGCGAAGTTAGAGCGGAGGAAAACCAAGAAAGGCAGAATAAGTGCGGAGGAAAACCAAGAAAAGCGGGGTTAGATCGGAGGAAAACGAAGAAAAAGAATTTAGAGAGGAAGAAAACGAGGAAAAGCGCGGTTAGAGCAGCAGACATCCGAGAAAAGCATGGTTAGAGTTGTGAAAAACCATGAAAAGCTGGGTTAGAGAGGAGAAAAACAAAGAAATGCGGGGTTAGTCCGGAGGAAAACCAAGAAAAGAGGGGTTAGTGCGGAGGAAAACCAAGAAAAGCGGGGTTATAGCGGAGGAAAACCAAGAAAAGCGGGGTTAAAGCGGAGGAAAACCAAGTAAAACAGAGTTAGAACGGAATAAAACGTAGAAAAGCGTGGTTGGAGCAGCAGAAATCCGAGAAAAGCATGGTTAGAATGGAGAAAAACAATGAAAAGCTGGGTTAGAGCGGAGAAAAACCAAGAAAAGCGGGGTTAGTGCAGAGGAAAACCAAGAAAAAAGGGGTTAGTGCGGAGGAAAACCAAGTAAAGCGGGGTTAGAGCGGAGGAAAACCAAGAAAAGCGAAGTTAGAGCGGAGGAAAACGAAGAAAAGCAGAATAAGTGCAGAGGAAAACCAAGAAAAGCGGGGTTAGATCGGAGGAAAACCAAGAAAAAGAATTTAGAGTGGAAGAAAACGAAGAAAAGCGCGGTTAGAACAGCAGAAATCCGAGAAAAGCATGGTTAGAGTGGAGAAAAACCAAGAGAAACGGGATTAGAGCGGAGAAAAACCAAGAAAAGCAGGGTTAGAGCGCAGAAAAACCAAGAAATGCGAGGATAGAAGGGAGGAAAACCAAGAAAAGAGGGGTTAGAGCGGAGGAAAACCAAGAAAAGCGGGGTTAGCGCGGAGGAAAACCAAGAAAAGCGGGGTTAGAGCGGAGGAAAACGAAGAAAAGCGAAGTTAGAGCGGAGGAAAACCAAGAAAAGCGGGGTTAGAGCGGAGGAAAACCAAGAAAAGCGGGGTTATAGCGGAGGAAAACCAAGAAAAGCTGGGTTAGAGCGGAGGAAAACCAAGAAAAGTGGTGTTAGAGCGTAGGAAAACCAAGAAAAGCGGGGATAGAGCGCAGGAAAACCTAGAAAAGTGGTGATAGAGCGTAGGAAAACCACGAAAAGCGGTGATAGCGCGGAGGAAAACCAAGAAAAGCAAGGTTAGAGCAAAGAAAAACCAAGAAAAGCAGGGTTAGAGCAAAGGAAATCCAAGAAAAGCGAAGATAGAAGGGAGGAAAACCAAGAAAAGCGGGGTTAGATCGGAGGAAAACCAAGAAAAAGAATTTAGAGTGGAAGAAAACGAAGAAAAGCGCGGTTAGAACAGCAGAAATCCGAGAAAAGGATGGTTAGAGTGGAGAAAAACCAAGAGAAACGGGGTTAGAGCGGAGAAAAACCAAGAAAAGCAGGGTTAGAGCGCAGAAAAACCAAGAAATGCGAGGATAGAAGGGAGGAAAACCAAGAAAAGAGGGGTTAGAGCGGAGGAAAACCAAGAAAAGCGGGGTTAGAGCGGAGGAAAACCAAGAAAAGCGGGGTTAGAGCGGAGGAAAACGAAGAAAAGCGAAGTTAGAGCGGAGGAAAACCAAGAAAAGCGGGGTTAGAGCGGAGGAAAACCAAGAAAAGCGGGGTTATAGCGGAGGAAAACCAAGAAAAGCTGGGTTAGAGCGGAGGAAAACCAAGAAAAGTGGTGTTAGAGCGTAGGAAAACCAAGAAAAGCGGGGATAGAGCGGAGGAAAACCTAGAAAAGTGGTGATAGAGCGTAGGAAAACCACGAAAAGCGGTGATAGCGCGGAGGAAAACCAAGAAAAGCAAGGTTAGAGCAAAGAAAAACCAAGAAAAGCAGGGTTAGAGCAAAGGAAAACCAAGAAAAGCGAAGATAGAAGGGAGGAAAACCAAGAAAAGCGGGGTTAGAGCAGAGGAAAACCAAGAAAAGCGGGGTTAGAGCGGAGGAAAACCAAGAAAAGCTGGGATAGAGCGGAGGAAAACCAAGAAAAGAGGGGTTAGAAAAGAGGAAAACCAAGAAAAGCGGGGTTAGAGCGGAGGAAACCCAAGTAAAGCAAGGTTAGAGCAAAGGAAAACCAAGAAAAGCGGGGTTAGAGCAAAGGAAAACCAAGAAAAGCGGGGTTAGAGCGGAGGAAAACCAAGAAAAGCGGGGTTAGAGCGGAGGAAAACTAAGAAAAGCAAGGTTAGAGCGGAGGAAAAGCAAGAAATGCGGGGTTAGATCGGAGGAAAACCAAGAAAAAGAATTTAGAGAGGAAGAAAACGAGGAAAAGCGCGGTTATAGCAGCAGAAATCGGAGAAAAGCATGGTTAGAGTAGAGAAAAACCATGAAAAGCTGGGTTAGAGTGGAGAAAAACCAAGAAAAGCGGGGTTAGTGCAAAGGAAAACCAGGAAAAGCGGGGTTAGATCTGAGGAAAACCAAGAAAAGCGGGGTTAGAGCGGAGGAAAACAAAGAAGAGCGGGATTAGTGCGGAGGAAAACCAAGAAAAGTGGGGTTAGAAAGGAGGAAAACCAAGAAAAGTGAAGTTAGAGCGGAGGAAACCCAAGAAAAGCAGGGTTAGAGCGGAGGAAAACCAAGAAAAGCGGGGTTCGTGCGGAGGAAAACAAAGTAAAGAGGGGTTAGTGCGGATGAAATCCAAGAAATACAGTGTTAGAGCGGATGAAAACCAAGAGAAGCGGAGTGAGACCATGGGAAAAGCAAGAAAAGTGAAGTTAGAGCGGAGGAAAACCAAGAAAAGCGGGGTTAGAGAGGAGGAATATTAAGAAAAGCGGGGTTCGTGCGGAGGGAAACCAAGGAAAGAGGGGTTAGTGCGGAGGAAAACCAAGAAAAGCGAAGTTAGAGCAGAGGAAAACCAAGAAAAGCGGGGTTAGAGCGGAGGAAAACCAAGAAAAGTAGAGTTAGAATGGAAGAAAAGCAGGAAAAGCGGGGTTAGAGTGGAGGAAAACCAAGAAAAGCAGGGTTAGAGCAAAGGAAAACCAAGAAAAGCAGGGTTAGAGCGTAGGAAAACCAAGAAAAGCGAAGATAGAGTGAAGGAAAACCAAGAAAAGCGGGGTTAGAGCGGAGGAAAAGCAAGAAAAGCGGGGTTAGAGCGGAGGAAAACCAAGAAAAGCGGGGTTAGAGCGGAGGAAAACCAAGAAAAGCGAAGTTAGAGTGGAGGAAAACCACGAAAAGCGGGGTTAGAGCGGAGGATAACCAAGAAAAGAGGGGTTAGAAAGGAGGAAAACCAAGAAAAGCGGCGTTAGAGCGGAGGAAAACCAAGAAAAGCGGGGTTAGAGCAAATGAAAACTAAATAAAGCAGAGTTAGAATGGAAGAAAACAAAGAAAAGCGTGGTTAGAGCAGCAGAAATCCGAGAAAAGCATGGCTAGAGTGGAGAAAAACAATGAAAAGCTGGGTTAGAGCGGAGAAAAACCAAGAAAAGCGGGGTTAGTGCAGAGGAAAACCAAGAAAAAAGGGGTTAGTGCGGAGGAAAACCAAGTAAAGCGGGGTTAGAGCGGAGGAAAACCAAGAAAAGCGAAGTAAGAGCGGAGGAAAACGAAGAAAAGCAGAATAAGTGCAGAGGAAAACCAAGAAAAGCGGGGTTAGAGCGGAGGAAAACCAAGAAAAGCAGAGTTAGAATGGAAGAAAACCAGGAAAAGCGGGGTTAGAGTGGAGGAAAACCAAGATAATCGGGGACAGAGCGAAGGAAAACCAAGAAAAAGAAGTTACGGAGAAAGAATACAAAGAAAAGCGCGGTTTGAGCAGCAGAAATCCAATAAAAGCTTGGTTAGATTTGAGAAAAAACAAGAAAAGCGGGGTTAGAGCGGAGGAAAACCAAGAAAAGTGGGGTTAGAGCGGGGGAAAACCAAGAAAAGTGAGGTTGGAGTTGTGGAAAACCAAGAAAATCGGGGTTAGAGCGGATGAAAACCAAGAAAAGCTGTGTTAGAGAGGAGGAAAACCAAGAAAAGCGAACTTAGAGCGGAGGAGAACCAAGGAAAGCGAAGTTAGAGTGGAGGAAAACCAAGAAATGCGGAGTTAGAGTGGAGGAAAACAAAGAAAAGTGGGGTTAGTGCGGAGGAAACCCAAGAAAAGCGGTGTTAGAGTGGAGGAAAACCAAGAAAAGTGAAGTTAGAGCAGAGGAAAACCAAGAAAAGTGTGGTTAGAGCGGAGGAAAACCAAGAAAAGCAGAGTTAGAATGGAAGAAAACCAGGAAAAGCGGGGTTAGTTTGGAGGAAAACCAAGATAATCGGGGACAGAGCGAAGGAAAACCAAGAAAAAGATGTTAGAGAGAAAGAATACAACGAAAAGCGCGGTATGAGCAGCAGAAATCCACGAAAAGCATGGTTAGATTGGAGAAAAACCAAGAAAAGCTGTGTTAGAGCAAAGAAAAGCCAAGAAAAGCGGGGTTAGAGCGGAGGAAAACCAAGAAAAGCTGGGTTAGAGAAGAGGAAAACCAAGAAAAATGAAGTTAGAGAGGAGGAAAACAAAGATAAGCAGGGTTAGAGCGGAGGAAAACCAAGAAAAGCGGGATTAGAGAGGAGGAAAACCGAGAAAAGTGAACTTAGAGCGGAGGAAAACCAATAAAAAGAAGTTAGAGTGGAGGAAAACAAAGAAAAGCGCGGTTAGAGCAGCAGAAATCGAAGAAAAGGTAGTTAGAGTGGAGAAAAACCAAGAAAATCTGGGTTAGAGCGGAGAAAAACCAAGAAAAGCGGGGTTAGAGCAAAGGAAAACCAAGAAAAGCGGGGTTAGTGCAGTGTAAAACCAAGAAAAGCGGGGTTAGAAAGGAGGAAAACCAAGAAAAGTGAAGTTAGAGCGGAGGAAACCCAAGAAAAGCGAAGATAGAGCAAAGGAAAACCAAGGAAAGCGAAGTTAGAGTGGAGGAAAACCAAGAAAAGCGGGGTAGAGTGGAGGTAAACCAAGAAAAGCGGGGTTAGAGCGGAAGAAAAGCAAGAAAAGCGGGGTTAGAGCGGAGGAAAACCAAGAAAAGCGGGGTTAGAGCGGATGAAAACTAAGAGATGCTGGGTTAGAGCGGAGGAAAACCAAGAAAAGCGGTGTTAGTGTTGAGGGAAACCAAGAAAAGTGTGGTTAGAGTGGAGGAAAACCAAGAAAAGCGGGGCTAGTGCGGAGGAAAACCAAGAAAAGCGGTGTTAGAGTGGATGAAAACCAAGAAAAGCGGGGTTAATGCGGAGGGAAACCAAGAAAAGCGGTGTTAGAATGGAAGAAAACCAGGAAAAGCGGAGTTAGAGTGGAGGAAAACCAAGATAATCGGGGACAGAGCGAAGGAAAACAAAGAAAAAGAAGTTAGAGAGAAAGAATACAATGAAAAGCGCGGTTTGAGCAGCAGAAATCCAAGAAAAGCATGGTTAGATTGGAGAAAAAACAAGAAAAGCGGGATAGAGCAGAGGAAAACCAAGAAAAGCGGGGTTCGTGCGGAGGAAAACAAAGAGGGGTTAGTGCGGATGAAAACCAAGAAATACAGTGTTAGAGCGGATGAAAACCAAGAGAAGCGGAGTGAGACCATGGGAAAACCAAGAAAAGTGAAGTTAGAGCGGAGGAAAACCAAGAAAAGCAGGGTTAGAGAGGAGGAATATTAAGAAAAGCGGGGTTCGTGCGGAGGGAAACCAAGGAAAGAGGGGTTAGTGCGGAGGAAAACCAAGAAAAGCGGTGTTAAAGCAGAGGTAAACCAAGAAAAGCGAAGTTAGAGCAGAGGAAAACCAAGAAAAGCGGGGTTAGAGCGGAGGAAAACCAAGAAAAGTAGAGTTAGAATGGAAGAAAACCAGGAAAAGCGGGGTTAGAGTGGAGGAAAACCAAGAAAAGCAGGGTTAGAGCAAAGGAAAACCAAGAAAAGCAGGGTTAGAGCAAAGGAAAACCAAGAAAAGCGAAGATAGAGCGAAGGAAAACCAAGAAAAGCGGGGTTAGAGCGGAGGAAAACCAAGAAAAGCGGGGTTAGAGCAGAGGAAAACCAAGAAAAGAGGGGTTAGAGCGGAGGATAACCAAGAAAAGAGGGGTTAGAAAGGAGGAAAACCAAGAAAAGCGGCGTTAGAGCGGAGGAAAACCATGTACAGCTGGGTTAGAGCAAAGGAAAACTAAATAAAGCAGAGTTAGAATGGAAGAAAACAAAGAAAAGCGTGGTTAGAGCAGCAGAAATCCGAGAAAAGCAGGGCTAGAGTGGAGAAAAACAATGAAAAGCTGGGTTAGAGCGGAGAAAAACCAAGAAAAGCGGGGTTAGTGCAGAGGAAAACCAAGAAAAAAGGGGTTAGTGCGGAGGAAAACCAAGTAAAGCGGGGTTAGAGCGGAGGAGAACCAAGAAAAGCGAAGTTAGAGCGGAGGAAAACGAAGAAAAGCAGAATAAGTGCAGAGGAAAACCAAGAAAAGCGGGGTTAGAGCGGAGGAAAACAAAGAAAAGCAGAGTTAGAATGGAAGAAAACCAGGAAAAGCGGGGTTAGAGTGGAGGAAAACCAAGAAAAGCAGGGTTAGAGCAAAGGAAAACCAAGAAAAGCAGGGTTAGAGCAAAGGAAAACCAAGAAAAGCGAAGATAGAGCGAAGGAAAACCAAGAAAAGCGAAGATAGAGCGAAGGAAAACCAAGAAAAGCGGGGTTAGAGCGGAGGAAAACCAAGAAAAGCGGGGTTAGAGCGGAGGAAAACCAAGAAAAGCGAAGTTAGAGTGGAGGAAAACCAAGAAAAGCGGGGTTAGAGCGGAGGATAACCAAGAAAAGAGGGGTTAGAAAGGAGGAAAACCAAGAAAAGCGGCGTTAGAGCGGAGGAAAACCATGTACAGCTGGGTTAGAGCAAAGGAAAACTAAATAAAGCAGAGTTAGAATGGAAGAAAACAAAGAAAAGCGTGGTTAGAGCAGCAGAAATACGAGAAAAGCATGGCTAGAGTGGAGAAAAACAATGAAAAGCTGGGTTAGAGCGGAGAAAAACCAAGAAAAGCGGGGTTAGTGCAGAGGAAAACCAAGAAAAAAGGGGTTAGTGCGGAGGAAAACCAAGTAAAGCGGGGTTAGAGCGGAGGAAAACCAAGAAAAGCGAACTTAGAGCGGAGGAAAACGAAGAAAAGCAGAATAAGTGCAGAGGAAAACCAAGAAAAGCGGGATTAGAGCGGAGGAAAACCAAGAAAAGCAGAGTTAGAATGGAAGAAAACCAAGAAAAGCGGTGTTAAAGCAGAGGTAAACCAAGAAAAGCGAAGTTAGAGCAGAGGAAAACCAAGAAAAGCGGGGTTAGAGCGGAGGAAAACCAAGAAAAGTAGAGTTGGAATGGAAGAAAACCAGGAAAAGCGGGGTTAGAGTGGAGGAAAACCAAGAAAAGCAGGGTTAGAGCAAAGGAAAACCAAGAAAAGCAGGGTTAGAGCAAAGGAAAACCAAGAAAAGCGAAGATAGAGCGAAGGAAAACCAAGAAAAGCGGGGTTAGAGCGGAGGAAAACCAAGAAAAGCGGGGTTAGAGCGGAGGAAAACCAAGAAAAGCGGGGTTAGAGCGGAGGAAAACCAAGAAAAGCGGGGTTAGAGCAGAGGAAAACCAAGAAAAGAGGGGTTAGAGCGGAGGATAACCAAGAAAAGAGGGGTTAGAAAGGAGGAAAACCAAGAAAAGCGGCGTTAGAGCGGAGGAAAACCATGTACAGCTGGGTTAGAGCAAAGGAAAACTAAATAAAGCAGAGTTAGAATGGAAGAAAACAAAGAAAAGCGTGGTTAGAGCAGCAGAAATCCGAGAAAAGCAGGGCTAGAGTGGAGAAAAACAATGAAAAGCTGGGTTAGAGCGGAGAAAAACCAAGAAAAGCGGGGTTAGTGCAGAGGAAAACCAAGAAAAAAGGGGTTAGTGCGGAGGAAAACCAAGTAAAGCGGGGTTAGAGCGGAGGAGAACCAAGAAAAGCGAAGTTAGAGCGGAGGAAAACGAAGAAAAGCAGAATAAGTGCAGAGGAAAACCAAGAAAAGCAGGGTTAGAGCAGAGGAAAACCAAGAAAAGCAGAGTTAGAATGGAAGAAAACCAGGAAAAGCGGGGTTAGAGTGGAGGAAAACCAAGATAATCGGGGACAGAGCGAAGGAAAACCAAGAAAAAGAAGTTACGGAGAAAGAATACAAAGAAAAGCGCGGTTTGAGCAGCAGAAATCCAAGAAAAGCATGGTTAGATTTGAGAAAAACCAAGAAAAGCGGGGTTAGAGCGGAGGAAAACCAAGAAAAGCTGGGTTAGAGCGGAGGAAAACCAAGAAAAGTGAGGTTGGAGTTGTGGAAAACCAAGAAAATCAGGGTTAGAGCGGATGAAAACCAAGAAAAGCTGTGTTAGAGCGGAGGAAAACCAAGAAAAGCGAACTTAGAGCGGATGGAAAACCAAGGAAAGCGAAGTTAGAGCGGAGGAGAACCAAGGAAAGCGAAGTTAGAGTGGAGGAAAACCAAGAAATGCGGAGTTAGAGTGGAGGAAAAGAAAGAAAAGTGGGGTTAGTGCGGAGGAAACCCAAGAAAAGCGGTGTTAGAGTGGAGGAAAACCAAGAAAAGTGAAGTTAGAGCAGAGGAAAACCAAGAAAAGTGTGGTTAGAGCGGAGGAAAACCAAGAAAAGCAGAGTTAGAATGGAAGAAAACCAGGAAAAGCAGGGTTAGTTTGGAGGAAAACCAAGATAATCGGGGACAGAGCGAAGGAAAACCAAGAAAAAGATGTTAGAGAGAAAGAATACAACGAAAAGCGCGGTATGAGCAGCAGAAATCCAAGAAAAGCATGGTTAGATTGGAGAAAAACCAAGAAAAGCTGTGTTAGAGCAAAGAAAAACCAAGAAAAGCGGGGTTAGAGCGGAGGAAAACCAAGAAAAGCTGGGTTAGAGAAGAGGAAAACCAAGAAAAATGAAGTTAGAGAGGAGGAAAACAAAGTAAAGAGGGGTTAGTGCGGAGGAAAACCAAGAAAAGCGGTGTTAGAGCGGATGAAAACCAAGAAAAGCGGAGTAAGACCATAGGAAAACCAAGAAAAGTGAAGTTAGAGCGGAGGAAAACCAAGAAAAGCGGGGCTAGAGAGGAGGAAAACCAAAAAAAGCGGGGTTAGTGCAAAGGGAAAAAAAAGAAAAGAGGGGTTAGTGCGGAGGAAAACAAAGAAAATCGCAGTTAGAGCGGAGGAAAAGCAAGAAAAGCGGTGTTAGAGCGGAGGAAAACCAAGAAAAGCAGAGTTAGAATGGAAGAAAACCAGGAAAAGCAGAGTTAGAATGGAAGAAAACCAGGAAAAGCGGGGTTAGTTTGGAGGAAAACCAAGATAATCGGGGACAGAGCGAAGGAAAACCAAGAAAAAGATGTTAGAGAGAAAGAATACAACGAAAAGCGCGGTATGAGCAGCAGAAATCCACAAAAAGCATGGTTAGATTGGAGAAAAACCAAGAAAAGCTGTGTTAGAGCAAAGAAAAACCAAGAAAAGCGGGGTTAGAGCGGAGGAAAACCAAGAAAAGCGGGGTTAGAGAAGAGGAAAACCAAGAAAAAAGGGGTTAGTGCGGAGGAAAACCAAGTAAAGCGGGGTTAGAGCGGAGGAAAACCAAGAAAAGCAGAGTTAGAATGGAAGAAAACCAAGAAAAGCGGTGTTAAAGCAGAGGTAAACCAAGAAAAGCGAAGTTAGAGCAGAGGAAAACCAAGAAAAGCGGGGTTAGAGCGGAGGAAAACCAAGAAAAGTAGAGTTAGAATGGAAGAAAACCAGGAAAAGCGGGGTTAGAGTGGAGGAAAACCAAGAAAAGCAGGGTTAGAGCAAAGGAAAACCAAGAAAAGCGGGGTTAGAGCAAAGGAAAACCAAGAAAAGCGAAGATAGAGCGAAGGAAAACCAAGAAAAGCGGGGTTAGAGCGGAGGAAAACCAAGAAAAGCGGGGTTAGAGCGGAGGAAAACCAAGAAAAGCGAAGTTAGAGTGGAGGAAAACCAAGAAAAGCGGGGTTAGAGCGGAGGATAACCAAGAAAAGAGGGGTTAGAAAGGAGGAAAACCAAGAAAAGCGGCGTTAGAGCGGAGGAAAACCATGTACAGCTGGGTTAGAGCAAAGGAAAACTAAATAAAGCAGAGTTAGAATGGAAGAAAACAAAGAAAAGCGTGGTTAGAGCAGCAGAAATCCGAGAAAAGCAGGGCTAGAGTGGAGAAAAACAATGAAAAGCTGGGTTAGAGCGGAGAAAAACCAAGAAAAGCGGGGTTAGTGCAGAGGAAAACCAAAAAAAAAGGGGTTAGTGCGGAGGAAAACCAAGTAAAGCGGGGTTAGAGCGGAGGAGAACCAAGAAAAGCGAAGTTAGAGCGGAGGAAAACGAAGAAAAGCAGAATAAGTGCAGAGGAAAACCAAGAAAAGCAGGGTTAGAGCAGAGGAAAACCAAGAAAAGCAGAGTTAGAATGGAAGAAAACCAGGAAAAGCGGGGTTAGAGTGGAGGAAAACCAAGATAATCGGGGACAGAGCGAAGGAAAACCAAGAAAAAGAAGTTACGGAGAAAGAATACAAAGAAAAGCGCGGTTTGAGCAGCAGAAATCCAAGAAAAGCATGGTTAGATTTGAGAAAAACCAAGAAAAGCGGGGTTAGAGCGGAGGAAAACCAAGAAAAGCGGGGTTAGAGCGGAGGAAAACCAAGAAAAGTGAGGTTGGAGTTGTGGAAAACCAAGAAAATCGGGGTTAGAGCGGAGGAAAACCAAGAAAAGTGAGGTTGGAGTTGTGGAAAACCAAGAAAATCGGGGTTAGAGCGGATGAAAACCAAGAAAAGCTGTGTTAGAGCGGAGGAAAACCAAGAAAAGCGAACTTAGAGCGGATGGAAAACCAAGGAAAGCGAAGTTAGAGCGGAGGAGAACCAAGGAAAGCGAAGTTAGAGTGGAGGAAAACCAAGAAATGCGGAGTTAGAGTGGAGGAAAAGAAAGAAAAGTGGGGTTAGTGCGGAGGAAACCCAAGAAAAGCGGTGTTAGAGTGGAGGAAAACCAAGAAAAGTGAAGTTAGAGCAGAGGAAAACCAAGAAAAGTGTGGTTAGAGCGGAGGAAAACCAAGAAAAGCAGAGTTAGAATGGAAGAAAACCAGGAAAAGCGGGGTTAGTTTGGAGGAAAACCAAGATAATCGGGGACAGAGCGAAGGAAAACCAAGAAAAAGATGTTAGAGAGAAAGAATACAACGAAAAGCGCGGTATGAGCAGCAGAAATCCAAGAAAAGCATGGTTAGATTGGAGAAAAACCAAGAAAAGCTGTGTTAGAGCAAAGAAAAACCAAGAAAAGCGGGGTTAGAGCGGAGGAAAACCAAGAAAAGCTGGGTTAGAGAAGAGGAAAACCAAGAAAAATGAAGTTAGAGAGGAGGAAAACAAAGTAAAGAGGGGTTAGTGCGGAGGAAAACCAAGAAAAGCGGTGTTAGAGCGGATGAAAACCAAGAAAAGCGGAGTAAGACCATAGGAAAACCAAGAAAAGTGAAGTTAGAGCGGAGGAAAACCAAGAAAAGCGGGGCTAGAGAGGAGGAAAACCAAAAAAAGCGGGGTTAGTGCAAAGGGAAAAAAAAGAAAAGAGGGGTTAGTGCGGAGGAAAACAAAGAAAATCGCTGTTAGAGCGGAGGAAAACCAAGAAAAGCGGTGTTAGAGCGGAGGAAAACCAAGAAAAGCGAAGTTAGAATGGAGGAAAACCAAGAAAAGCGGGGTTAGAGCGGAGGAAAACAAACATTAGCGGGGTTAGAGCGGAGAAAAACCTAGAAAAGCGGGGTTAGAACGGAGGAAAACAAAGATAAGCGTGGTTTGTGCGGTGCAAAACCAAGAAAAGCGGGGTTAGTGCGGATGAAAACCAAGAAAATGGGGTTAGAATGGAGGAAAAACAAGAAAAGTAAAGTTAGAGCGGAGGAAAACCAAGAAAAGCGAACTTAGAGCGGAGGAAAACCAAGAAAAGTGGGGTTAGAAAGGAGGAAAACCAAGAAAAGTGAAGTTAGAGCGGAGGAAAACCAAGAAACGCAGGGTTAGAGCGGAGGAAAACCAAGAAAAGCAGGGTTCGTGCGGAGGAAAAAAAAATAAAGAAAAGTTAGTGCGGAGGAAAACCAAGAAAAGCGGGGTTAGAGCGGATGAAAACCAAGAATAGCGGAGTGAGACCACAGGAAAACCAAGAAAAGTGAAGTTAGAGCGGAGGAAAACCAAGAAAAGCGGGGCTAGAGAGGAGGAAAACCAAGAAAAGTGAAGTTAGAGAGGAGGAAAACAAAGAAAAGTGAAGTTAGATAGGAGGAAAACCAAGAAAAGCGGTGTGAGTGAGGTGTAAAACCAAGAAAAGCGGAGTTAGTGCGGAGGAAAACCAAGAAAAGTGGTTTAGAGCGGAGGAAAACCAAGAAAAGCGGTGATAGAGCGGAGGAAAACCAAGAAAAGCGGTGTTAGAGCGGAGGAAAACCAAGAAAAGCGGGGATAGAGCGGAGGAAAACCAAGAAAATCGGGGTTAGAGCAAAGGAAAACCAAGAATAGCGGGGTTAGAGCTAAAGAAAACCAAGAAAAGCGGAATTAGAAAGGAGGAAAACCAAGAAAAGTGAAGTTCGAGCGGAGGAAAACCAAGAAAAGTGTGGTTAGAGCGGAGGAAAACCAAGAAAAGCAGAGTTAGAATGGAAGAAAACCAGGAAAAGCGGGGTTAGTTTGGAGGAAAACCAAGATAATCGGGGACAGAGCGAAGGAAAACCAAGAAAAAGATGTTAGAGAGAAAGAATACAACGAAAAGCGCGGTATGAGCAGCAGAAATCCAAGAAAAGCATGGTTAGATTGGAGAAAAACCAAGAAAAGCTGTGTTAGAGCAAAGAAAAACCAAGAAAAGCGGGGTTAGAGCGGAGGAAAACCAAGAAAAGCTGGGTTAGAGAAGAGGAAAACCAAGAAAAATGAAGTTAGAGAGGAGGAAAACAAAGTAAAGAGGGGTTAGTGCGGAGGAAAACCAAGAAAAGCGGTGTTAGAGCGGATGAAAACCAAGAAAAGCGGAGTAAGACCATAGGAAAACCAAGAAAAGTGAAGTTAGAGCGGAGGAAAACCAAGAAAAGCGGGGCTAGAGAGGAGGAAAACCAAAAAAAGCGGGGTTAGTGCAAAGGGAAAAAAAAGAAAAGAGGGGTTAGTGCGGAGGAAAACAAAGAAAATCGCTGTTAGAGCGGAGGAAAAGCAAGAAAAGCGGTGTTAGAGTGGAGGAAAACCAAGAAAAGCAGAGTTAGAATGGAAGAAAACCAGGAAAAGCAGAGTTAGAATGGAAGAAAACCAGGAAAAGCGGGGTTGGTTTGGAGGAAAACCAAGATAATCGGGGACAGAGCGAAGGAAAACCAAGAAAAAGATGTTAGAGAGAAAGAATACAACGAAAAGCGCGGTATGAGCAGCAGAAATCCACAAAAAGCATGGTTAGATTGGAGAAAAACCAAGAAAAGCTGTGTTAGAGCAAAGAAAAACCAAGAAAAGCGGGGTTAGAGCGGAGGAAAACCAAGAAAAGCGGGGTTAGTGCAGAGGAAAACCAAGAAAAAAGGGGTTAGTGCGGAGGAAAACCAAGTAAAGCGGGGTTAGAGCGGAGGAGAACCAAGAAAAGCGAAGTTAGAGCGGAGGAAAACGAAGAAAAGCAGAATAAGTGCAGAGGAAAACCAAGAAAAGCGGGGTTAGAGCGGAGGAAAACCAAGAAAAGCAGAGTTAGAATGGAAGAAAACCAAGAAAAGCGGTGTTAAAGCAGAGGTAAACCAAGAAAAGCGAAGTTAGAGCAGAGGAAAACCAAGAAAAGCGGGGTTAGAGCGGAGGAAAACCAAGAAAAGTAGAGTTAGAATGGAAGAAAACCAGGAAAAGCGGGGTTAGAGTGGAGGAAAACCAAGAAAAGCAGGGTTAGAGCAAAGGAAAACCAAGAAAAGCAGGGTTAGAGCAAAGGAAAACCAAGAAAAGCGAAGATAGAGCGAAGGAAAACCAAGAAAAGCGGGGTTAGAGCGGAGGAAAACCAAGAAAAGCGGGGTTAGAGCGGAGGAAAACCAAGAAAAGCGAAGTTAGAGTGGAGGAAAACCAAGAAAAGCGGGGTTAGAGCGGAGGATAACCAAGAAAAGAGGGGTTAGAAAGGAGGAAAACCAAGAAAAGCGGCGTTAGAGCGGAGGAAAACCATGTACAGCTGGGTTAGAGCAAAGGAAAACTAAATAAAGCAGAGTTAGAATGGAAGAAAACAAAGAAAAGCGTGGTTAGAGCAGCAGAAATCCGAGAAAAGCAGGGCTAGAGTGGAGAAAAACAATGAAAAGCTGGGTTAGAGCGGAGAAAAACCAAGAAAAGCGGGGTTAGTGCAGAGGAAAACCAAAAAAAAAGGGGTTAGTGCGGAGGAAAACCAAGTAAAGCGGGGTTAGAGCGGAGGAGAACCAAGAAAAGCGAAGTTAGAGCGGAGGAAAACGAAGAAAAGCAGAATAAGTGCAGAGGAAAACCAAGAAAAGCAGGGTTAGAGCAGAGGAAAACCAAGAAAAGCAGAGTTAGAATGGAAGAAAACCAGGAAAAGCGGGGTTAGAGTGGAGGAAAACCAAGATAATCGGGGACAGAGCGAAGGAAAACCAAGAAAAAGAAGTTACGGAGAAAGAATACAAAGAAAAGCGCGGTTTGAGCAGCAGAAATCCAAGAAAAGCATGGTTAGATTTGAGAAAAACCAAGAAAAGCGGGGTTAGAGCGGAGGAAAACCAAGAAAAGCGGGGTTAGAGCGGAGGAAAACCAAGAAAAGTGAGGTTGGAGTTGTGGAAAACCAAGAAAATCGGGGTTAGAGCGGAGGAAAACCAAGAAAAGTGAGGTTGGAGTTGTGGAAAACCAAGAAAATCGGGGTTAGAGCGGATGAAAACCAAGAAAAGCTGTGTTAGAGCGGAGGAAAACCAAGAAAAGCGAACTTAGAGCGGATGGAAAACCAAGGAAAGCGAAGTTAGAGCGGAGGAGAACCAAGGAAAGCGAAGTTAGAGTGGAGGAAAACCAAGAAATGCGGAGTTAGAGTGGAGGAAAAGAAAGAAAAGTGGGGTTAGTGCGGAGGAAACCCAAGAAAAGCGGTGTTAGAGTGGAGGAAAACCAAGAAAAGTGAAGTTAGAGCAGAGGAAAACCAAGAAAAGTGTGGTTAGAGCGGAGGAAAACCAAGAAAAGCAGAGTTAGAATGGAAGAAAACCAGGAAAAGCGGGGTTAGTTTGGAGGAAAACCAAGATAATCGGGGACAGAGCGAAGGAAAACCAAGAAAAAGATGTTAGAGAGAAAGAATACAACGAAAAGCGCGGTATGAGCAGCAGAAATCCAAGAAAAGCATGGTTAGATTGGAGAAAAACCAAGAAAAGCTGTGTTAGAGCAAAGAAAAACCAAGAAAAGCGGGGTTAGAGCGGAGGAAAACCAAGAAAAGCTGGGTTAGAGAAGAGGAAAACCAAGAAAAATGAAGTTAGAGAGGAGGAAAACAAAGTAAAGAGGGGTTAGTGCGGAGGAAAACCAAGAAAAGCGGTGTTAGAGCGGATGAAAACCAAGAAAAGCGGAGTAAGACCATAGGAAAACCAAGAAAAGTGAAGTTAGAGCGGAGGAAAACCAAGAAAAGCGGGGCTAGAGAGGAGGAAAACCAAAAAAAGCGGGGTTAGTGCAAAGGGAAAAAAAAGAAAAGAGGGGTTAGTGCGGAGGAAAACAAAGAAAATCGCTGTTAGAGCGGAGGAAAACCAAGAAAAGCGGTGTTAGAGCGGAGGAAAACCAAGAAAAGCGAAGTTAGAATGGAGGAAAACCAAGAAAAGCGGGGTTAGAGCGGAGGAAAACAAACATTAGCGGGGTTAGAGCGGAGAAAAACCTAGAAAAGCGGGGTTAGAACGGAGGAAAACAAAGATAAGCGGGGTTTGTGCGGTGCAAAACCAAGAAAAGCGGGGTTAGTGCGGATGAAAACCAAGAAAATGGGGTTAGAATGGAGGAAAAACAAGAAAAGTAAAGTTAGAGCGGAGGAAAACCAAGAAAAGCGAACTTAGAGCGGAGGAAAACCAAGAAAAGTGGGGTTAGAAAGGAGGAAAACCAAGAAAAGTGAAGTTAGAGCGGAGGAAAACCAAGAAACGCAGGGTTAGAGCGGAGGAAAACCAAGAAAAGCGGGGTTCGTGCGGAGGAAAAAAAAATAAAGAAAAGTTAGTGCGGAGGAAAACCAAGAAAAGCGGGGTTAGAGCGGATGAAAACCAAGAATAGCGGAGTGAGACCACAGGAAAACCAAGAAAAGTGAAGTTAGAGCGGAGGAAAACCAAGAAAAGCGGGGCTAGAGAGGAGGAAAACCAAGAAAAGTGAAGTTAGAGAGGAGGAAAACAAAGAAAAGTGAAGTTAGATAGGAGGAAAACCAAGAAAAGCGGGGTGAGTGAGGTGTAAAACCAAGAAAAGCGGAGTTAGTGCGGAGGAAAACCAAGAAAAGTGGTTTAGAGCGGAGGAAAACCAAGAAAAGCGGTGATAGAGCGGAGGAAAACCAAGAAAAGCGGTGTTAGAGCGGAGGAAAACCAAGAAAAGCGGGGATAGAGCGGAGGAAAACCAAGAAAAGCGGAATTAGAAAGGAGGAAAACCAAGAAAAGTGAAGTTCGAGCGGAGGAAAACCAAGAAAAGTGTGGTTAGAGCGGAGGAAAACCAAGAAAACCAGAGTTAGAATGGAAGAAAACCAGGAAAAGCGGGGTTAGATTGGAGGAAAACCAAGATAATCGGGGACAGAGCGAAGGAAACCCAAGAAAAAGAAGTTAGAGAGAAAGTATACAAAGAAAAGCGCGGTTTGAGCAGCAGAAATCCAAGAAAAGCATGGTTAGTTTGGAGAAAAACCAAGAAAAGCTGGGTTAGAGCAGAGAAAAACCAAGAAAAGCAGGGTTAGAGTGGAGGAAAACCAAGAAAAGCGAAGTTAGAGAAGAGGAAAACCAAGAAAAATGAAGTTAGAGAGGAGGAAAACAAAGATAAGCAGGGTAAGAGCAGAGGAAAACCAAGAAAAGCGAAGTTATAGCGGAGGAGAACCAAGAAAAGCGGGGTTAGAGCGGAGGAAAACCAAGAAAAGCTGGCTTAGAGCGGAGAAAAACAAAGAAATGCAGGGTTAGAGAGAAGGAAATCATGAATAGCGGGGTTAGAGCAAAGGAAAACCAAGGAAAGCGAAGTTAGAGTGGAGGAAAACCAAGAAAAGCGGGGTTAGAGTGGAGGTAAACCAAGAAAAGCAGGGTTAGAGCAAAGGAAAACCAAGAAAAGCGAAGATAGAGCGAAGGAAAACCAAGAAAAGCGGGGTTAGAGCAGAGGAAAACCAAGAAAAGCGAAGTTAGAGCGGATGAAAACAAAGAAAAGCGGGGTTAGAGCGGAGGAAAACCAAGAAAAGCGGGGTTAGAGCGGAGGGAAACCAAGAAAAGCGGTGTTAGTGTAGAGGAAAAGGAAGAAAAGCGAGGTTAGAGTGGAGGAAAACCAAGAAATGCAGGATTCATGCAGATGAAAACCAAGAAATGCAGGGTTAGAAAGGTAGAAAAGCAAGAAAAGCAGAGTTAGAACGGAGGAAAACCAAGAAAAGCGGGGTTAGATAGCAGGAAAACCAAGATAATTGGGGTTAGATTGGAGGAAAACCAATAAAAAGAAGTTAGAGAGGAGGAAAACAAAGAAAAGCGCGGTTAGAGCAGCAGAAATCCAAGAAAAGCATAGTTAGAGTGGAGAAAAACCAAGAAAAGCTGGATTAGAGTGGAGAAAAACCAAGAAAAGCGGGGTTAGAGCGAAGGAAAACCAAGAAAAGCGAGGTTAGAAAGGAGGAAAACCAAGAAAAGTGAAGTTAGAGAGGATGAAAACCAAGACAAGCGAGCTTAGTGCGGTGTAAAACCAAGAAAAGCGGGGATAGTGCGGAGGAAAACCAAGAAAAGCGGGGTTAAAGCGGAGGAAAACCAAGAAAAGCGGTGTTAGAGCAAAGGAAAACCAAGAAAAGCGGGGTTAGAGCGGAGGAAAACCAAGAAAAGCGGGATTAGAAAGGAGGAAAACCAAGAAAAGTGAAGTTAGAGCGGAGGAAAACCAAGAAAAGTGTGGTTAGAGCGGAGGAAAATCAAGAAAACCAGAGTTAGAATGGAAGAAAACCAGGAAAAGCGGGGTTAGAGTGGAGGAAAACCAAGATAATCGGGGACAGAGCGAAAGAAAACCAAGAAAAAGTAGTTAGAGAGAGAGAATACAACGAAAAGCGCGGTTTGAGCAGTAGAAATCCAAGAAAAGCAAGGTTAGATTAGAGAAAAACCAAGAAAAGCTGGGTTAGAGCAGAGAAAAACCAAGAAAAGCGGGCTTCGAGCGAAGGAAAACCAAGAAAAGCGGGGTTAGAGAAGAGGAAAACTAAGAAAAATGAAGTTAGAGAGGAGGAAAACAAAGATAAGCAGGGTTAGAGCGGAGGAAAACCAAGAAAAGCGAAGTTATAGCGGAGGAAATTCAAGACAAGCGGAATAAGTGCGGAGGAAAACCAAGAAAAGCAAGGTTAGAGGGGAGGAAAACCAAGAAAAGCGGGGATAGAGCGGAGGAAAACCAAGAAAATCGGGGTTAGAGCGGAGAAAAACCAAGAAAAGCGGGGTTAGAGCGGAGGAAAACCAAGAAAAGCGGGGTTAGAGCGGAGGAAAACCAAGAAAAGCGGGGTTAGAACGGAGGAAAACCAAGGAAAGCGGGTTAGATCGGAGGAAAACCAAGAAAATAATTCAGAGAGGAAGAAAACGAGGAAAAGCGCGGTTAGAGCAGCAGAAATCCGAGAAAAGCATGGTTAGAGTAGAGAAAAACCATGAAAAGCTGGGTTAGAGTGGAGAAAAACCAAGAAAAGCGGGGTTAGTGCGGAGGAAAACCAAGAAAAGCGCGGTTAGAGCGGAGGAAAACCAAGAAAAGCGGGGTTAGAGCGGAGGAAAACCAAGAAAAGCGGGGTTAGAGCGGAGGAAAACCAAGAAAAAAGGGGTTAGTGCGGAGGAAAACCAAGAAAAGCGGGGTTAGAGCGTAGGAAAACCAAGAAAAGCGAAGTTAGAGCGGAGGAAAACCAAGACAAGCAGAATAAGTACAGAGGATAACCAAGAAAAGCGGGGTTAGATCGGAGGAAAACCAAGAAAAAGAATTTAGAGAGGAAGAAAACGAAGAAAAGCGTGGTTAGAGCAGGAGAAATCCGAGAAAAGCATGGTTAGAGTGGAGAAAAACCAAGAGAAACGGGGTTAGAGCGGAGAAAAACCAAGAAAAGCAAGGATAGAAGGGAGGAAAACCAAGAAAAGAGGGGTTAGAAAAGAGGAAAACCAAGAAAAGCGGGGTTAGAGCGGAGGAAACCCAAGAAAAGCAGGGTTAGTACAAAGGAAAACCAAGAAAAGCAAATTTAGAGCGGAGGAAAACCAAGAAAAGCTGGGTTAGAGCGGAGGAAAACCAAGAAAAGCGGGGTTATAGCGGAGGAAAACCAAGAAAAGTGGTGTTAGAGCGTAGGAAAACCAAGAAAAGCGGTGATAGAGCGGAGGAAAACCAAGAAAAGTGGTGATAGAGCGTAGGAAAACCACGAAAAGCGGTGATAGCGCGGAGGAAAACCAAGAAAAGCAAGGTTAGAGCAAAGAAAAACCAAGAAAAGCAGGGTTATAGCAAAGGAAAACCAAGAAAAGCGAAGATAGAGCGGAGGAAAACCAAGAAAAGCGGGGTTAGAGCGGAGGAAAACCAAGAAAAAAGGGGTTAGAGCGGAGGAAAACCAAGAAAAGCGGGGTTAGAGCGGAGGAAAACCAAGAAAAGCGAAGTTAGAGCGGAGGAAAACCAAGAAAAGCAGGGTTAGAGCGGAGGATAACCAAGAAAAGAGGGGTTAGAAATGAGGAAAACCAAGAAAAGCGGCGTTAGAGCGGAGGAAAACCATGTAAAGCAGGGTTAGAGCAAAGGAAAACGAAATAAAGCAGAGTTAGAAATGAAGAAAACGAAGAAACGCCTGGTTAGAGCAGCAGAAATCCGAGAAAAGCATGGCTAGAGTGGAGAAAAACAATGAAAAGCTGGGTTAGAGGGGAGAAAAACCAAGAAAAGCGGGATTAGAGCGGAGGAAAACCAAGAAAAGCGGGGTTAGAGCGGAGGAAAACCAAGAAAAGCGGAGTTAGAGCGGAGGAAAACCAAGAAAAGCTGGGATAGAGCGGAGGAAAACCAAGAAAAGAGGGGTTAGAGCAAAGGAAAACCAAATAAAGCAGAGTTAGAGTGGAAGAAAACGAAGAAAAGCGTGGTTAGAGCAGCAGAAATCCGAGAAAAGCATGGCTAGAGTGGAGAAAAACGATGAAAAGCTGGGTTAGAGCGGAGAAAAACCAAGAAAAGCGGTATTAGAGCGGAGGAAAACCAAGAAATCGGGGTTAGAGCAATGAAAAACCAAGAATAGTGAAGTTAGAGCGGAGGAAAACCAAGAAAAGCAGGGTTAGAGCTAATGAAAACCAAGAAAAGCGGGGTTAGTGCGGAATAAAACCAAGAAAAGCTGGGATAGAGCAGAGGAAAACCATGTAAAGCAGGGTTAGAGCAAAGGAAAACCAAATAAAGCAGAGTTAGAATGGAAGAAAACGAAGAAAAGCGTGGTTAGAGCAGCAGAAATCCGAGAAAAGCATGGCTAGAGTGGAGAAAACCAAGAAAAGCGGGGTTAGAGCGGAGGAAAACCAAGAAAAGCGGGGTTAGAGCGGAGGAAAACCAAGAAAAGTGGTGTTAGAGCGTAGGAAAACCAAGAAAAGAGGGGTTAGAAAAGATTAAAACCAAGAAAAGCGGGGTTAGAGCGGAGGAAACCCAAGAAAAGCAGGGTTAGAGCAAAGGAAAACCAAGAAAAGCGAAGTTAGAGCGGAGGAAAACTAAGAAAAGCTGGGTTAGAGCGGAGGAAAACAAAGAAAAGCGGGGTTATAGCGGAGGAAAACCAAGGAAAGCGGGGTTAGAGCGGAGGAAAACCAAGAAAAATGGGATTAGAGCGGAGGAAAACCAAGAAAAGTGGTGTTAGAGCGTAGGAAAACCAAGAAAAGCCGTGATAGAGCGGAGGAAAACCAAGAAAAGTGGTGATAGAGCGTAGGAAAATCACGAAAAGCGGTGATAGAGCGGAGGAAAACCAAGAAAAGCAGAATAAGTGCAGAGGAAAACCAAGAAAAGCGGGGTTAGATCGGTGGATAACCAAGAAAAAGAATTTAGAGTGGAAGAAAACGAAGAAAGGCGCGGTTAGAGCAGCAGAAATCCGAGAAAAGCATGGTTAGAGTGGAGAAAAACCATGAAAAGCTGGGTTAGAGTGGAGAAAAACTAAGAAAAGCGGGGTTAGTGCGGAGGAAAACCAAGAAAAGAGGGGTTAGTGCGGAGGAAAACCAAGAAAAGCGGGGTTAGAGCGGAGGAAAACCAAGAAAAGCGGGGTTAGAGCGGAGGAAAACCAAGAAAAGAGGGGTTAGAGCAAAGGAGAACCAAATAAAGCAGAGTTAGAGTGGAAGAAAACGTAGAAAAGCGTGGTTAGAGCAGCAGAAATCCGAGAAAAGCATGGCTAGAGTGGAGAAAAACGATGAAAAGCTGGGTTAGAGCGGAGGAAAACCAAGAAAAGCGGGGTTAGAGCAATGAAAAACCAAGAATAGTGAAGTTAGATCGGAGGAAAACCAAGAAAAGCGGGGTTAGAGCGGATGAAAACCAAGAAAAGCCGGGTTAGAGCGGAGGAAAACCAAGAAAAGCTGGGATAGAGCGGAGGAAAACCAAGAAAAAGAATTTAGAGTGGAAGAAAACGAAGAAAAGCATGGTTAGAGCAGCAGAAATCCGAGAAAAGCATGGTTAGAGTGGAGAAAAACCAAGAGAAACGGGGTTAGAGCGGAGAAAAACCAAGAAAAGCAAGGATAGAAGGGAGGAAAACCAAGAAAAGTGGGGTTAGAAAAGAGGAAAACCAAGAAAAGCGGGGTTAGAGCGGAGGAAAACCAAGAAAAGCTGGGTTAGAGCGAAGGAAAACCAAGAAAAGCGGGGTTATAGCGGAGGAAAACCAAGAAAGGTGGTGTTAGAGTGTAGGAAAACCAAGAAAAGCGGTGATAGAGCGGAGGAAAACCAAGAAAAGCGAAGTTAGAGCGGAGGAAAACCAAGAAAAGCGGAATAAGTGCGGAGGATAACCAAGAATAAGTGCGGAGGATAACCAAGTTAGAGCGGAGGAAAACCAAGAAAAAGAAGTTAGAGAGGAGGAAAACGAAGAAAAGCGCGGTTAGAGCAGCAGAAATCCGAGAAAAGCATGGTTAGAGTGAAGAAAAACCAAGAAAAGCTGGGTTAGAGTGGAGAAAACCAAGAAAAGCGGGGTTAGTGCGGAAGAAAACCAAGAAAAGCGAAGTTAGAGCGGAGGAAAACCAAGAAAAGCTGGGTTAGAGCGGAGGAAAACCAAGAAAAGCGGGGTTATAGCGGAGGAAAACCAAGAAAAGTGGTGTTAGAGCGTAGGAAAACCAAGAAAAGCGGTGATAGAGCGGAGGAAAACCAAGAAAAGTGGTGATAGAGCGTAGGAAAACCACGAAAAGCGGTGATAGAGCAGAGGAAAACCAAGAAAAGCGGGGTTAGAGCAAAGGAAAACCAAGAAAAGCAGGGTTAGAGCAAAGGAAAACCAAGAAAAGCGAAGGTAGAGCGGAGGAAAACCAAGAAAAGCAGGGTTAGAGCGGAGGAAAACCAAGAAAAGCGGGGTTAGAGCAATGAAAAACCAAGAATAGTGAAGTTAGAGCGGAGGAAAACCAAGAAAAGCGGGGTTAGAGCTAATGAAAACCAAGAAAAGCGGGGTTAGAGCGGAATAAAACCAAGAAAAGCTGGGATAGAGCAGAGGAAAACCATGTAAAGCAGGGTTAGAGCAAAGGAAAACCAAATAAAGCAGAGTTAGAATGGAAGAAAACGAAGAAAAGCGTGGTTAGAGCAGCAGAAATCCGAGAAAAGCATGGCTAGAGTGGAGAAAAACGATGAAAAGCGGGGTTAGAGCGGAGGAAAACCAAGAAAAGCGGGGTTATAGCGGAGGAAAACCAAGAAAAGTGGTGTTAGAGCGTAGGAAAACCAAGAAAAGCGGTGATAGAGCGGAGGAAAACCAAGAAAAGTGGTGATAGAGCGTAGGAAAACCACGAAAAGCGGTGATAGAGCAGAGGAAAACCAAGAAAAGCGGGGTTAGAGCAAAGGAAAACCAAGAAAAGCAGGGTTAGAGCAAAGGAAAACCAAGAAAAGCGAAGGTAGAGCGGAGGAAAACCAAGAAAAGCGGGGTTAGAGCGGAGGAAAACCAAGAAAAGCGGGGTTAGAGCAATGAAAAACCAAGAATAGTGAAGTTAGAGCGGAGGAAAACCAACAAAAGCGGGGTTAGAGCTAATGAAAACCAAGAAAAGCGGGGTTAGAGCGGAATAAAACCAAGAAAAGCTGGGATAGAGCAGAGGAAAACCATGTAAAGCAGGGTTAGAGCAAAGGAAAACCAAATAAAGCAGAGTTAGAATGGAAGAAAACGAAGAAAAGCGTGGTTAGAGCAGCAGAAATCCGAGAAAAGCATGGCTAGAGTGGAGAAAAACGATGAAAAGCGGGGTTAGAGCGGAGGAAAACCAAGAAAAGCGGGGTTAGAGCGGAGGAAAACCAAGAAAAGCTGGGATAGAGCGGAGGAAAACCAAGAAAAGAGGGGTTAGAAAAGAGGAAAACCAAGAAAAGCGGGGTTAGAGCAAAGGAAAACACGAAAAGCGAAGTTAGAGCGGAGGAAAACTAAGAAAAGCTGGGTTAGAGCGGAGGAAAACAAAGAAAAGCGGGGTTATAGCGGAGGAAAACCAAGGAAAGCGGGGTTAGAGCGGAGGAAAACCAAGAAAAGCGGGGTTAGAGCGGAGGAAAACCAAGAAAAGTGGTGTTAGAGCGTAGGAAAACCAAGAAAAGCGGTGATAGAGCGGAGGAAAACCAAGAAAAGCAAGGTTAGAGCAAAGAAAAACCAAGAAAAGCAGGGTTAGAGCGGAGGAAAACCAAGAAAAGCGGAGTTAGAGCGGAGGATAACCAAGAAAAGCAGAATAAGTGCAAAGGAAAACCAAGAAAAGCGGGGTTAGATCGGTGGAAAACCAAGAAAAAGAATTTAGAGTGGAAGAAAACGAAGAAAGGCGCGGTTAGAGTAGCAGAAATCCGAGAAAAGCATGGTTAGAGTGGAGAAAAACCATGAAAAGCTGGGTTAGAGCGTAGAAAAACTAAAAAAAGCGGGGTTAGTGCGGAGGAAAACCAAGAAAAGAGGGGTTAGTGCGGAGGAAAACCAAGAAAAGCGGGGTTAGAGAGGAGGAAAACCAAGAAAAGTGGGGTTAGAGCTGAGGAAAACCAAGAAAAGAGGGGTTAGAGCGGAGGAAAACCAAGAAAAAGAAGTTAGAGACGAAGAAAACGAAGAAAAGCGCGATTAGAGCAGCAGAAATCCGAGAATAGCATTGCTAGAGTGGAGAAAAAGCATGAAAAGCTGGGATAGATCAGAGAAAAACCAAGAAAAGCGGGGTCAGTACAGAGGAAAACCAAGAAAAGCGGTGTTAGAGCGGAGGAAAACCAAGAGAAACGGGGTTAGAGCGGAGAAAAACCAAGAAAAGCAGGGATAGAAGGGAGGAAAACGAAGAAAAGCGGCGTTAGAGCAGAGAAAAACCAACAAAAACAGGGTTAGAGCAAAGGAAAACCAAGAAAAGCTGGGATAGAGCGAAGGAAAACCAAGAAAAGCAGAACAAGTGCGGAGGAAAACCAAGAAAAGCGGGGTTAGAGCGGAGGAAAACCAAGAAAAGCGGGGATAGAGCAGAGGAAAACCAAGAAAAGTGGGTTTAGAAAGGAGGAAAACCAAGAAAAGCGGGGATAGAGCGGAGGAAACCAAAGAAAAGCAGGGTTAGAGCAAAGGAAAACCAAGAAAAGCGGCGTTAGAGCGGAGGAAAACCAAGAAAAGCTGGGTTAGAGCGGAGGAAAACCAAGAAAAGCGGGGTTATAGCGGAGGAAAACCAAGAAAAGTGGTGTTAGAGCGTAGGAAAACCAAGAAAAGCGGTGATAGAGCGGAGGAAAACCAAGAAAAGCGAAGTTAGAGCGGAGGAAAACCAAGAAAAGCGGAATAAGTGCGGAGGATAACCAAGAATAAGCGCGGAGGATAACCAAGTTAGAGCGGAGGAAAACCAAGAAAAAGAAGTTAGAGAGGAGGAAAACGAAGAAAAGCGCGGTTAGAGCAGCAGAAATCCGAGAAAAGCATGGTTAGAGTGAAGAAAAACCAAGAAAAGCTGGGTTAGAGTGGAGAAAACCAAGAAAAGCGGGGTTAGTGCGGAGGAAAACCAAGAAAAGCGAAGTTAGAGCAAAGGAAAACCAAGAAAGGCTGGGTTAGAGCGGAGGAAAACCAAGAAAAGCAGGGTTATAGCGGAGGAAAACCAAGAAAAGTGGTGTTAGAGCGTAGGAAAACCAAGAAAAGCGGTGATAGAGCGGAGGAAAACCATGAGAAGTGGTGATAGAGCGTAGGAAAACCACGAAAAGCGGTGATAGAGCGGAGGAAAACCAAGAAAAGCGGGGTTAGAGCAAAGGAAAACCAAGAAAAGCAGGGTTAGAGCAAAGGAAAACCAAGAAAAGCGAAGGTAGAGCGGAGGAAAACCAAGAAAAGCGGGGTTAGAGCGGAGGAAAACCAAGAAAAGCGGGGCTGGAGCGGAGGAAACCAAGAAAAGCGGGGTTAGAGCGGAGGAAAACCAAGAAAAGCGAAGTTAGAGCGGAGGAAAACCAAGAAAAGCGGGGTTAGAGCGGAGGATAACCAAGAAAAGAGGGTTTAGAAAGGAGGAAAACCAAGAAAAGCGGCGTTAGAGCGGAGGAAAACCAAGTAAAGCAGGGTTAGAGCAAAGGAAAACCAAGAAAAGCGAAGTTAGTGCGGAGGAAAACCAAGAAAAGCTGGGTTAGAGCGGAGGAAAATCAAGAAAAGCGTGGATAGAAGGGAGGAATAACAAGAAAAGCGGGGTTAGAGCCAAGGAAAACCAAGTAAAGCAGAGTTAGAATGGAAGAAAACGAAGAAAAGCGTGGTTAGAGCAGCAGAAATCCGAGAAAAGCATGGCTAGAGTGGAGAAAAACGATGAAAAGCTGGGTTAGAGCGGAGAAAAACCAAGAAAAGCGGGATTAGAGCGGAGGAAAACCAAGAAACGGGGTTAGAGCAATGGAAAACCAAGAATAGTGAAGTTAGAGCAGAGGAAAACCAAGAAAAGCGGGGTTAGAGCAGATGAAAACCAAGAAAAGCAGAATAAGTGTGGAGGAAAACAAAGAAAAGCGGGGTTAGAACGAAGGAAAACCAAGAAAAGCGGGGTTAGAGTGGAGCAAAAACATGAAAAGTGGGGCTAGAGCTGAGGAAAACCAAGAAAAGAGGGGTTATAGCGGAGGAAAACCAAGAAAAGCGGTGTTAGAGCTAAGGAAAACCAAGAAAAGCGGTGTTAGAGCGGAGGAAAACCAAGAGAAACGGGGTTAGAGCGGAGAAAAACAAAGAAAAGCGGGGATAGTAGGGAGGAAAACCAAGAAAAGCTGGGATAGAGCAGAGGAAAACCAAGAAAAGCGGGGTTAGAAAGGAGGAAAACCAAGAAAAGCGGTGTTAGAGCGGAGGAAAACCAAGAGAAACGGGGTTAGAGCGGAGAAAAACCAAGAAAAGCAGTGATAGAAGGGAGGAAAACGAAGAAAAGCAGGGTTAGAGCAGAGAAAAACCAACAAAAACAGGGTTAGAGCAAAGGAAAACCAAGAAAAGCTGGGATAGAGCGAAGGAAAACCAAGAAAAGCGGAACAAGTGGGGAGGAAAACCAAGAAAAGCGGGGTTAGAGCGGAGGAAAACCAAGAAAAGCGGGGATAGAGCAGAGGAAAACCAAGAAAAGTGGGGTTAGAAAGGAGGAAAACCAAGAAAAGCGGGGTTAGAGCGGAGGAAACCCAAGAAAAGCAGGGTTAGAGCAAAGGAAAACCAAGAAAAGCGGGGTTAGTGCAGAGGAAAACCAAGAAAAGCTGGGTTAGAGCGGATGAAAACGAAGAAAAGCGGGGTTATAGCGGAGGAAAACCAAGAAAAGTGGTGTTAGAGCGTAGGAAAACCAAGAAAAGCGGTGATAGAGCGGAGGAAAACCAAGAAAAGCGAAGTTAGAGCGGAGGAAAACCAAGAAAAGCGGAATAAGTGCGGAGGATAACCAAGAAAAGCGGGGTTAGAGCGGAGGAAAACCAAGAAAAAGAATTTAGAGTGGAGAAAAACCAAGAAAAGCTGCGTTAGAGTGGAGAAAACCAAGAAAAGCGGGGTTAGTGCGGAGGAAAATCAAGAAAAGCGAAGTTAGAGCGGAGGAAAACCAAGAAAAGCTGGGTTAGAGCGGAGGAAAACCAAGAAAAGCGGGGTTATAGCGGAGGAAAACCAAGAAAAGTGGTGTTAGAGCGTAGGAAAACCAAGAAAAGCGGTGATAGAGCGGAGGAAAACCAAGAAAAGTGGTGATAGAGCGTAGGAAAACCACGAAAAGCGGTGATAGAGCGGAGGAAAACCAAGAAAAGCGGGGTTAGAGCAAAGGAAAACCAAGAAAAGCAGGGTTAGAGCAAAGGAAAACCAAGAAAAGCGAAGGTAGAGCGGAGGAAAACCAAGAAAAGCGGGGTTAGAGCGGAGGAAAACCAAGAAAAGTGGGGTTAGAGCGGAGGAAAACCAAGAAAAGCGGGTTTAGAGCGGAGGAAAACCAAGAAAAGCGAAGTTAGAGCGGAGGAAAACCAAGAAAAGTGGGGTTAGAGCGGAGGATAACCAAAAAAAGAGGGTTTAGAAAGGAGGAAAACCAAGAAAAGCGGCGTTAGAGCGGAGGAAAACCAAGTAAAGCAGGGTTAGAGCAAAGGAAAACCAAGAAAAGCGAAGTTAGTGCGGAGGAAAACCAAAAAAAGCTGGGTTAGAGCGGAGGAAAATCAAGAAAAGCGTGGATAGAAGGGAGGAAAAACAAGAAAAGCGGGGTTAGAGCGGAGGAAAACCAAGTAAAGCAGAGTTAGAATGGAAGAAAACGAAGAAAAGCGTGGTTAGAGCAGCAGAAATCCGAGAAAAGCATGGCTAGAGTGGAGAAAAACGATGAAAAGCTGGGTTAGAGCGGAGAAAAACCAAGAAAAGCGGGATTAGAGCGGAGGAAAACCAAGAAAAGCGGGGTTAGAGCAATGGAAAACCAAGAATAGTGAAGTTAGAGCGGAGGAAAACCAAGAAAAGCGGGGTTAGAGCGGATGAAAACCAAGAAAAGCAGAATAAGAGCGGAGGAAAACCAAGAAAAGCGGGGTTAGAGCGGAGGAAAACCAAGAAAAGCCTGGATAGAGCAGAGGAAAACCAAGAAAAGTGGGGTTAGAAAGGAGGAAAACCAAGAAAAGCGGGGTTAGAGCGGAGGAAACCCAAGAAAAGCAGGGTTAGAGCAAAGGAAAACCAAGAAAAGCGGTGTTAGAGCGGAGGAAAACCAAGAAAAGCTGGGTTAGAGCGGAGGAAAACCAAGAAAAGCGGGGTTATAGCGGAGGAAAACCAAGAAAAGTGGTGTTAGAGCGTAGGAAAACCAAGAAAAGCGGTGATAGAGCGGAGGAAAACCAAGAAAAGCGAAGTTAGAGCGGAGGAAAACCAAGAAAAGCGGAATAAGTGCGGAGGATAACTAAGAAAAGCGGGGTTAGAGCGGAGGAAAACCAAGAAAAAGAAGTTAGAGAGGAGGAAAACGAAGAAAAGCGCGGTTAGAGCAGCAGAAATCCGAGAAAAGCATGGTTAGAGTGGAGAAAAACCAAGAAAAGCTGGGTTAGAGTGGAGAAAAACCAAGAAAAGCGGGGTTAGTGCGGAGGAAAACCAAGAAAAGCTGGGTTAGAGCGGAGGAAAACCAAGAAAAGCGGGGTTATAGCGGAGGAAGACCAAGAAAAGTGGTGTTAGAGCGTAGGAAAACCAAGAAAAGCGGTGATAGAGCGGAGGAAAACCAAGAAAAGTGGTGATAGAGCGTAGGAAAACCAAGAAAAGCGGTGATAGAGCGGAGGAAAACCAAGAAAAGCGGGGTTAGAGCAAAGGAAAACGAAGAAAAGCAGGGTTAGAGCAAAGGAAAACCAAGAAAAGCGAAGGTAGAACGGAGGAAAACCAAGAAAAGCGGGGTTAGAGCGGAGGAAAACCAAGAAAAGTGGGGCTGGAGCGGAGGAAAACCAAGAAAAGCGGGGTTAGAGCGGAGGAAAACCAAGAAAAGCGGGATTAGAGCGGAGGAAAACCAAGAAAAGCGGGGTTAGAGCAATGGAAAACCAAGAATAGTGAAGTTAGAGCGAAGGAAAACCAAGAAAAGCGGGGTTAGAGCGGAGGAAAACCAAGAAAAGCGGGGTTAGAGCAATGGAAAACCAAGAATAGTGAAGTTAGAGCGGAGGAAAACCAAGAAAAGCGGGGTTAGAGCGGAGGAAAACCAAGAAAAGTGGTGATAGAGCGTAGGAAAACCACGAAAAGCGGTGATAGAGCGGAGGAAAACCAAGAAAAGCGGGGTTGGAGCAAAGGAAAACGAAGAAAAGCAGGGTTAGAGCAAAGGAAAACCAAGAAAAGCGAAGGTAGAGCGGAGGAAAACCAAGAAAAGCGGGGTTAGAGCGGAGGAAAACCAAGAAAAGCGGGGCTGGAGCGGAGGAAAACCAAGAAAAGCTGGGTTAGAGCGGAGGAAAACCAAGAAAAGCGAAGTTAGAGCGGAGGAAAACCAAGAAAAGCGGGGTTAGAGCGGAGGATAACCAAGAAAATAGGGTTTAGAAAGGAGGAACACCAAGAAAAGCGGCGTTAGAGCGGAGGAAAACCAAGTAAAGCAGGGTTAGAGCAAAGGAAATCCAAGAAAAGCGAAGTTAGTGCGGAGGAAAACCAAGAAAAGCTGGGTTAGAGCGGAGGAAAATCAAGAAAAGTGTGGATAGAACGGAGGAAAAACAAGAAAAGCGGGGTTAGAGCGGAGGAAAACCAAGTAAAGCAGAGTTAGAATGGAAGTAAACGAAGAAAAGCGTGATTAGAGCAGCAGAAATCCGAGAAAAGCATGGCTAGAGTGGAGAAAAACGATGAAAAGCTGGGTTAGAGCGGAGAAAAACCAAGAAAAGCGGGATTAGAGCGGAGGAAAACCAAGAAAAGCGGGGTTAGAGCAATGGAAAACCAAGAATAGTGACGTTAGAGCGGAGGAAAACCAAGAAAAGCGGGGTTAGAGCGGATGAAAACCAAGAAAATCAGAATAAGTGCGGAGGAAAACAAAGAAAAGCGGGGTTAGAACGAAGGAAAACCAAGAAAAGCCGGGTTAGAGCGGAGCAAAAACATGAAAATTGGGGTTACAGCTGAGCAAAACCAAGAAAAGAGGGGTTAGAGCAAAGGAAAACCAAGAAAAGCGGTGTTGGAGCGGAGGAAAACCAAGAGAAACGGGGTTACAGCGGAGAAAAACAAATTAAAGCGGGGATAGTAGGGAGGAAAACCAAGAAAAGCTGGGATAGAGCAGAGGAAAACCAAGAAAAGCGGGGTTAGAAAGGAGGAAAACAAAGAAAAGCGGGATTAGAGCGGAGGAAAACCAAGAAAAGCATAGTTAGAGCAAAAGAAAACAAAGAAAAGCGAAGTTAGTATGGAGGAAAACGAAGAAAAGCTGGGTTAGAGCGTAGGAAAACCAAGAAAAGCGGTGTTAGTGTGGAGGAAAACCAAGAAAAGTGGGGTTAGAGTGGAGGAAAAGGAAGAAAAGAGGGGTTAGTGCGAAGGAAAACCAAGAAAAGCAGTGTTAGAGCGGATGAAAACCAAGAAAAGCAAGGTTAGAGTGGAGGAAAACCAAGTAAAGCAGAGTTAGAACGGAATAAAACGTAGAAAAGCGTGGTTGGAGCAGCAGAAATCCGAGAAAAGCATGGTTAGAGTGGAGAAAAACCATGAAAAGCTGGGTTAGAGTGGAGAAAAACCAAGAAAAGCGGGGTTAGTGCAGAGGAAAACCAAGAAAAGCGGGGTTATAGCGTAGGAAAACCAAGAAAAGCAGGGTTAGAGCAGAGGAAAACCAAGAAAAGCGGGGTTAGAGCAGAGGAAACCAAGTAAAGGAGAGTTAGAACGGAATAAAACGTAGAAAAGCGTGGTTGGAGCAGCAGAAATCCGAGAAAAGCATGGTTAGAGTGGAGAAAAACCATGAAAAGCTGGGTTAGAGTGGAGAAAAACCAAGAAAAGCGGGGTTAGTGCGGAGGAAAACCAAGAAATGCGGGGTTAGAGCGGAGTAATACCAAGAAAAGCGGTGTTAGAGCGGAGGAAAACCAAGAGAAATGGGGTTAGAGCGGAGAAAAACCAAGAAAAGCGGGGTTAAAGCGCAGAAAAAACAAGAAAAGCGAGGATAGAAGGGAGGAAAACCAAGAAAAGCAGGGTTAGAGCGGAGAAAAACCAAGAAAACAGGGTTAGAGCGGAGAAAAACCAAGAAAACGGGGTTAGAGCGGAGGAAAATTAATAGAAGCGAAGTTAGAGCTGAGGAAAACCAAGAAAAGCGGAATAAGTGCGGAGGATAACCAAGAAAAGCGGGGTTAGAGCGGAGGAAAACCAAGAAAAAAAAGTTAGAGAGGAGGAAAACGAAGAAAAGCGCGGTTAGAGCAGCAGAAATCCGAGAAAAGCATGGTTAGAGTGGAGAAAAACCAATAAAAGCTGGGTTAGAGTGGAGAAAAACCAAGAAAAGCGGGGTTAGTGCGGAGGAAAACCAAGAAAAGCGGGGTTAGAGCGGTGGAAAACCAAGAAAAGCGGGGTTAGAGCGGAGGAAAACCAAGAAAAGCGGGGTTAGAGCGGAGGAAAACCAAGAAAAGCGGGGTTAGAGCGGAGGATAACCAAGAAAAGAGGGTTTAGAAAGGAGGAAAACCAAGAAAAGCGGGGTTAGAGCGGAGGAAAACCAAGTAAAGCAGGGTTAGAGCAAAGGAAATCCAAGAAAAGCGAAGTTAGTGCGGAGGAAAACCAAGAAAAGCTGGGTTAGAGCGGAGGAAAATCAAGAAAAGCGTGGATAGAAAGGAGGAAAAACAAGAAAAGCGGGTTTAGAGCGGAGGAAAACCAAGTAAAGCAGAGTTAGAATGGAAGAAAACGAAGAAAAGCGTGGTTAGAGCAGCAGAAATCCGAGAAAAGCATGGCTAGAGTGGAGAAAAACGATGAAAAGATGGGTAGGAGTGGAGAAAAACCAAGAAAAGCGGGGTTAGTGCGGAGGAAAACCAAGAAAAGCGGGGTTAGAGCGGAGGAAAACCAAGAATAGTGAAGTTAGAGCGGAGGAAAACCAAGAAAAGCGGGGTTAGAGCGGATGAAAACCAAGAAAAGCAGAATAAGTGCGGAGGAAAACAAAGAAAAGCGGGGTTAGAACGAAGGAAAACCAAGAAAAGCGGGGTTAGAGCGGAGCAAAAACATGAAAAGTGGGGTTAGGGCTGAGGAAAACCAAGAAAAGAGGGGTTAGAGCGGAGGAAAATCAAGAAAAGTGTGGATAGAACGGAGGAAAAACAAGAAAAGCGGGGTTAGAGCGGAGGAAAACCAAGTAAAGCAGAGTTAGAATGGAAGAAAACGAAGAAAAGCGTGATTAGAGCAGCAGAAATCCGAGAAAAGCATGGCTAGAGTGGAGAAAAACGATGAAAAGCTGGGTTAGAGCGGAGAAAAACCAAGAAAAGCGGGATTAGAGCGGAGGAAAACCAAGAAAAGCGGGGTTAGAGCAATGGAAAACCAAGAATAGTGACGTTAGAGCGGAGGAAAACCAAGAAAAGCGGGGTTAGAGCGGATGAAAACCAAGAAAATCAGAATAAGTGCGGAGGAAAACAAAGAAAAGCGGGGTTAGAACGAAGGAAAACCAAGAAAAGCCGGGTTAGAGCGGAGCAAAAACATGAAAATTGGGGTTACAGCTGAGCAAAACCAAGAAAAGAGGGGTTAGAGCAAAGGAAAACCAAGAAAAGCGGTGTTGGAGCGGAGGAAAACCAAGAGAAACGGGGTTACAGCGGAGAAAAACAAATTAAAGCGGGGATAGTAGGGAGGAAAACCAAGAAAAGCTGGGATAGAGCAGAGGAAAACCAAGGAAAGCGGGGTTAGAAAGGAGGAAAACAAAGAAAAGCGGGATTAGAGCGGAGGAAAACCAAGAATAGCATAGTTAGAGCAAAAGAAAACAAAGAAAAGCGAAGTTAGTACGGAGGAAAACGAAGAAAAGCTGGGTTAGAGCGTAGGAAAACCAAGAAAAGCGGTGTTAGTGTGGAGGAAAACCAAGAAAAGTGGGGTTAGAGTGGAGGAAAAGGAAGAAAAGAGGGGTTAGTGCGAAGGAAAACCAAGAAAAGCAGTGTTAGAGCGGATGAAAACCAAGAAAAGCAAGGTTAGAGTGGAGGAAAACCAAGTAAAGCAGAGTTAGAACGGAATAAAACGTAGAAAAGCGTGGTTGGAGCAGCAGAAATCCGAGAAAAGCATGGTTAGAGTGGAGAAAAACCATGAAAAGCTGGGTTAGAGTGGAGAAAAACCAAGAAAAGCGGGGTTAGTGCAGAGGAAAACCAAGAAAAGCGGGGTTATAGCGTAGGAAAACCAAGAAAAGCAGGGTTAGAGCAGAGGAAAACCAAGAAAAGCGGGGTTAGAGCAGAGGAAACCAAGTAAAGGAGAGTTAGAACGGAATAAAACGTAGAAAAGCGTGGTTGGAGCAGCAGAAATCCGAGAAAAGCATGGTTAGAGTGGAGAAAAACCATGAAAAGCTGGGTTAGAGTGGAGAAAAACCAAGAAAAGCGGGGTTAGTGCGGAGGAAAACCAAGAAATGCGGGGTTAGAGCGGAGTAATACCAAGAAAAGCGGTGTTAGAGCGGAGGAAAACCAAGAGAAATGGGGTTAGAGCGGAGAAAAACCAAGAAAAGCGGGGTTAAAGCGCAGAAAAAACAAGAAAAGCGAGGATAGAAGGGAGGAAAACCAAGAAAAGCAGGGTTAGAGCGGAGAAAAACCAAGAAAACAGGGTTAGAGCGGAGAAAAACCAAGAAAACGGGGTTAGAGCGGAGGAAAATTAATAGAAGCGAAGTTAGAGCGGAGGAAAACCAAGAAAAGCGGAATAAGTGCGGAGGATAACCAAGAAAAGCGGGGTTAGAGCGGAGGAAAACCAAGAAAAAAAAGTTAGAGAGGAGGAAAACGAAGAAAAACGCGGTTAGAGCAGCAGAAATCCGAGAAAAGCATGGTTAGAGTGGAGAAAAACCAATAAAAGCTGGGTTAGAGTGGAGAAAAACCAAGAAAAGCGGGGTTAGTGCGGAGGAAAACCAAGAAAAGCGGGGTTAGAGCGGTGGAAAACCAAGAAAAGCGGGGTTAGAGCGGAGGAAAACCAAGAAAAGCGGGGTTAGAGCGGAGGAAAACCAAGAAAAGCGGGGTTAGAGCGGAGGATAACCAAGAAAAGAGGGTTTAGAAAGGAGGAAAACCAAGAAAAGCGGGGTTAGAGCGGAGGAAAACCAAGTAAAGCAGGGTTAGAGCAAAGGAAATCCAAGAAAAGCGAAGTTAGTGCGGAGGAAAACCAAGAAAAGCTGGGTTAGAGCGGAGGAAAATCAAGAAAAGCGTGGATAGAAGGGAGGAAAAACAAGAAAAGCGGGTTTAGAGCGGAGGAAAACCAAGTAAAGCAGAGTTAGAATGGAAGAAAACGAAGAAAAGCGTGGTTAGAGCAGCAGAAATCCGAGAAAAGCATGGCTAGAGTGGAGAAAAACGATGAAAAGATGGGTAGGAGTGGAGAAAAACCAAGAAAAGCGGGGTTAGTGCGGAGGAAAACCAAGAAAAGCGGGGTTAGAGCGGAGGAAAACCAAGAATAGTGAAGTTAGAGCGGAGGAAAACCAAGAAAAGCGGGGTTAGAGCGGATGAAAACCAAGAAAAGCAGAATAAGTGCGGAGGAAAACAAAGAAAAGCGGGGTTAGAACGAAGGAAAACCAAGAAAAGCGGGGTTAGAGCGGAGCAAAAACATGAAAAGTGGGGTTAGGGCTGAGGAAAACCAAGAAAAGAGGGGTTAGAGCGGAGGAAAACCAAGAAAAGCGGTGTTAGAGCAAAGGAAAACCAAGAAAGGCGGTGTTAGAGCGGAGGAAAACCAAGAGAAACGGGGTTAGAGCGGAGAAAAACAAAGAAAAGCGGGGATAGTAGGGAGGAAAACCAAGAAAAGCTGGGATAGAGCAGAGGAAAACCAAGAAAAGCGGGGTTAGAAAGGAGGAAAACAAAGAAAAGCGGGATTAGGGCGGAGGAAAACCAAGAAAAGCATAGTTAGAGCAAATGAAAACCAAGAAAAGCGAAGTTAGTACGGAGGAAAACGAAGAAAAGCTGGGTTAGAGCGTAGGAAAACCAAGAAAAGCGGTGTTAGTGTGGAGGAAAACCAAGAAAAGCTGGGTTAGAGTGGAGGAAAAGGAAGAAAAGAGGGGTTAGTGCGGAGGAAAACCAAGAAAAGCAGTGTTAGAGCGGATGAAAACCAAGAAAAGCGGGGTTAGAGTGGAGGAAAACCAAGTAAAGCAGAGTTAGAACGGAATAAAACGTAGAAAAGCGTGGTTGGAGCAGCAGAAATCCGAGAAAAGCATGGTTAGAGTGGAGAAAAACCATGAAAAGCTGGGTTAGAGTGGAGAAAAACCAAGAAAAGTGGGGTTAGTGCAGAGGAAAACCAAGAAAAGAGGGGTTAGAGCGTAGGAAAACCAAGAAAATCGTGGTTATAGCGTAGGAAAACCAAGACAAGCAGGGTTAGAGCAGAGGAAAACCAAGAAAAGCGGGGTTAGAGCGAAGGAAACCAAGTAAAGCAGAGTTAGAACGGAATAAAACGTAGAAAACGTGGTTGGAGCAGCAGAAATCCGAGAAAAGCATGGTTAGAGTGGAGAAAAACCATGAAAAGCTGGGTTAGAGTGGAGGAAAACCAAAAAAGCGGGGTTAGTGCGGAGGAAAACCAAGAAATGCGGGGTTAGAGCGGAGGAATACCAAGAAAAGCGGTGTTAGAGCGGAGGAAAACCAAGAGAAATGGGGTTAGAGCGGAGAAAAAACAAGAAAAGCGGGGTTAGAGCGCAGAAAAAACAAGAAAAGCGAAAATAGAAGGGAGGAAAACCAAGAAAAGCGGGGTTAGAGCGGAGAAAAACCAAGAAAAGGGGTTAGAGCGGAGGAAAATTAATAAAAGCGGGGTTAGAGCGGAGGAAAACCAAGAAAAGCGGGGTTAAAGCGGAGGAAAACCAAGAAAAGCGAAGTTAGAGCGGAGGAAAACCAAGAAAAGCGGAATAAGTGCGGAGGATAACCAAGAAAAGCGGGGTTAGAGCGGAAAAAAACCAAGAAAAAGAAGTTAGAAAGGAGGAAAACGAAGAAAAGCGCGGTTAGAGCAGCAGAAATCCGAGAAAAGCATGGTTAGAGTGGAGAAAAACCAAGAAAAGCTGGGTTAGAGTGGAGGAAAACCAAGAAAAGCGGGGTTAGTGCGGAGGAAAACCAAGAAAAGCAAGGTTAGAGCGGTGGAAAACCAAGAAAAGCGGGGTTAGAGCGGAGGAAAACCAAGAATATCGGGGATAGAGCGGAGAAAAACCAAGAAAAGCGGGGTTAGAGCGGAGGAAAACCAAGAAAAGCGGGGTTAGAGCGGAGGAAAACCAAGAAAAGCGGGGTTAGAGCGGAGGAAAAGCAAGAAAATAATTTAGAGAGGAAGAAAACGAGGAAAAGCGCGGTTAGAGCAGCAGAAATCCGAGAAAAGCATGGTTAGAGTAGAGAAAAACCATGAAAAGCTGGGTTAGAGTGGAGAAAAACCAAGAAAAGCGGGGTTAGTGCGGAGGAAAACCAAGAAAAGCGGGGTTAGAGCGGAGGAAAACCAAAAAAAGCGGGGTTAGAGCGGAGGAAAACCAAGAAAAGCGGGGTTAGAGCGGAGGAAAACCAAGAAAAGCGAACTTAGAGCGGAGGAAAACCAAGAAAAGCAGAATAAGTGCGGAGGAAAACCAAGAAAAGCGGGGTTAGATCGGAGGAAAACCAAGAAAAAGAATTTAGAGAGGAAGAAAACAAGGAAAAGCGCGGTTAAAGCAGCAGAAATCCGAGAAAAGCATGGTTAGAGTGGCGAGAAACCAAGAAAAGCGGGGTTAGAGCGGAGGAAAACCAAAAAAAGCGGGGTTAGTGCGGAGGAAAACCAAGAAAAGAGGGGTTAGCGCGGAGGAAAACCAAGTAAAGCGGGGTTAGAGCAAAGGAAAACCAAGAAAAGCGGGGTTAGAGCGGAGGAAAACCAAGTAAAGCAGAGTTAGAACGGAATAAAACGTAGAAAAGCGTGGTTGGAGCAGCAGAAATCCGAGAAAAGCATGGTTAGAGTGGAGAAAAACGATGAAAAGCTGTGTTAGAGCGGAGAAAAACCAAGAAAAGCGGGGTTAGTGCAGAGGAAAACCAAGAAAAAAGGGGTTAGTGCGGAGGAAAACAAAGTAAAGCGGGGTTAGGGCGGAGGAAAACCAAGAAAAGCGGAGTTAGAGCGGAGGAAAACGAAGAAAAGCGGAATAAGTGCAGAGGGAAACAAAGAAAAGCGGGATTAGATCGGAGGAAAACCAAGAAAAAGAATTTAGAGAGGAAGAAAACGAAGAAAAGCGCGGTTAGAGCAGCAGAAATCCGAGAAAAGCATGGTTAGAGTGGAGAAAACCCATGAAAAGCCGGGTTAGAGCGGAGAAAAACCAAGAAAAGCGGGGTTAGAGCGGAGGAAAACCAAGAAAAGAGGGGTTAGTGGGGAGGAAAACCAAGAAAAGCGGGGTTAGAGCGGAGGAAAACCAAGAAAAGCGGGGTTAGAGCGGAGGAAAACCAAGGAAAGCGGGGTTAGAGCGGAGGAAAACCAAGAAAAGCGAAGTTAGAGCGGAGGAAAACCAAGAAAAGCGGAATAAGTGCACAGGATAACCAAGAAAAGCGGGGTTAGAGCGGAGGAAAAGCAAGAAAAAGAAGTTAGAGAGGAAGAAAACGAGGAAAAGCGAGGTTAGAGCAGCTGAAATCTGAGAATAGCATGGCTAGAGTGGAGAAAAACCATGAAAAGCTGGGTTAGATCGGAGAAAAACCAAGAAAAGCGGGGTTAGTGCGGAGGAAAACCAAGAAAAGAGAGGTTAGATAAGAGGAAAACCAAGAGAAACGGGGTTAGAGCGGAGAAAAACCAAGAAAAGCAGGGATAGAAGGGAGGAAAACCAAGAAAAGCGGCGTTAGAACAGAGAAAAACCAACAAAAACAGGGTTAGAGCAAAGGAAAACCAAGAAAAGCGGGGTTAGAGCGGAGGAAAACCAAGAAAAGCTGGGTTAGAGCGTAGGAAAACCAAGAAAAGCGGGGTTATAGCGGAGGAAAACCAAGGAAAGCGGGGTTAGAGCGGAGGAAAACCAAGAAAAGTGGTGTTAGAGCGTAGGAAAACCAAGAAGAGCGGTGATAGAGCGGAGGAAAACCAAGAAAATTGGTGATAGAGCGTAGGAAAACCACGAAAAGCGGGATTAGAGCGGAGGAAAACCAAGAAAAGCGGGGTTAGAGCAAAGAAAAACCAAGAAAAGCAGGGTTAGAGCAAAGGAAAACCAAGAAAAGCGAAGATAGAGCAAAGGAAAACCAAGAAAAGCGGGGTTAGAGCGGAGGAAAACCAAGAAAAGTGGGGTTAGAGCGGAGGAAAACCAAGAAAAGCGGGGTTAGAGCGGAGGAAAACCAAGAAAAGCGAAGTTAGAGCGGAGGAAAACCAAGAAAAGCTGGGTTAGAGAGGAGGATAACCAAGAAAAGAGGGGTTAGAAAGGAGGAAAACCAAGAGAAGCAGCGTTACAGCGGAGGAAAACCAAGTTTAGCAGGGTTAGAGCAAAGGAAAACCAAGAAAGGCGAAGTTAGTGTGGAGGAAAACCAAGAAAAGCTGGGTTAGAGCGTAGGAAAACCAAGAAAAGCGGGGATAGAAGGGAGGAAAAACAAGAAAAGCGGGGTTAGAGCAGAGGAAAACCAAGAAAAGCGAGGTTAGAGCGGAGGAAAACCAAGTAAAGCAGAGTTAGAATCGAAGTAAACGAAGAAAAGCGTGGTTAGAGCTGCAGAAATCCGAGAAAAGCATGGCTAGAGTGGAGAAAAACGATGAAAAGCTGGGTAGGTGTGGAGAAAAACCAAGAAAAGCAGGATTAGAGCGGAGGAAAACCAAGAAAAGCGGAGTTAGAGCAATGGAAAACCAAGAATAGTGAAGTTAGAGCGGAGGAAAACCAAGAAAAGCGGGGTTAGAGCGGATGAAAACCAAGAAAAGCGGGGTTAGAGCGGAGGAAAACCAAGAAAAGCTGGGATAGAGCGGAGGAAAACCAAGAAAAGCAGGGTTAGAAAGGAGGAAAACAAAGAAAAGCGAAGTTAGTGCGGAGGAAAACCAAGAAAAGCTGGGTTAGAGCGTAGGAAAACCAAGAAAAGCAGGGTTATAGCGGAGGAAAACCAAGAAAAGCGGGGTTAGAGCGGAGGAAATCCAAGAAAAGCGGGGTTAGAGCGGAGGAAAACCAAGTAAAGCAAAGTTAGAACGGAATAAAACGTAGAAAAGCGTGGTTGGAGCAGCAGAAATCTGAGAAAAGCATGGTTAGAGTGGAGAAAAACGATGAAAAGCTGCGTTAGAGCGGAGAAAAACCAAGAAAAGCGGGGTTAGTGCAGAGAAAAACCAAGAAAAAAGGGGTTAGTGAGGAGGAAAACCAAGTAAAGCAGGGTTAGAGCGGAGGTAAACCAAGAAAAGCAGAATAATTGCAAAGGAAAACCAAGAAAAGCGGGGTTAGAAAGGAGGAAAACCAAGAAAAGCGGGGTTAGAGCGGAGGAAAACCAAGGAAAGCGGTGTTAGAGCGGAGGAAAACCAAGAGAAACGGGGTTAGAGCAGAGAAAAACCAAGAAAAGCGGGGTTAGAGCGCAGAAAAACCAAGAAAAGCGAGGATAGAAAGGAGGAAAACCAAGAAAATCGGGGTTAGAGCGGAGAAAAACCAAGAAAACGGGGTTAGAGCGGAGGAAAACCAAGAAAAGCGGGGATAGAGCAAAGGAAAACCAAGAAAAGCGGGGCTAGAGCGGAGGAAAACCAAGTAAAGCAGAGTTAGGACAGAATAAAACGTAGAAAAGCGTGGTTGGAGCAGCAGAAATCCGAGAAAAGCATGGTTAGCGTGGAGAAAAACGATGAAAAGCTGGGTTAGAGCGGAGAAAAACCAAGAAAAGCGAGGTTAGTGCAGAGGAAAACCAAGAAAAAAGGGGTTAGTGCAGAGGAAAACCAAGTAAAGCGGGGTTAGGGCGGAGGAAAACCAAGAAAAGCGAAGTTAGAGCGGAGGAAAACGAAGAAAAGCGGAATAAGTGCAGAGGGAAACCAAGAAAAGCAGGATTAGATCGGAGGAAAACCAAGAAAAAGAATTTAGAGAGGAAGAAAACGAAGAAAAGCGCGGTTAGAGCAGCAGAAATTTGAGAAAAGCATGGTTAGAGTGGAGAAAAACCATGAAAAGCTGGGTTAGAGCGGAGAAAAACCAAGAAAAGCGGGGTTAGTGCGGAGGAAAACCAAGAAAAGAGGGGTTAGTGCGGAGGAAAACCAAGAATAGCGGGGTTAGAGCGGAGGAAAACCAAGAAAAGCGGGGTTGGAGCGGAGGAAAACCAAGAAAAGCGAAGTTAGAGCGGAGGAAAACCAAGAAAAGCAAAGTTAGAGCGGAGGAAAACCAAGAAAAGCGGAATAAGTGCACAGGATAACCAAGAAAGGCGGGGTTAGAGCGGAGGAAAACCAGGAAAAAGAAGTTAGAGAGGAATAAAACGAAGAAAAGCGCGGTTATAGCAGCAGAAATCTGAGAATAGCATGGCTAGAGTGGAGAAAAACCATGAAAAGCTGGGTTAGATCGGAGAAAAACCAAGAAAAGCGGGGTTAGTGCGGAGGAAAACCAAGAAAAGAGGGGTTAGAGAAGAGTAAAACCAAGAGAAACGGGGTTAGAGCGGAGAAAAACCAAGTAAAGCAGGGATAGAAGGGAGGAAAACCAAGAAAAGCTGCGTTAGAGCAGAGAAAAACCAACAAAAACAGGGTTAGAGCAAAGGAAAACCAAGAAAAGCGGGGTTAGAGCGGAGGAAAACCAAGAAAAGCTGGGTTAGAGCGTAGGAAAACCAAGAAAAGCGGGGTTATAGCAAAGGAAAACCAAGGAAAGGGGGGTTAGAGCGCAGGAAAACCAAGAAAAGCGGGGTTAGAGCGAAGGAAAACCAAGAAAAGTGGTGTTAGAGCGTAGGAAAACGAAGAAAAGCGGTGATAGAGCGGAGGAAAACCAAGAAAAGTTGTGATAGAGCGTAGGAAAACCACAAAAAGCGGAGATAGAGCGGAGGAAAACTAAGAAAAGCGGGGTTAGAGCAAAGAAAAACCAAGAAAAGCAGGGTTATAGCAAAGGAAAACCAAGAAAAGCGAAGATAGAGCGGAGGAAAACCAAGAAAAGCGGGGTTAGAGCGGAGGAAAACCAAGAAAAGCGGGGTTAGAGTGGAGGAAAACCAAGAAAAGCAGGGTTAGAGCGGAGGAAAACCAAGAAAAGTGAAGTTAGAGCGGAGGAAAACCAAGAAAAGCGGGGTTAGAGCGGAGGATAACCAAGAAAAGAGGGGTTAGAAAGGAGGAAAACCAAGAAAAGCGGCGTTAGAGCGGAGGAAAACCAAGTAAAGCAGGGTTAGAGCAAAGGAAAACCAAGAAAAGCGAAGTTAGTGTGATGGAAAACCAAGAAAAGCTGGGTTAGAGCGTAGGAAAACCAAGAAAAGCTAGGATAGAAGGGAGGAAAACCAAGAAAAGCGAGGTTAGAGCAGAGGAAAACCAAGAAAAGCGAGGTTAGAGAGGAGGAAAACCAAGTAAAGCAGAGTTAGAATGGATGAAAACGAAGAAAAGCGTGGTTAGAGCAGCAGAAATCCGAGAAAAGCATGGCTAGACTGGAGAAAAACGATGAAAAGCTGGGTTAGAGCGGAGAAAAACCAAGAAAAGCGGGATTAGAGCGGAGGAAAACCAAGAAAAGGCGGGTTAGAGCAATGGAAAACCAAGAAAAGCGGGGTTAGAGCAATGGAAAACCAAGAAAAGCGGGGTTAGAGCGGATGAAAACCAAGAAAAGCGGGGTTAGAGCGGAGGAAAACCAAGAAAAGCTGGAATAGAGCGGAGGAAAACCAAGAAAAGCAGGGTTAGAAAGGAGGAAAACAAAGAAAAGCGAAGTTAGTGCGGAGGAAAACCAAGAAAAGCAGGGTTATAGCGGAGGAAAACCAAGAAAAGCGTGGTTAGAGCAGAGGAAAACCAAGAAAAGCGGGGTTAGAGCGGAGGAAAACCAAGTAAAGCAAAGTTAGAACGGAATAAAACGTAGAAAAGCGTGGTTGGAGCAGCAGAAATCTGAGAAAAGCATGGTTAGAGTGGAGAAAAACGATGAAAAGCTGGGTTAGAGCGCAGAAAAACCAAGAAAAGCGGGGTTAGTGCAGTGGAAAACCAAGAAAAAAGGGGTTAGTGAGGAGGAAAACCAAGTAAAGCAGGGTTAGAGCGGAGGAAAACCAAGAAAAGCAGAATAAGTGCAAAGGAAAACCAAGAAAAGCGGGGTTAGAAAGGAGGAAAACCAAGAAAAGCGGGGTTAGAGCGGAGGAAAAGCATGAAAAGTGGGGTTAGAGCTGAGGAAAACCAAGAAAAGCTGGGTTAGAGCGGAGGAAAACCAAGAAAAGCGGTGTTAGAGCAACGGAAATTCTAGAAAAGTGGTGTTAGAGCGGAGGAAAACCAAGAGAAACGGGTTTAGAGCGGAGAAAAAACAAGAAAAGCGGGGATAGAAGGGAGGAAAACCAAGAAAAGCTGGGATAGAGCAGAGGAAAACCAAGAAATGCGTGGTTAGAAAGGAGGAAAACAAAGAAAAGCGGGATTAGAGCGGAGGAAAACCAAGAAAAGCGGGGTTAGAGCGTAGGAAAACCAAGAAAAGCAGGGTTAGAGCAGAGGAAAACCAAGAAAAGCGGGGTTAGAGCGGAGGAAAACCAAGAAAAGAAAGGATAGAAGGGAGGAAAACCAAGAAAAGCTGGGATAGATCAGAGGGAAACCAAGAAATGCATGGTTAGAAAGGAGGAAAACAAAGAAAAGCGGGATTAGAGCGGAGGAAAACCAAGAAAAGCGGGGTTAGAGCGGAGGAAAACCAAGAAAAGCGGGGTTAGAGCGGAGGAAAACCAAGAAGAGCGGGGTTAGTGCGGAGGAAAACCAAGAAAAGCTGGGTTAGAGCGGAGGAAAACCAAGAAAAGCGGTGTTAGAGCGGAGGAAAACCAAGAGAAACGGGGTTAGAGCAGAGAAAAACCAAGAAATGCGGGGTTAGAGCGCAGAAAAACCAAGAAAAGCGAGGATAGTGCAGAGGAAAACCAAGAAAAGCGGGGTTAGAGCGGAGAAAAACCAAGAAAACGGGGTTAGAGCGGAGGAAAACCAAGAAAAGCGGGGTTAGAGCAAAGGAAAACCAAGAAAAGCGAGGTTAGAGCGGAGGAAAACCAAGTAAAGCAGAGTTAGAACGGAATAAAACGTAGAAAAGCGTGGTTGGAGCAGCAGAAATCCGAGAAAAGCATGGTTAGATTGGAGAAAAACGATGAAAAGCTGGGTTAGAGCGGAGAAAAACCAAGAAAAGCGGGGTTAGTGCAGAGGAAAAACAAGAAAAAAGGGGTTAGTGCGGAGGAAAACAAAGTAAAGCGGGGTTAGGGCGGAGGAAAACCAAGAAAAGCGGAGTTAGAGCGGAGGAAAGCGAAGAAAAGCAGAATAAGTGCAGAGGGAAACCAAGAAAAGCTGGGTTAGAGCGGAGGAAAACCAAGAAAAAAAATTTAGAGAGGAAGAAAACGAAGAAAAGCGCGGTTAGAGCAGCAGAAATCCGAGAAAAGCATGGTTAGAGTGGAGAAAAACCATGAAAAGCTGGGTTAGAGCGGAGAAAAACCAAGAAAAGCGGGGTTAGTGCGGAGGAAAACCAAGAAAAGAGGGGTTAGTGCGGAGGAAAACCAAGAAAAGCGGGGTTAGAGCGGAGGAAAACCAAGAAAAGCGGGGTTAGAGCGGAGGAAAACCAAGAAAAGCGAAGATAGAGCGGAGGAAAACCAAGAAAAGCGGGGTTAGAGCGGAGGAAAACCAAGAAAAGCGGAATAAGTGCACAGGATAACCAAGAACAGCGGGGTTAGAGCGGAGGAAAACCAAGAAAAAGAAGTTAGAGAGGAAGAAAATGAGGAAAAGCGAGTTTAGAGCAGCTGAAATCTGAGAATAGCATGGCTAGAGTAGAGAAAAACCATGAAAAGCTGGGTTAGATCGGAGAAAAACCAAGAAAAGCGGGGTTAATGCGGAGGAAAACCAAGAAAAGCGGGGTTAGAGCGGAGGAAAACCAAGAAAAGCTGGAATAGAGCGGAGGAAAACCAAGAAAAGCGGGGTGAGAGCGGAGGAAAACCAAGAAAAGCTGAGATAGAGCAAAGGATAACCAAGAAAAGCGGGGTTAGTGCGGAGGAAAACCAAGAAAAGCGGGATTAGAGCGGAGGAAAACAAAGAAAAGCGGGGTTATAGCGGAGGAAAACCAAGAAAAGCGGGGTTATAGCGGAGGAAAAACAAGAAAAGCGGGGTTAGAGCGGAGGAAAACCAAGAAAAAAGAGGTTAGAGCGGATGAAAACCAGGAAAAGCGGGGTGAGAGCGGAGGAAAACCAAGAAAAGCTGAGATAGAGCAAAGGATAACCAAGAAAAGCGGGGTTAGTGCGGAGGAAAACCAAGAAAAGCGGGGTTAGAGCGGAGGAAAACCAAGAAAAGCAGGGTTAGAGCAAAGGAAAACCAAGAAAAGCGAAGTTAGAGCGGAGGAAAACCAAGTAAAGCAGAGTTAGAACGGAAGAAAACGAAGAAAAGCGTGTTAGAGCAGCATAAATCCGAGAAAAGCATGGTTAGAGTGGAGAAAAACGATGAAAAGCTGGGTTAGAGCGGAGAAAAACCAAGAAAAGCGGGATTAGAGCGTAGGAAAACCAAGTAAAGCAGAGTTAGAACGGAAGAAAACGAAGAAAAGTGTCGTTAGAGCAGCAGAAATCCGAGAAAAGCATGGCTAGAGTGGAGAAAAACGATGAAAAGCTGGGTAGGAGCGGAGAAAAACCAAGAAAAGCGGGATTAGAGCGGAGGAAAACCAAGAAAAGCGGGGTTAGAGCAATGGAAAACCAAGAATAGTGAAGTTAGAGCGGAGGAAAACCAAGAAAGGCGGAGGTAGAGCGGAGGAAAACCAAGAAAAGCGGGGTTATAGCGTAGGAAAACCAAGAAAAGCAGGGTTAGAGCAGAGGAAAAACAAGAAAAGCGGGGTTAGAGCGGAGGAAAACCAAGTAAAGCAGAGTTAGAACGGAATAAAACGTAGAAAAGCGTGGTTGGAGCAGCAGAAATCCGAGAAAAGCATGGTTAGAGTGGAGAAAAACCATGAAAAGCTGGGTTAGTGTAGAGAAAAACCAAGAAAAGCGGGGTTAGTGCGGAGGAAAACCAAGAAAAGCGGGGTTAGAGCGAAGGAAAACCAAGAAAAGCGGAATAAGTGCAAAGGAAAACCAAAAGATACAGGGTTAGAGCAGAGAAAAACCAAGAAAAGCGGGGTTAGAGCGCAGAAAACCAAGAAAAGCGAGAATAGAAGGGAGGAAAACCAAGAAAAGCGGGGTTAGAGCGGAGAAAAACCAAGAAAACGGGGTTAGAGCGGAGGAAAACCTAGAAAAGCAGGGTTAGAGCGGAGGAAAACCAAGAAAAGCGAAGTTAGAGCGGAGGAAAACCAAGAAAAGCTGGGTTAGAGCGTAGGAAATCCAAGAAATGCGGGGTTATAGCAGAGGAAAACCAAGAAAAGCAGGGTTATAGCGGAGGAAAACCAAGAAAAGCGGGGTTAGAGCGGAGGAAAACCAAGTAAAGCAGAGTTAGAACGGAAGAAAACGAAGAAAAGCGTGGTTAGAGCAGCAGAAATCCGAGAAAAACATGGCTAGAGTAGAGAAAAACGATGAAAAGCTGGGTTAGACCGGAGAAAAACCATGAAAAACGGGATTAGATCGAAGGAAAACCAAGAAAAGCGGGGTTAGAGCAATTTAAAACCAAGACAAGTGAAGTTAGAGCGGAGGAAAACAAAGAAAAGCAAGGCTAGAGTGGAGGAAAACCAAGAAAAGCGGGGTTAGAGTGAAGGAAAACCAAGAAAAAAGGGGTTAGAGCGGATGAAAACCAAGAAAAGCGGGGTGAGAGCGGAGGAAAACCAAGAAAAGCTGAGATTGAGCAAAGGATAACCAAGAAAATCGGGGTTAGTGCGGAGGAAAACCAAGAAAAGCGGGGTTAGAGCGAAGGAAAACCAAGAAAAGCAGGGTTAGAGCAAAGGAAAACCAAGAAAAGCGGGGTTAGAGCGGAGGAAAACCAAGTAAAGCAGAGTTAGAACGGAAGAAAACGAAGAAAAGCGTGTTAGAGCAGCATAAATCTGAGAAAAGCATGGTTAGAGTGGAGAAAAACGATGAAAAGCTGGGTTAGAGCGGAGAAAAACCAAGAAAAGCGAGATTAGAAAGGAGGAAAACAAAGAAAAGCGGGGTTATAGCGGAGGAAAACCAAGAAAAGCGGGGTTAGAGCGGAGGAAAACCAAGTAAAGCAGAGTTAGAACGGAAGAAAACGAAGAAAAGCGTGGTTAGAGCAGCAGAAATACGAGAAAAGCATGGTTAGAGTGGTGAAAAACCATGAAAAGCTGGGATACAGTGGAGAAAAAGCAAGAAAAGCGGGGTTAGTGCGGAGGAAAACCAAGAAAAGCGGGGTTAGTGCGGAGGAAAACCAAGAAAAGCGGGATTAGAGCGGAGGAAAACCAAGAAAAGCGGTGTTAGAGCGCAGAAAAACCAAGAAAAGCGAAGTTAGAGCGGAGGAAAACCATGAAAAGCGGGGTTAGAGCGGAGAAAAACAAAGAAAACGGGGTTAGAGCGGAGGAAAACCAAGAAAAAAGGGGTTAGAGCGGAGGAAAACCAAGAAAAGAGGGGTTAGAGAGGAGGAAAACCAAGAAAAGCGAAGTTAGAGCGGAGGAAAACCAAGAAAAGCGGAATAAGTGAGGAGGATAACCAAGAAAAGCGGGGTTAGAGCGGAGGAAAATCAAGAAAAAGAAGTTAGAGAGGAAGAAAACGAAGAAAAGCGCGATTAGAGCAGCAGAAATCCGAGAAAAGCATGGTTAGAGTGGAGAAAAACCATGAAAAGCTGGGTTAGAGTGGAGAAAAACCAAGAAAAGCGGGGTTAGTGCAGAGGAAAACCAAGAAAAGCGGGGTTAGAGCGGAGGAAAACCAAGAAAAGCGGGGTTAGAGCAGAGGAAAACCAAGAAAAGCGGGGTTAGAGCGGAGAAAAACCAAGAAAAGCGGGGTTAGAGCGGAGGAAAACCAAGTAAAGCGGGGTTAGAGTGAAGGAATACCAAGAAAAGCGGTGTTAGAGCAGAGGAAAACGAAGTAAAGCGGAATTAGAGCGGAGGAAAACCAAGAAAAAGAATTTAGAGAGGAAGAAAACGAGGAAAAGCGCGGTTAGAGCAGCAGAAATCCGAGAAAAGCATGGTTAGAGTAGAGAAAAACCATGAAAAGCTGGGTTAGAGTGGAGGAAAACCAATAAAGCGGGGTTAGAGCGGAGGAAAACCAAGAAAAGCGAAGTTAGAGCGGAGGAAAACCAAGAAAGGCAGAGTAAGTGCGGAGGAAAACCAAGAAAAGCGGGGTTAGAGCGGAGAAAAACCAACAAAAACAGGGTTTGAGCAAAGGAAAACCAAGAAAAGCTGGGTTAGAGCGGAGGAAAAACAAGAAAAGCGGAACAAGTGCGGAGGAAAACGAAGAAAAGCTTGGTTAGAGCGGAGGAAAACCAAGAAAAGCTGGGATAGAGCGGAGGAAAACCAAGAAAAAGGAGTTAGAAAAGAGGAAAACCAAGAAAAGCGGGGTTAGAGCGGAGGAAAACCAAGAAAAGCAGTGTTAGATCGGAGGAAAACCAAGAAAAGCGGGGTTAGAGCAAAGGAAAACCAAGAAAAGCGGTGTTAGAGCGGAGGAAAACCAAGAAAAGCGGGGTTAGAGCGGAGGAAAACCAAGAAAAGCGGTGTTAGAGCAGAGGAAATCCAAGAGAAACGGGGTTAGAGCGGAGAAAAACAAAGAAAAGCGGGGATAGAAGGGAGGAAAACCAAGAAAAGCTGGGATAGAGCAGAGGAAAACCAAGAAAAGCGGGGTTAGAAAGGAGGAAAACAAAGAAAAGCGGGATTAGAGCGGAGGAAAACCAAGAAAAGCATAGTTAGAGCAAAAGAAAACCAAGAAAAGCGAAGTTAGTACGGAGGAAAACCAAGAAAAGCTGGGTTAGAGCGTAGGAAAACCAAGAAAAGCAATGTTAGTGTGGAGGAAAACCAAGAAAAGTGGGGTTAGAGTGGAGGAAAAGGAAGAAAAGAGGGGTTAGTGCGGAGGAAAACCAAGAAAAGCAGTGTTAGAGCGGATGAAAACCAAGAAAAGCGGGGTTAGAGTGGAGGAAAACCAAGTAAAGCAGAGTTAGAACGGAATAAAACGTAGAAAAGCGTGGTTGGAGCAGAAGAAATCCGAGAAAAGCATGGTTAGAATGGTGAAAAACCATGAAAAGCTGGGTTACAGTGGAGAAAAAGCAAGAAAAGCGGGGTTAGTGCGGAGGAAAACCAAGAAAAGCGGGGTTAGTGCGGAGGAAAACCAAGAAAAGCGGGATTAGAGCGGAGGAAAACCAAGAAAAGCGGTCTTAGAGCGGAGGAAAACCAAGAGAAACGGGGTTAGAGCGAAGGGTAACCAAGAAAAGCGGAGTTAGAGCGCAGAAAAACCAAGAAAAGCGAAGTTAGAGCGGAGGAAAACCATGAAAAGCGGGGTTAGAGCGAAGAATAACCAAGAAAACAGGGTTAGAGCGGAGGAAAACCAAGAAAAGCGGGGTTAGAGCGGAGGAAAACCAAGAAAAGCGGAATAAGTGCGGAGGATAACCAAGAAAAGTGGGGTTAGAGCGGAGGAAAACCAAGAAAAAGAAGTTAGAGAGGAAGAAAACGAAGAAAAGCGCGATTAGAGCAGCAGAAATCCGAGAAAAGCATGGTTAGAGTGGAGAAAAACCATGAAAAGCTCGGTTAGAGTGGAGAAAAACCAAGAAAAGCATGGTTAGTGCAGAGGAAAACAAAGAAAAGCGGGGTTAGAGCGGAGGAAATCCAAGAAAAGCGGGGTTAGAGCAGAGGAAAACCAAGAAAAGCGGGGTTAGAGTGGAGAGAAACCAAGAAAAGCGGGGTTAGAGCGGAGGAAAACCAAGTAAAGCGGGGTTAGAGCGGAGGAAGACCAAGAACAGCGGTGTTAGAGCGGAGGAAAACCAAGAGAAACGGGGTTAGAGCGAAGGGTAACCAAGAAAAAGAATTTAGAGAGGAAGAAAACGAGGAAAAGCGCGGTTAGAGCAGCAGAAATCCGAGAAAAGCATGGTTAGAGTAGAGAAAAACCATGAAAAGCTGGGTGAGAGTGGAGAAAAACCAAGAAAACAGGGGTTAGTGCTGAGGAAAACCAAATAAAGCGGGGTTAGAGCGGAGAAAAACCAAGAAAAGCGGGGTTAGAGCGGAGGAAAACCAATAAAGCGGGGTTAGAGCGGAGGAAAACCAAGAAAGGCAGAGTAAGTGCGAAGGAAAACCAAGAAAAGCGGGGTTAGAGCGGAGAAAAACCAAGAAAAGCAGGGATAGAAGAGAGGAAAACCAAGAAAAGCGGCGTTAGAGCAGAGAAAAACCAACAAAAACAGGGTTTGAGCAAAGAAAAACCAAGAAAAGCTGGGTTAGAGCGGAGGAAAACCAAGAAAAGCGGAACAAGTGCGGAGGAAAACCAAGAAAAGCAAGGTTAGAGCGGAGGAAAACCAAGAAAAGCTGGGTTAGAGCGGAGGAAAACCAAGAAAAGCGGGGTTATAGCGGAGGAAAACCAAGAAAAGCGGGGTTAGAGCGGAGGAAAACCAAGAAAAGTGGTGTTAGAGCGTAGGAAAACCAAGAAAAGCGGTGATAGAGTGGAGGAAAACCAAGAAAAGTGGTGATAGAGCGTAGGAAAACCAAGAAAAGCGCTGATAGCGCGAAGGAAAACCAAGAAAAGCGGGGTTAGAGCAAAGAAAAACCAAGAAAAGCAGGGTTAGAGCAAAGGAAAACCAAGAAAAGCGAAGATAGAGCGGAGGAAAACCAAGAAAAGCGGGTTTATAGCGGAGGAAAACCAAGAAAAGCGGGTTTATAGCGGAGGAAAACCAAGAAAAGCGGGGTTAGAAAGGAGGAAAACCAAGAAAAGCGGGGTTAGAGCGGAGGAAAACCAAGAAAAGTGGTGTTAGAGCGTAGGAAAACCAAGAAAAGCGGTGTTAGAGCGGAGGAAAACCAAGAAAGGCAGAATAAGTGCGGAGGAATACCAAGAAAAGCAGGGTTAGAGCGGATGAAAACCAAGAAAAGCGGGGTTAGAGCGGAAGAAAACCAAGAAAAGCTGGGATAGAGCAGAGGAAAACCATGTAAAGCAGGGTTAGAGCAAAGGAAAACCAAATAAAGCAGAGTTAGAATGGAAGAAAACGAAGAAAAGCGTGGTTAGAGCAGCAGAAATCCGAGAAAAGCATGGCTAGAGTGGAGAAAAACGATGAAAAGCTGGGTTAGAGCGGAGAAAAACCAAGAAGAAGAATTTAGAGAGGAAGAAAACGAGGAAAAGCGCGGTTAGAGCAGCAGAAATCCGAGAAAAGCATGGTTAGAGTGGAGAAAAACCATGAAAAGCTGGGTTAGAGTGGAGAAAAACCAAGAAAAGCGGGGTTAGTGCGGAGGAAAACCAAGAAAATAGGGGTTAGTGCGGAGGAAAACCAAGAAAAGCGGGGTTAGAGCAAAGGAAAACCAAGAAAAGCTGGGTTAGAGCGGAGGAAAACCAAGTAAAGCAGAGTTAGAACGGAATAAAACGTAGAAAAGCGAGGTTGGAGGAGCAGAAATCCGAGAAAAGCATGGTTAGAGTGGAGAAAAACGATGAAAAGCTGGGTTAGAGCGGAGAAAAACCAAGAAAAGCGGGGTTAGTGCAGAGGAAAACCAAGAAAAAAGGGGTTAGTGCGGAGGAAAACCCAGTAAAGCGGGGTTAGAGCGGAGGAAAACCAAGAAAAGCTGGGATAGAGCGGAGGAAAACCAAGAAAAGAGGGGTTAGAAAAGAGGAAAACCAAGAAAAGCGGGGTTAGAGCGGAGGAAACCCAAGAAAAGCAGGGTTAGAGCAAAGGAAAACCAAGAAAAGCTGGGTTAGAGCGGAGGAAAACCAAGAAAAGCAGGGTTATAGCGGAGGAAAACCAAGAAAAGCGGGGTTAGAGCGAAGGAAAACCAAGAAAAGCGGGGTTAGAGCGGAGGAAAACCAAGAAAAAAGGGGTTAGAGCGGAGGAAAACCAAGTAAAGCGGGGTTAGAGCGGAGGAAAACCAAGAAAAGCGAAGTTAGAGCGGAGGAAAACCAAGAAAAGCAGAATAAGTGCAGAGGAAAACCAAGAAAAGCGGGGTTAGATCGGAGGAAAACCAAGAAAAAAATTTAGAGTGGAAGAAAACGAAGAAAAGCGCGGTTAGAGCAGCAGAAATCCGAGAAAAGCATGGTTAGAGTGGAGAAAAACCAAGAGAAACAGGGTTAGAGCGGAGAAAAACCAAGAAAAGCAGGGTTAGAGCGCAGAAAATCCAAGAAAAGCGAAGATAGAAGGGAGGAAAACCAAGAAAAGCGGGGTTAGAGCGGAGGAAAACCAAGAAAAGAGGGGTTAGAGAGGAGGAAAACCAAGAAAAGCGAAGTTAGAGCGGAGGAAAACCAAGAAAAAGAAGTTAGAGAGGAAGAAAACGAAGAAAAGCGCGATTAGAGCAGCAGAAATCCGAGAAAAGCATGGTTAGAGTGGAGAAAAACCAAGAAAAGCTGGGTTAGAGTGGAGAAAAACCAAGAAAAGCATGGTTAGTGCAGAAGAAAACCAAGAAAAGCTGGGTTAGAGCGGAGGAAAACCAAGAAAAGCGGGATTAGAGCAGAGGAAAACCAAGAAAAGCGGGGTTAGAGCGGAGGAAAACCAAGTAAAGCGGGGTTAGAGCGGAGGAAAACCAAGAAAAGCGGTGTTAGAGCGGAGGAAAACCAAAAAAAAGAATTTAGAGAGGAAGAAAACGAGGAAAAGCGCGGTTAGAGCAGCAGAAATCCGAGAAAAGCATGGTTAGAGTAGAGAAAAACCATGAAAAGCTGGGTTAGAGTGGAGAAAAACCAAGAAAACCGGGGTTAGTGCAGAGGAAAACCAAGTAAAGCGGGGTTAGTGCGGAGGAAAACCAAGAAAAGCGGGGTTAGAGCGGAGGAAAACCAAGAAAAGCGAAGTTAGAGCTGAGGAAAACCAAGAAAGGCAGAGTAAGTGCGGAGGAAAACCAAGAAAAGCGGGGTTAGAGCGGAGACAAACCAAGAAAAGCAGGGATAGAAGGGAGGAAAACCAAGAAAAGCGGCGTTAGAGCAGAGAAAAACCAACAAAAACAGGGTTTGAGCAAAGAAAAACCAAGAAAAGCTGGGTTAGAGCGGAGGAAAACCAAGAAAAGCGGAACAAGTGCGGAGGAAAACCAAGAAAAGCGGCGTTAGAGCAGAGAAAAACCAACAAAAACAGGGTTTGAGCAAAGAAAAACCAAGAAAAGCGGGGATAGAGCGGAGGAAAACAAAGAAAAGCGGGGTTAGAGCGGAGGAAAACCAAGAAAAACGGGGTTAGAGCTGAGGAAAACCAAGAAAAGCTGGGTTACAGCAGAGGAAAACCAAGAAAAGCAGGGTTAGAAAGGAGGAAAACCAAGAAAAGCGGAATAAGTGCGGAGGAAACCCAAGAAATGAGGAATAAGTGCTGAGGAAAACCAAGAAAAGCAGGGTTAGAGCGGAGGAAAACAAAGAAAAGCTGGGATAGAGCGGAGGAAAACCAAGAAAAGCGGGGTTAGAGCGGAGGAAAACCAAGATAAGCGGGGTTAGAGAGGAAAAAAACCAAGAAAAACGGGGTTAGAGCGGAGGAAAAGAAAGAAAAGGTAAGTTAGAGGTGAGGAAAACCAAGAAAAGCGGGGATAGAGCGGAGGAAAACAAAGAAAAGCTGGGTTAGAGCGGACGAAAACGAAGAAAAGCGGGGTTAGTGTGGAGGAGAACCAAGAAAAGCGGGTTTAGAGCGGAGGAAAACCAAAAAAATCGGGTTTAGAGCGGAGGAAAACCAAGTAAAGCGGGGTTAGAGCAAAGAAAAACCAAGAAAAGCAGGGTTAGAGCAAAGGAAAACCAAGAAAAGCGAAGATAGAGCGGAGGAAAACCAAGAAAAGCGGGGTTAGAGCGGAGGAAAACCAAGAAAAGCGGGTTTATAGCGGAGGAAAACCAAGAAAAGCGGGGTTAGAAAGGAGGAAAACCAAGAAAAGCGGGGTTAGAGCGGAGGAAAACCAAGAAAAGTGGTGTTAGAGCGTAGGAAAACCAAGAAAAGCGGTGTTAGAGCGGAGGAAAACCAAGAAAGGCAGAATAAGTGCGGAGGAATACCAAGAAAAGCAGGGTTAGAGCGGATGAAAACCAAGAAAAGCGGGGTTAGAGCGGAAGAAAACCAAGAAAAGCTGGGATAGAGCAGAGGAAAACCATGTAAAGCAGGGTTAGAGCAAAGGAAAACCAAATAAAGCAGAGTTAGAATGGAAGAAAACGAAGAAAAGCGTGGTTAGAGCAGCAGAAATCCGAGAAAAGCATGGCTAGAGTGGAGAAAAACGATGAAAAGCTGGGTTAGAGCGGAGAAAAACCAAGAAGAAGAATTTAGAGAGGAAGAAAACGAGGAAAAGCGCGGTTAGAGCAGCAGAAATCCGAGAAAAGCATGGTTAGAGTGGAGAAAAACCATGAAAAGCTGGGTTAGAGTGGAGAAAAACCAAGAAAAGCGGGGTTAGTGCGGAGGAAAACCAAGAAAATAGGGGTTAGTGCGGAGGAAAACCAAGAAAAGCGGGGTTAGAGCAAAGGAAAACCAAGAAAAGCTGGGTTAGAGCGGAGGAAAACCAAGTAAAGCAGAGTTAGAACGGAATAAAACGTAGAAAAGCGAGGTTGGAGGAGCAGAAATCCGAGAAAAGCATGGTTAGAGTGGAGAAAAACGATGAAAAGCTGGGTTAGAGCGGAGAAAAACCAAGAAAAGCGGGGTTAGTGCAGAAAAAACCAAGAAAAAAGGGGTTAGTGCGGAGGAAAACCCAGTAAAGCGGGGTTAGAGCGGAGGAAAACCAAGAAAAGCTGGGATAGAGCGGAGGAAAACCAAGAAAAGAGGGGTTAGAAAAGAGGAAAACCAAGAAAAGCGGGGTTAGAGCGGAGGAAACCCAAGAAAAGCAGGGTTAGAGCAAAGGAAAACCAAGAAAAGCTGGGTTAGAGCGGAGGAAAACCAAGAAAAGCAGGGTTATAGCGGAGGAAAACCAAGAAAAGCGGGGTTAGAGCGGAGGAAAACCAAGAAAAGCGGGGTTAGAGCGGAGGAAAACCAAGAAAAAAGGGGTTAGAGCGGAGGAAAACCAAGTAAAGCGGGGTTAGAGCGGAGGAAAACCAAGAAAAGCGAAGTTAGAGCGGAGGAAAACCAAGAAAAGCAGAATAAGTGCAGAGGAAAACCAAGAAAAGCGGGGTTAGATCGGAGGAAAACCAAGAAAAAAATTTAGAGTGGAAGAAAACGAAGAAAAGCGCGGTTAGAGCAGCAGAAATCCGAGAAAAGCATGGTTAGAGTGGAGAAAAACCAAGAGAAACAGGGTTAGAGCGGAGAAAAACCAAGAAAAGCAGGGTTAGAGCGCAGAAAATCCAAGAAAAGCGAAGATAGAAGGGAGGAAAACCAAGAAAAGCGGGGTTAGAGCGGAGGAAAACCAAGAAAAGAGGGGTTAGAAAGGAGGAAAACCAAGAAAAGCGAAGTTAGAGCGGAGGAAAACCAAGAAAAAGAAGTTAGAGAGGAAGAAAACGAAGAAAAGCGCGATTAGAGCAGCAGAAATCCGAGAAAAGCATGGTTAGAGTGGAGAAAAACCAAGAAAAGCTGGGTTAGAGTGGAGAAAAACCAAGAAAAGCATGGTTAGTGCAGAGGAAAACCAAGAAAAGCGGGGTTAGAGCGGAGGAAAACCAAGAAAAGCGGGATTAGAGCAGAGGAAAACCAAGAAAAGCGGGGTTAGAGCGGAGGAAAACCAAGTAAAGCGGGGTTAGAGCGGAGGAAAACCAAGAAAAGCGGTGTTAGAGCGGAGGAAAACCAAAAAAAAGAATTTAGAGAGGAAGAAAACGAGGAAAAGCGCGGTTAGAGCAGCAGAAATCCGAGAAAAGCATGGTTAGAGTAGAGAAAAACCATGAAAAGCTGGGTTAGAGTGGAGAAAAACCAAGAAAACCAGGGTTAGTGCAGAGGAAAACCAAGTAAAGCGGGGTTAGTGCGGAGGAAAACCAAGAAAAGCGGGGTTAGAGCGGAGGAAAACCAAGAAAAGCGAAGTTAGAGCGGAGGAAAACCAAGAAAGGCAGAGTAAGTGCGGAGGAAAACCAAGAAAAGCGGGGTTAGAGCGGAGACAAACCAAGAAAAGCAGGGATAGAAGGGAGGAAAACCAAGAAAAGCGGCGTTAGAGCAGAGAAAAACCAACAAAAACAGGGTTTGAGCAAAGAAAAACCAAGAAAAGCTGGGTTAGAGCGGAGGAAAACCAAGAAAAGCGGAACAAGTGCGGAGGAAAACCAAGAAAAGTGGCGTTAGAGCAGAGAAAAACCAACAAAAACAGGGTTTGAGCAAAGAAAAACCAAGAAAAGCGGGGATAGAGCGGAGGAAAACAAAGAAAAGCGGGGTTAGAGCGGAGGAAAACCAAGAAAAACGGGGTTAGAGCTGAGGAAAACCAAGAAAAGCTGGGTTACAGCAGAGGAAAACCAAGAAAAGCAGGGTTAGAAAGGAGGAAAACCAAGAAAAGCGGAATAAGTGCGGAGGAAACCCAAGAAATGAGGAATAAGTGCTGAGGAAAACCAAGAAAAGCAGGGTTAGAGCGGAGGAAAACAAAGAAAAGCTGGGATAGAGCGGAGGAAAACCAAGAAAAGCGGGGTTAGAGCGGAGGAAAACCAAGATAAGCGGGGTTAGAGAGGAAAAAAACCAAGAAAAACGGGGTTAGAGCGGAGGAAAAGAAAGAAAAGGTAAGTTAGAGGTGAGGAAAACCAAGAAAAGCGGGGATAGAGCGGAGGAAAACAAAGAAAAGCTGGGTTAGAGCGGACGAAAACGAAGAAAAGCGGGGTTAGTGTGGAGGAGAACCAAGAAAAGCGGGTTTAGAGCGGAGGAAAACCAAAAAAATCGGGTTTAGAGCGGAGGAAAACCAAGTAAAGCGGGGTTAGAGCGGAGGAAAACCAAGAAAAGTGAAGTTAGAGCGGAGGAAAACCGAGAAAAGCGGGGTTAGAGCGGAGGAAAACCAAGGAAAGTGAAGTTAGAGCGGAGGAAAGCCAAGAAAAGCGGGCTTAGATTGGAGGAAAACCAAGATAGTCGGGGTTACAGCGAAGGAAAACCAAGAAAAAGAAGTTAGAGAGGAAGAAAACAAAGAAAAGCGGAGTTAGAGCGGAGGAAAACCAAGAAAAGTTGGGTTAAGCGGAGGAAATCGAAGGAAAACGGGGTTAGTGTGGAAGAGAACCAAGAAAAGCGGGGTTAGAGCGGAGGAAAACCAAAAAAATCGGGTTTAGAGAGGAGGAAAAGCATGAAAAGCGGGATTAGAGCGGAGGAAAAGAAAGAAAAGTGAAGTTAGAGGTGAGGAAAACCAAGAAAAGCGGAATAAGTGGGGAGGAAAACCGAAAAAAGCGTGGTTAGAGTGGAGGAAAAGAAAGAAAAGTGTAGTTAGAGGTGAGGAAAACCAAGAAAAGTGAAGTTAGAGCAGAGGAAAACCAAGAAAAGCGGAGTTAGAGCGGAGGAAAACCAAGAAAAGTTGGGTTAAGCGGAGGAAATCGAAGAAAAACGGGGTAAGTGTGGAGGAGAACCAAGAAAAGCGGGGTTAGAGCGGAGGAAAACCAAAAAAATCGGGTTTAGAGAGGAGGAAAAGCATGAAAAGCGGGATTACAGCGGAGGAAAAGAAAGTAAAGTGAAGTTAGAGGTGAGGAAAACCAAGAAAAGCGGAATAAGTGCGGAGGAAAACCGAGAAAAGCGTGGTTAGAGCGGAGGAAAACCAAGAAAAGCGGGGTTAGTTCGGAGGAAAACCAAGAAAAGTGAAGTTAGAGCAGAGGAAAACCAAGAAAAGCGGAGATAGAACGGAGGAAAACCAGGAAAAGCGGGGTTAGAGTGGAGGAAAACCATGATAATCGGGGACAGAGCGAAGGAAAACCAAGAAAAAGGAGTTAGAGGAAGAATACAAAGAAAAGCGCGGTTAGAGCAGCAGAAATCCAAGAAAAGAATGGTTAGAGTGGAGAAAAACCCAGAAAAGCTGGTTTAGAGCGGAGGAAAACCAAGAAAAGCGAAGTTAGATAAGAGGAAAACCAAGAAAAATGATGTTAGAGAGGAGGAAAACAAAGATAAGCAGGGTTAGAGCGGAGGAAATCCAAGAAAAGCGAAGTTAGAGCGGAGGAAAACCAAGAAAAGCTGGGTTAGAGCGGAGGAAAACCAAGAAAAGCGAGGTTCATGCGGATGAAAACCAAGAAATGCGGGGTTAGAGTGGAGGAAAACCAAGAAAAGCAGAGTTAGAACGGAAGAAAACCAAGAAAAGCGGGTTAGAGAGCAGGAAAACCAAGATAATCGGGGTTAGAGCGAAGGAAAACCAATAAAGTTAGAGAGGAAGAAAACAAAGAAAAGCGCGGTTAGAGCAGCAGAAATCCAAGTGTGCCCCGGTGGCGCAGTGGTTAAAGACGCCGCCTTGCAACACTGGGGCCCGTAGTTCGAATCCCCCCTATGGCGCAAGTGGTAGAAGTGCCGCTCTGCTACACAGAGGCTCGAATCCCGGGAGCTGGACTCGATGATCTGTAAGGTCCCTTCCAACCAGCACGAAACTATGAAACTATGAAAAGCATGGTTAGAGTGGAGAAAAACCAAGAAAAGCTGGGTTAAAGTGGAGAAAAACCAAGAAAAGCGGGGTTAGAGCGGAGGAAAACCAAAAAAATCGGGTTTAGAGAGGAGGAAAAGCATGAAAAGCGGGATTAGAGCGGAGGAAAAGAAAGAAAAGTGAAGTTAGAGGTGAGGAAAACCAAGAAAAGCGGAATAAGTGCGGAGGAAAACCGAGAAAAGCGTGGTTAGAGTGGAGGAAAAGAAAGAAAAGTGAAGTTAGAGGTGAGGAAAACCAAGAAAAGTGAAGTTAGAGCAGAGGAAAACTCAGAAAAGCGGAGTTAGAGCGGAGGAAAACCAAGAAAAGTTGGGTTAAGCGGAGGAAATCGAAGAAAAACGGGGTTAGTGTGGAGGAGAACCAAGAAAAGCGGGGTTAGAGCGGAGGAAAACCAAAAAAATCGGGTTTAGAGAGGAGGAAAAGCATGAAAAGCGGGATTAGAGCGGAGGAAAAGAAAGAAAAGTGAAGTTAGAGGTGAGGAAAACCAAGAAAAGCGGAATAAGTGCAGAGGAAAACAAAGAAAAGCGGGGTTAGAGCAGAGGAAAACCAAGAAAAGCGAAGATAGAGCGGAGGAAAACCAAGAAAAGAGGTGTTAGAGCGGAGGAAAAGAAAGAAAAGGTAAGTTAGAGGTGAGGAAAACCAAGAAAAGCGGGGATAGAGCGGAGGAAAACAAAGAAAAGCTGGGTTAGAGCGGACGAAAACGAAGAAAAGCGGGGTTAGTGTGGAGGAGAACCAAGAAAAGCGGGTTCAGAGTGGAGGAAAACCAAAAAAATCGGGTTTAGAGCGGAGGAAAACCAAGTAAAGCGGGGTTAGAGCGGAGGAAAACCAAGGAAAGTGAAGTTAGAGCGGAGGAAAGCCAAGAAAAGCGGGCTTAGATTGGAGGAAAACCAAGATAGTCGGGGTTACAGCGAAGGAAAACCAATAAAAAGAAGTTAGAGAGGAATAAAACAAAGAAAAGCGGAGTTAGAGCGGAGGAAAACCAAGAAAAGTTGGGTTAAGCGGAGGAAATCGAAGAAAAACGGGGTTAGTGTGGAGGAGAACCAAGAAAAGCGGGGTTAGAGCGGAGGAAAACCAAAAAAATCGGGTTTAGAGGAGGAAAAGCATGAAAAGCGGGATTAGAGCGGAGGAAAAGAAAGAAAAGTGAAGTTAGAGGTGAGGAAAACCAAGAAAAGCGGAATAAGTGGGGAGGAAAACCGAAAAAAGCGTGGTTAGAGTGGAGGAAAAGAAAGAAAAGTGTAGTTAGAGGTGAGGAAAACCAAGAAAAGTGAAGTTAGAGCAGAGGAAAACCAAGAAAAGCGGAGTTAGAGCGGAGGAAAACCAAGAAAAGTTGGGTTAAGCGGAGGAAATCGAAGAAAAACGGGGTAAGTGTGGAGGAGAACCAAGAAAAGCGGGGTTAGAGCGGAGGAAAACCAAAAAAATCGGGTTTAGAGAGGAGGAAAAGCATGAAAAGCGGGATTACAGCGGAGGAAAAGAAAGTAAAGTGAAGTTAGAGGTGAGGAAAACCAAGAAAAGCGGAATAAGTGCGGAGGAAAACCGAGAAAAGCGTGGTTAGAGCGGAGGAAAACCAAGAAAAGCGGGGTTATTTCGGAGGAAAACCAAGAAAAGTGAAGTTAGAGCAGAGGAAAACCAAGAAAAGCGGAGATAGAACGGAGGAAAACCAGGAAAAGCGGGGTTAGAGTGGAGGAAAACCATGATAATCGGGGATAGAGCGAAGGAAAACCAAGAAAAAGGAGTTAGAGGAAGAATACAAAGAAAAGCGCGGTTAGAGCAGCAGAAATCCAAGAAAAGAATGGTTAGAGTGGAGAAAAACCCAGAAAAGCTGGTTTAGAGCGGAGGAAAACCAAGAAAAGCGAAGTTAGATAAGAGGAAAACCAAGAAAAATGATGTTAGAGAGGAGGAAAACAAAGATAAGCAGGGTTAGAGCGGAGGAAATCCAAGAAAAGCGAAGTTAGAGCGGAGGAAAACCAAGAAAAGCTGGGTTAGAGCGGAGGAAAACCAAGAAAAGCGAGGTTCATGCGGATGAAAACCAAGAAATGCGGGGTTAGAGTGGAGGAAAACCAAGAAAAGCAGAGTTAGAACGGAAGAAAACCAAGAAAAGCGGGTAGGAGAGCAGGAAAACCAAGATAATCGGGGTTAGAGCGAAGGAAAACCAATAAAGTTAGAGAGGAAGAAAACAAAGAAAAGCGCGGTTAGAGCAGCAGAAATCCAAGTGTGCCCCGGTGGCGCAGTGGTTAAAGACGCCGCCTTGCAACACTGGGGCCCGTAGTTCGAATCCCCCCTATGGCGCAAGTGGTAGAAGTGCCGCTCTGCTACACAGAGGCTCGAATCCCGGGAGCTGGACTCGATGATCTGTAAGGTCCCTTCCAACCAGCACGAAACTATGAAACTATGAAAAGCATGGTTAGAGTGGAGAAAAACCAAGAAAAGCTGGGTTAAAGTGGAGAAAAACCAAGAAAAGCGGGGTTAGAGCGGAGGAAAACCAAAAAAATCGGGTTTAGAGAGGAGGAAAAGCATGAAAAGCGGGATTAGAGCGGAGGAAAAGAAAGAAAAGTGAAGTTAGAGGTGAGGAAAACCAAGAAAAGCGGAATAAGTGCGGAGGAAAACCGAGAAAAGCGTGGTTAGAGCGGAGGAAAAGAAAGAAAAGTGAAGTTAGAGGTGAGGAAAACCAAGAAAAGTGAAGTTAGAGCAGAGGAAAACCAAGAAAAGCGGAGTTAGAGCGGAGGAAAACCAAGAAAAGTTGGGTTAAGCGGAGGAAATCGAAGAAAAACGGGGTTAGTGTGGAGGAGAACCAAGAAAAGCGGGGTTAGAGCGGAGGAAAACCCAGAAAATCGGGTTTAGAGAGGAGGAAAAGCATGAAAAGCGGGATTAGAGCGGAGGAAAAGAAAGAAAAGTGAAGTTAGAGGTGAGGAAAACCAAGAAAAGCGGAATAAGTGCAGAGGAAAACAAAGAAAAGCGGGGTTAGAGCGGAGGAAAACCAAGAAAAGCGAAGATAGAGCGGAGGAAAACCAAGAAAAGAGGTGTTAGAGCGGAGGAAAAGAAAGAAAAGGTAAGTTAGAGGTGAGGAAAACCAAGAAAAGCGGGGATAGAGCGGAGGAAAACAAAGAAAAGCTGGGTTAGAGCGGACGAAAACGAAGAAAAGCGGGGTTAGTGTGGAGGAGAACCAAGAAAAGCGGGTTTAGAGCGGAGGAAAACCAAAAAAATCGGGCTTAGAGCGGAGGAAAACCAAGTAAAGCGGGGTTAGAGCGGAGGAAAACCAAGAAAAGTGAAGTTAGAGCGGAGGAAAGCCAAGAAAAGCGGGCTTAGATTGGAGGAAAACCAAGATAGTCGGGGTTACAGCGAAGGAAAACCAATAAAAAGAAGTTAGAGAGGAATAAAACAAAGAAAAGCGGAGTTAGAGCGGAGGAAAACCAAGAAAAGTTGGGTTAAGCGGAGGAAATCGAAGAAAAACGGGGTTAGTGTGGAGGAGAACCAAGAAAAGCGGGGTTAGAGCGGAGGAAAACCAAAAAAATCGGGTTTAGAGAGGAGGAAAAGCATGAAAAGCGGGATTAGAGCGGAGGAAAAGAAAGAAAAGTGAAGTTAGAGGTGAGGAAAACCAAGAAAAGCGGAATAAGTGGGGAGGAAAACCGAGAAAAGCGTGGTTAGAGCGGAGGAAAAGAAAGAAAAGTGAAGTTAGAGGTGAGGAAAACCAAGAGAAGCGGGGATAGAGCAGAAGAAAACCAGTAAATGCTGGGTTAGAGTGGAGGAAAACCAAGATAATCGGGGTTAGAGTGGAGGAAAAGAAAGAAAAGTGAAGATAGAGGTGAGGAAAACCTTGAAATGCAGGGATAGAGCGGAGGAAAACCAAGAAAAGCGAAGTTAGAGAAGAGGAATACCAAGAAAAATGATGTTAGAGAGGAGGAAAAGAAAGATAAGCAGGTTTAGAGCGGAGGAAAACCAAGAAAAGCGAACTTAGAGCGGAGGAAAACCAAGAAAAGCGGAATAAGTGCAGAGGAAAACAAAGAAAAGTGGGGTTAGAGCGGAGGAAAACCAAGAAAAGCGAAGATAGAGCGGAGGAAAACCAAGAAAGTAGGTGTTAGAGCGGAGGAAAAGAAAGAAAAGTGAAGATAGAAGTGAGGAAAACCAAGAAAAGAGGGGATAGAGAGTAGGAAAACCAAGAAAAGCGAAGGTAGAGAAGAGGAATACCAAGAAAAATGATGTTAGATAGGAGGAAAAGAAAGATAGCCAGGTTTAGAGCGGAGGATAACCAAGAAAAGCGAAGTTATAGCGGAGGAAAACCAAGAAAAGCTGGGTTATAGCGGAGGAAAACCAAGAAAAGCTGGGTTAGAGCAGAGGAAAACCAAGAAAAGCGGGGTTAGAAAGGAGGAAAACCAAGAAAAGTGATTTTAGAGCAGAGGAAAACAAAGAAAAGCGGAATAAGTGCGGAGGAAAACCAAGAAATGAGGAATAAGTGCTGAGGAGAACCAAGAAAAGCAAAGTTAGAGCGGAGGAAAACAAAGAAAAGCTGGGATAGAGCGGAGGAAAACCAAGAAAAGCGGGGTTAGAAAGGAGGAAAACCAAGAAAAGTGAAGTTAGAGCGGAGGAAAACCAAGAAAAGCGGGGTTAGAGCGGAGGAAAAGAAAGAAAAGTGGGGTTAGAGAGAAGGAAAACCAAGAAAAGCGGGGTTAGAGCGGAGGAAAAGAAAGAAAAGGTAAGTTAGAGGTGAGGAAAACCCAGAAAAGCGGGGATAGAGCGGAGGAAAACAAAGAATAGCTGGGTTAGAGCGGAGGAAAACGAAGAAAAGCGGGGTTAGTGTGGAGGAGAACCAAGAAAAGCGGGGTTAGAACGGAGGAAAACCAAGAAAATCGGGTTTAGAGCGGAGGAAAAGCATGAAAAACGGGGTTAGAGCGGAGGAAAACCAAGAAAAGTGAAGTTAGAGCGGAGGAAAACCGAGAAAAGAGGGGTTAGAGCGGAGGAAAACCAAGATAGTCGGGGTTACAGCGAAGGAAACCAATAAAAAGAAGTTAGAGAGGAAGAAAACAAAGAAAAGCGCGGTTAGAGCAGCAAAAATCCAAGAAAAGTATGGTTAGAGTGGAGAAAAACCAAGAAAAGCAGGGTTAGAGCGGAGAAAAAACAAGAAAAGCGGGGTTAGAGCGGAGGAAAACGAAGAAAAGCGGGGTTAGTTCGGAGGAAGACCAAGAAAAGTGAAGTTAGAGCAAAGGAAAACCAAGAAAAGCGGGGTTAGTGCGGAGGAAAACCAAGGAAAGTGAAGTTAGAGCAGAGGAAAACCAAGAAAAGCGGAGATAGAACGGAGGAAATACAGGAAAAGCGGGGTTAGAGTGGAGGAAAACCATGATAATCGGGGATAGAGCGAAGGAAAACCAAGAAAAAGGAGTTAGAGGAAGAATACAAAGAAAAGCGCGGTTAGAGCAGCTGAAATCCAAGAAAAGAATGGTTAGAGTGGAGAAAAACCCAGAAAAGCTGGTTTAGAGCGGAGGAAAACCAAGAAAAGCGAAGTTAGAGCGGAGGAAAACCAAGAAAAATGATGTTAGAGAGGAGGAAAACAAAGATAAGCAGGGTTAGAGCGGAGGAAAACAAAGAAAAGCTGGATTAGAGCGGAGGAAAACCAAGATAAGCGGGGTTAGAGAGAAGGAAAACCAAGAAAAACAGGGTTAGAGCGCAGGAAAAGAAAGAAAAGGTAAGTTAGAGGTGAGGAAAACCAAGAAAAGCGGGGATAGAGCGGAGGAAAACAAAGAAAAGCTGGGTTAGAGCGGAGGAAAACGAAGAAAAGCGGGGTTAGTGTGGAGGAGAACCATGATAATCGGGGATAGAGCGAAGGAAAACCAAGAAAAAGGAGTTAGAGGAAGAAAACAAAGAAAAGCGCGGTTAGAGCAGCTGAAATCCAAGAAAAGAATGGTTAGAGTGGAGAAAAACCCAGAAAAGCTGGTATAGAGCGGAGGAAAACCAAGAAAAGCGAAGTTAGATAAGAGGAAAACCAAGAAAAATGATGTTAGAGAGGAGGAAAACAAAGATAAGCAGGGATAGAGCGGAGGAAAACCAAGAAAAGCGGGGTTAGAGCGGAGGAAAACCAAGATAAGCGGGGTTAGAGAGAAGGAAAACCAAGAAAAACGGGGTTAGAGCGGAGGAAAAGAAAGAAAAGGTAAGTTAGAGGTGAGGAAAACCCAGAAAAGCGGGGATAGAGCGGAGGAAAACAAAGAAAAGCTGGGTTAGAGCGGAGGAAAACGAAGAAAAGCGGGGTTAGTGTGGAGGAGAACCAAGAAAAGCGGGGTTAGAGCGGAGGAAAACCAAGAAAATCGGGTTTAGAGCGGAGGAAAAGCAAGAAAAACGGGGTTAGAGCGGAGGAAAACCAAGAAAAGTGAAGTTAGAGCGGAGGAAAACCGAGAAAAGCGGGGTTAGAGCGGAGGAAAACCAAGATAGTCGGGGTTACAGCGAAGGAAAACCAATAAAAAGAAGTTAGAGAGGAAGAAAACAAAGAAAAGCGCGGTTAGAGCAGCAGAAATCCAAGTGTGCCCCGGTGGCGCAGTGGTTAAAGACGCCGCCTTGCAACACTGGGGCCCGTAGTTCGAATCCCCCCTATGGCGCAAGTGGTAGAAGTGCCGCTCTGCTACACAGAGGCTCGAATCCCGGGAGCTGGACTCGATGATCTGTAAGGTCCCTTCCAACCAGCACGAAACTATGAAACTATGAAAAGCATGGTTAGAGTGGAGAAAAACCAAGAAAAGCTGGGTTAAAGTGGAGAAAAACCAAGAAAAGCGGGGTTAGAGGGGAGGAAAACCAAGGAAAGCGAGGTTAGAAAAGAGGAAAACCAAGAAAAGCTAAGTTAGAGAGAAGGAAAACCGAGAAAACCGGGGTTAGAGCGGAGGAAAAGAAAGAAAAGTGAAGATAGAGGTGAGGAAAACCAAGAAAAGCGGGGATAGAGCGGAGGAAAACCAAGAAAAGCGAAGTTAGAGAAGAGGAATACCAAGAAAAATGATGTTAGAGAGGAGGAAAAGAAAGATAAGCAGGTTTAGAGCGGAGGAAAACCAAGAAAAACAAACTTAGAGCGGAGGAAAACCAAGAAAAGCGGAATAAGTGCAGAGGAAAACAAAGAAAAGCGGGGTTAGAGCGGAGGAAAACCAATAAAAGCGGGGTTAGAGCGGAGGAAAACCAAGTAAAGCTGGGTTACAGCAGAGGAAAACCAAGAAAAGCAGGGTTAGAAAGGAGGAAAACCAAGAAAAGTGATCTTAGAGCAGAGGAAAACCAAGAAAAGCGGAATAAGTGCGGAGGAAAACCAAGAAATGAGGAATAAGTGCTGAGGAAAACCAAGAAAAGCAGGGTTAGAGCGGAGGAAAACAAAGAAAAGCTGGGATAGAGTGGAGGAAAACCAAGAAAAGCGGGGTTAGAGCGGAGGAAAACCAAGATAAGCGGGGTTAGAGAGGAAAAAAACCAAGAAAAACGGGGTTAGAGCGGAGGAAAAGAAAGAAAAGGTAAGTTAGAGGTGAGGAAAACCAAGAAAAGCGGGGATAGAGCGGAGGAAAACAAAGAAAAGCTGGGTTAGAGCGGACGAAAACGAAGAAAAGCGGAGTTAGTGTGGAGGAGAACCAAGAAAAGCGGGTTTAGAGCGGAGGAAAACCAAAAAAATCGGGCTTAGAGCGGAGGAAAACCAAGTAAAGCGGGGTTAGAGCGGAGGAAAACCAAGAAAAGTGAAGTTAGAGCGGAGGAAAACCGAGAAAAGCGGGGTTAGAGCGGAGGAAAACCAAGGAAAGTGAAGTTAGATCGGAGGAAAGCCAAGAAAAGCGGGCTTAGATTGGAGGAAAACCAAGATAGTCGGGGTTACAGCGAAGAAAAACCAATAAAAAGAAGTTAGAGAGGAAGAAAACAAAGAAAAGCGCGGTTAGAGCAGCAAAAATCCAAGAAAAGTATGGTTAGAGTGGAGAAAAACCAAGAAAAGCAGGGTTAGAGCGGAGAAAAACCAAGAAAAGCGGGGTTAGAGCGGAGGAAAACGAAGAAAAGCGAGGTTAGTTCGGAGGAAGACCAAGAAAAGTGAAGTTAGAGCAAAGGAAAACCAAGAAAAGCGGGGTTAGTGCGGAGGAAAACCAAGGAAAGTGAAGTTAGAGCGGAGAAAAACCAAGAAAAGCGGGGTTAGAGCGGAGGAAAACGAAGAAAAGCGGGGTTAGTTCGGAGGAAGACCAAGAAAAGTGAAGTTAGAGCAAAGGAAAACCAAGAAAAGTGAAGTTAGTGCGGAGGAAAACCAAGAAAGTGAAGTAAAAGCGGAGGAAAACCAAGAAAAGCGGAGATAGAACGGAAGAAAATCAGGAAAAGCGGGGTTAGAGTGGAGGAAAACCATGATAATCGGGGATAGAGCGATGGAAAACCAAGAAAAAGGAGTTAGAGGAAGAATACAAAGAAAAGCGCGGTTAGAGCAGCAGAAATCCAAGAAAAGAATGGTTATAGTGGAGAAAAACCCAGAAAAGCTGGTTTAGAGCGGAGGAAAACCAAGAAAAGCGAAGTTAGAGCGGAGGAAAACCAAGAAAAATGATGTTAGAGAGGAGGAAAACAAAGATAAGCAGGGTTAGAGCGGAGGAAAACAAAGAAAAGCTGGATTAGAGCGGAGGAAAACCAAGATAAGCGGGGTTAGAGAGAAGGAAAACCAAGAAAAACAGGGTTAGAGCGCAGGAAAAGAAAGAAAAGGTAAGTTAGAGGTGAGGAAAACCAAGAAAAGCGGGGATAGAGCGGAGGAAAACAAAGAAAAGCTGGGTTAGAGCGGAGGAAAACGAAGAAAAGCGGGGTTAGTGTGGAGGAGAACCATGATAATCGGGGATAGAGCGAAGGAAAACCAAGAAAAAGGAGTTAGAGGAAGAATACAAAGAAAAGCGCGGTTAGAGCAGCTGAAATCCAAGAAAAGAATGGTTAGAGTGGAGAAAAACCCAGAAAAGCTGGTATAGAGCGGAGGAAAACCAAGAAAAGCGAAGTTAGATAAGAGGAAAACCAAGAAAAATGATGTTAGAGAGGAGGAAAACAAAGATAAGCAGGGATAGAGCGGAGGAAAACCAAGAAAAGCGGGGTTAGAGCGGAGGAAAACCAAGATAAGCGGGGTTAGAGAGAAGGAAAACCAAGAAAAACGGGGTTAGAGCGGAGGAAAAGAAAGAAAAGGTAAGTTAGAGGTGAGGAAAACCCAGAAAAGCGGGGATAGAGCGGAGGAAAACAAAGAAAAGCTGGGTTAGAGCGGAGGAAAACGAAGAAAAGCGGGGTTAGTGTGGAGGAGAACCAAGAAAAGCGGGGTTAGAGCGGAGGAAAACCAAGAAAATTGGGTTTAGAGTGGAGGAAAAGCAAGAAAAACGGGGTTAGAGCGGAGGAAAACCAAGAAAAGTGAAGTTAGAGCGGAGGAAAACCGAGAAAAGCGGGGTTAGAGCGGAGGAAAACCAAGATAGTCGGGGTTACAGCGAAGGAAAACCAATAAAAAGAAGTTAGAGAGGAAGAAAACAAAGAAAAGCGCGGTTAGAGCAGCAGAAATCCAAGTGTGCCCCGGTGGCGCAGTGGTTAAAGACGCCGCCTTGCAACACTGGGGCCCGTAGTTCGAATCCCCCCTATGGCGCAAGTGGTAGAAGTGCCGCTCTGCTACACAGAGGCTCGAATCCCGGGAGCTGGACTCGATGATCTGTAAGGTCCCTTCCAACCAGCACGAAACTATGAAACTATGAAAAGCATGGTTAGAGTGGAGAAAAACCAAGAAAAGCTGGGTTAAAGTGGAGAAAAACCAAGAAAAGCGGGGTTAGAGGGGAGGAAAACCAAGGAAAGCGAGGTTAGAAAAGAGGAAAACCAAGAAAAGCTAAGTTAGAGAGAAGGAAAACCGAGAAAACCGGGGTTAGAGCGGAGGAAAAGAAAGAAAAGTGAAGATAGAGGTGAGGAAAACCAAGAAAAGCGGGGATAGAGCGGAGGAAAACCAAGAAAAGCGAAGTTAGAGAAGAGGAATACCAAGAAAAATGATGTTAGAGAGGAGGAAAAGAAAGATAAGCAGGTTTAGAGCGGAGGAAAACCAAGAAAAGCAAACTTAGAGCGGAGGAAAACCAAGAAAAGCGGAATAAGTGCAGAGGAAAACAAAGAAAAGCGGGGTTAGAGCGGAGGAAAACCAAGAAAAGCGGGGTTAGAGCGGAGGAAAACCAAGTAAAGCTGGGTTACAGCAGAGGAAAACCAAGAAAAGCAGGGTTAGAAAGGAGGAAAACCAAGAAAAGTGATCTTAGAGCAGAGGAAAACCAAGAAAAGCGGAATAAGTGCGGAGGAAAACCAAGAAATGAGGAATAAGTGCTGAGGAAAACCAAGAAAAGCAGGGTTAGAGCGGAGGAAAACAAAGAAAAGCTGGGATAGAGTGGAGGAAAACCAAGAAAAGCGGGGTTAGAAAGGAGGAAAACCAAGATAAGCGGGGTTGGAGAGGAAAAAAACCAAGAAAAATGGGGTTAGAGCGGAGGAAAAGAAAGAAAAGGTAAGTTAGAGGTGAGGAAAACCAAGAAAAGCGGGGATAGAGCGGAGGAAAACAAAGAAAAGCTGGGTTAGAGCGGACGAAAACGAAGAAAAGCGGGGTTAGTGTGGAGGAGAACCAAGAAAAGCGGGTTTAGAGCGGAGGAAAACCAAAAAAATCGGGATTAGAGCGAGGGAAAACCAAGTAAAGCGGGGTTAGAGCGGAGGAAAACCAAGAAAAGTGAAGTTAGAGCGGAGGAAAACCGAGAAAAGCGGGGTTAGAGCGGAGGAAAACCAAGGAAAGTGAAGTTAGAGCGGAGGAAAGCCAAGAAAAGCGGGCTTAGATTGGAGGAAAACCAAGATAGTCGGGGTTACAGCGAAGGAAAACCAATAAAAAGAAGTTAGAGAGGAAGAAAACAAAGAAAAGCGCGGTTAGAGCAGCAAAAATCCAAGAAAAGTATGGTTAGAGTGGAGAAAAACCAAGAAAAGCAGGGTTAGAGCGGAGAAAAACCAAGAAAAGCGTGGTTAGAGCGGAGGAAAACGAAGAAAAGCGGGGTTAGTTCGGAGGAAGACCAAGAAAAGTGAAGTTAGAGCAAAGGAAAACCAAGAAAAGCGGGGTTAGTGCGGAGGAAAACCAAGGAAAGTGAAGTTAGAGCGGAGAAAAACCAAGAAAAGCGGGGTTAGAGCGGAGGAAAACGAAGAAAAGCGGGGTTAGTTCGGAGGAAGACCAAGAAAAGTGAAGTTAGAGCAAAGGAAAACCAAGAAAAGCGGGGTTAGTGCGGAGGAAAACCAAGGAAAGTGAAGTTAGAGCGGAGGAAAACCAAGAAAAACGGAGATAGAACGGAAGAAAACCAGGAAAAGCGGGGTTAGAGCGGAGGAAAACCATGATAATCTGGGATAGAGCGAAGGAAAACCAAGAAAAAGGAGTTAGAGGAAGAATACAAAGAAAAGCGCGGTTAGAGCAGCAGAAATCCAAGAAAAGAATGGTTAGAGTGGAGAAAAACCCAGAAAAGCTGGTTTAGAGCGGAGGAAAACCAATAAAAGCGAAGTTAGAGCGGAGGAAAAGAAAGAAAAGCTGAGTTAGAGCGGAAGAAAACCAAGAAAAGCGGGTTAGAGAGCAGGAAAACCAAGATAATCGGGGTTAGAGCGGAGGAAAACCAAGAAAAAGAATTTAGAGAGGAAGAAAACAAAGAAAAGCGCGGTTAGAGCAGCAGAAATCCAAGTGTGCCCCGGTGGCGCAGTGGTTAAAGACGCCGCCTTGCAACACTGGGGCCCGTAGTTCGAATCCCCCCTATGGCGCAAGTGGTAGAAGTGCCGCTCTGCTACACAGAGGCTCGAATCCCGGGAGCTGGACTCGATGATCTGTAAGGTCCCTTCCAACCAGCACGAAACTATGAAACTATGAAAAGCATGGTTAGAGTGGAGAAAAACCAAGAAAAGCTGGGTTAAAGTGGAGAAAAACCAAGAAAAGCGGGGTTAGAGGGGAGGAAAACCAAGGAAAGCGAGGTTAGAAAAGAGGAAAACCAAGAAAAGTGAAGTTAGTGCGGAGGAAAACCAAGGAAAGTGAAGTTAGAGCGGAGAAAAACCAAGAAAAAGGAGTTAGAGGAAGAATACAAAGAAAAGCGCGGTTAGAGCAGCAGAAATCCAAGAAAAGAATGGTTATAGTGGAGAAAAACCCAGAAAAGCTGGTTTAGAGCGGAGGAAAACCAAGAAAAGCGAAGTTAGAGCGGAGGAAAACCAAGAAAAATGATGTTAGAGAGGAGGAAAACAAAGATAAGCAGGGTTAGAGCGGAGGAAAACAAAGAAAAGCTGGATTAGAGCGGAGGAAAACCAAGATAAGCGGGGTTAGAGAGAAGGAAAACCAAGAAAAACGGGGTTAGAGCGCAGGAAAAGAAAGAAAAGGTAAGTTAGAGGTGAGGAAAACCAAGAAAAGCGGGGATAGAGCGGAGGAAAACAAAGAAAAGCTGGGTTAGAGCGGAGGAAAACGAAGAAAAGCGGGGTTAGTGTGGAGGAGAACCATGATAATCGGGGATAGAGCGAAGGAAAACCAAGAAAAAGGAGTTAGAGTAAGAATACAAAGAAAAGCGAGGTTAGAGCAGCTGAAATCCAAGAAAAGAATGGTTAGAGTGGAGAAAAACCCAGAAAAGCTGGTATAGAGCGGAGGAAAACCAAGAAAAGCGAAGTTAGATAAGAGGAAAACCAAGAAAAATGATGTTAGAGAGGAGGAAAACAAAGATAAGCAGGGATAGAGCGGAGGAAAACCAAGAAAAGCGGGGTTAAAGCGGAGGAAAACCAAGATAAGCGGGGTTAGAGAGAAGGAAAACCAAGAAAAACGGGGTTAGAGCGGAGGAAAAGAAAGAAAAGGTAAGTTAGAGGTGAGGAAAACCAAGAAAAGCGGGGATTGAGCGGAGGAAAACAAAGAAAAGCTGGGTAAGAGCGGAGGAAAACGAAGAAAAGCGGGGTTAGTGTGGAGGAGAACCAAGAAAAGCGGGGTTAGAGCGGAGGAAAACCAAGAAAATCGGGTTTAGAGCGGAGGAAAAGCATGAAAAACGGGGTTAGAGCGGAGGAAAACCAAGAAAAGTGAAGTTAGAGCGGAGGAAAACCGAGAAAAGCGGGGTTAGAGCGGAGGAAAACCAAGATAGTCGGGGTTACAGCGAAGGAAAACCAATAAAAAGAAGTTAGAGAGGAAGAAAACAAAGAAAAGCGCGGTTAGAGCAGCAGAAATCTAAGTGTGCCCCGGTGGCGCAGTGGTTAAAGACGCCGCCTTGCAACACTGGGGCCCGTAGTTCGAATCCCCCCTATGGCGCAAGTGGTAGAAGTGCCGCTCTGCTACACAGAGGCTCGAATCCCAGGAGCTGGACTCGATGATCTGTAAGGTCCCTTCCAACCAGCACGAAACTATGAAACTATGAAAAGCATGGTTAGAGTGGAGAAAAACCAAGAAAAGCTGGGTTAAAGTGGAGAAAAACCAAGAAAAGCGGGGTTAGAGGGGAGGAAAACCAAGGAAAGCGAGGTTAGAAAAGAGGAAAACCAAGAAAAGCTAAGTTAGAGAGAAGGAAAACCGAGAAAATCGGGGTTAGAGCGGAGGAAAAGAAAGAAAAGTGAAGATAGAGGTGAGGAAAACCAAGAAAAGCGGGGATAGAGCAGAGGAAAACCAAGAAAAGCGAAGTTAGAGAAGAGGAATACCAAGAAAAATGATGTTAGAGAGGAGGAAAAGAAAGATAAGCAGGTTTAGAGCGGAGGAAAACCAAGAAAAGCGAACTTAGAGCAGAGGAAAACCAAGAAAAGCGGAATAAGTGCAGAGGAAAACAAAGAAAAGCGGGGTTAGAGCGGAGGAAAACCAAGAAAAGCGGGGTTAGAGCGGAGGAAAACCAAGAAAAGCTGGGTTACAGCAGAGGAAAACCAAGAAAAGCAGGGTTAGAAAGGAGGAAAACCAAGAAAAGTGATCTTAGAGCAGAGGAAAACCAAGAAAAGCGGAATAAGTGCGGAGGAAAACCAAGAAATGAGGAATAAGTGCTGAGGAAAACCAAGAAAAGCAGGGTTAGAGCGGAGGAAAACAAAGAAAAGCTGGGATAGAGCGGAGGAAAACCAAGAAAAGCGGGGTTAGAGCGGAGGAAAACCAAGATAAGCGGGGTTAGAGAGGAAAAAAACCAAGAAAAACGGGGTTAGAGTGGAGGAAAAGAAAGAAAAGGTAAGTTAGAGGTGAGGAAAACCAAGAAAAGCGGGGTTAGAGCGGAGGAAAACGAAGAAAAGCGGGATTAGTTCGGAGGAAGACCAAGAAAAGTGAAGTTAGAGCAAAGGAAAACCAAGAAAAGCGGTGTTAGTGCGGAAGAAAACCAAGGAAAGTGAAGTTAGAGCGGAGGAAAACCAAGAAAAGCGGAGATAGAACGGAAGAAAACCAGGAAAAGCGGGGTTAGAGTGGAGGAAAACCATTATAATCGGGGATAGAGCGAAGGAAAACCAAGAAAAAGGAGTTAGAGGAAGAATACAAAGAAAAGCGCGGTTAGAGCAGCAGAAATCCAAGAAAAGAATGGTTAGAGTGGAGAAAGACCCAGAAAAGCTGGTTTAGAGCGGAGGAAAACCAAGAAAAGCGAAGTTAGATAAGAGGAAAACCAAGAAAAATGAGGTTAGAGAGGAGAAAAACAAAAATAAGCAGGGTTAGAGCGGAGGAAATCCAAGAAAAGCGAAGTTAGAGCGGAGGAAAACCAAGAAAAGCTGGGTTAGAGCAGAGGACAACCAAGAAAAGCGAGGTTCATGCGGATGAAAACCAAGAAATGCGGGGTTAGAGTGGAGGAAAACCAAGAAAAGCAGAGTTAGAACGGAAGAAAACCAAGAAAAGCGGGTTAGAGAGCAGGAAAACCAAGATAATCGGGGTTAGAGCGGAGGAAAACCAATAAAAAGAAGTTAGAGAGGAAGTAAACAAAGAAAAGCGCGGTTAGAGCAGCAGAAATCCAAGTGTGCCCCGGTGGCGCAGTGGTTAAAGACGCCGCCTTGCAACACTGGGGCCCGTAGTTCGAATCCCCCCTATGGCGCAAGTGGTAGAAGTGCCGCTCTGCTACACAGAGGCTCGAATCCCGGGAGCTGGACTCGATGATCTGTAAGGTCCCTTCCAACCAGCACGAAACTATGAAACTATGAAAAGCATGGTTGGAGTGGAGAAAAACCAAGAAAAGCGAACTTAGAGCGGAGGAAAACCAAGAAAAGCGGAATAAGTGCAGAGGAAAACCAAGAAAAGCGGGGTTAGAGCGGAGTAAGACCAATAAATGCTGGGTTAGAGCGAAGGAAATCTAGGAAATGCATAGTTAGAGCGGAGGAAAACCAAGAAAAGCGAGGTTCATGCGGATCAAAACAAAGAATAGCGGGGTTAGAGCGGAGGAAAACCAAGAAAAGCAGAGTTAGAACAGAAGAAAACCAAGAAAAGCGGGGTTAGAGTGGAGGAAAACCAAGATAATCGGGGTTAGAGTGGAGGAAAAGAAAGAAAAGTGAAGTTAGAGGTGAGGAAAACCAAGAGAAGCGGGGATAGAGCAGAAGAAAACCAGTAAAAGCTGGGTTAGAGTGGAGGAAAACCAAGATAATCGGGGTTAGAGTGGAGGAAAAGAAAGAAAATTGAAGATAGAGGTGAGGAAAACCTTGAAATGCGGAGATAGAGCGGAGGAAAACCAAGAAAAGCGAAGTTAGAGAAGAGGAATACCAAGAAAAATGATGTTAGAGAGGAGGAAAAGAAAGATAAGCAGGTTTAGAGCGGGGGAAAACCAAGAAAAGCGAACTTAGAGCGGAGGAAAACCAAGAAAAGCGGAATAAGTGCAGAGGAAAACCAAGAAAAGCGGGGTTAGAGCGGAGGAAAACCAAGAAAAGCTGGGTTAGAGCAGAGGAAAACCAAGAAAAGCGGGGTTAGAAAGGAGGAAAACCAAGAAAAGTGATTTTAGAGCAGAGGAAAACAAAGAAAAGCGGAATAAGTGCGGAGGAAATCCAAGAAATGAGGAATAAGTGCTGAGGAGAACCAAGAAAAGCAGGGTTAGAGCGGAGGAAAACAAAGAAAAGCTGGGATAGAGCGGAGGAAAACCAAGAAAAGCGGGGTTAGAGAGAAGGAAAACCAAGAAAACGGGGTTAGAGCAGAGGAAAAGAAAGAAAAGGTAAGTTAGAGGTGAGGAAAACCCAGAAAAGCGGGGATAGAGCGGAGGAAAACAAAGAAAAGCTGGGTTAGAGCGGAGGAAAACGAAGAAAAGCGGGGTTAGTGTGGAGGAGAACCAAGAAAAGCGGGGTTAGAGCGGAGGAAAACCAAGAAAATTGGGTTTAGAGCGGAGGAAAAGCATGAAAAACGGGGTTAGAGCGGAGGAAAACCAAGAAAAGTGAAGTTAGAGCGGATAAAAACCGAGAAAAGCGGGGTTAGAGCGGAGGAAAACCAAGATAGTCGGGGTTACAGTGAAAAAAAACCAATAAAAAGAAGTTAGAGAGGAAGAAAACAAAGAAAAGCGCGGTTAGAGCAGCAGAAATCCAAGTGTGCCCCGGTGGCGCAGTGGTTAAAGACGCCGCCTTGCAACACTGGGGCCCGTAGTTCGAATCCCCCCTATGGCGCAAGTGGTAGAAGTGCCGCTCTGCTACACAGAGGCTCGAATCCCGGGAGCTGGACTCATTGATCTGTAAGGTCCCTTCCAACCAGCACGAAACTATGAAACTATGAAAAGCATGGTTAGAGTAGAGAAAAACCAAGAAAAGCTGGGTTAAAGTGGAGAAAAACCAAGAAAAGCGGGGTTAGAGGGGAGGAAAACCAAGAAAAGCGAAGTTAGAGAAGAGGAATACCAAGAAAAATGATGTTAGAGAGGAGGAAAAGAAAGATAAGCAGGTTTAGAGCGGAGGAAAACCAAGAAAAGCGAACTAAGAGCGGAGGAAAACCAAGAAAAGCGGAATAAGTGCAGAGGAAAAAAAAGAAAAGCGGGGTTAGAGCGGAGGAAAACCAAGAAAAGCGGGGTTAGAGCACAGGAAAACCAAGAAAAGCTGGGTTACAGCAGAGGAAAACCAAGAAAAGCAGGGTTAGAAAGGAGGAAAACCAAGAAAAGTGATCTTAGAGCAGAGGAAAACCAAGAAAAGCGGAATAAGTGCGGAGGAAAACCAAGAAATGAGGAATAAGTGCTGAGGAAAACCAAGAAAAGCAGGGTTAGAGCGGAGGAAAACAAAGAAAAGCTGGGATAGAGCGGAGGAAAACCAAGAAAAGCGGGGTTAGAGCGGAGGAAAACCAAGATAAGCGGGGTTAGAGAGGAAAAAAACCAAGAAAAACGGGGTTAGAGCGGAGGAAAAGAAAGAAAAGGTAAGTTAGAGGTGAGGAAAACCAAGAAAAGCGGGGATAGAGCGGAGGAAAACAAAGAAAAGCTGGGTTAGAGCGGACGAAAACGAAGAAAAGCGGGGTTAGTGTGGAGGAGAACCAAGAAAAGCGGGTTTAGAGCGGAGGAAAACCAAAAAAATTGGGTTTAGAGCGGAGGAAAACCAAGTAAAGCGGGGTTAGAGCGGAGGAAAACAAAGAAAAGCTGGGTTAGAGCGGAGGAAAACCGAGAAAAGCGGGGTTAGAGCGGAGGAAAACCAAGGAAAGTGAAGTTAGAGCGGAGGAAAACCGAGAAAAGCGGGGTTAGAGCGGAGGAAAACCAAGATAGTCGGGGTTACAGCGAAGGAAAACCAATAAAAAGAAGTTAGAGAGGAAGATAACAAAGAAAAGCGCGGTTAGAGCAGCAAAAATCCAAGAAAAGTATGGTTAGAGTGGAGAAAAACCAAGAAAAGCAGGGTTAGAGCGGAGAAAACCAAGAAAAGCGGGGTTAGAGCGGAGGAAAACGAAGAAAAGCGGGGTTAGTTCGGAGGAAGACCAAAAAAAGTGAAGTTAGAGCAAAGGAAAACCAAGAAAAGCGGGGTTAGTGCGGAGGAAAACCAAGGAAAGTGAAGTTAGAGCAGAGGAAAACCAAGAAAAGCGGAGATGGAACGGAGGAAAACCAGGAAAAGCGGGGTTAGAGTGGAGGAAAACCATGATAATCGGGGATAGAGCGAAGGAAAACCAAGAAAAAGGAGTTAGAGGAAGAATACAAAGAAAAGCGCGGTTAGAGCAGCAGAAATCCAAGAAAAGAATGGTTAGAGTGGAGAAAAACCCAGAAAAGCTGGTTTAGAGCGGAGGAAAACCAAGAAAAGCGAAGTTAGAGCGGAGGAAAACCAAGAAAAATGATGTTAGAGAGGAGAAAAACAAAGATAAGCAGGGTTAGAGCGGAGGAAAACAAAGAAAAGCGAAGTTAGAGCGGAGGAAAACCAAGAAAAGCTGGGTTAGAGCGGAGGAAAACCAAGAAAAGCGAGGTTCATGCGGATGAAAACCAAGAAATGCGGGGTTAGAGTGGAGGAAAACCAAGAAAAGCAGAGTTAGAACGGAAGAAAACCAAGAAAAGCGGGTTAGAGAGCAGGAAAACCAAGATAATCGGGGTTAGAGCGAAGGAAAACCAATAAAGTTAGAGAGGAAGAAAACAAAGAAAAGCGCGGTTAGAGCAGCAGAAATCCAAGTGTGCCCCGGTAGCGCAGTGGTTAAAGACGCCGCCTTGCAACACTGGGGCCCGTAGTTCGAATCCCCCCTATGGCGCAAGTGGTAGAAGTGCCGCTCTGCTACACAGAGGCTCGAATCCCGGGAGCTGGACTCGATGATCTGTAAGGTCCCTTCCAACCAGCACGAAACTATGAAACTATGAAAAGCATGGCTAGAGTGGAGAAAAACCAAGAAAAGCTGGGTTAAAGTGGAGAAAAACCAAGAAAAGCGGGGTTAGAGGGGAGGAAAACCAAGGAAAGCGAGGTTAGAAAAGAGGAAAACCAAGAAAAGCGAAGTTAGAGAGAAGGAAAACCGAGAAAACCGGGGTTAGAGCGGAGGAAAAGAAAGAAAAGTGGAGATAGAGGTGAGGAAAACCAAGAAAAGCGGGGATAGAGCGGAGGAAAACCAAGAAAAGCGAAGTTAGAGAAGAGGAATACCAAGAAAAATGATGTTAGAGAGGAGGAAAAGAAAGATAAGCAGGTTTAGAGCGGAGGAAAACCAAGAAAAGCGAACTTAGAGCGGAGGAAAACCAAGAAAAGCGGAATAAGTGCAGAGGAAAACAAAGAAAAGCGGGGTTAGAGCGGAGGAAAACCAAGAAAAGCGGGGTTAGAGCGGAGGAAAACCAAGAAAAGCTGGGTTACAGCAGAGGAAAACCAAGAAAAGCAGGGTTAGAAAGGAGGAAAACCAAGAAAAGTGATCTTAGAGCAGAGGAAAACCAAGAAAAGCGGAATAAGTGCGGAGGAAAACCAAGAAATGAGGAATAAGTGCTGAGGAAAACCAAGAAAAGCAGGGTTAGAGCGGAGGAAAACAAAGAAAAGCTGGGATAGAGCGGAGGAAAACCAAGAAAAGCGGGGTTAGAGCGGAGGAAAACCAAGATAAGCGGGGTTAGAGAGGAAAAAAACCAAGAAAAACGGGGTTAGAGCGGAGGAAAAGAAAGAAAAGTTAAGTTAGAGGTGAGGAAAACCAAGAAAAGCGGGGATAGAGCGGAGGAAAACAAAGAAAAGCTGGGTTAGAGCGGACGAAAACGAAGAAAAGCGGGGTTAGTGTGGAGGAGAACCAAGAAAAGCGGGTTTAGAGCGGAGGAAAACCAAAAAAATCGGGATTAGAGCGGAGGAAAACCAAGTAAAGCGGGGTTAGAGAGGAGGAAAACCAAGAAAAGTGAAGTTAGAGCGGAGGAAAACTGAGAAAAGCGGGGTTAGAGCGGAGGAAAACCAAGGAAAGTGAAGTTAGAGCGGAGGAAAGCCAAGATAAGCGGGCTTAGATTGGAGGAAAACCAAGATAGTCGGGGTTACAGCGAAGGAAAACCAATAAAAAGAAGTTAGAGAGGAAGAAAACAAAGAAAAGCGCGGTTAGAGCAGCAAAAATCCAAGAAAAGTATGGTTAGAGTGGAGAAAAACCAAGAAAAGCAGGGTTAGAGCGGAGAAAAACCAAGAAAAGCGGGGTTAGAGCGGAGGAAAACGAAGAAAAGCGGGGTTAGTTCGGAGGAAGACCAAGAAAAGTGAAGTTAGAGCAAAGGAAAACCAAGAAAAGCGGGGTTAGTGCGGAAGAAAACCAAGGAAAGTGAAGTTAGAGCGGAGGAAAACAAAGAAAAGCGGGGTTAGAGCGGAGGAAAACGAAGAAAAGCGGGGTTAGTTCGGAGGAAAACCAAGAAAGGTGAAGTTAGAGCAAAGGAAAACCAAGAAAAGCGGGGTTAGTGCGGAGGAAAACCAAGGAAAGTGAAGTTAGAGCGGAGGAAAACCAAGAAAAACGGAGATAGAACGGAAGAAAACCAGGAAAAGCGGGGTTAGAGTGGAGGAAAACCATGATAATCGGGGAAAGAGCGAAGGAAAACCAAGAAAAAGGAGTTAGAGGAAGAATACAAAGAAAAGCGCGGTTAGAGCAGCAGAAATCCAAGAAAAGAATGGTTAGAGTGGAGAAAAACCCAGAAAAGCTGGTTTAGAGCGGAGGAAAACCAAGAAAAGCGAAGTTAGAGCGGAGGAAAACAAAGAAAAGCTGGGTTAGAGCGGAAGAAAACCGAGAAAAGCGGGGTTAGAGCGGAGGAAAACCAAGATAGTCGGGGTTACAGTGAAGAAAAACCAATAAAAAGAAGTTAGAGAGGAAGAAAACAAAGAAAAGCGCGGTTAGAGCAGCAGAAATCCAAGTGTGCCCCGGTGGCGCAGTGGTTAAAGACGCCGCCTTGCAACACTGGGGCCCGTAGTTCGAATCCCCCCTATGGCGCAAGTGGTAGAAGTGCCGCTCTGCTACACAGAGGCTCGAATCCCGGGAGCTGGACTCGATGATCTGTAAGGTCCCTTCCAACAAGCACGAAACTATGAAACTATGAAAAGCATGGTTAGAGTGGAGAAAAACCAAGAAAAGCTGGGTTAAAGTGGAGAAAAACCAAGAAAAGCGGGGTTAGAGGGGAGGAAAACCAAGAAAAGCGAAGTTAGAGAAGAGGAATACCAAGAAAAATGATGTTAGAGAGGAGGAAAAGAAAGATAAGCAGGTTTAGAGCGGAGGAAAACCAAGAAAAGCGAACTTAGAGCGGAGGAAAACCAAGAAAAGCGGAATAAGTGCAGAGGAAAACAAAGAAAAGCGGGGTAAGAGCGGAGGAATACCAAGAAAAGCGGGGTTAGAGCGGAGGAAAACCAAGAAAAGCTGGGTTACAGCAGAGGAAAACCAAGAAAAGCTGGGTTAGAAAGGAGGAAAACCAAGAAAAGTGATCTTAGAGCAGAGGAAAACCAAGAAAAGCGGAATAAGTGCGGAGGAAAACCAAGAAATGAGGAATAAGTGCTGAGGAAAACCAAGAAAAGCAGGGTTAGAGCGGAGGAAAACAAAGAAAAGCTGGGATAGAGCGGAGGAAAACCAAGAAAAGCGGGGTTAGAGCGGAGGAAAACCAAGATAAGCGGGGTTAGAGAGGAAAAAAACCAAGAAAAACGGGGTTAGAGCGGAGGAAAAGAAAGAAAAGGTAAGTTAGAGGTGAGGAAAACCAAGAAAAGCGGGGATAGAGCGGAGGAAAACAAAGAAAAGCTGGGTTAGAGCGGACGAAAACGAAGAAAAGCGGGGTTAGTGTGGAGGAGAACCAAGAAAAGCGGGTTTAGAGCGGAGGAAAACCAAAAAAATTGGGTTTAGAGCGGAGGAAAACCAAGTAAAGCGGGGTTAGAGCGGAGGAAAACCAAGAAAAGTGAAGTTAGAGCGGAGGAAAACCGAGAAAAGCGGGGTTAGAGCGGAGGAAAACCAAGATAGTCGGGGTTACAGCGAAGGAAAACCAATAAAAAGAAGTTAGAGAGGAAGATAACAAAGAAAAGCGCGGTTAGAGCAGCAAAAATCCAAGAAAAGTATGGTTAGAGTGGAGAAAAACCAAGAAAAGCAGGGTTAGAGCGGAGAAAACCAAGAAAAGCGGGGTTAGAGCGGAGGAAAACGAAGAAAAGCGGGGTTAGTTCGGAGGAAGACCAATAAAAGTGAAGTTAGAGCAAAGGAAAACCAAGAAAAGCGGGGTTAGTGCGGAGGAAAACCAAGGAAAGTGAAGTTAGAGCAGAGGAAAACCAAGAAAAGCGGAGATGGAACGGAGGAAAACCAGGAAAAGCGGGGTTAGAGTGGAGGAAAACCATGATAATCGGGGATAGAGCGAAGGAAAACCAAGAAAAAGGAGTTAGAGGAAGAATACAAAGAAAAGCGCGGTTAGAGCAGCAGAAATCCAAGAAAAGAATGGTTAGAGTGGAGAAAAACCCAGAAAAGCTGGTTTAGAGCAGAGGAAAACCAAGAAAAGCGAAGTTAGATAAGAGGAAAACCAAGAAAAATGATGTTAGAGAGGAGAAAAACAAAGATAAGCAGGGTTAGAGCGGAGGAAAACAAAGAAAAGCGAAGTTAGAGCGGAGGAAAACCAAGAAAAGCTGGGTTAGAGCGGAGGAAAACCAAGAAAAGCGAGGTTCATGCAGATGAAAACCAAGAAATGCGGGGTTAGAGTGGAGGAAAACCAAGAAAAGCAGAGTTAGAACGGAAGAAAACCAAGAAAAGCGGGTTAGAGAGCAGGAAAACCAAGATAATCGGGGTTAGAGCGAAGGAAAACCAATAAAGTTAGAGAGGAAGTAAACAAAGAAAAGCGCGGTTAGAGCAGCAGAAATCCAAGTGTGCCCCGGTAGCGCAGTGGTTAAAGACGCCGCCTTGCAACACTGGGGCCCGTAGTTCGAATCCCCCCTATGGCGCAAGTGGTAGAAGTGCCGCTCTGCTACACAGAGGCTCGAATCCCGGGAGCTGGACTCGATGATCTGTAAGGTCCCTTCCAACCAGCACGAAACTATGAAACTATGAAAAGCATGGCTAGAGTGGAGAAAAACCAAGAAAAGCTGGGTTAAAGTGGAGAAAAACCAAGAAAAGCGGGGTTAGAGGGGAGGAAAACCAAGGAAAGCGAGGTTAGAAAAGAGGAAAACCAAGAAAAGCGAAGTTAGAGAGAAGGAAAACCGAGAAAACCGGGGTTAGAGCGGAGGAAAAGAAAGAAAAGTGGAGATAGAGGTGAGGAAAACCAAGAAAAGCGGGGATAGAGCGGAGGAAAACCAAGAAAAGCGAAGTTAGAGAAGAGGAATACCAAGAAAAATGATGTTAGAGAGGAGGAAAAGAAAGATAAGCAGGTTTAGAGCGGAGGAAAACCAAGAAAAGCGAACTTAGAGCGGAGGAAAACCAAGAAAAGCGGAATAAGTGCAGAGGAAAACAAAGAAAAGCGGGGTTAGAGCGGAGGAAAACCAAGAAAAGCGGGGTTAGAGCGGAGGAAAACCAAGAAAAGCTGGGTTACAGCAGAGGAAAACCAAGAAAAGCAGGGTTAGAAAGGAGGAAAACCAAGAAAAGTGATCTTAGAGCAGAGGAAAACCAAGAAAAGCGGAATAAGTGCGGAGGAAAACCAAGAAATGAGGAATAAGTGCTGAGGAAAACCAAGAAAAGCAGGGTTAGAGCGGAGGAAAACAAAGAAAAGCTGGGATAGAGCGGAGGAAAACCAAGAAAAGCGGGGTTAGAGCGGAGGAAACCAAGATAAGCGGGGTTAGAGAGGAAAAAAACCAAGAAAAACGGGGTTAGAGCGGAGGAAAAGAAAGAAAAGGTAAGTTAGAGGTGAGGAAAACCAAGAAAAGCGGGGATAGAGCGGAGGAAAACAAAGAAAAGCTGGGTTAGAGCGGACGAAAACGAAGAAAAGCGGGATTAGTGTGGAGGAGAACCAAGAAAAGCGGGTTTAGAGCGGAGGAAAACCAAAAAAATCGGGTTTAGAGCGGAGGAAAACCAAGTAAAGCGGGGTTAGAGAGGAGGAAAACCAAGAAAAGTGAAGTTAGAGCGGAGGAAAACTGAGAAAAGCGGGGTTAGAGCGGAGGAAAACCAAGGAAAGTGAAGTTAGAGCGGAGGAAAGCCAAGAAAAGCGGGCTTAGATTGGAGGAAAACCAAGATAGTCGGGGTTACAGCGAAGGAAAACCAATAAAAAAAAGTTAGAGAGGAAGATAACAAAGAAAAGCGCGGTTAGAGCAGCAAAAATCCAAGAAAAGTATGGTTAGAGTGGAGAAAAACCAAGAAAAGCAGGGTTAGAGCGGAGAAAAACCAAGAAAAGCGGGGTTAGAGCGGAGGAAAACGAAGAAAAGCGGGGTTAGTTCGGAGGAAGACCAAGAAAAGTGAAGTTAGAGCAAAGGAAAACCAAGAAAAGCGGGGTTAGTGCGGAAGAAAACCAAGGAAAGTGAAGTTAGAGCGGAGGAAAACAAAGAAAAGCGGGGTTAGAGCGGAGGAAAACGAAGAAAAGCGGGGTTAGTTCGGAGGAAAACCAAAAAAAGTGAAGTTAGAGCAAAGGAAAACCAAGAAAAGCGGGGTTAGTGCGGAGGAAAACCAAGGAAAGTGAAGTTAGAGTGGAGGAAAACCAAGAAAAGCGGGGTTAGAGTGGAGGAAAACCATGATAATCGGGGATAGAGCGAAGGAAAATCCAAGAAAAAGGAGTTAGAGGAAGAATACAAAGAAAAGCGCGGTTAGAGCAGCAGAAATCCAAGAAAAGAATGGTTAGAGTGGAGAAAAACCCAGAAAAGCTGGTTTAGAGCAGAGGAAAACCAAGAAAAGCGAAGTTAGATAAGAGGAAAACCAAGAAAAATGATGTTAGAGAGGAGAAAAACAAAGATAAGCAGGGTTAGAGCGGAGGAAAACAAAGAAAAGCGAAGTTAGAGCGGAGGAAAACCAAGAAAAGCTGGGTTAGAGCGGAGGAAAACCAAGAAAAGCGAGGTTCATGCGGATGAAAACCAAGAAATGCGGGGTTAGAGTGGAGGAAAACCAAGAAAAGCAGAGTTAGAACGGAAGAAAACCAAGAAAAGCGGGTTAGAGAGCAGGAAAACCAAGATAATCGGGGTTAGAGCGAAGGAAAACCAATAAAGTTAGAGAGGAAGAAAACAAAGAAAAGCGCGGTTAGAGCAGCAGAAATCCAAGTGTGCCCCGGTACCGCAGTGGTTAAAGACGCCGCCTTGCAACACTGGGGCCCGTAGTTCGAATCCCCCCTATGGCGCAAGTGGTAGAAGTGCCGCTCTGCTACACAGAGGCTCGAATCCCGGGAGCTGGACTCGATGATCTGTAAGGTCCCTTCCAACCAGCACGAAACTATGAAACTATGAAAAGCATGGCTAGAGTGGAGAAAAACCAAGAAAAGCTGGGTTAAAGTGGAGAAAAACCAAGAAAAGCGGAGTTAGAGGGGAGGAAAACCAAGGAAAGCGAGGTTAGAAAAGAGGAAAACCAAGAAAAGCGAAGTTAGAGAGAAGGAAAACCGAGAAAACCGGGGTTAGAGCGGAGGAAAAGAAAGAAAGGTGGAGATAGAGGTGAGGAAAACCAAGAAAAGCAGGGATAGAGCGGAGGAAAACCAAGAAAAGCGAAGTTAGAGAAGAGGAATACCAAGAAAAATGATGTTAGAGAGGAGGAAAAGAAAGATAAGCAGGTTTAGAGCGGAGGAAAACCAAGAAAAGCGAACTTAGAGCGGAGGAAAACCAAGAAAAGCGGAATAAGTGCAGAGGAAAACAAAGAAAAGCGGGGTTAGAGCGGAGGAAAACCAAGAAAAGCGGGGTTAGAGCGGAGGAAAACCAAGAAAAGCTGGGTTACAGCAGAGGAAAACCAAGAAAAGCAGGGTTAGAAAGGAGGAAAACCAAGAAAAGTGATCTTAGAGCAGAGGAAAACCAAGAAAAGTGATCTTAGAGCAGAGGAAAACCAAGAAAAGCGGAATAAGTGCGGAGGAAAACCAAGAAATGAGGAATAAGTGCTGAGGAAAACCAAGAAAAGCAGGGTTAGAGCGGAGGAAAACAAAGAAAAGCTGGGATAGAGTGGAGGAAAACCAAGAAAAGCGGGGTTAGAGCGGAGGAAAACCAAGATAAGCGGGGTTAGAGAGGAAAAAAACCAAGAAAAACGGGGTTAGAGCGGAGGAAAAGAAAGAAAAGGTAAGTTAGAGGTGAGGAAAACCAAGAAAAGCGGGGATAGAGCGGAGGAAAACAAAGAAAAGCTGGGTTAGAGCGGACGAAAACGAAGAAAAGCGGGGTTAGTGTGGAGGAGAACCAAGAAAAGCGGGTTTAGAGCGGAGGAAAACCAAAAAAATCGGGATTAGAGCGGAGGAAAACCAAGTAAAGCGGGGTTAGAGAGGAGGAAAACCAAGAAAAGTGAAGTTAGAGCGGAGGAAAACTGAGAAAAGCGGGGTTAGAGCGGAGGAAAACCAAGGAAAGTGAAGTTAGAGCGGAGGAAAGCCAAGATAAGCGGGCTTAGATTGGAGGAAAACCAAGATAGTCGGGGTTACAGCGAAGGAAAACCAATAAAAAGAAGTTAGAGAGGAAGAAAACAAAGAAAAGCGCGGTTAGAGCAGCAAAAATCCAAGAAAAGTATGGTTAGAGTGGAGAAAAACCAAGAAAAGCAGGGTTAGAGCGGAGAAAAACCAAGAAAAGCGGGGTTAGAGCGGAGGAAAACGAAGAAAAGCGGGGTTAGTTCGGAGGAAGACCAAGAAAAGTGAAGTTAGAGCAAAGGAAAACCAAGAAAAGCGGGGTTAGTGCGGAGGAAAACCAAGGAAAGTGAAGTTAGAGCGGAGGAAAACAAAGAAAAGCGGGGTTAGAACGGAGGAAAACGAAGAAAAGCGGGGTTAGTTCGGAGGAAAACCAAGAAAGGTGAAGTTAGAGCAAAGGAAAACCAAGAAAAGCGGGGTTAGTGCGGAGGAAAACCAAGGAAAGTGAAGTTAGAGCGGAGGAAAACCAAGAAAAACGGAGATAGAACGGAAGAAAACCAGGAAAAGCGGGGTTAGAGTGGAGGAAAACCATGATAATCGGGGATAGAGCGAAGGAAAACCAAGAAAAAGGAGTTAGAGGAAGAATACAAAGAAAAGCGCGGTTAGAGCAGCAGAAATCCAAGAAAAGAATGGTTAGAGTGGAGAAAAACCCAGAAAAGCTGGTTTAGAGCGGAGGAAAACCAAGAAAAGCGAAGTTAGAGCGGAGGAAAACCAAGAAAAGCTGGGTTAGAGCGGAAGAAAACCGAGAAAAGCGGGGTTAGAGCGGAGGAAAACCAAGATAGTCGGGGTTACAGTGAAGAAAAACCAATAAAAAGAAGTTAGAGAGGAAGAAAACAAAGAAAAGCGCGGTTAGAGCAGCAGAAATCCAAGTGTGCCCCGGTGGCGCAGTGGTTAAAGACGCCGCCTTGCAACACTGGGGCCCTTAGTTCGAATCCCCCCTATGGCGCAAGTGGTAGAAGTGCCGCTCTGCTACACAGAGGCTCGAATCCCGGGAGCTGGACTCGATGATCTGTAAGGTCCCTTCCAACAAGCACGAAACTATGAAACTATGAAAAGCATGGTTAGAGTGGAGAAAAACCAAGAAAAGCTGGGTTAAAGTGGAGAAAAACCAAGAAAAGCGGGGTTAGAGGGGAGGAAAACCAAGAAAAGCGAAGTTAGAGAAGAGGAATACCAAGAAAAATGATGTTAGAGAGGAGGAAAAGAAAGATAAGCAGGTTTAGAGCGGAGGAAAACCAAGAAAAGCGAACTTAGAGCGGAGGAAAACCAAGAAAAGCGGAATAAGTGCAGAGGAAAACAAAGAAAAGCGGGGTTAGAGCGGAGGAATACCAAGAAAAGCGGGGTTAGAGCGGAGGAAAACCAAGAAAAGCTGGGTTACAGCAGAGGAAAACCAAGAAAAGCTGGGTTAGAAAGGAGGAAAACCAAGAAAAGTGATCTTAGAGCAGAGGAAAACCAAGAAAAGCGGAATAAGTGCGGAGGAAAACCAAGAAATGAGGAATAAGTGCTGAGGAAAACCAAGAAAAGCAGGGTTAGAGCGGAGGAAAACAAAGAAAAGCTGGGATAGAGCGGAGGAAAACCAAGAAAAGCGGGGTTAGAGCGGAGGAAAACCAAGATAAGCGGGGTTAGAGAGGAAAAAAACCAAAAAAAACGGGGTTAGAGCGGAGGAAAAGAAAGAAAAGGTAAGTTAGAGGTGAGGAAAACCAAGAAAAGCGGGGATAGAGCGGAGGAAAACAAAGAAAAGCTGGGTTAGAGCGGACGAAAACGAAGAAAAGCGGGGTTAGTGTGGAGGAGAACCAAGAAAAGCGGGTTTAGAGCGGAGGAAAACCAAAAAAATTGGGTTTAGAGCGGAGGAAAACCAAGTAAAGCGGGGTTAGAGCGGAGGAAAACCAAGAAAAGTGAAGTTAGAGCGGAGGAAAACCGAGAAAAGCGGGGTTAGAGCGGAGGAAAACCAAGGAAAGTGAAGTTAGAGCGGAGGAAAACCAAGAAAAGCGGGGTTAGAGCGGAGGAAAACCAAGATAGTCGGGGTTACAGCGAAGGAAAACCAATAAAAAGAAGTTAGAGAGGAAGATAACAAAGAAAAGCGCGGTTAGAGCAGCAAAAATCCAAGAAAAGTATGGTTAGAGAGGAGAAAAACCAAGAAAAGCAGGGTTAGAGCGGAGAAAACCAAGAAAAGCGGGGTTAGAGCGGAGGAAAACGAAGAAAAGCGGGGTTAGTTCGGAGGAAGACCAAAAAAAGTGAAGTTAGAGCAAAGGAAAACCAAGAAAAGCGGGGTTAGTGCGGAGGAAAACCAAGGAAAGTGAAGTTAGAGCAGAGGAAAACCAAGAAAAGCGGAGATGGAACGGAGGAAAACCAGGAAAAGCGGGGTTAGAGTGGAGGAAAACCATGATAATCGGGGATAGAGCGAAGGAAAACCAAGAAAAAGGAGTTAGAGGAAGAATACAAAGAAAAGCGCGGTTAGAGCAGCAGAAATCCAAGAAAAGAATGGTTAGAGTGGAGAAAAACCCAGAAAAGCTGGTTTAGAGCGGAGGAAAACCAAGAAAAGCGAAGTTAGATAAGAGGAAAACCAAGAAAAATGATGTTAGAGAGGAGAAAAACAAAGATAAGCAGGGTTAGAGCGGAGGAAAACAAAGAAAAGCGAAGTTAGAGCGGAGGAAAACCAAGAAAAGCTGGGTTAGAGCGGAGGAAAACCAAGAAAAGCGAGGTTCATGCGGATGAAAACCAAGAAATGCGGGGTTAGAGTGGAGGAAAACCAAGAAAAGCAGAGTTAGAACGGAAGAAAACCAAGAAAAGCGGGTTAGAGAGCAGGAAAACCAAGATAATCGGGGTTAGAGCGAAGGAAAACCAATAAAGTTAGAGAGGAAGAAAACAAAGAAAAGCGCGGTTAGAGCAGCAGAAATCCAAGTGTGCCCCGGTAGCGCAGTGGTTAAAGACGCCGCCTTGCAACACTGGGGCCCGTAGTTCGAATCCCCCCTATGGCGCAAGTGGTAGAAGTGCCGCTCTGCTACACAGAGGCTCGAATCCCGGGAGCTGGACTCGATGATCTGTAAGGTCCCTTCCAACCAGCACGAAACTATGAAACTATGAAAAGCATGGCTAGAGTGGAGAAAAACCAAGAAAAGCTGGGTTAAAGTGGAGAAAAACCAAGAAAAGCGGGGTTAGAGGGGAGGAAAACCAAGGAAAGCGAGGTTAGAAAAGAGGAAAACCAAGAAAAGCGAAGTTAGAGAGAAGGAAAACCGAGAAAACCGGGGTTAGAGCGGAGGAAAAGAAAGAAAAGTGGAGATAGAGGTGAGGAAAACCAAGAAAAGCGGGGATAGAGCGGAGGAAAACCAAGAAAAGCGAAGTTAGAGAAGAGGAATACCAAGAAAAATGATGTTAGAGAGGAGGAAAAGAAAGATAAGCAGGTTTAGAGCGGAGGAAAACCAAGAAAAGCGAACTTAGAGCGGAGGAAAACCAAGAAAAGCGGAATAAGTGCAGAGGAAAACAAAGAAAAGCGGGGTTAGAGCGGAGGAAAACCAAGAAAAGCGGGGTTAGAGCGGAGGAAAACCAAGAAAAGCTGGGTTACAGCAGAGGAAAACCAAGAAAAGCAGGGTTAGAAAGGAGGAAAACCAAGAAAAGTGATCTTAGAGCAGAGGAAAACCAAGAAAAGCGGAATAAGTGCGGAGGAAAACCAAGAAATGAGGAATAAGTGCTGAGGAAAACCAAGAAAAGCAGGGTTAGAGCGGAGGAAAACAAAGAAAAGCTGGGATAGAGCGGAGGAAAACCAAGAAAAGCGGGGTTAGAGCGGAGGAAAACCAAGATAAGCGGGGTTAGAGAGGAAAAAAACCAAGAAAAACGGGGTTAGAGCGGAGGAAAAGAAAGAAAAGGTAAGTTAGAGGTGAGGAAAACCAAGAAAAGCGGGGATAGAGCGGAGGAAAACAAAGAAAAGCTGGGTTAGAGCGGACGAAAACGAAGAAAAGCGGGGTTAGTGTGGAGGAGAACCAAGAAAAGCGGGTTTAGAGCGGAGGAAAACCAAAAAAATCGGGATTAGAGCGGAGGAAAACCAAGTAAAGCGGGGTTAGAGAGGAGGAAAACCAAGAAAAGTGAAGTTAGAGCGGAGGAAAACTGAGAAAAGCGGGGTTAGAGCGGAGGAAAACCAAGGAAAGTGAAGTTAGAGCGGAGGAAAGCCAAGATAAGCGGGCTTAGATTGGAGGAAAACCAAGATAGTCGGGGTTACAGCGAAGGAAAACCAATAAAAAGAAGTTAGAGAGGAAGAAAACAAAGAAAAGCGCGGTTAGAGCAGCAAAAATCCAAGAAAAGTATGGTTAGAGTGGAGAAAAACCAAGAAAAGCAGGGTTAGAGCGGAGAAAAACCAAGAAAAGCGGGGTTAGAGCGGAGGAAAACGAAGAAAAGCGGGGTTAGTTCGGAGGAAGACCAAGAAAAGTGAAGTTAGAGCAAAGGAAAACCAAGAAAAGCGGGGTTAGTGCGGAGGAAAACCAAGGAAAGTGAAGTTAGAGCGGAGGAAAACAAAGAAAAGCGGGGTTAGAACGGAGGAAAACGAAGAAAAGCGGGGTTAGTTCGGAGGAAAACCAAGAAAGGTGAAGTTAGAGCAAAGGAAAACCAAGAAAAGCGGGGTTAGTGCGGAGGAAAACCAAGGAAAGTGAAGTTAGAGCGGAGGAAAACCAAGAAAAACGGAGATAGAACGGAAGAAAACCAGGAAAAGCGGGGTTAGAGTGGAGGAAAACCATGATAATCGGGGATAGAGCGAAGGAAAACCAAGAAAAAGGAGTTAGAGGAAGAATACAAAGAAAAGCGCGGTTAGAGCAGCAGAAATCCAAGAAAAGAATGGTTAGAGTGGAGAAAAACCCAGAAAAGCTGGTTTAGAGCGGAGGAAAACCAAGAAAAGCGAAGTTAGAGCGGAGGAAAACCAAGAAAAGCTGGGTTAGAGCGGAAGAAAACCGAGAAAAGCGGGGTTAGAGCGGAGGAAAACCAAGATAGTCGGGGTTACAGTGAAGAAAAACCAATAAAAAGAAGTTAGAGAGGAAGAAAACAAAGAAAAGCGCGGTTAGAGCAGCAGAAATCCAAGTGTGCCCCGGTGGCGCAGTGGTTAAAGACGCCGCCTTGCAACACTGGGGCCCGTAGTTCGAATCCCCCCTATGGCGCAAGTGGTAGAAGTGCCGCTCTGCTACACAGAGGCTCGAATCCCGGGAGCTGGACTCGATGATCTGTAAGGTCCCTTCCAACAAGCACGAAACTATGAAACTATGAAAAGCATGGTTAGAGTGGAGAAAAACCAAGAAAAGCTGGGTTAAAGTGGAGAAAAACCAAGAAAAGCGGGGTTAGAGGGGAGGAAAACCAAGAAAAGCGAAGTTAGAGAAGAGGAATACCAAGAAAAATGATGTTAGAGAGGAGGAAAAGAAAGATAAGCAGGTTTAGAGCGGAGGAAAACCAAGAAAAGCGAACTTAGAGCGGAGGAAAACCAAGAAAAGCGGAATAAGTGCAGAGGAAAACAAAGAAAAGCGGGGTTAGAGCGGAGGAATACCAAGAAAAGCGGGGTTAGAGCGGAGGAAAACCAAGAAAAGCTGGGTTACAGCAGAGGAAAACCAAGAAAAGCTGGGTTAGAAAGGAGGAAAACCAAGAAAAGTGATCTTAGAGCAGAGGAAAACCAAGAAAAGCGGAATAAGTGCGGAGGAAAACCAAGAAATGAGGAATAAGTGCTGAGGAAAACCAAGAAAAGCAGGGTTAGAGCGGAGGAAAACAAAGAAAAGCTGGGATAGAGCGGAGGAAAACCAAGAAAAGCGGGGTTAGAGCGGAGGAAAACCAAGATAAGCGGGGTTAGAGAGGAAAAAAACCAAAAAAAACGGGGTTAGAGCGGAGGAAAAGAAAGAAAAGGTAAGTTAGAGGTGAGGAAAACCAAGAAAAGCGGGGATAGAGCGGAGGAAAACAAAGAAAAGCTGGGTTAGAGCGGACGAAAACGAAGAAAAGCGGGGTTAGTGTGGAGGAGAACCAAGAAAAGCGGGTTTAGAGCGGAGGAAAACCAAAAAAATTGGGTTTAGAGCGGAGGAAAACCAAGTAAAGCGGGGTTAGAGCGGAGGAAAACCAAGAAAAGTGAAGTTAGAGCGGAGGAAAACCGAGAAAAGCGGGGTTAGAGCGGAGGAAAACCAAGGAAAGTGAAGTTAGAGCGGAGGAAAACCAAGAAAAGCGGGGTTAGAGCGGAGGAAAACCAAGATAGTCGGGGTTACAGCGAAGGAAAACCAATAAAAAGAAGCTAGAGAGGAAGATAACAAAGAAAAGCGCAGTTAGAGCAGCAAAAATCCAAGAAAAGTATGGTTAGAGAGGAGAAAAACCAAGAAAAGCAGGGTTAGAGCGGAGAAAACCAAGAAAAGCGGGGTTAGAGCGGAGGAAAACGAAGAAAAGCGGGGTTAGTTCGGAGGAAGACCAAAAAAAGTGAAGTTAGAGCAAAGGAAAACCAAGAAAAGCGGGGTTAGTGCGGAGGAAAACCAAGGAAAGTGAAGTTAGAGCAGAGGAAAACCAAGAAAAGCGGAGATGGAACGGAGGAAAACCAGGAAAAGCGGGGTTAGAGTGGAGGAAAACCATGATAATCGGGGATAGAGCGAAGGAAAACCAAGAAAAAGGAGTTAGAGGAAGAATACAAAGAAAAGCGCGGTTAGAGCAGCAGAAATCCAAGAAAAGAATGGTTAGAGTGGAGAAAAACCCAGAAAAGCTGGTTTAGAGCGGAGGAAAACCAAGAAAAGCGAAGTTAGATAAGAGGAAAACCAAGAAAAATGATGTTAGAGAGGAGAAAAACAAAGATAAGCAGGGTTAGAGCGGAGGAAAACAAAGAAAAGCGAAGTTAGAGCGGAGGAAAACCAAGAAAAGCTGGGTTAGAGCGGAGGAAAACCAAGAAAAGCGAGGTTCATGCGGATGAAAACCAAGAAATGCGGGGTTAGAGTGGAGGAAAACCAAGAAAAGCAGAGTTAGAACGGAAGAAAACCAAGAAAAGCGGGTTAGAGAGCAGGAAAACCAAGATAATCGGGGTTAGAGCGAAGGAAAACCAATAAAGTTAGAGAGGAAGAAAACAAAGAAAAGCGCGGTTAGAGCAGCAGAAATCCAAGTGTGCCCCGGTAGCGCAGTGGTTAAAGACGCCGCCTTGCAACACTGGGGCCCGTAGTTCGAATCCCCCCTATGGCGCAAGTGGTAGAAGTGCCGCTCTGCTACACAGAGGCTCGAATCCCGGGAGCTGGACTCGATGATCTGTAAGGTCCCTTCCAACCAGCACGAAACTATGAAACTATGAAAAGCATGGCTAGAGTGGAGAAAAACCAAGAAAAGCTGGGTTAAAGTGGAGAAAAACCAAGAAAAGCGGGGTTAGAGGGGAGGAAAACCAAGGAAAGCGAGGTTAGAAAAGAGGAAAACCAAGAAAAGCGAAGTTAGAGAGAAGGAAAACCGAGAAAACCGGGGTTAGAGCGGAGGAAAAGAAAGAAAAGTGGAGATAGAGGTGAGGAAAACCAAGAAAAGCGGGGATAGAGCGGAGGAAAACCAAGAAAAGCGAAGTTAGAGAAGAGGAATACCAAGAAAAATGATGTTAGAGAGGAGGAAAAGAAAGATAAGCAGGTTTAGAGCGGAGGAAAACCAAGAAAAGCGAACTTAGAGCGGAGGAAAACCAAGAAAAGCGGAATAAGTGCAGAGGAAAACAAAGAAAAGCGGGGTTAGAGCGGAGGAAAACCAAGAAAAGCGGGGTTAGAGCGGAGGAAAACCAAGAAAAGCTGGGTTACAGCAGAGGAAAACCAAGAAAAGCAGGGTTAGAAAGGAGGAAAACCAAGAAAAGTGATCTTAGAGCAGAGGAAAACCAAGAAAAGCGGAATAAGTGCGGAGGAAAACCAAGAAATGAGGAATAAGTGCTGAGGAAAACCAAGAAAAGCAGGGTTAGAGCGGAGGAAAACAAAGAAAAGCTGGGATAGAGCGGAGGAAAACCAAGAAAAGCGGGGTTAGAGCGGAGGAAAACCAAGATAAGCGGGGTTAGAGAGGAAAAAAACCAAGAAAAACGGGGTTAGAGCGGAGGAAAAGAAAGAAAAGGTAAGTTAGAGGTGAGGAAAACCAAGAAAAGCGGGGATAGAGCGGAGGAAAACAAAGAAAAGCTGGGTTAGAGCGGACGAAAACGAAGAAAAGCGGGATTAGTGTGGAGGAGAACCAAGAAAAGCGGGTTTAGAGCGGAGGAAAACCAAAAAAATCGGGTTTAGAGCGGAGGAAAACCAAGTAAAGCGGGGTTAGAGAGGAGGAAAACCAAGAAAAGTGAAGTTAGAGCGGAGGAAAACTGAGAAAAGCGGGGTTAGAGCGGAGGAAAACCAAGGAAAGTGAAGTTAGAGCGGAGGAAAGCCAAGAAAAGCGGGCTTAGATTGGAGGAAAACCAAGATAGTCGGGGTTACAGCGAAGGAAAACCAATAAAAAAAAGTTAGAGAGGAAGAAAACAAAGAAAAGCGCGGTTAGAGCAGCAAAAATCCAAGAAAAGTATGGTTAGAGTGGAGAAAAACCAAGAAAAGCAGGGTTAGAGCGGAGAAAAACCAAGAAAAGCGGGGTTAGAGCGGAGGAAAACGAAGAAAAGCGGGGTTAGTTCGGAGGAAGACCAAGAAAAGTGAAGTTAGAGCAAAGGAAAACCAAGAAAAGCGGGGTTAGTGCGGAAGAAAACCAAGGAAAGTGAAGTTAGAGCGGAGGAAAACAAAGAAAAGCGGGGTTAGAGCGGAGGAAAACGAAGAAAAGCGGGGTTAGTTCGGAGGAAAACCAAGAAAGGTGAAGTTAGAGCAAAGGAAAACCAAGAAAAGCGGGGTTAGTGCGGAGGAAAACCAAGGAAAGTGAAGTTAGAGCGGAGGAAAACCAAGAAAAACGGAGATAGAACGGAAGAAAACCAGGAAAAGCGGGGTTAGAGTGGAGGAAAACCATGATAATCGGGGATAGAGCGAAGGAAAACCAAGAAAAAGGAGTTAGAGGAAGAATACAAAGAAAAGCGCGGTTAGAGCAGCAGAAATCCAAGAAAAGAATGGTTAGAGTGGAGAAAAACCCAGAAAAGCTGGTTTAGAGCGGAGGAAAACCAAGAAATGCGAAGTTAGAGCGGAGGAAAACCAAGAAAAGCTGGGTTAGAGCGGAAGAAAACCGAGAAAAGCGGGGTTAGAGCGGAGGAAAACCAAGATAGTCGGGGTTACAGTGAAGAAAAACCAATAAAAAGAAGTTAGAGAGGAAGAAAACAAAGAAAAGCGCGGTTAGAGCAGCAGAAATCCAAGTGTGCCCCGGTGGCGCAGTGGTTAAAGACGCCGCCTTGCAACACTGGGGCCCGTAGTTCGAATCCCCCCTATGGCGCAAGTGGTAGAAGTGCCGCTCTGCTACACAGAGGCTCGAATCCCGGGAGCTGGACTCGATGATCTGTAAGGTCCCTTCCAACAAGCACGAAACTATGAAACTATGAAAAGCATGGTTAGAGTGGAGAAAAACCAAGAAAAGCTGGGTTAAAGTGGAGAAAAACCAAGAAAAGCGGGGTTAGAGGGGAGGAAAACCAAGAAAAGCGAAGTTAGAGAAGAGGAATACCAAGAAAAATGATGTTAGAGAGGAGGAAAAGAAAGATAAGCAGGTTTAGAGCGGAGGAAAACCAAGAAAAGCGAACTTAGAGCGGAGGAAAACCAAGAAAAGCGGAATAAGTGCAGAGGAAAACAAAGAAAAGCGGGGTTAGAGCGGAGGAATACCAAGAAAAGCGGGGTTAGAGCGGAGGAAAACCAAGAAAAGCTGGGTTACAGCAGAGGAAAACCAAAAAAGCAGGGTTAGAAAGGAGGAAAACCAAGAAAAGTGATCTTAGAGCAGAGGAAAACCAAGAAAAGCGGAATAAGTGCGGAGGAAAACCAAGAAATGAGGAATAAGTGCTGAGGAAAACCAAGAAAAGCAGGGTTAGAGCGGAGGAAAACAAAGAAAAGCTGGGATAGAGCGGAGGAAAACCAAGAAAAGCGGGGTTAGAGCGGAGGAAAACCAAGATAAGCGGGGTTAGAGAGGAAAAAAACCAAGAAAAACGGGGTTAGAGCGGAGGAAAAGAAAGAAAAGGTAAGTTAGAGGTGAGGAAAACCAAGAAAAGCGGGGATAGAGCGGAGGAAAACAAAGAAAAGCGGGGTTAGAGCGGACGAAAACGAAGAAAAGCGGGGTTAGTGTGGAGGAGAACCAAGAAAAGCGGGTTTAGAGCGGAGGAAAACCAAAAAAATCGGGTTTAGAGCGGAGGAAAACCAAGTAAAGCAGGGTTAGAGCGGAGGAAAACCAAGAAAAGTGAAGTTAGAGCGGAGGAAAACCGAGAAAAGCGGGGTTAGAGCGGAGGAAAACCAAGGAAAGTGAAGTTAGAGCGGAGGAAAGCCAAGAAAAGCGGGCTTAGATTGGAGGAAAACCAAGATAGTCGGGGTTACAGCGAAGGAAAACCAATAAAAAGAAGTTAGAGAGGAAGAAAACAAAGAAAAGCACGGTTAGAGCAGCAAAAATCCAAGAAAAGTATGGTTAGAGTGGAGAAAAACCAAGAAAAGCAGGGTTAGAGCGGAGAAAAACCAAGAAAAGCGGGGTTAGAGCGGAGGAAAACGAAGAAAAGCGGGGTTAGTTCGGATGAAGACCAAGAAAAGTGAAGTTAGAGCAAAGGAAAACCAAGAAAAGCGGGGTTAGTGCGGAGGAAAACCAAGGAAAGTGAAGTTAGAGCGGAGAAAAACCAAGAAAAGCGGGGTTAGAGCGGAGGAAAACGAAGAAAAGCGGGGTTAGAGAGGAGGAAAACCATGATAATCGGGGATAGAGCGAAGGAAAACCAAGAAAAAGGAGTTAGAGGAAGAATACAAAGAAAAGCGCGGTTAGAGCAGCAGAAATCCAAGAAAAGAATGGTTAGAGTGGAGAAAAACCCAGAAAAGCTGGTTTAGAGCGGAGGAAAACCAAGAAAAGCGAAGTTAGAGCGGAGGAAAACCAAGAAAAGCTGGGTTAGAACTGAAGAAAACCAAGAAAAGCGGGTTAGAGAGCAGGAAAACCAAGATAATCGGGGTTAGAGCGGAGGAAAACCAAGAAAAAGAAGTTAGAGAGGAAGAAAACAAAGAAAAGCGCGGTTAGAGCAGCAGAAATCCAAGTGTGCCCCGGTGGCGCAGTGGTTAAAGACGCCGCCTTTCAACACTGGGGCCCGTAGTTCGAATCCCCCCTATGGCGCAAGTGGTAGAAGTGCCGCTCTGCTACACAGAGGCTCGAATCCCGGGAGCTGGACTCGATGATCTGTAAGGTCCCTTCCAACCAGCACGAAACTATGAAACTATGAAAAGCATGGTTAGAGTGGAGAAAAACCAAGAAAAGCTGGGTTAAAGTGGAGAAAAACCAAGAAAAGCGGGGTTAGAGGGGAGGAAAACCAAGGAAAGCGAGGTTAGAAAAGAGGAAAACCAAGAAAAGCTAAGTTAGAGAGAAGGAAAACCGAGAAAACCGGGGTTAGAGCGGAGGAAAAGAAAGAAAAGTGAAGATAGAGGTGAGGAAAACCAAGAAAAGCGGGGATAGAGCGGAGGAAAACCAAGAAAAGCGAAGTTAGAGAAGAGGAATACCAAGAAAAATGATGTTAGAGAGGAGGAAAAGAAAGATAAGCAGGTTTAGAGCGGAGGAAAACCAAGAAAAGCAAACTTAGAGCGGAGGAAAACCAAGAAAAGCGGAATAAGTGCAGAGGAAAACAAAGAAAAGCGGGGTTAGAGCGGAGGAAAACCAAGAAAATCGGGGTTAGAGCGGAGGAAAACCAAGTAAAGCTGGGTTACAGCAGAGGAAAACCAAGAAAAGCAGGGTTAGAAAGGAGGAAAACCAAGAAAAGTGATCTTAGAGCAGAGGAAAACCAAGAAAAGCGGAATAAGTGCGGAGGAAAACCAAGAAATGAGGAATAAGTGCTGAGGAAAACCAAGAAAAGCAGGGTTAGAGCGGAGGAAAACAAAGAAAAGCTGGGATAGAGTGGAGGAAAACCAAGAAAAGCGGGGTTAGAGCGGAGGAAAACCAAGATAAGCGGGGTTAGAGAGGAAAAAAACCAAGAAAAACGGGGTTAGAGCGGAGGAAAAGAAAGAAAAGGTAAGTTAGAGGTGAGGAAAACCAAGAAAAGCGGGGATAGAGCGGAGGAAAACAAAGAAAAGCTGGGTTAGAGCGGACGAAAACGAAGAAAAGCGGGGTTAGTGTGGAGGAGAACCAAGAAAAGCGGGTTTAGAGCGGAGGAAAACCAAAAAAATCGGGATTAGAGCGGAGGAAAACCAAGTAAAGCGGGGTTAGAGCGGAGGAAAACCAAGAAAAGTGAAGTTAGAGCGGAGGAAAACCGAGAAAAGCGGGGTTAGAGCGGAGGAAAACCAAGGAAAGTGAAGTTAGAGCGGAGGAAAGCCAAGAAAAGCGGGCTTAGATTGGAGGAAAACCAAGATAGTCGGGGTTACAGCGAAGGAAAACCAATAAAAAGAAGTTAGAGAGGAAGAAAACAAAGAAAAGCGCGGTTAGAGCAGCAAAAATCCAAGAAAAGTATGGTTAGAGTGGAGAAAAACCAAGAAAAGCAGGGTTAGAGCGGAGAAAAACCAAGAAAAGCGGGGTTAGAGCGGAGGAAAACGAAGAAAAGCGGGGTTAGTTCGGAGGAAGACCAAGAAAAGTGAAGTTAGAGCAAAGGAAAACCAAGAAAAGCGGGGTTAGTGCGGAGGAAAACCAAGGAAAGTGAAGTTAGAGCGGAGAAAAACCAAGAAAAGCGGGGTTAGAGCGGAGGAAAACGAAGAAAAGCGGGGTTAGTTCGGAGGAAGACCAAGAAAAGTGAAGTTAGAGCAAAGGAAAACCAAGAAAAGCGGGGTTAGTGCGGAGGAAAACCAAGGAAAGTGAAGTTAGAGCGGAGGAAAACCAAGAAAAACGGAGATAGAACGGAAGAAAACCAGGAAAAGCGGGGTTAGAGCGGAGGAAAACCATGATAATCTGGGATAGAGCGAAGGAAAACCAAGAAAAAGGAGTTAGAGGAAGAATACAAAGAAAAGCGCGGTTAGAGCAGAAGAAATCCAAGAAAAGAATGGTTAGAGTGGAGAAAAACCCAGAAAAGCTGGTTTAGAGCGGAGGAAAACCAAGAAAAGCGAAGTTAGAGCGGAGGAAAACCAAGAAAAGCTGGGTTAGAGCGGAAGAAAACCAAGAAAAGCGGGTTAGAGAGCAGGAAAACCAAGATAATCGGGGTTAGAGCGGAGGAAAACCAAGAAAAAGAAGTTAGAGAGGAAGAAAACAAAGAAAAGCGCGGTTAGAGCAGCAGAAATCCAAGTGTGCCCCGGTGGCGCAGTGGTTAAAGACGCCGCCTTGCAACACTGGGGCCCGTAGTTCGAATCCCCCCTATGGCGCAAGTGGTAGAAGTGCCGCTCTGCTACACAGAGGCTCGAATCCCGGGAGCTGGACTCGATGATCTGTAAGGTCCCTTCCAACCAGCACGAAACTATGAAACTATGAAAAGCATGGTTAGAGTGGAGAAAAACCAAGAAAAGCTGGGTTAAAGTGGAGAAAAACCAAGAAAAGCGGGGTTAGAGAGGAGGAAAACCAAGGAAAGCGAGGTTAGAAAAGAGGAAAACCAAGAAAAGTGAAGTTAGTGCGGAGGAAAACCAAGGAAAGTGAAGTTAGAGCGGAGGAAAACCAAGAAAAAGGAGTTAGAGGAAGAATACAAAGAAAAGCGCGGTTAGAGCAGCAGAAATCCAAGAAAAGAATGGTTATAGTGGAGAAAAACCCAGAAAAGCTGGTTTAGAGCGGAGGAAAACCAAGAAAAGCGAAGTTAGAGCGGAGGAAAACCAAGAAAAATGATGTTAGAGAGGAGGAAAACAAAGATAAGCAGGGTTAGAGCGGAGGAAAACAAAGAAAAGCTGGATTAGAGCGGAGGAAAACCAAGATAAGCGGGGTTAGAGAGAAGGAAAACCAAGAAAAACGGGGTTAGAGCGCAGGAAAAGAAAGAAAAGGTAAGTTAGAGGTGAGGAAAACCAAGAAAAGCGGGGATAGAGCGGAGGAAAACAAAGAAAAGCTGGGTTAGAGCGGAGGAAAACGAAGAAAAGCGGGGTTAGTGTGGAGGAGAACCATGATAATCGGGGATAGAGCGAAGGAAAACCAAGAAAAAGGAGTTAGAGGAAGAATACAAAGAAAAGCGCGGTTAGAGCAGCTGAAATCCAAGAAAAGAATGGTTAGAGTGGAGAAAAACCCAGAAAAGCTGGTATAGAGCGGAGGAAAACCAAGAAAAGCGAAGTTAGATAAGAGGAAAACCAAGAAAAATGATGTTAGAGAGGAGAAAAACAAAGATAAGCAGGGACAGAGCGGAGGAAAACCAAGAAAAGCGGGGTTAAAGCGGAGGAAAACCAAGATAAGCGGGGTTAGAGAGAAGGAAAACCAAGAAAAACGGGGTTAGAGCGGAGGAAAAGAAAGAAAAGGTAAGTTAGAGGTGAGGAAAACCAAGAAAAGCGGGGATTGAGCGGAGGAAAACAAAGAAAAGCTGGGTTAGAGCGGAGGAAAACAAAGAAAAGCGGGGTTAGTGTGGAGGAGAACCAAGAAAAGCGGGGTTAGAGCGGAGGAAAACCAAGAAAATCGGGTTTAGAGCGGAGGAAAAGCATGAAAAACGGGGTTAGAGCGGAGGAAAACCAAGAAAAGTGAAGTTAGAGCGGAGGAAAACCGAGAAAAGCGGGGTTAGAGCGGAGGAAAACCAAGATAGTCGGGGTTACAGCGAAGGAAAACCAATAAAAAGAAGTTAGAGAGGAAGAAAACAAAGAAAAGCGCGGTTAGAGCAGCAGAAATCTAAGTGTGCCCCGGTGGCGCAGTGGTTAAAGACGCCGCCTTGCAACACTGGGGCCCGTAGTTCGAATCCCCCCTATGGCGCAAGTGGTAGAAGTGCCGCTCTGCTACACAGAGGCTCGAATCCCGGGAGCTGGACTCGATGATCTGTAAGGTCCCTTCCAACCAGCACGAAACTATGAAACTATGAAAAGCATGGTTAGAGTGGAGAAAAACCAAGAAAAGCTGGGTTAAAGTGGAGAAAAACCAAGAAAAGCGGGGTTAGAGAGGAGGAAAACCAAGGAAAGCGAGGTTAGAAAACAGGAAAACCAAGAAAAGCGAAGTTAGAGAGAAGGAAAACCGAGAAAACCGGGGTTAGAGCGGAGGAAAAGAAAGAAAAGTGAAGATAGAGGTGAGGAAAACCAAGAAAAGCGGGGATAGAGCGGAGGAAAACCAAGAAAAGCGAAGTTAGAGAAGAGGAATACCAAGAAAAATGATGTTAGAGAGGAGGAAAAGAAAGATAAGCAGGTTTAGAGCGGAGGAAAACCAAGAAAAGCGAACTTAGAGCGGAGGAAAACCAAGAAAAGCGGAATAAGTGCAGAGGAAAACAAAGAAAAGCGGGGTTAGAGATGAGGAAAACCAAGAAAAGCGGGGTTAGAGCGGAGGAAAACCAAGAAAAGCTGGGTTACAGCAGAGGAAAACCAAGAAAAGCAGGGTTAGAAAGGAGGAAAACCAAGAAAAGTGATCTTAGAGCAGAGGAAAACCAAGAAAAGCGGAATAAGTGCGGAGGAAAACCAAGAAATGAGAAATAAGTGCTGAGGAAAACCAAGAAAAGCAGGGTTAGAGCGGAGGAAAACAAAGAAAAGCTGGGATAGAGCGGAGGAAAACCAAGAAAAGCGGGGTTAGAGCGGAGGAAAACCAAGATAAGCGGGGTTAGAGAGGAAAAAAACCAAGAAAAACGGGGTTAGAGCGGAGGAAAAGAAAGAAAAGGTAAGTTAGAGGTGAGGAAAACCAAGAAAAGCGGGGATAGAGCGGAAAAAAACAAAGAAAAGCTGGGTTAGAGCGGACGAAAACGAAGAAAAGCGGGGTTAGTGTGGAGGAGAACCAAGAAAAGCGGGTTTAGAGCGGAGGAAAACCAAAAAAATCGGGATTAGAGCGGAGGAAAACCAAGTAAAGCGGGGTTAGAGCGGAGGAAAACCAAGAAAAGTGAAGTTAGAGCGGAGGAAAACCGAGAAAAGCGGGGTTAGAGCGGAGGAAAACCAAGGAAAGTGAAGTTAGAGCGGAGGAAAGCCAAGAAAAGCGGGCTTAGATTGGAGGAAAACCAAGATAGTCGGGGTTACAGCGAAGGAAAACCAATAAAAAGAAGTTAGAGAGGAAGAAAACAAAGAAAAGCGCGGTTAGAGCAGCAAAAATCCAAGAAAAGTATGGTTAGAGTGGAGAAAAACCAAGAAAAGCAGGGTTAGAGCGGAGAAAAACCAAGAAAAGCGGGGTTAGAGCAGAGGAAAACGAAGAAAAGCGGGGTTAGTTCGGAGGAAGACCAAGAAAAGTGAAGTTAGAGCAAAGGAAAACCAAGAAAAGCGGGGTTAGTGCGGAGGAAAACCAAGGAAAGTGAAGTTAGAGCCGAGAAAAACCAAGAAAAGCGGGGTTAGAGCGGAGGAAAACGAAGAAAAGCGGGGTTAGTTCGGAGGAAGACCAAGAAAAGTGAAGTTAGAGCAAAGGAATACCAAGAAAAGCGGGGTTAGTGCGGAGGAAAACCAAGGAAAGTGAAGTTAGAGCGGAGGAAAACCAAGAAAAACGGAGATAGAACGGAAGAAAACCAGGAAAAGCGGGGTTAGAGCGGAGGAAAACCATGATAATCGGGGATAGAGCGAAGGAAAACCAAGAAAAAGGAGTTAGAGGAAGAATACAAAGAAAAGCGCGGTTAGAGCAGCAGAAATCCAAGAAAAGAATGGTTAGAGTGGAGAAAAACCCAGAAAAGCTGGTATAGAGCGGAGGAAAACCAAGAAAAGCGAAGTTAGATAAGAGGAAAACCAAGAAAAATGATGTTAGAGAGGAGGAAAACAAAGATAAGCAGGGTTAGAGCGGAGGAAAACAAAGAAAAGCTGGGATGGAGCGGAGGAAAACCAAGATAAGCGGGGTTAGAGCGGAGGAAAACCAAGATAAGCGGGGTTAGAGAGAAGGAAAACCAAGAAAAACGGGGTTAGAGCGGAGGAAAAGAAAGAAAAGGTAAGTTAGAGGTGAGGAAAACCCAGAAAAGCGGGGATAGAGCGGAGGAAAACAAAGAAAAGCTGGGTTAGAGCGGAGGAAAACGAAGAAAAGCGGGGTTAGTGTGGAGGAGAACCAAGAAAAGCGGGGTTAGAGCGGAGGAAAACCAAGAAAATCGGGTTTAGAGCGGAGGAAAAGCATGAAAAACGGGGTTAGAGCGGAGGAAAACCAAGATAGTCGGGGTTACAGCGAAGGAAAACCAATAAAAAGAAGTTAGAGATGAAGAAAACATAGAAAAGCGCGGTTAGAGCAGCAGAAATCCAAGTGTGCCCCGGTGGCGCAGTGGTTAAAGACGCCGCCTTGCAACACTGGGGCCCGTAGTTCGAATCCCCCCTATGGCGCAAGTGGTAGAAGTGCCGCTCTGCTACACAGAGGCTCGAATCCCGGGAGCTGGACTCGATGATCTGTAAGGTCCCTTCCAACCAGCACGAAACTATGAAACTATGAAAAGCATGGTTAGAGTGGAGAAAAACCAAGAAAAGCTGGGTTAAAGTGGAGAAAAACCAAGAAAAGCGGGGTTAGAGAGGAGGAAAACCAAGGAAAGCGAGGTTAGAAAAGAGGAAAACCAAGAAAAGCTAAGTTAGAGCGGAGGAAAACCAAGAAAAGCTGGGTTAGAGCGGAGGAAAACCAAGAAAAGCGAGGTTCATGCGGATGAAAACCAAGAAATGCGGGGTTAGAGTGGAGGAAAACCAAGAAAAGCAGAGTTAGAACGGAAGAAAACCAAGAAAAGCGGGTTAGAGAGCAGGAAAACCAAGATAATCGGGGTTAGAGCGAAGGAAAACCAATAAAGTTAGAGAGGAAGAAAACAAAGAAAAGCGCGGTTAGAGCAGCAGAAATCCAAGTGTGCCCCGGTAGCGCAGTGGTTAAAGACGCCGCCTTGCAACACTGGGGCCCGTAGTTCGAATCCCCCCTATGGCGCAAGTGGTAGAAGTGCCGCTCTGCTACACAGAGGCTCGAATCCCGGGAGCTGGACTCGATGATCTGTAAGGTCCCTTCCAACCAGCACGAAACTATGAAACTATGAAAAGCATGGCTAGAGTGGAGAAAAACCAAGAAAAGCTGGGTTAAAGTGGAGAAAAACCAAGAAAAGCGGGGTTAGAGGGGAGGAAAACCAAGGAAAGCGAGGTTAGAAAAGAGGAAAACCAAGAAAAGCGAAGTTAGAGAGAAGGAAAACCGAGAAAACCGGGGTTAGAGCGGAGGAAAAGAAAGAAAAGTGGAGATAGAGGTGAGGAAAACCAAGAAAAGCGGGGATAGAGCGGAGGAAAACCAAGAAAAGCGAAGTTAGAGAAGAGGAATACCAAGAAAAATGATGTTAGAGAGGAGGAAAAGAAAGATAAGCAGGTTTAGAGCGGAGGAAAACCAAGAAAAGCGAACTTAGAGCGGAGGAAAACCAAGAAAAGCGGAATAAGTGCAGAGGAAAACAAAGAAAAGCGGGGTTAGAGCGGAGGAAAACCAAGAAAAGCGGGGTTAGAGCGGAGGAAAACCAAGAAAAGCTGGGTTACAGCAGAGGAAAACCAAGAAAAGCAGGGTTAGAAAGGAGGAAAACCAAGAAAAGTGATCTTAGAGCAGAGGAAAACCAAGAAAAGCGGAATAAGTGCGGAGGAAAACCAAGAAATGAGGAATAAGTGCTGAGGAAAACCAAGAAAAGCAGGGTTAGAGCGGAGGAAAACAAAGAAAAGCTGGGATAGAGTGGAGGAAAACCAAGAAAAGCGGGGTTAGAGCGGAGGAAAACCAAGATAAGCGGGGTTAGAGAGGAAAAAAACCAAGAAAAACGGGGTTAGAGCGGAGGAAAAGAAAGAAAAGGTAAGTTAGAGGTGAGGAAAACCAAGAAAAGCGGGGATAGAGCGGAGGAAAACAAAGAAAAGCTGGGTTAGAGCGGACGAAAACGAAGAAAAGCGGGGTTAGTGTGGAGGAGAACCAAGAAAAGCGGGTTTAGAGCGGAGGAAAACCAAAAAAATCGGGATTAGAGCGGAGGAAAACCAAGTAAAGCGGGGTTAGAGAGGAGGAAAACCAAGAAAAGTGAAGTTAGAGCGGAGGAAAACTGAGAAAAGCGGGGTTAGAGCGGAGGAAAACCAAGGAAAGTGAAGTTAGAGCGGAGGAAAGCCAAGATAAGCGGGCTTAGATTGGAGGAAAACCAAGATAGTCGGGGTTACAGCGAAGGAAAACCAATAAAAAGAAGTTAGAGAGGAAGAAAACAAAGAAAAGCGCGGTTAGAGCAGCAAAAATCCAAGAAAAGTATGGTTAGAGTGGAGAAAAACCAAGAAAAGCAGGGTTAGAGCGGAGAAAAACCAAGAAAAGCGGGGTTAGAGCGGAGGAAAACGAAGAAAAGCGGGGTTAGTTCGGAGGAAGACCAAGAAAAGTGAAGTTAGAGCAAAGGAAAACCAAGAAAAGCGGGGTTAGTGCGGAAGAAAACCAAGGAAAGTGAAGTTAGAGCGGAGGAAAACAAAGAAAAGCGGGGTTAGAGCGGAGGAAAACAAAGAAAAGCGGGGTTAGTTCGGAGGAAAACCAAGAAAGGTGAAGTTAGAGCAAAGGAAAACCAAGAAAAGCAGGGTTAGTGCGGAGGAAAACCAAGGAAAGTGAAGTTAGAGCGGAGGAAAACCAAGAAAAACGGAGATAGAACGGAAGAAAACCAGGAAAAGCGGGGTTAGAGTGGAGGAAAACCATGATAATCGGGGATAGAGCGAAGGAAAACCAAGAAAAAGGAGTTAGAGGAAGAATACAAAGAAAAGCGCGGTTAGAGCAGCAGAAATCCAAGAAAAGAATGGTTAGAGTGGAGAAAAACCCAGAAAAGCTGGTTTAGAGCGGAGGAAAACCAAGAAAAGCGAAGTTAGAGCGGAGGAAAACAAAGAAAAGCTGGGTTAGAGCGGAAGAAAACCGAGAAAAGCGGGGTTAGAGCGGAGGAAAACCAAGATAGTCGGGGTTACAGTGAAGAAAAACCAATAAAAAGAAGTTAGAGAGGAAGAAAACAAAGAAAAGCGCGGTTAGAGCAGCAGAAATCCAAGTGTGCCCCGGTGGCGCAGTGGTTAAAGACGCCGCCTTGCAACACTGGGGCCCGTAGTTCGAATCCCCCCTATGGCGCAAGTGGTAGAAGTGCCGCTCTGCTACACAGAGGCTCGAATCCCGGGAGCTGGACTCGATGATCTGTAAGGTCCCTTCCAACAAGCACGAAACTATGAAACTATGAAAAGCATGGTTAGAGTGGAGAAAAACCAAGAAAAGCTGGGTTAAAGTGGAGAAAAACCAAGAAAAGCGGGGTTAGAGGGGAGGAAAACCAAGAAAAGCGAAGTTAGAGAAGAGGAATACCAAGAAAAATGATGTTAGAGAGGAGGAAAAGAAAGATAAGCAGGTTTAGAGCGGAGGAAAACCAAGAAAAGCGAACTTAGAGCGGAGGAAAACCAAGAAAAGCGGAATAAGTGCAGAGGAAAACAAAGAAAAGCGGGGTAAGAGCGGAGGAATACCAAGAAAAGCGGGGTTAGAGCGGAGGAAAACCAAGAAAAGCTGGGTTACAGCAGAGGAAAACCAAGAAAAGCTGGGTTAGAAAGGAGGAAAACCAAGAAAAGTGATCTTAGAGCAGAGGAAAACCAAGAAAAGCGGAATAAGTGCGGAGGAAAACCAAGAAATGAGGAATAAGTGCTGAGGAAAACCAAGAAAAGCAGGGTTAGAGCGGAGGAAAACAAAGAAAAGCTGGGATAGAGCGGAGGAAAACCAAGAAAAGCGGGGTTAGAGCGGAGGAAAACCAAGATAAGCGGGGTTAGAGAGGAAAAAAACCAAGAAAAACGGGGTTAGAGCGGAGGAAAAGAAAGAAAAGGTAAGTTAGAGGTGAGGAAAACCAAGAAAAGCGGGGATAGAGCGGAGGAAAACAAAGAAAAGCTGGGTTAGAGCGGACGAAAACGAAGAAAAGCGGGGTTAGTGTGGAGGAGAACCAAGAAAAGCGGGTTTAGAGCGGAGGAAAACCAAAAAAATTGGGTTTAGAGCGGAGGAAAACCAAGTAAAGCGGGGTTAGAGCGGAGGAAAACCAAGAAAAGTGAAGTTAGAGCGGAGGAAAACCGAGAAAAGCGGGGTTAGAGCGGAGGAAAACCAAGATAGTCGGGGTTACAGCGAAGGAAAACCAATAAAAAGAAGTTAGAGAGGAAGATAACAAAGAAAAGCGCGGTTAGAGCAGCAAAAATCCAAGAAAAGTATGGTTAGAGTGGAGAAAAACCAAGAAAAGCAGGGTTAGAGCGGAGAAAACCAAGAAAAGCGGGGTTAGAGCGGAGGAAAACGAAGAAAAGCGGGGTTAGTTCGGAGGAAGACCAATAAAAGTGAAGTTAGAGCAAAGGAAAACCAAGAAAAGCGGGGTTAGTGCGGAGGAAAACCAAGGAAAGTGAAGTTAGAGCAGAGGAAAACCAAGAAAAGCGGAGATGGAACGGAGGAAAACCAGGAAAAGCGGGGTTAGAGTGGAGGAAAACCATGATAATCGGGGATAGAGCGAAGGAAAACCAAGAAAAAGGAGTTAGAGGAAGAATACAAAGAAAAGCGCGGTTAGAGCAGCAGAAATCCAAGAAAAGAATGGTTAGAGTGGAGAAAAACCCAGAAAAGCTGGTTTAGAGCGGAGGAAAACCAAGAAAAGCGAAGTTAGATAAGAGGAAAACCAAGAAAAATGATGTTAGAGAGGAGAAAAACAAAGATAAGCAGGGTTAGAGCGGAGGAAAACAAAGAAAAGCGAAGTTAGAGCGGAGGAAAACCAAGAAAAGCTGGGTTAGAGCGGAGGAAAACCAAGAAAAGCGAGGTTCATGCGGATGAAAACCAAGAAATGCGGGGTTAGAGTGGAGGAAAACCAAGAAAAGCAGAGTTAGAACGGAAGAAAACCAAGAAAAGCGGGTTAGAGAGCAGGAAAACCAAGATAATCGGGGTTAGAGCGAAGGAAAACCAATAAAGTTAGAGAGGAAGTAAACAAAGAAAAGCGCGGTTAGAGCAGCAGAAATCCAAGTGTGCCCCGGTAGCGCAGTGGTTAAAGACGCCGCCTTGCAACACTGGGGCCCGTAGTTCGAATCCCCCCTATGGCGCAAGTGGTAGAAGTGCCGCTCTGCTACACAGAGGCTCGAATCCCGGGAGCTGGACTCGATGATCTGTAAGGTCCCTTCCAACCAGCACGAAACTATGAAACTATGAAAAGCATGGCTAGAGTGGAGAAAAACCAAGAAAAGCTGGGTTAAAGTGGAGAAAAACCAAGAAAAGCGGGGTTAGAGGGGAGGAAAACCAAGGAAAGCGAGGTTAGAAAAGAGGAAAACCAAGAAAAGCGAAGTTAGAGAGAAGGAAAACCGAGAAAACCGGGGTTAGAGCGGAGGAAAAGAAAGAAAAGTGGAGATAGAGGTGAGGAAAACCAAGAAAAGCGGGGATAGAGCGGAGGAAAACCAAGAAAAGCGAAGTTAGAGAAGAGGAATACCAAGAAAAATGATGTTAGAGAGGAGGAAAAGAAAGATAAGCAGGTTTAGAGCGGAGGAAAACCAAGAAAAGCGAACTTAGAGCGGAGGAAAACCAAGAAAAGCGGAATAAGTGCAGAGGAAAACAAAGAAAAGCGGGGTTAGAGCGGAGGAAAACCAAGAAAAGCGGGGTTAGAGCGGAGGAAAACCAAGAAAAGCTGGGTTACAGCAGAGGAAAACCAAGAAAAGCAGGGTTAGAAAGGAGGAAAACCAAGAAAAGTGATCTTAGAGCAGAGGAAAACCAAGAAAAGCGGAATAAGTGCGGAGGAAAACCAAGAAATGAGGAATAAGTGCTGAGGAAAACCAAGAAAAGCAGGGTTAGAGCGGAGGAAAACAAAGAAAAGCTGGGATAGAGCGGAGGAAAACCAAGAAAAGCGGGGTTAGAGCGGAGGAAACCAAGATAAGCGGGGTTAGAGAGGAAAAAAACCAAGAAAAACGGGGTTAGAGCGGAGGAAAAGAAAGAAAAGATAAGTTAGAGGTGAGGAAAACCAAGAAAAGCGGGGATAGAGCGGAGGAAAACAAAGAAAAGCTGGGTTAGAGCGGACGAAAACGAAGAAAAGCGGGATTAGTGTGGAGGAGAACCAAGAAAAGCGGGTTTAGAGCGGAGGAAAACCAAAAAAATCGGGTTTAGAGCGGAGGAAAACCAAGTAAAGCGGGGTTAGAGAGGAGGAAAACCAAGAAAAGTGAAGTTAGAGCGGAGGAAAACTGAGAAAAGCGGGGTTAGAGCGGAGGAAAACCAAGGAAAGTGAAGTTAGAGCGGAGGAAAGCCAAGAAAAGCGGGCTTAGATTGGAGGAAAACCAAGATAGTCGGGGTTACAGCGAAGGAAAACCAATAAAAAAAAGTTAGAGAGGAAGAAAACAAAGAAAAGCGCGGTTAGAGCAGCAAAAATCCAAGAAAAGTATGGTTAGAGTGGAGAAAAACCAAGAAAAGCAGGGTTAGAGCGGAGAAAAACCAAGAAAAGCGGGGTTAGAGCGGAGGAAAACGAAGAAAAGCGGGGTTAGTTCGGAGGAAGACCAAGAAAAGTGAAGTTAGAGCAAAGGAAAACCAAGAAAAGCGGGGTTAGTGCGGAAGAAAACCAAGGAAAGTGAAGTTAGAGCGGAGGAAAACAAAGAAAAGCGGGGTTAGAGCGGAGGAAAACGAAGAAAAGCGGGGTTAGTTCGGAGGAAAACCAAAAAAAGTGAAGTTAGAGCAAAGGAAAACAAAGAAAAGCGGGGTTAGTGCGGAGGAAAACCAAGGAAAGTGAAGTTAGAGTGGAGGAAAACCAAGAAAAGCGGGGTTAGAGTGGAGGAAAACCATGATAATCGGGGATAGAGCGAAGGAAAATCCAAGAAAAAGGAGTTAGAGGAAGAATACAAAGAAAAGCGCGGTTAGAGCAGCAGAAATCCAAGAAAAGAATGGTTAGAGTGGAGAAAAACCCAGAAAAGCTGGTTTAGAGCGGAGGAAAACCAAGAAAAGCGAAGTTAGAGCGGAGGAAAACCAAGAAAAATGATGTTAGAGAGGAGAAAAACAAAGATAAGCAGGGTTAGAGCGGAGGAAAACAAAGAAAAGCGAAGTTAGAGCGGAGGAAAACCAAGAAAAGCTGGGTTAGAGCGGAGGAAAACCAAGAAAAGCGAGGTTCATGCGGATGAAAACCAAGAAATGCGGGGTTAGAGTGGAGGAAAACCAAGAAAAGCAGAGTTAGAACGGAAGAAAACCAAGAAAAGCGGGTTAGAGAGCAGGAAAACCAAGATAATCGGGGTTAGAGCGAAGGAAAACCAATAAAGTTAGAGAGGAAGAAAACAAAGAAAAGCGCGGTTAGAGCAGCAGAAATCCAAGTGTGCCCCGGTACCGCAGTGGTTAAAGACGCCGCCTTGCAACACTGGGGCCCGTAGTTCGAATCCCCCCTATGGCGCAAGTGGTAGAAGTGCCGCTCTGCTACACAGAGGCTCGAATCCCGGGAGCTGGACTCGATGATCTGTAAGGTCCCTTCCAACCAGCACGAAACTATGAAACTATGAAAAGCATGGCTAGAGTGGAGAAAAACCAAGAAAAGCTGGGTTAAAGTGGAGAAAAACCAAGAAAAGCGGAGTTAGAGGGGAGGAAAACCAAGGAAAGCGAGGTTAGAAAAGAGGAAAACCAAGAAAAGCGAAGTTAGAGAGAAGGAAAACCGAGAAAACCGGGGTTAGAGCGGAGGAAAAGAAAGAAAGGTGGAGATAGAGGTGAGGAAAACCAAGAAAAGCAGGGATAGAGCGGAGGAAAACCAAGAAAAGCGAAGTTAGAGAAGAGGAATACCAAGAAAAATGATGTTAGAGAGGAGGAAAAGAAAGATAAGCAGGTTTAGAGCGGAGGAAAACCAAGAAAAGCGAACTTAGAGCGGAGGAAAACCAAGAAAAGCGGAATAAGTGCAGAGGAAAACAAAGAAAAGCGGGGTTAGAGCGGAGGAAAACCAAGAAAAGCGGGGTTAGAGCGGAGGAAAACCAAGAAAAGCTGGGTTACAGCAGAGGAAAACCAAGAAAAGCAGGGTTAGAAAGGAGGAAAACCAAGAAAAGTGATCTTAGAGCAGAGGAAAACCAAGAAAAGCGGAATAAGTGCGGAGGAAAACCAAGAAATGAGGAATAAGTGCTGAGGAAAACCAAGAAAAGCAGGGTTAGAGCGGAGGAAAACAAAGAAAAGCTGGGATAGAGTGGAGGAAAACCAAGAAAAGCGGGGTTAGAGCGGAGGAAAACCAAGATAAGCGGGGTTAGAGAGGAAAAAAACCAAGAAAAACGGGGTTAGAGCGGAGGAAAAGAAAGAAAAGGTAAGTTAGAGGTGAGGAAAACCAAGAAAAGCGGGGATAGAGCGGAGGAAAACAAAGAAAAGCTGGGTTAGAGCGGACGAAAACGAAGAAAAGCGGGGTTAGTGTGGAGGAGAACCAAGAAAAGCGGGTTTAGAGCGGAGGAAAACCAAAAAAATCGGGATTAGAGCGGAGGAAAACCAAGTAAAGCGGGGTTAGAGAGGAGGAAAACCAAGAAAAGTGAAGTTAGAGCGGAGGAAAACTGAGAAAAGCGGGGTTAGAGCGGAGGAAAACCAAGGAAAGTGAAGTTAGAGCGGAGGAAAGCCAAGATAAGCGGGCTTAGATTGGAGGAAAACCAAGATAGTCGGGGTTACAGCGAAGGAAAACCAATAAAAAGAAGTTAGAGAGGAAGAAAACAAAGAAAAGCGCGGTTAGAGCAGCAAAAATCCAAGAAAAGTATGGTTAGAGTGGAGAAAAACCAAGAAAAGCAGGGTTAGAGCGGAGAAAAACCAAGAAAAGCGGGGTTAGAGCGGAGGAAAACGAAGAAAAGCGGGGTTAGTTCGGAGGAAGACCAAGAAAAGTGAAGTTAGAGCAAAGGAAAACCAAGAAAAGCGGGGTTAGTGCGGAGGAAAACCAAGGAAAGTGAAGTTAGAGCGGAGGAAAACAAAGAAAAGCGGGGTTAGAACGGAGGAAAACGAAGAAAAGCGGGGTTAGTTCGGAGGAAAACCAAGAAAGGTGAAGTTAGAGCAAAGGAAAACCAAGAAAAGCGGGGTTAGTGCGGAGGAAAACCAAGGAAAGTGAAGTTAGAGCGGAGGAAAACCAAGAAAAACGGAGATAGAACGGAAGAAAACCAGGAAAAGCGGGGTTAGAGTGGAGGAAAACCATGATAATCGGGGATAGAGCGAAGGAAAACCAAGAAAAAGGAGTTAGAGGAAGAATACAAAGAAAAGCGCGGTTAGAGCAGCAGAAATCCAAGAAAAGAATGGTTAGAGTGGAGAAAAACCCAGAAAAGCTGGTTTAGAGCGGAGGAAAACCAAGAAAAGCGAAGTTAGAGCGGAGGAAAACCAAGAAAAGCTGGGTTAGAGCGGAAGAAAACCGAGAAAAGCGGGGTTAGTGCGGAGGAAAACCAAGATAGTCGGGGTTACAGTGAAGAAAAACCAATAAAAAGAAGTTAGAGAGGAAGAAAACAAAGAAAAGCGCGGTTAGAGCAGCAGAAATCCAAGTGTGCCCCGGTGGCGCAGTGGTTAAAGACGCCGCCTTGCAACACTGGGGCCCGTAGTTCGAATCCCCCCTATGGCGCAAGTGGTAGAAGTGCCGCTCTGCTACACAGAGGCTCGAATCCCGGGAGCTGGACTCGATGATCTGTAAGGTCCCTTCCAACAAGCACGAAACTATGAAACTATGAAAAGCATGGTTAGAGTGGAGAAAAACCAAGAAAAGCTGGGTTAAAGTGGAGAAAAACCAAGAAAAGCGGGGTTAGAGGGGAGGAAAACCAAGAAAAGCGAAGTTAGAGAAGAGGAATACCAAGAAAAATGATGTTAGAGAGGAGGAAAAGAAAGATAAGCAGGTTTAGAGCGGAGGAAAACCAAGAAAAGCGAACTTAGAGCGGAGGAAAACCAAGAAAAGCGGAATAAGTGCAGAGGAAAACAAAGAAAAGCGGGGTTAGAGCGGAGGAATACCAAGAAAAGCGGGGTTAGAGCGGAGGAAAACCAAGAAAAGCTGGGTTACAGCAGAGGAAAACCAAGAAAAGCTGGGTTAGAAAGGAGGAAAACCAAGAAAAGTGATCTTAGAGCAGAGGAAAACCAAGAAAAGCGGAATAAGTGCGGAGGAAAACCAAGAAATGAGGAATAAGTGCTGAGGAAAACCAAGAAAAGCAGGGTTAGAGCGGAGGAAAACAAAGAAAAGCTGGGATAGAGCGGAGGAAAACCAAGAAAAGCGGGGTTAGAGCGGAGGAAAACCAAGATAAGCGGGGTTAGAGAGGAAAAAAACCAAGAAAAATGGGGTTAGAGCGGAGGAAAAGAAAGAAAAGGTAAGTTAGAGGTGAGGAAAACCAAGAAAAGCGGGGATAGAGCGGAGGAAAACAAAGAAAAGCTGGGTTAGAGCGGACGAAAACGAAGAAAAGCGGGGTTAGTGTGGAGGAGAACCAAGAAAAGCGGGTTTAGAGCGGAGGAAAACCAAAAAAATTGGGTTTAGAGCGGAGGAAAACCAAGTAAAGCGGGGTTAGAGCGGAGGAAAACCAAGAAAAGTGAAGTTAGAGCGGAGGAAAACCGAGAAAAGCGGGGTTAGAGCGGAGGAAAACCAAGGAAAGTGAAGTTAGAGCGGAGGAAAACCAAGAAAAGCGGGGTTAGAGCGGAGGAAAACCAAGATAGTCGGGGTTACAGCGAAGGAAAACCAATAAAAAGAAGTTAGAGAGGAAGATAACAAAGAAAAGCGCGGTTAGAGCAGCAAAAATCCAAGAAAAGTATGGTTAGAGAGGAGAAAAACCAAGAAAAGCAGGGTTAGAGCGGAGAAAACCAAGAAAAGCGGGGTTAGAGCGGAGGAAAACGAAGAAAAGCGGGGTTAGTTCGGAGGAAGACCAAAAAAAGTGAAGTTAGAGCAAAGGAAAACCAAGAAAAGCGGGGTTAGTGCGGAGGAAAACCAAGGAAAGTGAAGTTAGAGCAGAGGAAAACCAAGAAAAGCGGAGATGGAACGGAGGAAAACCAGGAAAAGCGGGGTTAGAGTGGAGGAAAACCATGATAATCGGGGATAGAGCGAAGGAAAACCAAGAAAAAGGAGTTAGAGGAAGAATACAAAGAAAAGCGCGGTTAGAGCAGCAGAAATCCAAGAAAAGAATGGTTAGAGTGGAGAAAAACCCAGAAAAGCTGGTTTAGAGCGGAGGAAAACCAAGAAAAGCGAAGTTAGATAAGAGGAAAACCAAGAAAAATGATGTTAGAGAGGAGAAAAACAAAGATAAGCAGGGTTAGAGCGGAGGAAAACAAAGAAAAGCGAAGTTAGAGCGGAGGAAAACCAAGAAAAGCTGGGTTAGAGCGGAGGAAAACCAAGAAAAGCGAGGTTCATGCGGATGAAAACCAAGAAATGCGGGGTTAGAGTGGAGGAAAACCAAGAAAAGCAGAGTTAGAACGGAAGAAAACCAAGAAAAGCGGGTTAGAGAGCAGGAAAACCAAGATAATCGGGGTTAGAGCGAAGGAAAACCAATAAAGTTAGAGAGGAAGAAAACAAAGAAAAGCGCGGTTAGAGCAGCAGAAATCCAAGTGTGCCCCGGTGGCGCAGTGGTTAAAGACGCCGCCTTGCAACACTGGGGCCCGTAGTTCGAATCCCCCCTATGGCGCAAGTGGTAGAAGTGCCGCTCTGCTACACAGAGGCTCGAATCCCGGGAGCTGGACTCGATGATCTGTAAGGTCCCTTCCAACCAGCACGAAACTATGAAACTATGAAAAGCATGGCTAGAGTGGAGAAAAACCAAGAAAAGCTGGGTTAAAGTGGAGAAAAACCAAGAAAAGCGGGGTTAGAGGGGAGGAAAACCAAGGAAAGCGAGGTTAGAAAAGAGGAAAACCAAGAAAAGCGAAGTTAGAGAGAAGGAAAACCGAGAAAACCGGGGTTAGAGCGGAGGAAAAGAAAGAAAAGTGGAGATAGAGGTGAGGAAAACCAAGAAAAGCGGGGATAGAGCGGAGGAAAACCAAGAAAAGCGAAGTTAGAGAAGAGGAATACCAAGAAAAATGATGTTAGAGAGGAGGAAAAGAAAGATAAGCAGGTTTAGAGCGGAGGAAAACCAAGAAAAGCGAACTTAGAGCGGAGGAAAACCAAGAAAAGCGGAATAAGTGCAGAGGAAAACAAAGAAAAGCGGGGTTAGAGCGGAGGAAAACCAAGAAAAGCGGGGTTAGAGCGGAGGAAAACCAAGAAAAGCTGGGTTACAGCAGAGGAAAACCAAGAAAAGCAGGGTTAGAAAGGAGGAAAACCAAGAAAAGTGATCTTAGAGCAGAGGAAAACCAAGAAAAGCGGAATAAGTGCGGAGGAAAACCAAGAAATGAGGAATAAGTGCTGAGGAAAACCAAGAAAAGCAGGGTTAGAGCGGAGGAAAACAAAGAAAAGCTGGGATAGAGCGGAGGAAAACCAAGAAAAGCGGGGTAGAGCGGAGGAAAACCAAGATAAGCGGGGTTAGAGAGGAAAAAAACCAAGAAAAACGGGGTTAGAGCGGAGGAAAAGAAAGAAAAGGTAAGTTAGAGGTGAGGAAAACCAAGAAAAGCGGGGATAGAGCGGAGGAAAACAAAGAAAAGCTGGGTTAGAGCGGACGAAAACGAAGAAAAGCGGGATTAGTGTGGAGGAGAACCAAGAAAAGCGGGTTTAGAGCGGAGGAAAACCAAAAAAATCGGGTTTAGAGCGGAGGAAAACCAAGTAAAGCGGGGTTAGAGAGGAGGAAAACCAAGAAAAGTGAAGTTAGAGCGGAGGAAAACTGAGAAAAGCGGGGTTAGAGCGGAGGAAAACCAAGGAAAGTGAAGTTAGAGCGGAGGAAAGCCAAGAAAAGCGGGCTTAGATTGGAGGAAAACCAAGATAGTCGGGGTTACAGCGAAGGAAAACCAATAAAAAAAAGTTAGAGAGGAAGAAAACAAAGAAAAGCGCGGTTAGAGCAGCAAAAATCCAAGAAAAGTATGGTTAGAGTGGAGAAAAACCAAGAAAAGCAGGGTTAGAGCGGAGAAAAACCAAGAAAAGCGGGGTTAGAGCGGAGGAAAACGAAGAAAAGCGGGGTTAGTTCGGAGGAAGACCAAGAAAAGTGAAGTTAGAGCAAAGGAAAACCAAGAAAAGCGAGGTTAGTGCGGAAGAAAACCAAGGAAAGTGAAGTTAGAGCGGAGGAAAACAAAGAAAAGCGGGGTTAGAGCGGAGGAAAACGAAGAAAAGCGGGGTTAGTTCGGAGGAAAACCAAGAAAGGTGAAGTTAGAGCAAAGGAAAACCAAGAAAAGCGGGGTTAGTGCGGAGGAAAACCAAGGAAAGTGAAGTTAGAGCGGAGGAAAACCAAGAAAAACGGAGATAGAACGGAAGAAAACCAGGAAAAGCGGGGTTAGAGTGGAGGAAAACCATGATAATCGGGGATAGAGCGAAGGAAAACCAAGAAAAAGGAGTTAGAGGAAGAATACAAAGAAAAGCGCGGTTAGAGCAGCAGAAATCCAAGAAAAGAATGGTTAGAGTGGAGAAAAACCCAGAAAAGCTGGTTTAGAGCGGAGGAAAACCAAGAAATGCGAAGTTAGAGCGGAGGAAAACCAAGAAAAGCTGGGTTAGAGCGGAAGAAAACCGAGAAAAGCGGGGTTAGAGCGGAGGAAAACCAAGATAGTCGGGGTTACAGTGAAGAAAAACCAATAAAAAGAAGTTAGAGAGGAAGAAAACAAAGAAAAGCGCGGTTAGAGCAGCAGAAATCCAAGTGTGCCCCGGTGGCGCAGTGGTTAAAGACGCCGCCTTGCAACACTGGGGCCCGTAGTTCGAATCCCCCCTATGGCGCAAGTGGTAGAAGTGCCGCTCTGCTACACAGAGGCTCGAATCCCGGGAGCTGGACTCGATGATCTGTAAGGTCCCTTCCAACAAGCACGAAACTATGAAACTATGAAAAGCATGGTTAGAGTGGAGAAAAACCAAGAAAAGCTGGGTTAAAGTGGAGAAAAACCAAGAAAAGCGGGGTTAGAGGGGAGGAAAACCAAGAAAAGCGAAGTTAGAGAAGAGGAATACCAAGAAAAATGATGTTAGAGAGGAGGAAAAGAAAGATAAGCAGGTTTAGAGCGGAGGAAAACCAAGAAAAGCGAACTTAGAGCGGAGGAAAACCAAGAAAAGCGGAATAAGTGCAGAGGAAAACAAAGAAAAGCGGGGTTAGAGCGGAGGAATACCAAGAAAAGCGGGGTTAGAGCGGAGGAAAACCAAGAAAAGCTGGGTTACAGCAGAGGAAAACCAAAAAAGCAGGGTTAGAAAGGAGGAAAACCAAGAAAAGTGATCTTAGAGCAGAGGAAAACCAAGAAAAGCGGAATAAGTGCGGAGGAAAACCAAGAAATGAGGAATAAGTGCTGAGGAAAACCAAGAAAAGCAGGGTTAGAGCGGAGGAAAACAAAGAAAAGCTGGGATAGAGCGGAGGAAAACCAAGAAAAGCGGGGTTAGAGCGGAGGAAAACCAAGATAAGCGGGGTTAGAGAGGAAAAAAACCAAGAAAAACGGGGTTAGAGCGGAGGAAAAGAAAGAAAAGGTAAGTTAGAGGTGAGGAAAACCAAGAAAAGCGGGGATAGAGCGGAGGAAAACAAAGAAAAGCGGGGTTAGAGCGGACGAAAACGAAGAAAAGCGGGGTTAGTGTGGAGGAGAACCAAGAAAAGCGGGTTTAGAGCGGAGGAAAACCAAAAAAATCGGGTTTAGAGAGGAGGAAAACCAAGTAAAGCAGGGTTAGAGCGGAGGAAAACCAAGAAAAGTGAAGTTAGAGCGGAGGAAAACCGAGAAAAGCGGGGTTAGAGCGGAGGAAAACCAAGGAAAGTGAAGTTAGAGCGGAGGAAAGCCAAGAAAAGCGGGCTTAGATTGGAGGAAAACCAAGATAGTCGGGGTTACAGCGAAGGAAAACCAATAAAAAGAAGTTAGAGAGGAAGAAAACAAAGAAAAGCACGGTTAGAGCAGCAAAAATCCAAGAAAAGTATGGTTAGAGTGGAGAAAAACCAAGAAAAGCAGGGTTAGAGCGGAGAAAAACCAAGAAAAGCGGGGTTAGAGCGGAGGAAAACGAAGAAAAGCGGGGTTAGTTCGGAGGAAGACCAAGAAAAGTGAAGTTAGAGCAAAGGAAAACCAAGAAAAGCGGGGTTAGTGCGGAGGAAAACCAAGGAAAGTGAAGTTAGAGCGGAGAAAAACCAAGAAAAGCGGGGTTAGAGCGGAGGAAAACGAAGAAAAGCGGGGTTAGAGAGGAGGAAAACCATGATAATCGGGGATAGAGCGAAGGAAAACCAAGAAAAAGGAGTTAGAGGAAGAATACAAAGAAAAGCGCGGTTAGAGCAGCAGAAATCCAAGAAAAGAATGGTTAGAGTGGAGAAAAACCCAGAAAAGCTGGTTTAGAGCGGAGGAAAACCAAGAAAAGCGAAGTTAGAGCGGAGGAAAACCAAGAAAAGCTTGGTTAGAACTGAAGAAAACCAAGAAAAGCGGGTTAGAGAGCAGGAAAACCAAGATAATCGGGGTTAGAGCGGAGGAAAACCAAGAAAAAGAAGTTAGAGAGGAAGAAAACAAAGAAAAGCGCGGTTAGAGCAGCAGAAATCCAAGTGTGCCCCGGTGGCGCAGTGGTTAAAGACGCCGCCTTTCAACACTGGGGCCCGTAGTTCGAATCCCCCCTATGGCGCAAGTGGTAGAAGTGCCGCTCTGCTACACAGAGGCTCGAATCCCGGGAGCTGGACTCGATGATCTGTAAGGTCCCTTCCAACCAGCATGAAACTATGAAACTATGAAAAGCATGGTTAGAGTGGAGAAAAACCAAGAAAAGCTGGGTTAAAGTGGAGAAAAACCAAGAAAAGCGGGGTTAGAGGGGAGGAAAACCAAGGAAAGCGAGGTTAGAAAAGAGGAAAACCAAGAAAAGTGAAGTTAGTGCGGAGGAAAACCAAGGAAAGTGAAGTTAGAGCGGAGGAAAACCAAGAAAAGCGGAGATAGAACGGAAGAAAATCAGGAAAAGCGGGGTTAGAGTGGAGGAAAACCATGATAATCGGGGATAGAGCGAAGGAAAACCAAGAAAAAGGAGTTAGAGGAAGAATACAAAGAAAAGCGCGGTTAGAGCAGCAGAAATCCAAGAAAAGAATGGTTAGAGTGGAGAAAAACCCAGAAAAGCTGGTATAGAGCGGAGGAAAACCAAGAAAAGCGAAGTTAGATAAGAGGAAAACCAAGAAAAATGATGTTAGAGAGGAGGAAAACAAAGATAAGCAGGGTTAGAGCGGAGGAAAACAAAGAAAAGCTGTGATAGAGCGGAGGAAAACCAAGAAAAGCGGGTTTAGAGCGGAGGAAAACCAAGATAAGCGGGGTTAGAGAGAAGGAAAACCAAGAAAAACGGGGTTAGAGCGGAGGAAAAGAAAGAAAAGGTAAGTTAGAGGTGAGGAAAACCCAGAAAAGCGGGGATAGAGCGGAGGAAAACAAAGAAAAGCTGGGTTAGAGCGGAGGAAAACGAAGAAAAGCGGGGTTAGTGTGGAGGAGAACCAAGAAAAGCGGGGTTAGAGCGGAGGAAAACCAAGAAAATCGGGTTTAGAGCGGAGGAAAACCGAGAAAAGCGGGGTTAGAGCGGAGGAAAACCAAGATAGTCGGGGTTACAGCGAAGGAAAACCAATAAAAAGAAGTTAGAGAGGAAGAAAACAAAGAAAAGCGCGGTTAGAGCAGCAGAAATCCAAGTGTGCCCCGGTGGCGCAGTGGTTAAAGACGCCGTCTTGCAACACTGGGGCCCGTAGTTCGAATCCCCCCTATGGCGCAAGTGGTAGAAGTGCCGCTCTGCTACACAGAGGCTCGAATCCCGGGAGCTGGACTCGATGATCTGTAAGGTCCCTTCCAACCAGCACGAAACTATGAAACTATGAAAAGCATGGTTAGAGTGGAGAAAAAACAAGAAAAGCTGGGTTAAAGTGGAGAAAAACCAAGAAAAGCGGGGTTAGAGGGGAGGAAAACCAAGGAAAGCGAGGTTAGAAAAGAGGAAAACCAAGAAAAGCTAAGTTAGAGAGAAGGAAAACCGAGAAAACCGGGGTTAGAGCGGAGGAAAAGAAAGAAAAGTGAAGATAGAGGTGAGGAAAACCAAGAAAAGCGGGGATAGAGCGGAGGAAAACCAAGAAAAGCGAAGTTAGAGAAGAGGAATACCAAGAAAAATGATGTTAGAGAGGAGGAAAAGAAAGATAAGCAGGTTTAGAGCGGAGGAAAACCAAGAAAAGCAAACTTAGAGCGGAGGAAAACCAAGAAAAGCGGAATAAGTGCAGAGGAAAACAAAGAAAAGCGGGGTTAGAGCGGAGGAAAACCAAGAAAAGCGGGGTTAGAGCGGAGGAAAACCAAGTAAAGCTGGGTTACAGCAGAGGAAAACCAAGAAAAGCAGGGTTAGAAAGGAGGAAAACCAAGAAAAGTGATCTTAGAGCAGAGGAAAACCAAGAAAAGCGGAATAAGTGCGGAGGAAAACCAAGAAATGAGGAATAAGTGCTGAGGAAAACCAAGAAAAGCAGGGTTAGAGCGGAGGAAAACAAAGAAAAGCTGGGATAGAGTGGAGGAAAACCAAGAAAAGCGGGGTTAGAGCGGAGGAAAACCAAGATAAGCGGGGTTAGAGAGGAAAAAAACCAAGAAAAACGGGGTTAGAGCGGAGGAAAAGAAAGAAAAGGTAAGTTAGAGGTGAGGAAAACCAAGAAAAGCGGGGATAGAGCGGAGGAAAACAAAGAAAAGCTGGGTTAGAGCGGACGAAAACGAAGAAAAGCGGGGTTAGTGTGGAGGAGAACCAAGAAAAGCGGGTTTAGAGCGGAGGAAAACCAAAAAAATCGGGATTAGAGCGGAGGAAAACCAAGTAAAGCGGGGTTAGAGCGGAGGAAAACCAAGAAAAGTGAAGTTAGAGCGGAGGAAAACCGAGAAAAGCGGGGTTAGAGCGGAGGAAAACCAAGGAAAGTGAAGTTAGAGCGGAGGAAAGCCAAGAAAAGCGGGCTTAGATTGGAGGAAAACCAAGATAGTCGGGGTTACAGCGAAGGAAAACCAATAAAAAGAAGTTAGAGAGGAAGAAAACAAAGAAAAGCGCGGTTAGAGCAGCAAAAATCCAAGAAAAGTATGGTTAGAGTGGAGAAAAACCAAGAAAAGCAGGGTTAGAGCGGAGAAAAACCAAGAAAAGCGGGGTTAGAGCGGAGGAAAACGAAGAAAAGCGGGGTTAGTTCGGAGGAAGACCAAGAAAAGTGAAGTTAGAGCAAAGGAAAACCAAGAAAAGCGGGGTTAGTGCGGAGGAAAACCAAGGAAAGTGAAGTTAGAGCGGAGAAAAACCAAGAAAAGCGGGGTTAGAGCGGAGGAAAACGAAGAAAAGCGGGGTTAGTTCGGAGGAAGACCAAGAAAAGTGAAGTTAGAGCAAAGGAAAACCAAGAAAAGCGGGGTTAGTGCGGAGGAAAACCAAGGAAAGTGAAGTTAGAGCGGAGGAAAACCAAGAAAAACGGAGATAGAACGGAAGAAAACCAGGAAAAGCGGGGTTAGAGCGGAGGAAAACCATGATAATCTGGGATAGAGCGAAGGAAAACCAAGAAAAAGGAGTTAGAGGAAGAATACAAAGAAAAGCGCGGTTAGAGCAGAAGAAATCCAAGAAAAGAATGGTTAGAGTGGAGAAAAACCCAGAAAAGCTGGTTTAGAGCGGAGGAAAACCAAGAAAAGCGAAGTTAGAGCGGAGGAAAACCAAGAAAAGCTGGGTTAGAGCGGAAGAAAACCAAGAAAAGCGGGTTAGAGAGCAGGAAAACCAAGATAATCGGGGTTAGAGCGGAGGAAAACCAAGAAAAAGAAGTTAGAGAGGAAGAAAACAAAGAAAAGCGCGGTTAGAGCAGCAGAAATCCAAGTGTGCCCCGGTGGCGCAGTGGTTAAAGACGCCGCCTTGCAACACTGGGGCCCGTAGTTCGAATCCCCCCTATGGCGCAAGTGGTAGAAGTGCCGCTCTGCTACACAGAGGCTCGAATCCCGGGAGCTGGACTCGATGATCTGTAAGGTCCCTTCCAACCAGCACGAAACTATGAAAATATGAAAAGCATGGTTAGAGTGGAGAAAAACCAAGAAAAGCTGGGTTAAAGTGGAGAAAAACCAAGAAAAGCGGGGTTAGAGAGGAGGAAAACCAAGGAAAGCGAGGTTAGAAAAGAGGAAAACCAAGAAAAGTGAAGTTAGTGCGGAGGAAAACCAAGGAAAGTGAAGTTAGAGCGGAGGAAAACCAAGAAAAAGGAGTTAGAGGAAGAATACAAAGAAAAGCGCGGTTAGAGCAGCAGAAATCCAAGAAAAGAATGGTTATAGTGGAGAAAAACCCAGAAAAGCTGGTTTAGAGCGGAGGAAAACCAAGAAAAGCGAAGTTAGAGCGGAGGAAAACCAAGAAAAATGATGTTAGAGAGGAGGAAAACAAAGATAAGCAGGGTTAGAGCGGAGGAAAACAAAGAAAAGCTGGATTAGAGCGGAGGAAAACCAAGATAAGCGGGGTTAGAGAGAAGGAAAACCAAGAAAAACGGGGTTAGAGCGCAGGAAAAGAAAGAAAAGGTAAGTTAGAGGTGAGGAAAACCAAGAAAAGCGGGGATAGAGCGGAGGAAAACAAAGAAAAGCTGGGTTAGAGCGGAGGAAAACGAAGAAAAGCGGGGTTAGTGTGGAGGAGAACCATGATAATCGGGGATAGAGCGAAGGAAAACCAAGAAAAAGGAGTTAGAGGAAGAATACAAAGAAAAGCGCGGTTAGAGCAGCTGAAATCCAAGAAAAGAATGGTTAGAGTGGAGAAAAACCCAGAAAAGCTGGTATAGAGCGGAGGAAAACCAAGAAAAGCGAAGTTAGATAAGAGGAAAACCAAGAAAAATGATGTTAGAGAGGAGGAAAACAAAGATAAGCAGGGATAGAGCGGAGGAAAACCAAGAAAAGCGGGGTTAAAGCGGAGGAAAACCAAGATAAGCGGGGTTAGAGAGAAGGAAAACCAAGAAAAACGGGGTTAGAGCGGAGGAAAAGAAAGAAAAGGTAAGTTAGAGGTGAGGAAAACCAAGAAAAGCGGGGATTGAGCGGAGGAAAACAAAGAAAAGCTGGGTTAGAGCGGAGGAAAACGAAGAAAAGCGGGGTTAGTGTGGAGGAGAACCAAGAAAAGCGGGGTTAGAGCGGAGGAAAACCAAGAAAATCGGGTTTAGAGCGGAGGAAAAGCATGAAAAACGGGGTTAGAGCGGAGGAAAACCAAGAAAAGTGAAGTTAGAGCGGAGGAAAACCGAGAAAAGCGGAGTTAGAGCGGAGGAAAACCAAGATAGTCGGGGTTACAGCGAAGGAAAACCAATAAAAAGAAGTTAGAGAGGAAGAAAACAAAGAAAAGCGCGGTTAGAGCAGCAGAAATCCAAGTGTGCCCCGGTGGCGCAGTGGTTAAAGACGCCGCCTTGCAACACTGGGGCCCGTAGTTCGAATCCCCCCTATGGCGCAAGTGGTAGAAGTGCTGCTCTGCTACACAGAGGCTCGAATCCCAGGAGCTGGACTCGATGATCTGTAAGGTCCCTTCCAACCAGCACGAAACTATGAAACTATGAAAAGCATGGTTAGAGTGGAGAAAAACCAAGAAAAGCTGGGTTAAAGTGGAGAAAAACCAAGAAAAGCGGGGTTAGAGGGGAGGAAAACCAAGGAAAGCGAGGTTAGAAAAGAGGAAAACCAAGAAAAGCTAAGTTAGAGAGAAGGAAAACCGAGAAAACCGGGGTTAGAGCGGAGGAAAAGAAAGAAAAGTGAAGATAGAGGTGAGGAAAACCAAGAAAAGCGGGGATAGAGCGGAGGAAAACCAAGAAAAGCGAAGTTAGAGAAGAGGAATACCAAGAAAAATGATGTTAGAGAGGAGGAAAAGAAAGATAAGCAGGTTTAGAGCGGAGGAAAACCAAGAAAAGCGAACTTAGAGCGGAGGAAAACCAAGAAAAGCGGAATAAGTGCAGAGGAAAACAAAGAAAAGCGGGGTTAGAGCGGAGGAAAACCAAGAAAAGCGGGGTTAGAGCGGAGGAAAACCAAGAAAAGCTGGGTTACAGCAGAGGAAAACCAAGAAAAGCAGGGTTAGAAAGGAGGAAAACCAAGAAAAGTGATCTTAGAGCAGAGGAAAACCAAGAAAAGCGGAATAAGTGCGGAGGAAAACCAAGAAATGAGGAATAAGTGCTGAGGAAAACCAAGAAAAGCAGGGTTAGAGCGGAGGAAAACAAAGAAAAGCTGGGATAGAGTGGAGGAAAACCAAGAAAAGCGGGGTTAGAGCGGAGGAAAACCAAGATAAGCGGGGTTAGAGAGGAAAAAAACCAAGAAAAACGGGGTTAGAGCGGAGGAAAAGAAAGAAAAGGTAAGTTAGAGGTGAGGAAAACCAAGAAAAGCGGGGATAGAGCGGAAAAAAACAAAGAAAAGCTGGGTTAGAGCGGACGAAAACGAAGAAAAGCGGGGTTAGTGTGGAGGAGAACCAAGAAAAGCGGGTTTAGAGCGGAGGAAAACCAAAAAAATCGGGTTTAGAGCGGAGGAAAACCAAGTAAAGCGGGGTTAGAGCGGAGGAAAACCAAGAAAAGTGAAGTTAGAGCGGAGGAAAACCGAGAAAAGCGGGGTTAGAGCGGAGGAAAACCAAGGAAAGTGAAGTTAGAGCGGAGGAAAGCCAAGAAAAGCGGGCTTAGATTGGAGGAAAACCAAGATAGTCGGGGTTACAGCGAAGGAAAACCAATAAAAAGAAGTTAGAGAGGAAGAAAACAAAGAAAAGCGCGGTTAGAGCAGCAAAAATCCAAGAAAAGTATGGTTAGAGTGGAGAAAAACCAAGAAAAGCAGGGTTAGAGCGGAGAAAAACCAAGAAAAGCGGGGTTAGAGCGGAGGAAAATGAAGAAAAGCGGGGTTAGTTCGGAGGAAGACCAAGAAAAGTGAAGTTAGAGCAAAGGAAAACCAAGAAAAGCGGGGTTAGTGCGGAGGAAAACCAAGGAAAGTGAAGTTAGAGCGGAGAAAAACCAAGAAAAGCGGGGTTAGAGCGGAGGAAAACGAAGAAAAGCGGGGTTAGTTCGGAGGAAGACCAAGAAAAGTGAAGTTAGAGCAAAGGAAAACCAAGAAAAGCGGGGTTAGTGCGGAGGAAAACCAAGGAAAGTGAAGTTAGAGCGGAGGAAAACCAAGAAAAACGGAGATAGAACGGAAGAAAACCAGGAAAAGCGGGGTTAGAGTGGAGGAAAACCATGATAATCGGGGATAGAGCGAAGGAAAACCAAGAAAAAGGAGTTAGAGGAAGAATACAAAGAAAAGCGCGGTTAGAGCAGCAGAAATCCAAGAAAAGAATGGTTAGAGTGGAGAAAAACCCAGAAAAGCTGGTTTAGAGCGGAGGAAAACCAAGAAAAGCGAAGTTAGAGCGGAGGAAAACCAAGAAAAGCTGGGTTAGAGCGGAAGAAAACCAAGAAAAGCGGGTTAGAGAGCAGGAAAACCAAGATAATCGGGGTTAGAGCGGAGGAAAACCAATAAAAAGAAGTTAGAGAGGAAGAAAACAAAGAAAAGCGCGGTTAGAGCAGCAGAAATCCAAGTGTGCCCCGGTGGCGCAGTGGTTAAAGACGCCGCCTTGCAACACTGGGGCCCGTAGTTCGAATCCCCCCTATGGCGCAAGTGGTAGAAGTGCCGCTCTGCTACACAGAGGCTCGAATCCCGGGAGCTGGACTCGATGATCTGTAAGGTCCCTTCCAACCAGCACGAAACTATGAAACTATGAAAAGCATGGTTAGAGTGGAGAAAAACCAAGAAAAGCTGGGTTAAAGTGGAGAAAAACCAAGAAAAGCGGGGTTAGAGGGGAGGAAAACCAAGGAAAGCGAGGTTAGAAAAGAGGAAAACCAAGAAAAGTGAAGTTAGTGCGGAGGAAAACCAAGGAAAGTGAAGTTAGAGCGGAGGAAAACCAAGAAAAGCGGAGATAGAACGGAAGAAAATCAGGAAAAGCGGGGTTAGAGTGGAGGAAAACCATGATAATCGGGGATAGAGCGAAGGAAAACCAAGAAAAAGGAGTTAGAGGAAGAATACAAAGAAAAGCGCGGTTAGAGCAGCAGAAATCCAAGAAAAGAATGGTTAGAGTGGAGAAAAACCCAGAAAAGCTGGTATAGAGCGGAGGAAAACCAAGAAAAGCGAAGTTAGATAAGAGGAAAACCAAGAAAAATGATGTTAGAGAGGAGGAAAACAAAGATAAGCAGGGTTAGAGCGGAGGAAAACAAAGAAAAGCTGGGATGGAGCGGAGGAAAACCAAGAAAAGCGGGGTTAGAGCGGAGGAAAACCAAGACAAGCGGGGTTAGAGAGAAGGAAAACCAAGAAAAACGGGGTTAGAGCGGAGGAAAAGAAAGAAAAGGTAAGTTAGAGGTGAGGAAAACCCAGAAAAGCGGGGATAGAGCGGAGGAAAACAAAGAAAAGCTGGGTTAGAGCGGAGGAAAACGAAGAAAAGCGGGGTTAGTGTGGAGGAGAACCAAGAAAAGCGGGGTTAGAGCGGAGGAAAACCAAGAAAATCGGGTTTAGAGCGGAGGAAAAGCATGAAAAACGGGGTTAGAGCGGAGGAAAACCAAGATAGTCGGGTTTACAGCGAAGGAAAACCAATAAAAAGAAGTTAGAGAGGAAGAAAACAAAGAAAAGCGCGGTTAGAGCAGCAGAAATCTAAGTGTGCCCCGGTGGCGCAGTGGTTAAAGACGCCGCCTTGCAACACTGGGGCCCGTAGTTCGAATCCCCCCTATGGCGCAAGTGGTAGAAGTGCCGCTCTGCTACACAGAGGCTCGAATCCCGGGAGCTGGACTCGATGATCTGTAAGGTCCCTTCCAACCAGCACGAAACTATGAAACTATGAAAAGCATGGTTAGAGTGGAGAAAAACCAAGAAAAGCTGGGTTAAAGTGGAGAAAAACCAAGAAAAGCGGGGTTAGAGAGGAGGAAAACCAAGGAAAGCGAGGTTAGAAAACAGGAAAACCAAGAAAAGCGAAGTTAGAGAGAAGGAAAACCGAGAAAACCGGGGTTAGAGCGGAGGAAAAGAAAGAAAAGTGAAGATAGAGGTGAGGAAAACCAAGAAAAGCGGGGATAGAGCGGAGGAAAACCAAGAAAAGCGAAGTTAGAGAAGAGGAATACCAAGAAAAATGATGTTAGAGAGGAGGAAAAGAAAGATAAGCAGGTTTAGAGCGGAGGAAAACCAAGAAAAGCGAACTTAGAGCGGAGGAAAACCAAGAAAAGCGGAATAAGTGCAGAGGAAAACAAAGAAAAGCGGGGTTAGAGATGAGGAAAACCAAGAAAAGCGGGGTTAGAGCGGAGGAAAACCAAGAAAAGCTGGGTTACAGCAGAGGAAAACCAAGAAAAGCAGGGTTAGAAAGGAGGAAAACCAAGAAAAGTGATCTTAGAGCAGAGGAAAACCAAGAAAAGCGGAATAAGTGCGGAGGAAAACCAAGAAATGAGAAATAAGTGCTGAGGAAAACCAAGAAAAGCAGGGTTAGAGCGGAGGAAAACAAAGAAAAGCTGGGATAGAGCGGAGGAAAACCAAGAAAAGCGGGGTTAGAGCGGAGGAAAACCAAGATAAGCGGGGTTAGAGAGGAAAAAAACCAAGAAAAACGGGGTTAGAGCGGAGGAAAAGAAAGAAAAGGTAAGTTAGAGGTGAGGAAAACCAAGAAAAGCGGGGATAGAGCGGAAAAAAACAAAGAAAAGCTGGGTTAGAGCGGACGAAAACGAAGAAAAGCGGGGTTAGTGTGGAGGAGAACCAAGAAAAGCGGGTTTAGAGCGGAGGAAAACCAAAAAAATCGGGATTAGAGCGGAGGAAAACCAAGTAAAGCGGGGTTAGAGCGGAGGAAAACCAAGAAAAGTGAAGTTAGAGCGGAGGAAAACCGAGAAAAGCGGGGTTAGAGCGGAGGAAAACCAAGGAAAGTGAAGTTAGAGCGGAGGAAAGCCAAGAAAAGCGGGCTTAGATTGGAGGAAAACCAAGATAGTCGGGGTTACAGCGAAGGAAAACCAATAAAAAGAAGTTAGAGAGGAAGAAAACAAAGAAAAGCGCGGTTAGAGCAGCAAAAATCCAAGAAAAGTATGGTTAGAGTGGAGAAAAACCAAGAAAAGCAGGGTTAGAGCGGAGAAAAACCAAGAAAAGCGGGGTTAGAGCAGAGGAAAACGAAGAAAAGCGGGGTTAGTTCGGAGGAAGACCAAGAAAAGTGAAGTTAGAGCAAAGGAAAACCAAGAAAAGCGGGGTTAGTGCGGAGGAAAACCAAGGAAAGTGAAGTTAGAGCGGAGAAAAACCAAGAAAAGCGGGGTTAGAGCGGAGGAAAACGAAGAAAAGCGGGGTTAGTTCGGAGGAAGACCAAGAAAAGTGAAGTTAGAGCAAAGGAATACCAAGAAAAGCGGGGTTAGTGCGGAGGAAAACCAAGGAAAGTGAAGTTAGAGCGGAGGAAAACCAAGAAAAACGGAGATAGAACGGAAGAAAACCAGGAAAAGCGGGGTTAGAGCGGAGGAAAACCATGATAATCGGGGATAGAGCGAAGGAAAACCAAGAAAAAGGAGTTAGAGGAAGAATACAAAGAAAAGCGCGGTTAGAGCAGCAGAAATCCAAGAAAAGAATGGTTAGAGTGGAGAAAAACCCAGAAAAGCTGGTATAGAGCGGAGGAAAACCAAGAAAAGCGAAGTTAGATAAGAGGAAAACCAAGAAAAATGATGTTAGAGAGGAGGAAAACAAAGATAAGCAGGGTTAGAGCGGAGGAAAACAAAGAAAAGCTGGGATAGAGCGGAGGAAAACCAAGATAAGCGGGGTTAGAGCGGAGGAAAACCAAGATAAGCGGGGTTAGAGAGAAGGAAAACCAAGAAAAACGGGGTTAGAGCGGAGGAAAAGAAAGAAAAGGTAAGTTAGAGGTGAGGAAAACCCAGAAAAGCGGGGATAGAGCGGAGGAAAACAAAGAAAAGCTGGGTTAGAGCGGAGGAAAACGAAGAAAAGCGGGGTTAGTGTGGAGGAGAACCAAGAAAAGCGGGGTTAGAGCGGAGGAAAACCAAGAAAATCGGGTTTAGAGCGGAGGAAAAGCATGAAAAACGGGGTTAGAGCGGAGGAAAACCAAGATAGTCGGGGTTACAGCGAAGGAAAACCAATAAAAAGAAGTTAGAGATGAAGAAAACATAGAAAAGCGCGGTTAGAGCAGCAGAAATCCAAGTGTGCCCCGGTGGCGCAGTGGTTAAAGACGCCGCCTTGCAACACTGGGGCCCGTAGTTCGAATCCCCCCTATGGCGCAAGTGGTAGAAGTGCCGCTCTGCTACACAGAGGCTCGAATCCCGGGAGCTGGACTCGATGATCTGTAAGGTCCCTTCCAACCAGCACGAAACTATGAAACTATGAAAAGCATGGTTAGAGTGGAGAAAAACCAAGAAAAGCTGGGTTAAAGTGGAGAAAAACCAAGAAAAGCGGGGTTAGAGAGGAGGAAAACCAAGGAAAGCGAGGTTAGAAAAGAGGAAAACCAAGAAAAGCTAAGTTAGAGAGAAGGAAAACCGAGAAAACCGGGGTTAGAGCGGAGGAAAAGAAAGAAAAGTGAAGATAGAGGTGAGGAAAACCAAGAAAAGCGGGGATAGAGCGGAGGAAAACCAAGAAAAGCGAAGTTAGAGAAGAGGAATACCAAGAAAAATGATGTTAGAGAGGAGGAAAAGAAAGATAAGCAGGTTTAGAGCGGAGGAAAACCAAGAAAAGCGAACTTAGAGCGGAGGAAAACCAAGAAAAGCGGAATAAGTGCAGAGGAAAACAAAGAAAAGCGGGGTTAGAGCGGAGGAAAACCAAGAAAAGCGGGGTTAGAGCGGAGGAAAACCAAGAAAAGCTGGGTTACAGCAGAGGAAAACCAAGAAAAGCAGGGTTAGAAAGGAGGAAAACCAAGAAAAGTGATCTTAGAGCAGAGGAAAACCAAGAAAAGCGGAATAAGTGCGGAGGAAAACCAAGAAATGAGGAATAAGTGCTGAGGAAAACCAAGAAAAGCAGGGTTAGAGCGGAGGAAAACAAAGAAAAGCTGGGATAGAGCGGAGGAAAACCAAGAAAAGCGGGGTTAGAGCGGAGGAAAACCAAGATAAGTGATGTATTAGGCGGCACGAACTCACGGGATGTAACGCGATAGGCCTCCCCGTGCTCGGTAATGTATATGTATGAGGCTGAAATTGGAGCCCTATATAAGGGTCTCACACGGTTCATTAAACGCCATTTTACAGCTCACCATATTGGTGTGATCAGCGTGTAACTTGGTCATGGGGCCGTCAGATGCACATTCTCAATGATGGACGTAGTTCTTTAGGTTACCTTACACAAGGCAACAATTGGTGCCCCGTGTGAGGACGTCCTGAGAGTGAGTGTGCGACGGCTAACCGCGAGACGGACGCGAATCCTGCGGTTAGATCCCGTGGAAGCGCCGGAGGGGCGATATATTGGCTGCAGCTACTGATTATCCTGCGGTAAGACCGTGGAAGACCGTGGGAGTTTGGGCCCGGGTATATATACAAAGGGTGCGAGGACGTACGGTGTCGAGCACCAGAAAAAACATGGATTCCGTCACAAAGGTACTATTACGGGTTTGTAAAACCCACTGCGGTAGGAATGCTCCTTCTATGAAGGAGATTGTTGCCGTTATTACTTTTTTGCAGGAAGCGGAGCTTTCACCCTCCCCTTGTAATTTGCTCGATTCGGAGCGGTGGGAATCTTTCACCGCTGCCCTGCTCCTAAGAGCAACAAACGATTATAAGGCGGAGGAGTTAAAAACCTGGGTTTTGGTCCTGGGTGCGCTTAAAGCGGCTAAGGAGGAGAAAAAGATCCAGGCAGTCGCGAATGGGGTTTTTGGGGTGGGTTCCGGGACGTCTGGGGTCCCGGAGGGTGCGGAGGAACCGCTCCCTTGCGGCGACTCCGTACCCAAGATGGCGCCGACCACGCCGGCCGTTTTCACAATGGCCATGGCGGCGCCCGAAACAACTCCGGAAGGGATGGCGGAAGTTGCCTCATCTGGGGAGGCGCCGCCATATTATCCCCGCCTATACCCCTGTTTGCAGAGCTTTCGTTCACCTGAGGGGGGTGGGTCCTGTCCGAGGGAGGGAGAGTCATGGGGGGAGGCGCGCCGTGGAGGCGTTAAGCCACCCCTAGACCCGCCCCCGGAGGAGGGACCTCATTCCCCGAAAGGGGAGGAACGAAAGGTACTGCCTGCCCCTACCCCTTTGGTTTCGCCTCCCGAGGAGGGGGAGGAGAAAGGGGAGGAACAAAAGGTACTATCTGCCTTCACCCCGTCGGTTTCGTCTCCCGCGAAGGGGGAGGAGAAAGGGGAGGAACGGAAGGAATTGCCTGTCCCCACCCAGTCGGTCGTGGTTCCCCGGAGGAGGGGGGAGAAGTGGGAGGAGCGAGAGATATCGCGTAAGCCCACTGATTGGACTGACATTTGCGATACAATGCGAGAGGTGGGGCTCAAGGAGCGGGACTGGGCGGTGTTCCCAATTGTAGTCAAACAGGAGGGACCGGTTTGGGTACCTTTGGAAGCAAAAGCAGTTGCTCGGTTTATAGAGGCGATTGACAAAAAGGGATTGAGATCCCCGATGACAATGAGTGCCTTTGAGGCTCTCGTAGCCCCAGGTCCCCTACTCCCATATGATATTGAAAGCCTTATGAGAGTAGCCCTCGAACCAGTACAGTTTACTGTGTGGAAGGAGGAGTGGATAATACAACTCAAAGCTGTTTTAGCACAGGCTGCGCGCGATCCACAGCATCCAGCAAATGGGAAGGAGGGAGATCCAAAAACTGATTTAATGAGGCTTTCAGGTTCATCTGCGGATTTGGCTGGATCTGCAGAGAGGCAGCTTAGGGACCTCCGCCCAGGAGAGCTGCTTGCCACCACGGGGGCGGCTACCTCTGCTTTTATACACTTTATAAGAAAAGCAGAGCCTGTAGCCCCGTGGTCAGAGATTATGCAGGGTCCCTCAGAGTCATTCTCTGAGTTTGCCAATCGATTGATATGGGCAGTAGAAGGATCGGAACTGCCTAAGGAAGCGCTGACTTCTGTTATAAAGGATTGCCTGAAGCAAAAGGCTCATAAAAGTGACTCTTCAGAAAAAGGAAAAAGAACAGATAAAGAACTGCTGCTAGTACCAACGAGAAGGACATCTGTTGTATCACTTGCTGTGTGTCTTTGTGTAATTGCATTCATTACCGGGGGAGAGGGTACTCACTTAACATCACAACCAGAAAATATTTGGGTTACATGGTCTAATCGAACTGGGCAGAAAGATTTCTGCCTTAGCCTGCAGTCAGCCACATCACCGTTTAGAACATGCCTTATAGGTGTACCCAGGTGGGACCCAAAGGAGTTTAACGGATATGTGCATAAGAACAACTGCAAGAGAGATGCAGTGGACAAAGTTTTCTTTATGAAAGCATTTGAGTCTAAATTCACTGACTGGGCCAGAATGTCTGCATGTTTTATTAGATCCTTGAACACCTCCTTGCCCTGGGATCCACCAGAGTTGCAGCTTCTTGGATCCCAATCGGTTGGTAACGTAACATGGAATAAGAACTCTCAAAAGTGGGAACGCCCGGTTAGATGTTTGTATTTTTCGGGTTTTAGGACACCGGGTCAACTGTCCAATCACAGGGTATGGGAAGGCCTACTCGGGAATGGGGCACAATTCTCGGGAACAACTGGGTCGGAACCCTTTACTTTACTTAACCCCATTCAATTTGACATATATAGCTTGTCAGGGGCATATTGTGGTTTCTCAGCTGAAAGGGTGGAGGGATTCTCCCATCCCTGCTCCGGGGATGGCTCCAAGAATGGATTTGCAGACCAATGCATAAAGCAGGGTGGGAGGTGGCTCTCTTACAATCAGAAGTATGTGGTACGCCATCCTAACGGGTCCACCTATAATCTCTCATGCTACTGGGGCCCTGACGATCTGGCATGTTCTGGTTGTTGTTCTCAAAAAGAACCTTTAGCTGGGGAAGGAATAAACTGCAATGGTACAGCCAAGGCCCTTCCTAAGGACATATTTTTGATATGTGGGGATAGAGCTTGGCAAGGGATACCAAAGAATCCAGTAGGGGGGCCGTGTTATTTGGGAAAGCTGACCTTGTTGGCTCCCAATCACACTGCAATGATAAGTGTTATGAAAAAGATCGATCGAGCTCGACGCCAGAAAAGGTCAATAAAAACATTGGACCAGGATTGTAGTGATGAGGTTCAGCTGTGGGGTCCCACAGCTAGAATCTTTGCATCCGTCTTAGCTCCGGGAGTAGCTTCAGCCCAGGCCCTAAGAGAAATTGAGAGATTGGCATGCTGGTCCGTGAAGCAAGCTAATGTCACCACAGCAGTCCTGTCGGAACTCCTGATGGACGTTAACAACATCAGACACGCTGTTCTTCAAAATAGAGCTGCAATTGACTTTCTGCTGCTTGCTCAAGGGCACGGGTGCAAGGACTTTGAAGGGATGTGTTGTTTCAATCTGAGCGACCACAGCGATTCGATACATAGGAAGTTGGAATGGATGCAAGAACACACGAAGAAGATCGCAATAGATGATGCATTCGGAAGCTGGTTGGAGGGACTGTTTGGTAATCTGGGCCCATGGCTTAAGCAGTTTCTCAAAGTATTAATCATAGGTATTTTATTCTTTTTAGCTTTAATGATTTGCTTACCTTGTTTGTTTCAATGTGTCCAGGGTTGTTTACAGCGTATGATAGAAAGAATGTTTAACGAAAAAATGGAGTACCAACGGGTATATGATAAACTTTGAGAAGAAGAAGGAACTGTATAAACCCAAGATGCCTTGGATATAATCATTAGAAAACTACTGATGTTATTAGATATTGCACTACCTACCTCTGTAGCTTGTCTACCTCACTTTTTAGATAACTTATTAAGTTTAAATTATAGAGACTAACATTTTTATATTAGGATTAAGGATTAGCGTTCGGGATGTAACGGGGCATACTTTATCGAGCATGGAGAGGGGGAAATGATGTATTAGGCGGCACGAACTCACGGGATGTAACGCGATAGGCCTCCCCGTGCTCGGTAATGTATATGTATGAGGCTGAAATTGGAGCCCTATATAAGGGTCTCACACGGTTCATTAAACGCCATTTTACAGCTCACCATATTGGTGTGATCAGCGTGTAACTTGGTCATGGGGCCGTCAGATGCACATTCTCAATGATGGACGTAGTTCTTTAGGTTACCTTACACAAGGCAACAGATAAGCGGGGTTAGAGAGGAAAAAAACCAAGAAAAACAGGGTTAGAGCGGAGGAAAAGAAAGAAAAGGTAAGTTAGAGGTGAGGAAAACCAAGAAAAGCGGGGATAGAGCGGAGGAAAACAAAGAAAAGCTGGGTTAGAGCGGACGAAAACGAAGAAAAGCGGGGTTAGTGTGGAGGAGAACCAAGAAAAGCGGGTTTAGAGCGGAGGAAAACCAAAAAAATCGGGATTAGAGCGGAGGAAAACCAAGTAAAGCGGGGTTAGAGCGGAGGAAAACCAAGAAAAGTGAAGTTAGAGCGGAGGAAAACCGAGAAAAGCGGGGTTAGAGCGGAGGAAAACCAAGGAAAGTGAAGTTAGAGCGGAGGAAAGCCAAGAAAAGCGGGCTTAGATTGGAGGAAAACCAAGATAGTCGGGGTTACAGCGAAGGAAAACCAATAAAAAGAAGTTAGAGAGGAAGAAAACAAAGAAAAGCGCGGTTAGAGCAGCAAAAATCCAAGAAAAGTATGGTTAGAGTGGAGAAAAACCAAGAAAAGCAGGGTTAGAGCGGAGAAAAACCAAGAAAAGCGGGGTTAGAGCAGAGGAAAACGAAGAAAAGCGGGGTTAGTTCGGAGGAAGACCAAGAAAAGTGAAGTTAGAGCAAAGGAAAACCAAGAAAAGCGGGGTTAGTGCGGAGGAAAACCAAGGAAAGTGAAGTTAGAGCGGAGAAAAACCAAGAAAAGCGGGGTTAGAGCGGAGGAAAACGAAGAAAAGCGGGGTTAGTTCGGAGGAAGACCAAGAAAAGTGAAGTTAGAGCAAAGGAATACCAAGAAAAGCGGGGTTAGTGCGGAGGAAAACCAAGGAAAGTGAAGTTAGAGCGGAGGAAAACCAAGAAAAACGGAGATAGAACGGAAGAAAACCAGGAAAAGCGGGGTTAGAGCGGAGGAAAACCATGATAATCGGGGATAGAGCGAAGGAAAACCAAGAAAAAGGAGTTAGAGGAAGAATACAAAGAAAAGCGCGGTTAGAGCAGCAGAAATCCAAGAAAAGAATGGTTAGAGTGGAGAAAAACCCAGAAAAGCTGGTATAGAGCGGAGGAAAACCAAGAAAAGCGAAGTTAGATAAGAGGAAAACCAAGAAAAATGATGTTAGAGAGGAGGAAAACAAAGATAAGCAGGGTTAGAGCGGAGGAAAACAAAGAAAAGCTGTGATAGAGCGGAGGAAAACCAAGAAAAGCGGGGTTAGAGCGGAGGAAAACCAAGATAAGCGGGGTTAGAGAGAAGGAAAACCAAGAAAAACGGGGTTAGAGCGGAGGAAAAGAAAGAAAAGGTAAGTTAGAGGTGAGGAAAACCCAGAAAAGCGGGGATAGAGCGGAGGAAAACAAAGAAAAGCTGGGTTAGAGCGGAGGAAAACGAAGAAAAGCGGGGTTAGTGTGGAGGAGAACCAAGAAAAGCGGGGTTAGAGCGGAGGAAAACCAAGAAAATCGGGTTTAGAGCGGAGGAAAAGCATGAAAAACGGGGTTAGAGCGGAGGAAAACCAAGATAGTCGGGGTTACAGCGAAGGAAAACCAATAAAAAGAAGTTAGAGAGGAAGAAAACAAAGAAAAGCGCGGTTAGAGCAGCAGAAATCCAAGTGTGCCCCGGTGGCGCAGTGGTTAAAGACGCCGCCTTGCAACACTGGGGCCCGTAGTTCGAATCCCCCCTATGGCGCAAGTGGTAGAAGTGCCGCTCTGCTACACAGAGGCTCAAATCCCGGGAGCTGGACTCGATGATCTGTAAGGTCCCTTCCAACCAGCACGAAACTATGAAACTATGAAAAGCATGGTTAGAGTGGAGAAAAACCAAGAAAAGCTGGGTTAAAGTGGAGAAAAACCAAGAAAAGCGGGGTTAGAGAGGAGGAAAACCAAGGAAAGCGAGGTTAGAAAAGAGGAAAACCAAGAAAAGCTAAGTTAGAGAGAAGGAAAACCGAGAAAACCGGGGTTAGAGCGGAGGAAAAGAAAGAAAAGTGAAGATAGAGGTGAGGAAAACCAAGAAAAGCGGGGATAGAGCGGAGGAAAACCAAGAAAAGCGAAGTTAGAGAAGAGGAATACCAAGAAAAATGATGTTAGAGAGGAGGAAAAGAAAGATAAGCAGGTTTAGAGCGGAGGAAAACCAAGAAAAGCGAACTTAGAGCGGAGGAAAACCAAGAAAAGCGGAATAAGTGCAGAGGAAAACAAAGAAAAGCGGGGTTAGAGCGGAGGAAAACCAAGAAAAGCGGGGTTAGAGCGGAGGAAAACCAAGAAAAGCTGGGTTACAGCAGAGGAAAACCAAGAAAAGCAGGGTTAGAAAGGAGGAAAACCAAGAAAAGTGATCTTAGAGCAGAGGAAAACCAAGAAAAGCGGAATAAGTGCGGAGGAAAACCAAGAAATGAGGAATAAGTGCTGAGGAAAACCAAGAAAAGCAGGGTTAGAGCGGAGGAAAACAAAGAAAAGCTGGGATAGAGCGGAGGAAAACCAAGAAAAGCGGGGTTAGAGCGGAGGAAAACCAAGATAAGCGGGGTTAGAGAGGAAAAAAACCAAGAAAAACAGGGTTAGAGCGGAGGAAAAGAAAGAAAAGGTAAGTTAGAGGTGAGGAAAACCAAGAAAAGCGGGGATAGAGCGGAGGAAAACAAAGAAAAGCTGGGTTAGAGCGGACGAAAACGAAGAAAAGCGGGGTTAGTGTGGAGGAGAACCAAGAAAAGCGGGTTTAGAGCGGAGGAAAACCAAAAAAATCGGGATTAGAGCGGAGGAAAACCAAGTAAAGCGGGGTTAGAGCGGAGGAAAACCAAGAAAAGTGAAGTTAGAGCGGAGGAAAACCGAGAAAAGCGGGGTTAGAGCGGAGGAAAACCAAGGAAAGTGAAGTTAGAGCGGAGGAAAGCCAAGAAAAGCGGGCTTAGATTGGAGGAAAACCAAGATAGTCGGGGTTACAGCGAAGGAAAACCAATAAAAAGAAGTTAGAGAGGAAGAAAACAAAGAAAAGCGCGGTTAGAGCAGCAAAAATCCAAGAAAAGTATGGTTAGAGTGGAGAAAAACCAAGAAAAGCAGGGTTAGAGCGGAGAAAAACCAAGAAAAGCGGGGTTAGAGCGGAGGAAAACGAAGAAAAGCGGGGTTAGTTCGGAGGAAGACCAAGAAAAGTGAAGTTAGAGCAAAGGAAAACCAAGAAAAGCGGGGTTAGTGCGGAGGAAAACCAAGGAAAGTGAAGTTAGAGCGGAGAAAAACCAAGAAAAGCGGGGTTAGAGCGGAGGAAAACGAAGAAAAGCGGGGTTAGTTCGGAGGAAGACCAAGAAAAGTGAAGTTAGAGCAAAGGAATACCAAGAAAAGCGGGGTTAGTGCGGAGGAAAACCAAGGAAAGTGAAGTTAGAGCGGAGGAAAACCAAGAAAAACGGAGATAGAACGGAAGAAAACCAGGAAAAGCGGGGTTAGAGCGGAGGAAAACCATGATAATCGGGGATAGAGCGAAGGAAAACCAAGAAAAAGGAGTTAGAGGAAGAATACAAAGAAAAGCGCGGTTAGAGCAGCAGAAATCCAAGAAAAGAATGGTTAGAGTGGAGAAAAACCCAGAAAAGCTGGTATAGAGCGGAGGAAAACCAAGAAAAGCGAAGTTAGATAAGAGGAAAACCAAGAAAAATGATGTTAGAGAGGAGGAAAACAAAGATAAGCAGGGTTAGAGCGGAGGAAAACAAAGAAAAGCTGGGATGGAGCGGAGGAAAACCAAGAAAAGCGGGGTTAGAGCGGAGGAAAACCAAGATAAGCGGGGTTAGAGAGAAGGAAAACCAAGAAAAACGGGGTTAGAGCGGAGGAAAAGAAAGAAAAGGTAAGTTAGAGGTGAGGAAAACCCAGAAAAGCGGGGATAGAGCGGAGGAAAACAAAGAAAAGCTGGGTTAGTACGGAGGAAAACGAAGAAAAGCGGGGTTAGTGTGGAGGAGAACCAAGAAAAGCGGGGTTAGAGCGGAGGAAAACCAAGAAAATCGGGTTTAGAGCGGAGGAAAAGCATGAAAAACGGGGTTAGAGCGGAGGAAAACCAAGAAAAGTGAAGTTAGAGCGGAGGAAAACCGAGAAAAGCGGGGTTAGAGCGGAGGAAAACCAAGAAAAGCAGAGTTAGAACGGAAGAAAACCAAGAAAAGCGGGTTAGAGAGCAGGAAAACCAAGATAATCGGGGTTAGAGCGGAGGAAAACCAATAAAAAGAAGTTAGGAAGAAAACAAAGAAAAGCGCGGTTAGAGCAGCAGAAATCCAAGTGTGCCCCGGTGGCGCAGTGGTTAAAGACGCCGCCTTGCAACACTGGGGCCCGTAGTTCGAATCCCCCCTATGGCGCAAGTGGTAGAAGTGCCGCTCTGCTACACAGAGGCTCGAATCCCGGGAGCTGGACTCGATGATCTGTAAGGTCCCTTCCAACCAGCACGAAACTATGAAACTATGAAAAGCATGGTTAGAGTGGAGAAAAACCAAGAAAAGCTGGGTTAAAGAGGAGAAAAACCAAGAAAAGCGGGGTTAGAGAGGAGGAAAACCAAGGAAAGCGAGGTTAGAAAAGAGGAAAACCAAGAAAAGCTAAGTTAGAGAGAAGGAAAACCGAGAAAACCGGGGTTAGAGCGGAGGAAAAGAAAGAAAAGTGAAGATAGAGGTGAGGAAAACCAAGAAAAGCGGGGATAGAGCGGAGGAAAACCAAGAAAAGCGAAGTTAGAGAAGAGGAATACCAAGAAAAATGATGTTAGAGAGGAGGAAAAGAAAGATAAGCAGGTTTAGAGCGGAGGAAAACCAAGAAAAGCGAACTTAGAGCGGAGGAAAACCAAGAAAAGCGGAATAAGTGCAGAGGAAAACAAAGAAAAGCGGGGTTAGAGCGGAGGAAAACCAAGAAAAGCGGGGTTAGAGCAAAGGAAAACCAAGAAAAGCTGGGTTACAGCAGAGGAAAACCAAGAAAAGCAGGGTTAGAAAGGAGGAAAACAAAGAAAAGCTGGGATAGAGCGGAGGAAAACCAAGAAAAGCGGGGTTAGAGCGGAGGAAAACCAAGATAAGCGGGGTTAGAGAGGAAAAAAACCAAGAAAAACAGGGTTAGAGCGGAGGAAAAGAAAGAAAAGGTAAGTTAGAGGTGAGGAAAACCAAGAAAAGCGGGGTTAGAGCGGAGGAAAACAAAGAAAAGCTGGGTTAGAGCGGACGAAAACGAAGAAAAGCGGGGTTAGTGTGGAGGAGAACAAAGAAAAGCGGGTTTAGAGCGGAGGAAAACAAAAAAAATCGGGATTAGAGCGGAGGAAAACCAAGTAAAGCGGGGTTAGAGCGGAGGAAAACCAAGAAAAGTGAAGTTAGAGCGGAGGAAAACCGAGAAAAGCGGGGTTAGAGCGGAGGAAAACCAAGGAAAGTGAAGTTAGAGCGGAGGAAAGCCAAGAAAAGCGGGCTTAGATTGGAGGAAAACCAAGATAGTCGGGGTTACAGCGAAGGAAAACCAATAAAAAGAAGTTAGAGAGGAAGAAAACAAAGAAAAGCGCGGTTAGAGCAGCAAAAATCCAAGAAAAGTATGGTTAGAGTGGAGAAAAACCAAGAAAAGCAGGGTTAGAGCGGAGAAAAACCAAGAAAAGCGTGGTTAGAGCGGAGGAAAACGAAGAAAAGCGGGGTTAGTTCGGAGGAAGACCAAGAAAAGTGAAGTTAGAGCAAAGGAAAACCAAGAAAAGCGGGGTTAGTGCGGAGGAAAACCAAGGAAAGTGAAGTTAGAGCGGAGAAAAACTAAGAAAAGCGGGGTTAGAGCGGAGGAAAACGAAGAAAAGCGGGGTTAGTTCGGAGGAAGACCAAGAAAAGTGAAGTTAGAGCAAAGGAAAACCAAGAAAAGCGGGGTTAGTGCGGAGGAAAACCAAGGAAAGTTAAGTTAGAGCGGAGGAAAACCAAGAAAAACGGAGATAGAACGGAAGAAAACCAGGAAAAGCGGGGTTAGAGCGGAGGAAAACCATGATAATCTGGGATAGAGCGAAGGAAAACCAAGAAAAAGGAGTTAGAGGAAGAATACAAAGAAAAGCGCGGTTAGAGCAGCAGAAATCCAAGAAAAGAATGGTTAGAGTGGAGAAAAACCCAGAAAAGCTGGTTTAGAGCGGAGGAAAACCAAGAAAAGCGAAGTTAGAGCGGAGGAAAACCAAGAAAAGCTGGGTTAGAGCGGAAGAAAACCAAGAAAAGCGGGTTAGAGAGCAGGAAAACCAAGATAATCGGGGTTAGAGCGGAGGAAAACCAATAAAAAGAAGTTAGAGAGGAAGAAAACAAAGAAAAGCGCGGTTAGAGCAGCAGAAATCCAAGTGTGCCCCGGTGGCGCAGTGGTTAAAGACGCCGCCTTGCAACACTGGGGCCCGTAGTTCGAATCCCCCCTATGGCGCAAGTGGTAGAAGTGCCGCTCTGCTACACAGAGGCTCGAATCCCGGGAGCTGGACTCGATGATCTGTAAGGTCCCTTCCAACCAGCACGAAACTATGAAACTATGAAAAGCATGGTTAGAGTGGAGAAAAACCAAGAAAAGCTGGGTTAAAGTGGAGAAAAACCAAGAAAAGCGGGGTTAGAGGGGAGGAAAACCAAGGAAAGCGAGGTTAGAAAAGAGGAAAACCAAGAAAAGTGAAGTTAGTGCGGAGGAAAACCAAGGAAAGTGAAGTTAGAGCGGAGGAAAACCAAGAAAAGCGGAGATAGAACGGAAGAAAATCAGGAAAAGCGGGGTTAGAGTGGAGGAAAACCATGATAATCGGGGATAGAGCGAAGGAAAACCAAGAAAAAGGAGTTAGAGGAAGAATACAAAGAAAAGCGCGGTTAGAGCAGCAGAAATCCAAGAAAAGAATGGTTAGAGTGGAGAAAAACCCAGAATAGCTGGTATAGAGCGGAGGAAAACCAAGAAAAGCGAAGTTAGATAAGAGGAAAACCAAGAAAAATGATGTTAGAGAGGAGGAAAACAAAGATAAGCAGGGTTAGAGCGGAGGAAAACAAAGAAAAGCTGGGATAGAGCGGAGGAAAACCAAGAAAAGCGGGGTTAGTGCGGAGGAAAACCAAGATAAGCGGGGTTAGAGAGAAGGAAAACCAAGAAAAACGGGGTTAGAGCGGAGGAAAAGAAAGAAAAGGTAAGTTAGAGGTGAGGAAAACCCAGAAAAGCGGGGATAGAGCGGAGGAAAAAAAAGAAAAGCTGGGTTAGAGCGGAGGAAAACGAAGAAAAGCGGGGTTAGTGTGGAGGAGAACCAAGAAAAGCGGGGTTAGAGCGGAGGAAAACCAAGAAAATCGGGTTTAGAGCGGAGGAAAAGCATGAAAAACGGGGTTAGAGCGGAGGAAAACCAAGAAAAGTGAAGTTAGAGCGGAGGAAAACCGAGAAAAGCGGGGTTAGAGCGGAGGAAAACCAAGATAGTCGGGGTTACAGTGAAGGAAAACCAATAAAAAGAAGTTAGAGAGGAAGAAAACAAAGAAAAGCGCGGTTAGAGCAGCAGAAATCCAAGTGTGCCCCGGTGGCGCAGTGGTTAAAGACGCCGCCTTGCAACACTGGGGCCCGTAGTTCGAATCCCCCCTATGGCGCAAGTGGTAGAAGTGCCGCTCTGCTACACAGAGGCTCGAATCCCGGGAGCTGGACTCGATGATCTGTAAGGTCCCTTCCAACCAGCACGAAACTATGAAACTATGAAAAGCATGGTTAGAGTGGAGAAAAACCAAGAAAAGCTGGGTTAAAGTGGAGAAAAACCAAGAAAAGCGGGGTTAGAGGGGAGGAAAACCAAGGAAAGCGAGGTTAGAAAAGAGGAAAACCAAGAAAAGTGAAGTTAGAGCAAAGGAAAACCAAGAAAAGCGGGGTTATTGCGGAGGAAAACCAAGGAAAGTGAAGTTAGAGCGGAGGAAAACCAAGAAAAAAGGAGATAGAACAGAAGAAAACCAAGAAAAGCGGGGTTAGATTGGAGGAAAACCATGATAATCGGGGATAGAGCGAAGGAAAACCAAGAAAAAGGAGTTAGAGGAAGAATACAAAGAAAAGCGCGGTTAGAGCAGCAGAAATCCAAGAAAAGAATGGTTAGAGTGGAGAAAAACCCAGAAAAGCTGGTTTAGAGCGGAGGAAAACCAAGAAAAGCGAAGTTAGAGCGGAGGAAAACCAAGAAAAGCTGGGTTAGAGCGGAAGAAAACCAAGAAAAGCGGGTTAGAGAGCAGGAAAACCAAGATAATCGGGGTTAGAGCGGAGGAAAACCAATAAAAAGAAGTTAGAGAGGAAGAAAACAAAGAAAAGCGCGGTTAGAGCAGCAGAAATCCAAGTGTGCCCCGGTGGCGCAGTGGTTAAAGACGCCGCCTTGCAACACTGGGGCCCGTAGTTCGAATCCCCCCTATGGCGCAAGTGGTAGAAGTGCCGCTCTGCTACACAGAGGCTCGAATCCCGGGAGCTGGACTCGATGATCTGTAAGGTCCCTTCCAACCAGCACGAAACTATGAAAATATGAAAAGCATGGTTAGAGTGGAGAAAAACCAAGAAAAGCTGGGTTAAAGTGGAGAAAAACCAAGAAAAGCGGGGTTAGAGGGGAGGAAAACCAAGGAAAGCGAGGTTAGAAAAGAGGAAAACCAAGAAAAGCTAAGTTAGAGAGAAGGAAAACCGAGAAAACCAGGGTTAGAGCGGAGGAAAAGAAAGAAAAGTGAAGATAGAGGTGAGGAAAACCAAGAAAAGCGGGGATAGAGCGGAGGAAAACCAAGAAAAGCGAAGTTAGAGAAGAGGAATACCAAGAAAAATGATGTTAGAGAGGAGGAAAAGAAAGATAAGCAGGTTTAGAGCGGAGGAAAACCAAGAAAAGCGAACTTAGATCGGAGGAAAACCAAGAAAAGCGGAATAAGTGCAGAGGAAAACAAAGAAAAGCGGGGTTAGAGCGGAGGAAAACCAAGAAAAGCGGGGTTAGAGCGGAGGAAAACCAAGAAAAGCTGGGTTACAGCAGAGGAAAACCAAGAAAAGCAGGGTTAGAAAGGAGGAAAACCAAGAAAAGTGATCTTAGAGCAGAGGAAAACCAAGAAAAGCGGAATAAGTGCGGAGGAAAACCAAGAAATGAGGAATAAGTGCTGAGGAAAACCAAGAAAAGCAGGGTTAGAGCGGAGGAAAACGAAGAAAAGCGGGGTTAGTTCGGAGGAAGACCAAGAAAAGTGAAGTTAGAGCAAAGGAAAACCAAGAAAAGCGGGGTTAGTGCGGAGGAAAACCAAGGAAAGTGAAGTTAGAGCGGAGAAAAACCAAGAAAAGCGGGGTTAGAGCGGAGGAAAACGAAGAAAAGCGGGGTTAGTTCGGAGGAAGACCAATAAAAGTGAAGTTAGAGCAAAGGAAAACCAAGAAAAGCGGGGTTAGTGCGGAGGAAAACCAAGGAAAGTGAAGTTAGAGCGGAGGAAAACCAAGAAAAACGGAGGTAGAACGGAAGAAAACCAGGAAAAGCGGGGTTAGAGTTGAGGAAAACCATGATAATCGGGGATAGAGCGAGGGAAAACCAAGAAAAAGGAGTTAGAGGAAGAATACAAAGAAAAGCGCGGTTAGAGCAGCAGAAATCCAAGAAAAGAATGGTTAGAGTGGAGAAAAACCCAGAAAAGCTGGTTTAGAGCGGAGGAAAACCAAGAAAAGCGAAGTTAGATAAGAGGAAAACCAAGAAAAATGATGTTAGAGAGGAGGAAAACAAAGATAAGCAGGGTTAGAGCGGAGGAAAACAAAGAAAAGCTGGGATAGAGCGGAGGAAAACCAAGAAAAGCGGGGTTAGAGCGGAGGAAAACCAAGATAAGCGGGGTTAGAGAGAAGGAAAACCAAGAAAAATGGGGTTAGAGCGGAGGAAAAGAAAGAAAAGGTAAGTTAGAGGTGAGGAAAACCCAGAAAAGCGGGGATAGAGCGGAGGAAAACAAAGAAAAGCTGGGTTAGAGCGGAGGAAAACGAAGAAAAGCGGGGTTAGTGTGGAGGAGAACCAAGAAAAGCGGGGTTAGAGCGGAGGAAAACCAAGAAAATCGGGTTTAGAGCGGAGGAAAAGCATGAAAAACGGGGTTAGAGCGGAGGAAAACCAAGAAAAGTGAAGTTAGAGCGGAGGAAAACCGAGAAAAGCGGGGTTAGAGCGGAGGAAAACCAAGATAGTCGGGGTTACAGCGAAGGAAAACCAATAAAAAGAAGTTAGAGAGGAAGAAAACAAAGAAAAGCGCGGTTAGAGCAGCAGAAATCCAAGTGTGCCCCGGTGGCGCAGTGGTTAAAGACGCCGCCTTGCAACACTGGGGCCCGTAGTTCGAATCCCCCCTATGGCGCAAGTGGTAGAAGTGCCGCTCTGCTACACAGAGGCTCGAATCCCGGGAGCTGGACTCGATGATCTGTAAGGTCCCTTCCAACCAGCACGAAACTATGAAACTATGAAAAGCATGGTTAGAGTGGAGAAAAACCAAGAAAAGCTGGGTTAAAGTGGAGAAAAACCAAGAAAAGCGGGGTTAGAGGGGAGGAAAACCAAGTAAAGCGAGGTTAGAAAAGAGGAAAACCAAGAAAAGCTAAGTTAGAGAGAAGGAAAACCGAGAAAACCGGGGTTAGAGCGGAGGAAAAGAAAGAAAAGTGAAGATAGAGGTGAGGAAAACCAAGAAAAGCGGGGATAGAGCGGAGGAAAACCAAGAAAAGCGAAGTTAGAGAAGAGGAATACCAAGAAAAATGATGTTAGAGAGGAGGAAAAGAAAGATAAGCAGGTTTAGAGCGGAGGAAAACCAAGAAAAGCGAACTTAGAGCGGAGGAAAACCAAGAAAAGCGGGGTTAGAGCGGAGGAAAACCAAGAAAAGCTGGGTTACAGCAGAGGAAAACCAAGAAAAGCAGGGTTAGAAAGGAGGAAAACCAAGATTAGCGGGGTTAGAGAGGAAAAAAACCAAGAAAAACGGGGTTAGAGCGGAGGAAAAGAAAGAAAAGGTAAGTTAGAGGTGAGGAAAACCAAGAAAAGCAAGGATAGAGCGGAGGAAAGCAAAGAAAAGCTGGGTTAGAGCGGACGAAAACGAAGAAAAGCGGGGTTAGTGTGGAGGAGAACCAAGAAAAGCGGGTTTAGAGCGGAGGAAAACCAAAAAAATCGGGATTAGAGCGGAGGAAAACCAAGTAAAGCGGGGTTAGAGCGGAGGAAAACCAAGAAAAGTGAAGTTAGAGCGGAGGAAAACCGAGAAAAGCGGGGTTAGAGCGAAGGAAAACCAAGGAAAGTGATGTTAGAGCGGAGGAAAGCCAAGAAAAGCGGGCTTAGATTGGAGGAAAACCAAGATAGTCGGGGTTACAGCGAAGGAAAACCAATAAAAAGAAGTTAGAGAGGAAGAAAACAAAGAAAAGCGCGGTTAGAGCAGCAAAAATCCAAGAAAAGTATGGTTAGAGTGGAGAAAAACCAAGAAAAGCAGGGTTAGAGCGGAGAAAAACCAAGAAAAGCGGGGTTAGAGCGGAGGAAAACGAAGAAAAGCGAGGTTAGTTCGGAGGAAGACCAAGAAAAGTGAAGTTAGAGCAAAGGAAAACCAAGAAAAGCGGGGTTAGTGCAGAGGAAAACCAAGGAAAGTGAAGTTAGAGCGGAGAAAAACCAAGAAAAGCAGGGTTAGAGCGGAGGAAAACGAAGAAAAGCGGGGTTAGTTCGGAGGAATTCCAAGAAAAGTGAAGTTAGAGCAAAGGAAAACCAAGAAAAGCGGGGTTAGTGCGGAGGAAAACCAAGGAAAGTGAAGTTAGAGCGGAGGAAAACCAAGAAAAACGGAGGTAGAACGGAAGAAAACCAGGAAAAGCGGGGTTAGAGTTGAGGAAAACCATGATAATCGGGGATAGAGCGAGGGAAAACCAAGAAAAAGGAGTTAGAGGAAGAATACAAAGAAAAGCGCGGTTAGAGCAGCAGAAATCCAAGAAAAGAATGGTTAGAGTGGAGAAAAACCCAGAAAAGCTGGTTTAGAGCGGAGGAAAACCAAGAAAAGCGAAGTTAGATAAGAGGAAAACCAAGAAAAATGATGTTAGAGAGGAGGAAAACAAAGATAAGCAGGGTTAGAGCGGAGGAAAACAAAGAAAAGCTGGGATAGAGCGGAGGAAAACCAAGAAAAGCGGGGTTAGAGCGGAGGAAAACCAAGATAAGCGGGGTTAGAGAGAAGGAAAACCAAGAAAAATGGGGTTAGAGCGGAGGAAAAGAAAGAAAAGGTAAGTTAGAGGTGAGGAAAACCCAGAAAAGCGGGGATAGAGCGGAGGAAAACAAAGAAAAGCTGGGTTAGAGCGGAGGAAAACGAAGAAAAGCGGGGTTAGTGTGGAGGAGAACCAAGAAAAGCGGGGTTAGAGCGGAGGAAAACCAAGAAAATCGGGTTTAGAGCGGAGGAAAAGCATGAAAAACGGGGTTAGAGCGGAGGAAAACCAAGAAAAGTGAAGTTAGAGCGGAGGAAAACCGAGAAAAGCGGGGTTAGAGCGGAGGAAAACCAAGATAGTCGGGGTTACAGCGAAGGAAAACCAATAAAAAGAAGTTAGAGAGGAAGAAAACAAAGAAAAGCGCGGTTAGAGCAGCAGAAATCCAAGTGTGCCCCGGTGGCGCAGTGGTTAAAGACGCCGCCTTGCAACACTGGGGCCCGTAGTTCGAATCCCCCCTATGGCGCATGTGGTAGAAGTGCCGCTCTGCTACACAGAGGCTCGAATCCCGGGAGCTGGACTCGATGATCTGTAAGGTCCCTTCCAACCAGCACGAAACTATGAAACTATGAAAAGCATGGTTAAAGTGGAGAAAAACCAAGAAAAGCTGGGTTAAAGTGGAGAAAAACCAAGAAAAGCGGGGTTAGAGGGGAGGAAAGACAAGGAAAGCAAGGTTAGAAAAGAGGAAAACCAAGAAAAGCTAAGTTAGAGAGAAGGAAAACCGAGAAAACCGGGGTTAGAGCGGAGGAAAAGAAAGAAAAGTGAAGATAGAGGTGAGGAAAACCAAGAAAAGCGGGGATAGAGCGGAGGAAAACCAAGAAAAGCGAAGTTAGAGAAGAGGAATACCAAGAAAAATGATGTTAGAGAGGAGGAAAAGAAAGATAAGCAGGTTTAGAGCGGAGGAAAACCAAGAAAAGCGAACTTAGAGCGGAGGAAAACCAAGAAAAGCGGGGTTAGAGCGGAGGAAAACCAAGAAAAGCTGGGTTACAGCAGAGGAAAACCAAGAAAAGCAGGGTTAGAAAGGAGGAAAACCAAGATAAGCGGGGTTAGAGAGGAAAAAAACCAAGAAAAACGGGGTTAGAGCAGAGGAAAAGAAAGAAAAGGTAAGTTAGAGGTGAGGAAAACCAAGAAAAGCAAGGATAGAGCGGAGGAAAACAAAGAAAAGCTGGGTTAGAGCGGACGAAAACGAAGAAAAGCGGGGTTAGTGTGGAGGAGAACCAAGAAAAGCGGGTTTAGAGCGGAGGAAAACCAAAAAAATCGGGATTAGAGCGGAGGAAAACCAAGTAAAGCGGGGTTAGAGCGGAGGAAAACCAAGAAAAGTGAAGTTAGAGCGGAGGAAAACCGAGAAAAGCGGGGTTAGAGCGAAGGAAAACCAAGGAAAGTGATGTTAGAGCGGAGGAAAGCCAAGAAAAGCGGGCTTAGATTGGAGGAAAACCAAGATAGTCGGGGTTACAGCGAAGGAAAACCAATAAAAAGAAGTTAGAGAGGAAGAAAACAAAGAAAAGCGCGGTTAGAGCAGCAAAAATCCAAGAAAAGTATGGTTAGAGTGGAGAAAAACCAAGAAAAGCAGGGTTAGAGCGGAGAAAAACCAAGAAAAGCGGGGTTAGAGCGGAGGAAAACGAAGAAAAGCGAGGTTAGTTCGGAGGAAGACCAAGAAAAGTGAAGTTAGAGCAAAGGAAAACCAAGAAAAGCGGGGTTAGTGCAGAGGAAAACCAAGGAAAGTGAAGTTAGAGCGGAGAAAAACCAAGAAAAGCAGGGTTAGAGCGGAGGAAAACGAAGAAAAGCGGGGTTAGTTCGGAGGAATTCCAAGAAAAGTGAAGTTAGAGCAAAGGAAAACCAAGAAAAGCGGGGTTATTGCGGAGGAAAACCAAGGAAAGTGAAGTTAGAGCGGAGGAAAACCAAGAAAAACGGAGATAGAACGGAAGAAAACCAGGAAAAGCGGGGTTAGAGTGGAGGAAAACCATGATAATCGGGGATAGAGCGAAGGAAAACCAAGAAAAAGGAGTTAGAGGAAGAATACAAAGAAAAGCGCGGTTAGAGCAGCAGAAATCCAAGAAAAGAATGGTTAGAGTGGAGAAAAACCCAGAAAAGCTGGTTTAGAGCGGAGGAAAACCAAGAAAAGCGAAGTTAGAGCGGAGGAAAACCAAGAAAAGCTGGGTTAGAGCAGAAGAAAACCAAGAAAAGCGGGTTAGAGAGCAGGAAAACCAAGATAATCGGGGTTAGAGCGGAGGAAAACCAAGATAAAGAAGTTAGAGAGGAAGAAAACAAAGAAAAGCGCGGTTAGAGCAGCAGAAATCCAAGTGTGCCCCGGTGGCGCAGTGGTTAAAGACGCCGCCTTGCAACACTGGGGCCCGTAGTTCGAATCCCCCCTATGGCGCAAGTGGTAGAAGTGCCGCTCTGCTACACAGAGGCTCGAATCCCGGGAGCTGGACTCGATGATCTGTAAGGTCCCTTCCAACCAGCACGAAACTATGAAACTATGAAAAGCATGGTTAGAGTGGAGAAAAACCAAGAAAAGCTGGGTTAAAGTGGAGAAAAACCAAGAAAAGCGGGGTTAGAGGGGAGGAAAACCAAGGAAAGCGAGGTTAGAAAAGAGGAAAACCAAGAAAAGTGAAGTTAGTGCGGAGGAAAACCAAGGAAAGTGAAGTTAGAGCGGAGGAAAACCAAGAAAAGCGGAGATAGAACAGAAGAAAATCAGGAAAAGCGGGGTTAGAGTGGAGGAAAACCATGATAATCGGGGATAGAGCGAAGGAAAACCAAGAAAAAGGAGTTAGAGGAAGAATACAAAGAAAAGCGCGGTTAGAGCAGCAGAAATCCAAGAAAAGAATGGTTAGAGTGGAGAAAAAGCCAGGAAAGCTGGTTTAGAGCGGAGGAAAACCAAGAAAAGCGAAGTTAGATAAGAGGAAAACCAATAAAAATGATGTTAGAGAGGAGGAAAACAAAGATAAGCAGGGTTAGAGCGGAGGAAAACAAAGAAAAGCTGGGATAGAGCGGAGGAAAACCAAGAAAAGCGGGGTTAGAGCGGAGGAAAACCAAGATAAGCGGGGTTAGAGAGAAGGAAAACCAAGAAAAACGGGGTTAGAGCGGAGGAAAAGAAAGAAAAGGTAAGTTAGAGGTGAGGAAAACACAGAAAAGCGGGGATAGAGCGGAGGAAAACAAAGAAAAGCTGGGTTAGAGCAGAGGAAAACGAAGAAAAGCGGGGTTAGTGTGGAGGAGAACCAAGAAAAGCGGGGTTAGAGCGGAGGAAAACCAAGAAAATCGGGTTTAGAGCGGAGGAAAAGCATGAAAAACGGGGTTAGAGCGGAGGAAAACCAAGAAAAGTGAAGTTAGAGCGGAGGAAAACCGAGAAAAGCGGGGTTAGAGCGGAGGAAAACCAAGATAGTCGGGGTTACAGTGAAAAAAAACCAATAAAAAGAAGTTAGAGAGGAAGAAAACAAAGAAAAGCGCGGTTAGAGCAGCAGAAATCCAAGTGTGCCCCGGTGGCGCAGTGGTTAAAGACGCCGCCTTGCAACACTGGGGCCCGTAGTTCGAATCCCCCCTATGGCGCAAGTGGTAGAAGTGCCGCTCTGCTACACAGAGGCTCGAATCCCGGGAGCTGGACTCGATGATCTGTAAGGTCCCTTCCAACCAGCACGAAACTATGAAACTATGAAAAGCATGGTTAGAGTGGAGAAAAACCAAGAAAAGCTGGGTTAAAGTGGAGAAAAACCAAGAAAAGCGGGGTTAGAGGGGAGGAAAACCAAGGAAAGCGAGGTTAGAAAAGAGGAAAACCAAGAAAAGCGGGGATAGAGCGGAGGAAAGCCAAGAAAAGCGAAGTTAGAGAAGAGGAATACCAAGAAAAATGATGTTAGAGAGGAGGAAAAGAAAGATAAGCAGGTTTAGAGCGGAGGAAAACCAAGAAAAGCGAACTTAGAGCAGAGGAAAACCAAGAAAAGCGGAATAAGTGCAGAGGAAAACAAAGAAAAGCGGGGTTAGAGCGGAGGAAAACCAAGAAAAGCGGGGTTAGAGCGGAGGAAAACCAAGAAAAGCTGGGTTACAGCAGAGGAAAACCAAGAAAAGCAGGGTTAGAAAGGAGGAAAACCAAGAAAAGTGATCTTAGAGCAGAGGAAAACCAAGAAAAGCGGAATAAGTGCGGAGGAAAACCAAGAAATGAGGAATAAGTGCTGAGGAAAACCAAGAAAAGCAGGGTTAGAGCGGAGGAAAACAAAGAAAAGTTGGGATAGAGCGGAGGAAAACCAAGAAAAGCGGGGTTAGAGCGGAGGAAAACCAAGATAAGCGGGGTTAGAGAGGAAAAAAACCAAGAAAAACGGGGTTAGAGCGGAGGAAAAGAAAGAAAAGGTAAGTTAGAGGTGAGGAAAACCAAGAAAAGCGGGGATAGAGCGGAGGAAAACAAAGAAAAGCTGGGTTAGAGCGGACGAAAACGAAGAAAAGCGGGGTTAATGTGGAGGAGAACCAAGAAAAGCGGGTTTAGAGCGGAGGAAAACCAAAAAAATCGGGATTAGAGCGGAGGAAAACCAAGTAAAGCGGGGTTAGAGCGGAGGAAATCCAAGAAAAGTGAAGTTAGAGCGGAGGAAAACCGAGAAAAGCGGGGTTAGAGCGGAGGAAAACCAAGGAAAGTGAAGTTAGAGCGGAGGAAAGCCAAGAAAAGCGGGCTTAGATTGGAGGAAAACCAAGATAGTCGGGGTTACAGCGAAGGAAAACCAATAAAAAGAAGTTAGAGAGGAAGAAAACAAAGAAAAGCGCGGTTAGAGCAGCAAAAATCCAAGAAAAGTATGGTTAGAGTGGAGAAAAACCAAGAAAAGCAGGGTTAGAGCGGAGAAAAACCAAGAAAAGCGTGGTTAGAGCGGAGGAAAACGAAGAAAAGCGGGGTTAGTTCGGAGGAAGACCAAGAAAAGTGAAGTTAGAGCAAAGGAAAACCAAGAAAAGCGGGGTTAGTGCGGAGGAAAACCAAGGAAAGTGAAGTTAGAGCGGAGAAAAACCAAGAAAAGCAGGGTTAGAGCGGAGGAAAACGAAGAAAAGCGGGGTTAGTTCGGAGGAAGACCAAGAAAAGTGAAGTTAGAGCAAAGGAAAACCAAGAAAAGCGGGGTTAGAGCGGAGGAAAACCAAGGAAAGTGAAGTTAGAGCGGAGGAAAACCAAGAAAAACGGAGATAGAACGGAAGAAAACCAGGAAAAGCGGGGTTAGAGTGGAGGAAAACCATGATAATCGGGGATAGAGCGAAGGAAAACCAAGAAAAAGGAGTTAGAGGAAGAATACAAAGAAAAGCGCGGTTAGAGCAGCAGAAATCCAAGAAAAGAATGGTTAGAGTGGAGAAAAACCCAGAAAAGCTGGTTTAGAGCGGAGGAAAACCAAGAAAAGCGAAGTTAGAGCGGAGGAAAACCAAGAAAAGCTGGGTTAGAGCGGAAGAAAACCAAGAAAAGCGGGTTAGAGAGCAGGAAAACCAAGATAATCGGGGTTAGAGCGGAGGAAAACCAAGAAAAAGAAGTTAGAGAGGAAGAAAACAAAGAAAAGCGCGGTTAGAGCAGCAGAAATCCAAGTGTGCCCCGGTGGCGCAGTGGTTAAAGACGCCGCCTTGCAACACTGGGGCCCGTAGTTCGAATCCCCCCTATGGCGCAAGTGGTAGAAGTGCCGCTCTGCTACACAGAGGCTCGAATCCCGGGAGCTGGACTCGATGATCTGTAAGGTCCCTTCCAACCAGCACGAAACTATGAAACTATGAAAAGCATGGTTAGAGTGGAGAAAAACCAAGAAAAGCTGGGTTAAAGTGGAGAAAAACCAAGAAAAGCGGGGTTAGAGGGGAGGAAAACCAAGGAAAGCGAGGTTAGAAAAGAGGAAAACCAAGAAAAGTGAAGTTAGTGCGGAGGAAAACCAAGGAAAGTGAAGTTAGAGCGGAGGAAAACCAAGAAAAGCGGAGATAGAACGGAAGAAAATCAGGAAAAGCGGGGTTAGAGTGGAGGAAAACCATGATAATCGGGGATAGAGCGAAGGAAAACCAGGAAAAAGGAGTTAGAGGAAGAATACAAAGAAAAGCGCGGTTAGAGCAGCAGAAATCCAAGAAAAGAATGGTTAGAGTGGAGAAAAACCCAGAAAAGCTGGTTTAGAGCGGAGGAAAACCAAGAAAAGCGAAGTTAGATAAGAGGAAAACCAATAAAAATGATGTTAGAGAGGAGGAAAACAAAGATAAGCAGGGTTAGAGCGGAGGAAAACAAAGAAAAGCTGGGATAGAGCGGAGGAAAACCAAGAAAAGCGGGGTTAGAGCGGAGGAAAACGAAGAAAAGCGGGGTTAGTGTGGAGGAGAACCAAGAAAAGCGGGGTTAGAGCGGAGGAAAACCAAGAAAATCGGGTTTAGAGCGGAGGAAAAGCATGAAAAACGGGGTTAGAGCGGAGGAAAACCAAGAAAAGTGAAGTTAGAGCGGAGGAAAACCGAGAAAAGCGGGGTTAGAGCGGAGGAAAACCAAGATAGTCGGGGTTACAGTGAAAAAAAACCAATAAAAAGAAGTTAGAGAGGAAGAAAACAAAGAAAAGCGCGGTTAGAGCAGCAGAAATCCAAGTGTGCCCCGGTGGCGCAGTGGTTAAAGACGCCGCCTTGCAACACTGGGGCCCGGAGTTCGAATCCCCCCTATGGCGCAAGTGGTAGAAGTGCCGCTCTGCTACACAGAGGCTCGAATCCCGGGAGCTGGACTCGATGATCTGTAAGGTCCCTTCCAACCAGCACGAAACTATGAAACTATGAAAAGCATGGTTAGAGTGGAGAAAAACCAAGAAAAGCTGGGTTAAAGTGGAGAAAAACCAAGAAAAGCGGGGTTAGAGGGGAGGAAAACCAAGTAAAGCGAGGTTAGAAAAGAGGAAAACCAAGAAAAGCTAAGTTAGAGAGAAGGAAAACCGAGAAAACCGGGGTTAGAGCAGAGGAAAAGAAAGAAAAGTGAAGATAGAGGTGAGGAAAACCAAGAAAAGCGGGGATAGAGCGGAGGAAAACCAAGAAAAGCGAAGTTAGAGAAGAGGAATACCAAGAAAAATGATGTTAGAGAGGAGGAAAAGAAAGATAAGCAGGTTTAGAGCGGAGGAAAACCAAGAAAAGCGAACTTAGAGCGGAGGAAAACCAAGCAAAGCGGAGATAGAACGGAAGAAAATCAGGAAAAGCGGGGTTAGAGTGGAGGAAAACCATGATAATCGGGGATAGAGCGAAGGAAAACCAAGAAAAAGGAGTTAGAGGAAGAATACAAAGAAAAGCGCGGTTAGAGCAGCAGAAATCCAAGAAAAGAATGGTTAGAGTGGAGAAAAACCCAGAAAAGCTGGTATAGAGCGGAGGAAAACCAAGAAAAGCGAAGTTAGATAAGAGGAAAACCAAGAAAAATGATGTTAGAGAGGAGGAAAACCAAGAAAAGCAGGGTTAGAGCGGAGGAAAACAAAGAAAAGCTGGGATAGAGCGGAGGAAAACCAAGAAAAGCGGGGTTAGAGCGGAGGAAAACCAAGATAAGCGGGGTTAGAGAGAAGGAAAACCAAGAAAAACGGGGTTAGAGCGGAGGAAAAGAAAGAAAAGGTAAGTTAGAGGTGAGGAAAACCCAGAAAAGCGGGGATAGAGCGGAGGAAAACAAAGAAAAGCTGGGTTAGAGCGGAGGAAAACGAAGAAAAGCGGGGTTAGTGTGGAGGAGAACCAAGAAAAGCAGGGTTAGAGCGGAGGAAAACCAAGAAAATCGGGTTTAGATCGGAGGAAAAGCATGAAAAACGGGGTTAGAGCGGTGGAAAACCAAGAAAAGTGAAGTTAGAGCGGAGGAAAACCGAGAAAAGCGGGGTTAGAGCGGAGGAAAACCAAGATAGTCGGGGTTACAGCGAAGGAAAACCAATAAAAAGAAGTTAGAGAGGAAGAAAACAAAGAAAAGCGCGGTTAGAGCAGCAGAAATCCAAGTGTGCCCCGGTGGCGCAGTGGTTAAAGACGCCGCCTTGCAACACTGGGGCCCGTAGTTCGAATCCCCCCTATGGCGCAAGTGGTAGAAGTGCCGCTCTGCTACACAGAGGCTCGAATCCCGGGAGCTGGACTCGATGATCTGTAAGGTCCCTTCCAACCAGCACGAAACTATGAAACTATGAAAAGCATGGTTAGAGTGGAGAAAAACCAAGAAAAGCTGGGTTAAAGTGGAGAAAAACCAAGAAAAGCGGGGTTAGAGGGGAGGAAAACCAAGATAAGCGGGGTTAGAGAGGAAAAAAACCAAGAAAAACGGGGTTAGAGCGGAGGAAAAGAAAGAAAAGGTAAGTTAGAGGTGAGGAAAACCAAGAAAAGCGGGGATAGAGCGGAGGAAAACAAAGAAAAGCTGGGTTAGAGCGGACGAAAACGAAGAAAAGCGGGGTTAATGTGGAGGAGAACCAAGAAAAGCGGGTTTAGAGCGGAGGAAAACCAAAAAAATCGGGATTAGAGCGGAGGAAAACCAAGTAAAGCGGGGTTAGAGCGGAGGAAATCCAAGAAAAGTGAAGTTAGAGCGGAGGAAAACCGAGAAAAGCGGGGTTAGAGCGGAGGAAAACCAAGGAAAGTGAAGTTAGAGCGGAGGAAAGCCAAGAAAAGCGGGCTTAGATTGGAGGAAAACCAAGATAGTCGGGGTTACAGCGAAGGAAAACCAATAAAAAGAAGTTAGAGAGGAAGAAAACAAAGAAAAGCGCGGTTAGAGCAGCAAAAATCCAAGAAAAGTATGGTTAGAGTGGAGAAAAACCAAGAAAAGCAGGGTTAGAGCGGAGAAAAACCAAGAAAAGCGTGGTTAGAGCGGAGGAAAACGAAGAAAAGCGGGGTTAGTTCGGAGGAAGACCAAGAAAAGTGAAGTTAGAGCAAAGGAAAACCAAGAAAAGCGGGGTTAGTGCGGAGGAAAACCAAGGAAAGTGAAGTTAGAGCGGAGAAAAACCAAGAAAAGCAGGGTTAGAGCGGAGGAAAACGAAGAAAAGCGGGGTTAGTTCGGAGGAAGACCAAGAAAAGTGAAGTTAGAGCAAAGGAAAACCAAGAAAAGCGGGGTTAGAGCGGAGGAAAACCAAGGAAAGTGAAGTTAGAGCGGAGGAAAACCAAGAAAAACGGAGATAGAACGGAAGAAAACCAGGAAAAGCGGGGTTAGAGTGGAGGAAAACCATGATAATCGGGGATAGAGCGAAGGAAAACCAAGAAAAAGGAGTTAGAGGAAGAATACAAAGAAAAGCGCGGTTAGAGCAGCAGAAATCCAAGAAAAGAATGGTTAGAGTGGAGAAAAACCCAGAAAAGCTGGTTTAGAGCGGAGGAAAACCAAGAAAAGCGAAGTTAGAGCGGAGGAAAACCAAGAAAAGCTGGGTTAGAGCGGAAGAAAACCAAGAAAAGCGGGTTAGAGAGCAGGAAAACCAAGATAATCGGGGTTAGAGCGGAGGAAAACCAAGAAAAAGAAGTTAGAGAGGAAGAAAACAAAGAAAAGCGCGGTTAGAGCAGCAGAAATCCAAGTGTGCCCCGGTGGCGCAGTGGTTAAAGACGCCGCCTTGCAACACTGGGGCCCGTAGTTCGAATCCCCCCTATGGCGCAAGTGGTAGAAGTGCCGCTCTGCTACACAGAGGCTCGAATCCCGGGAGCTGGACTCGATGATCTGTAAGGTCCCTTCCAACCAGCACGAAACTATGAAACTATGAAAAGCATGGTTAGAGTGGAGAAAAACCAAGAAAAGCTGGGTTAAAGTGGAGAAAAACCAAGAAAAGCGGGGTTAGAGGGGAGGAAAACCAAGGAAAGCGAGGTTAGAAAAGAGGAAAACCAAGAAAAGTGAAGTTAGTGCGGAGGAAAACCAAGGAAAGTGAAGTTAGAGCGGAGGAAAACCAAGAAAAGCGGAGATAGAACGGAAGAAAATCAGGAAAAGCGGGGTTAGAGTGGAGGAAAACCATGATAATCGGGGATAGAGCGAAGGAAAACCAGGAAAAAGGAGTTAGAGGAAGAATACAAAGAAAAGCGCGGTTAGAGCAGCAGAAATCCAAGAAAAGAATGGTTAGAGTGGAGAAAAACCCAGAAAAGCTGGTTTAGAGCGGAGGAAAACCAAGAAAAGCGAAGTTAGATAAGAGGAAAACCAATAAAAATGATGTTAGAGAGGAGGAAAACAAAGATAAGCAGGGTTAGAGCGGAGGAAAACAAAGAAAAGCTGGGATAGAGCGGAGGAAAACCAAGAAAAGCGGGGTTAGAGCGGAGGAAAACGAAGAAAAGCGGGGTTAGTGTGGAGGAGAACCAAGAAAAGCGGGGTTAGAGCGGAGGAAAACCAAGAAAATCGGGTTTAGAGCGGAGGAAAAGCATGAAAAACGGGGTTAGAGCGGAGGAAAACCAAGAAAAGTGAAGTTAGAGCGGAGGAAAACCGAGAAAAGCGGGGTTAGAGCGGAGGAAAACCAAGATAGTCGGGGTTACAGTGAAAAAAAAACAATAAAAAGAAGTTAGAGAGGAAGAAAACAAAGAAAAGCGCGGTTAGAGCAGCAGAAATCCAAGTGTGCCCCGGTGGCGCAGTGGTTAAAGACGCCGCCTTGCAACACTGGGGCCCGTAGTTCGAATCCCCCCTATGGCGCAAGTGGTAGAAGTGCCGCTCTGCTACACAGAGGCTCGAATCCCGGGAGCTGGACTCGATGATCTGTAAGGTCCCTTCCAACCAGCACGAAACTATGAAACTATGAAAAGCATGGTTAGAGTGGAGAAAAACCAAGAAAAGCTGGGTTAAAGTGGAGAAAAACCAAGAAAAGCGGGGTTAGAGGGGAGGAAAACCAAGGAAAGCGAGGTTAGAAAAGAGGAAAACCAAGAAAAGCGGGGATAGAGCGGAGGAAAGCCAAGAAAAGCGAAGTTAGAGAAGAGGAATACCAAGAAAAATGATGTTAGAGAGGAGGAAAAGAAAGATAAGCAGGTTTAGAGCGGAGGAAAACCAAGAAAAGCTGGGTTAGAGCAGAGGACAACCAAGAAAAGCGAGGTTCATGCGGATGAAAACCAAGAAATGCGGGGTTAGAGTGGAGGAAAACCAAGAAAAGCAGAGTTAGAACGGAAGAAAACCAAGAAAAGCGGGTTAGAGAGCAGGAAAACCAAGATAATCGGGGTTAGAGCGGAGGAAAACCAATAAAAAGAAGTTAGAGAGGAAGAAAACAAAGAAAAGCGCGGTTAGAGCAGCAGAAATCCAAGTGTGCCCCGGTGGCGCAGTGGTTAAAGACGCCGCCTTGCAACACTGGGGCCCGTAGTTCGAATCCCCCCTATGGCGCAAGTGGTAGAAGTGCCGCTCTGCTACACAGAGGCTCGAATCCCGGGAGCTGGACTCGATGATCTGTAAGGTCCCTTCCAACCAGCACGAAACTATGAAACTATGAAAAGCATGGTTAGAGTGGAGAAAAACCAAGAAAAGCTGGGTTAAAGTGGAGAAAAACCAAGAAAAGCGGGGTTAGAGGGGAGGAAAACCAAGTAAAGCGAGGTTAGAAAAGAGGAAAACCAAGAAAAGCTAAGTTAGAGAGAAGGAAAACCGAGAAAACCGGGGTTAGAGCAGAGGAAAAGAAAGAAAAGTGAAGATAGAGGTGAGGAAAACCAAGAAAAGCGGGGATAGAGCGGAGGAAAACCAAGAAAAGCGAAGTTAGAGAAGAGGAATACCAAGAAAAATGATGTTAGAGAGGAGGAAAAGAAAGATAAGCAGGTTTAGAGCGGAGGAAAACCAAGAAAAGCGAACTTAGAGCGGAGGAAAACCAAGAAAAGCGGAGATAGAACGGAAGAAAATCAGGAAAAGCGGGGTTAGAGTGGAGGAAAACCATGATAATCGGGGATAGAGCGAAGGAAAACCAAGAAAAAGGAGTTAGAGGAAGAATACAAAGAAAAGCGCGGTTAGAGCAGCAGAAATCCAAGAAAAGAATGGTTAGAGTGGAGAAAAACCCAGAAAAGCTGGTATAGAGCGGAGGAAAACCAAGAAAAGCGAAGTTAGATAAGAGGAAAACCAAGAAAAATGATGTTAGAGAGGAGGAAAACAAAGATAAGCAGGGTTAGAGCGGAGGAAAACAAAGAAAAGCTGTGATAGAGCGGAGGAAAACCAAGAAAAGCGGGGTTAGAGCGGAGGAAAACCAAGATAAGCGGGGTTAGAGAGAAGGAAAACCAAGAAAAACGGGGTTAGAGCGGAGGAAAAGAAAGAAAAGGTAAGTTAGAGGTGAGGAAAACCCAGAAAAGCGGGGATAGAGCGGAGGAAAACAAAGAAAAGCTGGGTTAGAGCGGAGGAAAACGAAGAAAAGCGGGGTTAGTGTGGAGGAGAACCAAGAAAAGCAGGGTTAGAGAGGAGGAAAACCAAGAAAATCGGGTTTAGATCGGAGGAAAAGCATGAAAAACGGGGTTAGAGCGGAGGAAAACCAAGAAAAGTGAAGTTAGAGCGGAGGAAAACCGAGAAAAGCGGGGTTAGAGCGGAGGAAAACCAAGATAGTCGGGGTTACAGCGAAGGAAAACCAATAAAAAGAAGTTAGAGAGGAAGAAAACAAAGAAAAGCGCGGTTAGAGCAGCAGAAATCCAAGTGTGCCCCGGTGGCGCAGTGGTTAAAGACGCCGCCTTGCAACACTGGGGCCCGTAGTTCGAATCCCCCCTATGGCGCAAGTGGTAGAAGTGCCGCTCTGCTACACAGAGGCTCGAATCCCGGGAGCTGGACTCGATGATCTGTAAGGTCCCTTCCAACCAGCACGAAACTATGAAAATATGAAAAGCATGGTTAGAGTGGAGAAAAACCAAGAAAAGCTGGGTTAAAGTGGAGAAAAACCAAGAAAAGCGGGGTTAGAGGGGAGGAAAACCAAGTAAAGCGAAGTTAGAAAAGAGGAAAACCAAGAAAAGCTAAGTTAGAGAGAAGGAAAACCGAGAAAACCGGGGTTAGAGCGGAGGAAAAGAAAGAAAAGTGAAGATAGAGGTGAGGAAAACCAAGAAAAGCGGGGATAGAGCGGAGGAAAACCAAGAAAAGCGAAGTTAGAGAAGAGGAATACCAAGAAAAATGATGTTAGAGAGGAGGAAAAGAAAGATAAGCAGGTTTAGAGCGGAGGAAAACCAAGAAAAGCGAACTTAGAGCGGAGGAAAACCAAGAAAAGCGGAATAAGTGCAGAGGAAAACAAAGAAAAGCGGGGTTAGAGCGGAGGAAAACCAAGAAAAGCGGGGTTAGAGCGGAGGAAAACCAAGAAAAGCTGGGTTACAGCAGAGGAAAACCAAGAAAAGCAGGGTTAGAAAGGAGGAAAACCAAGAAAAGTGATCTTAGAGCAGAGGAAAACCAAGAAAAGCGGAATAAGTGCGGAGGAAAACCAAGAAATGAGGAATAAGTGCTGAGGAAAACCAAGAAAAGCAGGGTTAGAGCGGAGGAAAACAAAGAAAAGCTGGGATAGAGCGGAGGAAAACCAAGAAAAGCGGGGTTAGAGCGGAGGAAAACCAAGATAAGCGGGGTTAGAGAGGAAAAAAACCAAGAAAAACGGGGTTAGAGTGGAGGAAAAGAAAGAAAAGGTAAGTTAGAGGTGAGGAAAACCAAGAAAAGCGGGGATAGAGCGGAGGAAAACCAAGAAAAGCGGGGTTAGAGCGGAGGAAAACGAAGAAAAGCGGGGTTAGTTCGGAGGAAGACCAAGAAAAGTGAAGTTAGAGCAAAGGAAAACCAAGAAAAGCGGGGTTAGTGCGGAGGAAAACCAAGGAAAGTGAAGTTAGAGCGGAGAAAAACCAAGAAAAGCGGGGTTAGAGCGGAGGAAAACGAAGAAAAGCGGGGTTAGTTCGGAGGAAGACCAAGAAAAGTGAAGTTAGAGCAAAGGAAAACCAAGAAAAGCGGGGTTAGTGCGGAGGAAAACCAAGGAAAGTGAAGTTAGAGCGGAGGAAAACCAAGAAAAACGGAGATAGAACGGAAGAAAACCAGGAAAAGCGGGGTTAGAGTTGAGGAAAACCATGATAATCGGGGATTGAGCGAAGGAAAACCAAGAATAAGGAGTTAGAGGAAGAATACAAAGAAAAGCGCGGTTAGAGCAGCAGAAATCCAAGAAAAGAATGGTTAGAGTGGAGAAAAACCCAGAAAAGCTGGTATAGAGCGGAGGAAAACCAAGAAAAGCGAAGTTAGATAAGAGGAAAACCAAGAAAAATGATGTTAGAGAGGAGGAAAACAAAGATAAGCAGGGTTAGAGCGGAGGAAAACAAAGAAAAGCTGGGATAGAGCGGAGGAAAACCAAGAAAAGCGGGGTTAGAGCGGAGGAAAACCAAGATAAGCGGGGTTAGAGAGAAGGAAAACCAAGAAAAACGGGGTTAGAGCGGAGGAAAAGAAAGAAAAGGTAAGTTAGAGGTGAGGAAAACCCAGAAAAGCGGGGATAGAGCGGAGGAAAACAAAGAAAAGCTGGGTTAGAGCGGAGGAAAACGAAGAAAAGCGGGGTTAGTGTGGAGGAGAACCAAGAAAAGCGGGGTTAGAGCGGAGGAAAACCAAGAAAATCGGGTTTAGAGCGGAGGAAAAGCATGAAAAACGGGGTTAGAGCGGAGGAAAACCAAGAAAAGTGAAGTTAGAGCGGAGGAAAACCGAGAAAAGCGGGGTTAGAGCGGAGGAAAACCAAGATAGTCGGGGTTACAGCGAAGGAAAACCAATAAAAAGAAGTTAGAGAAGAAGAAAACAAAGAAAAGCGCGGTTAGAGCAGCAGAAATCCAAGTGTGCCCCGGTGGCGCAGTGGTTAAAGACGCCGCCTTGCAACACTGGGGCCCGTAGTTCGAATCCCCCCTATGGCGCATGTGGTAGAAGTGCCGCTCTGCTACACAGAGGCTCGAATCCCGGGAGCTGGACTCGATGATCTGTAAGGTCCCTTCCAACCAGCACGAAACTATGAAACTATGAAAAGCATGGTTAGAGTGGAGAAAAACCAAGAAAAGCTGGGTTAAAGTGGAGAAAAACCAAGAAAAGCGGGGTTAGAGGGGAGGAAAGACAAGGAAAGCAAGGTTAGAAAAGAGGAAAACCAAGAAAAGCTAAGTTAGAGAGAAGGAAAACCGAGAAAACCGGGGTTAGAGCGGAGGAAAAGAAAGAAAAGTGAAGATAGAGGTGAGGAAAACCAAGAAAAGCGGGGATAGAGCGGAGGAAAACCAAGAAAAGCGAAGTTAGAGAAGAGGAATACCAAGAAAAATGATGTTAGAGAGGAGGAAAAGAAAGATAAGCAGGTTTAGAGCGGAGGAAAACCAAGAAAAGCGAACTTAGAGCGGAGGAAAACCAAGAAAAGCGGAATAAGTGCAGAGGAAAACAAAGAAAAGCGGGGTTAGAGCGGAGGAAAACCAAGAAAAGCGGGGTTAGAGCGGAGGAAAACCAAGAAAAGCTGGGTTACAGCAGAGGAAAACCAAGAAAAGCAGGGTTAGAAAGGAGGAAAACCAAGAAAAGTGATCTTAGAGCAGAGGAAAACCAAGAAAAGCGGAATAAGTGCGGAGGAAAACCAAGAAATGAGGAATAAGTGCTGAGGAAAACCAAGAAAAGCAGGGTTAGAGCGGAGGAAAACAAAGAAAAGCTGGGATAGAGCGGAGGAAAACCAAGAAAAGCGGGGTTAGAAAGGAGGAAAACCAAGATAAGCGGGGTTAGAGAGGAAAAAAACCAAGAAAAACGGGGTTAGAGCGGAGGAAAAGAAAGAAAAGGTAAGTTAGAGGTGAGGAAAACCAAGAAAAGCAAGGATAGAGCGGAGGAAAACAAAGAAAAGCTGGGTTAGAGCCGACGAAAACGAAGAAAAGCGGGGTTAGTGTGGAGGAGAACCAAGAAAAGCGGGTTTAGAGTGGAGGAAAACCAAAAAAATCGGGATTAGAGCGGAGGAAAACCAAGTAAAGCGGGGTTAGAGCGGAGGAAAACCAAGAAAAGTGAAGTTAGAGCGGAGGAAAACCGAGAAAAGCGGGGTTAGAGCGGAGGAAAACCAAGGAAAGTGAAGTTAGAGCGGAGGAAAGCCAAGAAAAGCGGGCTTAGATTGGAGGAAAACCAAGATAGTCGGGGTTACAGCGAAGGAAAACCAATAAAAAGAAGTTAGAGAGGAAGAAAACAAAGAAAAGCGCGGTTAGAGCAGCAAAAATCCAAGAAAAGTATGGTTAGAGTGGAGAAAAACCAAGAAAAGCAGGGTTAGAGCGGAGAAAAACCAAGAAAAGCGGGGTTAGAGCGGAGGAAAACGAAGAAAAGCGGGGTTAGTTCGGAGGAAGACCAAGAAAAGTGAAGTTAGAGCAAAGGAAAACCAAGAAAAGCGGGGTTAGTGCGGAGGAAAACCAAGGAAAGTGAAGTTAGAGCGGAGAAAAACCAAGAAAAGCGGGGTTAGAGCGGAGGAAAACGAAGAAAAGCGGGGTTAGTTCGGAGGAAGACCAATAAAAGTGAAGTTAGAGCAAAGGAAAACCAAGAAAAGCGGGGTTAGTGCGGAGGAAAACCAAGGAAAGTGAAGTTAGAGCGGAGGAAAACCAAGAAAAACGGAGATAGAACGGAAGAAAACCAGGAAAAGCGGGGTTAGAGTGGAGGAAAACCATGATAATCGGGGATAGAGCGAAGGAAAACCAAGAAAAAGGAGTTAGAGGAAGAATACAAAGAAAAGCGCGGTTAGAGCAGCAGAAATCCAAGAAAAGAATGGTTAGAGTGGAGAAAAACCCAGAAAAGCTGGTTTAGAGCGGAGGAAAACCAAGAAAAGCGAAGTTAGAGCGGAGGAAAACCAAGAAAAGCTGGGTTAGAGCGGAAGAAAACCAAGAAAAGCGGGTTAGAGAGCAGGAAAACCAAGATAATCGGGGTTAGAGCGGAGGAAAACCAAGAAAAAGAAGTTAGAGAGGAAGAAAACAAAGAAAAGCGCGGTTAGAGCAGCAGAAATCCAAGTGTGCCCCGGTGGCGCAGTGGTTAAAGACGCCGCCTTGCAACACTGGGGCCCGTAGTTCGAATCCCCCCTATGGCGCAAGTGGTAGAAGTGCCGCTCTGCTACACAGAGGCTCGAATCCCGGGAGCTGGAGTCGATGATCTGTAAGGTCCCTTCCAACCAGCACGAAACTATGAAACTATGAAAAGCATGGTTAGAGTGGAGAAAAACCAAGAAAAGCTGAATTAAAGTGGAGAAAAACCAAGAAAAGCGGGGTTAGAGGGGAGGAAAACCAAGGAAAGCAAGGTTATAAAAAGAGGAAAACCAAGAAAAGTGAAGTTAGTGCGGAGGAAAACCAAGGAAAGTGAAGTTAGAGCGGAGGAAAACCAAGAAAAGCGGAGATAGAACGGAAGAAAATCAGGAAAAGCGGGGTTAGAGTGGAGGAAAACCATGATAATCGGGGATAGAGCGAAGGAAAACCAAGAAAAAGGAGTTAGAGGAATAATACAAAGAAAAGCGCGGTTAGAGCAGCAGAAATCCAAGAAAAGAATGGTTAGAGTGGAGAAAAACCCAGAAAAGCTGGTATAGAGCGGAGGAAAACCAAGAAAAGCGAAGTTAGATAAGAGGAAAACCAAGAAAAATGATGTTAGAGAGGAGGAAAACAAAGATAAGCAGGGTTAGAGCGGAGGAAAACAAAGAAAAGCTGGGATGGAGCGGAGGAAAACCAAGAAAAGCGGGGTTAGAGCGGAGGAAAACCAAGATAAGCGGGGTTAGAGAGAAGGAAAACCAAGAAAAACTAGGTTAGAGCGGAGGAAAAGAAAGAAAAGGTAAGTTAGAGGTGAGGAAAACCCAGAAAAGCGGGGATAGAGCGGAGGAAAACAAAGAAAAGCAGGGTTAGAGCGGAGGAAAACGAAGAAAAGCGGGGTTAGTGTGGAGGAGAACCAAGAAAAGCGGGGTTAGAGCGGAGGAAAACCAAGAAAATCGGGTTTAGAGCGGAGGAAAAGCATGAAAAACGGGGTTAGAGCGGAGGAAAACCAAGAAAAGCGAACTTAGAGCGGAGGAAAACCAAGAAAAGCGGAATAAGTGCAGAGGAAAACAAAGAAAAGCGGGGTTAGAGCATAGGAAAACCAAGAAAAGCGGGGTTAGAGCGGAGGAAAACCAAGAAAAGCTGGGTTACAGCAGAGGAAAACCAAGAAAAGCAGGGTTAGAAAGGAGGAAAACCAAGAAAAGTGATCTTAGAGCAGAGGAAAACCAAGAAAAGCGGAATAAGTGCGGAGGAAAACCAAGAAATGAGGAATAAGTGCTGAGGAAAACCAAGAAAAGCAGGGTTAGAGCGGAGGAAAACAAAGAAAAGCTGGGATAGAGCGGAGGAAAACCAAGAAAAGCGGGGTTAGAGCGGAGGAAAACCAAGATAAGCGAGGTTAGAGAGGAAAAAAACCAAGAAAAACGGGGTTAGAGTGGAGGAAAAGAAAGAAAAGGTAAGTTAGAGGTGAGGAAAACCAAGAAAAGCGGGGATAGAGCTGAGGAAAACCAAGAAAAGCGGGGTTAGAGCGGAGGAAAACGAAGAAAAGCGGGGTTAGTTCGGAGGAAGACCAAGAAAAGTGAAGTTAGAGCAAAGGAAAACCAAGAAAAGCGGGGTTAGTGCGGAGGAAAACCAAGGAAAGTGAAGTTAGAGCGGAGAAAAACCAAGAAAAGCGGGGTTAGAGCGGAGGAAAACGAAGAAAAGCGGGGTTAGTTCGGAGGAAGACCAATAAAAGTGAAGTTAGAGCAAAGGAAAACCAAGAAAAGCGGGGTTAGTGCGGAGGAAAACCAAGGAAAGTGAAGTTAGAGCGGAGGAAAACCAAGAAAAACGGAGATAGAACGGAAGAAAACCAGGAAAAGCGGGGTTAGAGTTGAGGAAAACCATGATAATCGGGGATTGAGCGAAGGAAAACCAAGAAAAAGGAGTTAGAGGAAGAATACAAAGAAAAGCGCGGTTAGAGCAGCAGAAATCCAAGAAAAGAATGGTTAGAGTGGAGAAAAACCCAGAAAAGCTGGTATAGAGCGGAGGAAAACCAAGAAAAGCGAAGTTAGATAAGAGGAAAACCAAGAAAAATGATGTTAGAGAGGAGGAAAACAAAGATAAGCAGGGTTAGAGCGGAGGAAAACAAAGAAAAGCTGGGATAGAGCGGAGGAAAACCAAGAAAAGCGGGGTTAGAGCGGAGGAAAACCAAGATAAGCAAGGTTAGAGAGAAGGAAAACCAAGAAAAACGGGGTTAGAGCGGAGGAAAAGAAAGAAAAGGTAAGTTAGAGGTGAGGAAAACCCAGAAAAGCGGGCATAGAGCGGAGGAAAACAAAGAAAAGCTGGGTTAGAGCGGAGGAAAACGAAGAAAAGCGGGGTTAGTGTGGAGGAGAACCAAGAAAAGCGGGGTTAGAGCGGAGGAAAACCAAGAAAATCGGGTTTAGAGCGGAGGAAAAGCATGAAAAACGGGGTTAGAGCGGAGGAAAACCAAGAAAAGTGAAGTTAGAGCGGAGGAAAACCGAGAAAAGCGGGGTTAGAGCGGAGGAAAACCAAGATAGTCGGGGTTACAGCGAAGGAAAACCAATAAAAAGAAGTTAGAGAAGAAGAAAACAAAGAAAAGCGCGGTTAGAGCAGCAGAAATCCAAGTGTGCCCCGGTGGCGCAGTGGTTAAAGACGCCGCCTTGCAACACTGGGGCCCGTAGTTCGAATCCCCCCTATGGCGCATGTGGTAGAAGTGCCGCTCTGCTACACAGAGGCTCGAATCCCGGGAGCTGGACTCGATGATCTGTAAGGTCCCTTCCAACCAGCACGAAACTATGAAACTATGAAAAGCATGGTTAGAGTGGAGAAAAACCAAGAAAAGCTGGGTTAAAGTGGAGAAAAACCAAGAAAAGCGGGGTTAGAGGGGAGGAAAGACAAGGAAAGCAAGGTTAGAAAAGAGGAAAACCAAGAAAAGCTAAGTTAGAGAGAAGGAAAACCGAGAAAACCGGGGTTAGAGCGGAGGAAAAGAAAGAAAAGTGAAGATAGAGGTGAGGAAAACCAAGAAAAGCGGGGATAGAGCGGAGGAAAACCAAGAAAAGCGAAGTTAGAGAAGAGGAATACCAAGAAAAATGATGTTAGAGAGGAGGAAAAGAAAGATAAGCAGGTTTAGAGCGGAGGAAAACCAAGAAAAGCGAACTTAGAGCGGAGGAAAACCAAGAAAAGCGGAATAAGTGCAGAGGAAAACAAAGAAAAGCGGGGTTAGAGCGGAGGAAAACCAAGAAAAGCGGGGTTAGAGCGGAGGAAAACCAAGAAAAGCTGGGTTACAGCAGAGGAAAACCAAGAAAAGCAGGGTTAGAAAGGAGGAAAACCAAGAAAAGTGATCTTAGAGCAGAGGAAAACCAAGAAAAGCGGAATAAGTGTGGAGGAAAACCAAGAAATGAGGAATAAGTGCTGAGGAAAACCAAGAAAAGCAGGGTTAGAGCGGAGGAAAACAAAGAAAAGCTGGGATAGAGCGGAGGAAAACCAAGAAAAGCGGGGTTAGAAAGGAGGAAAACCAAGATAAGCGGGGTTAGAGAGGAAAAAAACCAAGAAAAACGGGGTTAGAGCGGAGGAAAAGAAAGAAAAGGTAAGTTAGAGGTGAGGAAAACCAAGAAAAGCAAGGATAGAGCGGAGGAAAACAAAGAAAAGCTGGGTTAGAGCCGACGAAAACGAAGAAAAGCGGGGTTAGTGTGGAGGAGAACCAAGAAAAGCGGGTTTAGAGTGGAGGAAAACCAAAAAAATCGGGATTAGAGCGGAGGAAAACCAAGTAAAGCGGGGTTAGAGCGGAGGAAAACCAAGAAAAGTGAAGTTAGAGCGGAGGAAAACCGAGAAAAGCGGGGTTAGAGCGGAGGAAAACCAAGGAAAGTGAAGTTAGAGCGGAGGAAAGCCAAGAAAAGCGGGCTTAGATTGGAGGAAAACCAAGATAGTCGGGGTTACAGCGAAGGAAAACCAATAAAAAGAAGTTAGAGAGGAAGAAAACAAAGAAAAGCGCGGTTAGAGCAGCAAAAATCCAAGAAAAGTATGGTTAGAGTGGAGAAAAACCAAGAAAAGCAGGGTTAGAGCGGAGAAAAACCAAGAAAAGCGGGGTTAGAGCGGAGGAAAACGAAGAAAAGCGGGGTTAGTTCGGAGGAAGACCAATAAAAGTGAAGTTAGAGCAAAGGAAAACCAAGAAAAGCGGGGTTAGTGCGGAGGAAAACCAAGGAAAGTGAAGTTAGAGCGGAGGAAAACCAAGAAAAACGGAGATAGAACGGAAGAAAACCAGGAAAAGCGGGGTTAGAGTGGAGGAAAACCATGATAATCGGGGATAGAGCGAAGGAAAACCAAGAAAAAGGAGTTAGAGGAAGAATACAAAGAAAAGCGCGGTTAGAGCAGCAGAAATCCAAGAAAAGAATGGTTAGAGTGGAGAAAAACCCAGAAAAGCTGGTTTAGAGCGGAGGAAAACCAAGAAAAGCGAAGTTAGAGCGGAGGAAAACCAAGAAAAGCTGGGTTAGAGCGGAAGAAAACCAAGAAAAGCGGGTTAGAGAGCAGGAAAACCAAGATAATCGGGGTTAGAGCGGAGGAAAACCAAGAAAAAGAAGTTAGAGAGGAAGAAAACAAAGAAAAGCGCGGTTAGAGCAGCAGAAATCCAAGTGTGCCCCGGTGGCGCAGTGGTTAAAGACGCCGCCTTGCAACACTGGGGCCCGTAGTTCGAATCCCCCCTATGGCGCAAGTGGTAGAAGTGCCGCTCTGCTACACAGAGGCTCGAATCCCGGGAGCTGGAGTCGATGATCTGTAAGGTCCCTTCCAACCAGCACGAAACTATGAAACTATGAAAAGCATGGTTAGAGTGGAGAAAAACCAAGAAAAGCTGAATTAAAGTGGAGAAAAACCAAGAAAAGCGGGGTTAGAGGGGAGGAAAACCAAGGAAAGCAAGGTTATAAAAAGAGGAAAACCAAGAAAAGTGAAGTTAGTGCGGAGGAAAACCAAGGAAAGTGAAGTTAGAGCGGAGGAAAACCAAGAAAAGCGGAGATAGAACGGAAGAAAATCAGGAAAAGCGGGGTTAGAGTGGAGGAAAACCATGATAATCGGGGATAGAGCGAAGGAAAACCAAGAAAAAGGAGTTAGAGGAATAATACAAAGAAAAGCGCGGTTAGAGCAGCAGAAATCCAAGAAAAGAATGGTTAGAGTGGAGAAAAACCCAGAAAAGCTGGTATAGAGCGGAGGAAAACCAAGAAAAGCGAAGTTAGATAAGAGGAAAACCAAGAAAAATGATGTTAGAGAGGAGGAAAACAAAGATAAGCAGGGTTAGAGCGGAGGAAAACAAAGAAAAGCTGGGATGGAGCGGAGGAAAACCAAGAAAAGCGGGGTTAGAGCGGAGGAAAACCAAGATAAGCGGGGTTAGAGAGAAGGAAAACCAAGAAAAACTAGGTTAGAGCGGAGGAAAAGAAAGAAAAGGTAAGTTAGAGGTGAGGAAAACCCAGAAAAGCGGGGATAGAGCGGAGGAAAACAAAGAAAAGCAGGGTTAGAGCGGAGGAAAACGAAGAAAAGCGGGGTTAGTGTGGAGGAGAACCAAGAAAAGCGGGGTTAGAGCGGAGGAAAACCAAGAAAATCGGGTTTAGAGCGGAGGAAAAGCATGAAAAACGGGGTTAGAGCGGAGGAAAACCAAGAAAAGTGAAGTTAGTGCAGAGGAAAACCGAGAAAAGCGGGGTTAGAGCGGAGGAAAACCAAGATAGTCGGGGTTACAGCGAAGGAAAACCAATAAAAAGAAGTTAGAGAGGAAGAAAACAAAGAAAAGCGCGGTTAGAGCAGCAGAAATCCAAGTGTGCCCCGGTGGCGCAGTGGTTAAAGACGCCGCCTTGCAACACTGGGGCCCGTAGTTCGAATCCCCCCTATGGCGCAAGTGGTAGAAGTGCCGCTCTGCTACACAGAGGCTCGAATCCCGGGAGCTGGACTCGATGATCTGTAAGGTCCCTTCCAACCAGCACGAAACTATGAAACTATGAAAAGCATGGTTAGAGTGGAGAAAAACCAAGAAAAGCTGGGTTAAAGTGGAGAAAAACCAAGAAAAGCGGGGTTAGAGGGGAGGAAAACCAAGGAAAGCGAGGTTAGAAAAGAGGAAAACCAAGAAAAGTGAAGTTAGTGCGGAGGAAAACCAAGGAAAGTGAAGTTAGAGCGGAGGAAAACCAAGAAAAGCGGAATAATTGCAGAGGAAAACAAAGAAAAGCGGGGTTAGAGCGGAGGAAAACCAAGAAAAGCGGGGTTAGAGCGGAGGAAAACCAAGAAAAGCTGGGTTACAGCAGAGGAAAACCAAGAAAAGCAGGGTTAGAAAGGAGGAAAACCAAGAAAAGTGATCTTAGAGCAGAGGAAAACCAAGAAAAGCGGAATAAGTGCGGAGGAAAACCAAGAAATGAGGAATAAGTGCTGAGGAAAACCAAGAAAAGCAGGGTTAGAGCGGAGGAAAACAAAGAAAAGCTGGGATAGAGCGGAGGAAAACCAAGAAAAGCGGGGTTAGAGCGGAGGAAAACCAAGATAAGCGAGGTTAGAGAGGAAAAAAACCAAGAAAAACGGGGTTAGAGTGGAGGAAAAGAAAGAAAAGGTAAGTTAGAGGTGAGGAAAACCAAGAAAAGCGGGGATAGAGCGGAGGAAAACCAAGAAAAGCGGGGTTAGAGCGGAGGAAAACGAAGAAAAGCGGGGTTAGTTCGGAGGAAGACCAAGAAAAGTGAAGTTAGAGCAAAGGAAAACCAAGAAAAGCGGGGTTAGTGCGGAGGAAAACCAAGGAAAGTGAAGTTAGAGCAGAGAAAAACCAAGAAAAGCGGGGTTAGAGCGGAGGAAAACGAAGAAAAGCGGGGTTAGTTCGGAGGAAGACCAAGAAAAGTGAAGTTAGAGCAAAGGAAAACCAAGAAAAGCGGGGTTAGTGCGGAGGAAAACCAAGGAAAGTGAAGTTAGAGCGGAGGAAAACCAAGAAAAACGGAGATAGAACGGAAGAAAACCAGGAAAAGCGGGGTTAGAGTTGAGGAAAACCATGATAATCGGGGATAGAGCGAGGGAAAACCAAGAAAAAGGAGTTAGAGGAAGAATACAAAGAAAAGCGCGGTTAGAGCAGCAGAAATCCAAGAAAAGAATGGTTAGAGTGGAGAAAAACCCAGAAAAGCTGGTTTAGAGCGGAGGAAAACCAAGAAAAGCGAAGTTAGATAAGAGGAAAACCAAGAAAAATGATGTTAGAGAGGAGGAAAACAAAGATAAGCAGGGTTAGAGCGGAGGAAAACAAAGAAAAGCTGGGATAGAGCGGAGGAAAACCAAGAAAAGCGGGGTTAGAGCGGAGGAAAACCAAGATAAGCGGGGTTAGAGAGAAGGAAAACCAAGAAAAACGGGGTTAGAGCGGAGGAAAAGAAAGAAAAGGTAAGTTAGAGGTGAGGAAAACCCAGAAAAGCGGGGATAGAGCGGAGGAAAACGAAGAAAAGCGGGGTTAGTGTGGAGGAGAACCAAGAAAAGCGGGGTTAGAGCGGAGGAAAACCAAGAAAATCGGGTTTAGAGCGGAGGAAAAGCATGAAAAACGGGGTTAGAGCGGAGGAAAACCAAGAAAAGTGAAGTTAGAGCGGAGGAAAACCGAGAAAAGCGGGGTTAGAGCGGAGGAAAACCAAGATAGTCGGGGTTACAGCGAAGGAAAACCAATAAAAAGAAGTTAGAGAGGAAGAAAACAAAGAAAAGCGCGGTTAGAGCAGCAGAAATCCAAGTGTGCCCCGGTGGCGCAGTGGTTAAAGACGCCGCCTTGCAACACTGGGGCCCGTAGTTCGAATCCCCCCTATGGCGCATGTGGTAGAAGTGCCGCTCTGCTACACAGAGGCTCGAATCCCGGGAGCTGGACTCGATGATCTGTAAGGTCCCTTCCAACCAGCACGAAACTATGAAACTATGAAAAGCATGGTTAGAGTGGAGAAAAACCAAGAAAAGCTGGGTTAAAGTGGAGAAAAACCAAGAAAAGCGGGGTTAGAGGGGAGGAAAGACAAGGAAAGCAAGGTTAGAAAAGAGGAAAACCAAGAAAAGCTAAGTTAGAGAGAAGGAAAACCGAGAAAACCGGGGTTAGAGCGGAGGAAAAGAAAGAAAAGTGAAGATAGAGGTGAGGAAAACCAAGAAAAGCGGGGATAGAGCGGAGGAAAACCAAGAAAAGCGAAGTTAGAGAAGAGGAATACCAAGAAAAATGATGTTAGAGAGGAGGAAAAGAAAGATAAGCAGGTTTAGAGCGGAGGAAAACCAAGAAAAGCGAACTTAGAGCGGAGGAAAACCAAGAAAAGCGGGGTTAGAGCGGAGGAAAACCAAGAAAAGCTGGGTTACAGCAGAGGAAAACCAAGAAAAGCAGGGTTAGAAAGGAGGAAAACCAAGAAAAGTGATCTTAGAGCAGAGGAAAACCAAGAAAAGCGGAATAAGTGCGGAGGAAAACCAAGAAATGAGGAATAAGTGCTGAGGAAAACCAAGAAAAGCAGGGTTAGAGCGGAGGAAAACAAAGAAAAGCTGGGATAGAGCGGAGGAAAACCAAGAAAAGCGGGGTTAGAAAGGAGGAAAACCAAGATAAGCGGGGTTAGAGAGGAAAAAAACCAAGAAAAACGGGGTTAGAGCGGAGGAAAAGAAAGAAAAGGTAAGTTAGAGGTGAGGAAAACCAAGAAAAGCAAGGATAGAGCGGAGGAAAACCAAGAAAAGCTGGGTTAGAGCGGACGAAAACGAAGAAAAGCGGGGTTAGTGTGGAGGAGAACCAAGAAAAGCGGGTTTAGAGCGGAGGATAACCAAAAAAATCGGGATTAGAGCGGAGGAAAACCAAGTAAAGCGGGGTTAGAGCGGAGGAAAACCAAGAAAAGTGAAGTTAGAGCGGAGGAAAACCGAGAAAAGCGGGGTTAGAGCGAAGGAAAACCAAGGAAAGTGATGTTAGAGCGGAGGAAAGCCAAGAAAAGCGGGCTTAGATTGGAGGAAAACCAAGATAGTCGGGGTTACAGCGAAGGAAAACCAATAAAAAGAAGTTAGAGAGGAAGAAAACAAAGAAAAGCGCGGTTAGAGCAGCAAAAATCCAAGAAAAGTATGGTTAGAGTGGAGAAAAACCAAGAAAAGCAGGGTTAGAGCGGAGAAAAACCAAGAAAAGCGTGGTTAGAGCGGAGGAAAACGAAGAAAAGCGGGGTTAGTTCGGAGGAAGACCAAGAAAAGTGAAGTTAGAGCAAAGGAAAACCAAGAAAAGCGGGGTTAGTGCGGAGGAAAACCAAGGAAAGTGAAGTTAGAGCGGAGAAAAACCAAGAAAAGCAGGGTTAGAGCGGAGGAAAACGAAGAAAAGCGGGGTTAGTTCGGAGGAAGGCCAAAAAAAGTGAAGTTAGAGCAAAGGAAAACCAAGAAAAGCGGGGTTAGTGCGGAGGAAAACCAAGGAAAGTGAAGTTAGAGCGGAGGAAAACCAAGAAAAACGGAGATAGAACGGAAGAAAACCAGGAAAAGCGGGGTTAGAGTGGAGGAAAACCATGATAATCGGGGATAGAGCGAAGGAAAACCAAGAAAAAGGAGTTAGAGGAAGAATACAAAGAAAAGCGCGGTTAGAGCAGCAGAAATCCAAGAAAAGAATGGTTAGAGTGGAGAAAAACCCAGAAAAGCTGGTTTAGAGCGGAGGAAAACCAAGAAAAGCGAAGTTAGAGCGGAGGAAAACCAAGAAAAGCTGGGTTAGAGCGGAAGAAAACCAAGAAAAGCGGGTTAGAGAGCAGGAAAACCAAGATAATCGGGGTTAGAGCGGAGGAAAACCAAGAAAAAGAAGTTAGAGAGGAAGAAAACAAAGAAAAGCGCGGTTAGAGCAGCAGAAATCCAAGTGTGCCCCGGTGGCGCAGTGGTTAAAGACGCCGACTTGCAACACTGGGGCCCGTAGTTCGAATCCCCCCTATGGCGCAAGTGGTTGAAGTGCCGCTCTGCTACACAGAGGCTCGAATCCCGGGAGCTGGACTCGATGATCTGTAAGGTCCCTTCCAACCAGCACGAAACTATGAAACTATGAAAAGCATGGTTAGAGTGGAGAAAAACCAAGAAAAGCTGGGTTAAAGTGGAGAAAAACCAAGAAAAGCGGGGTTAGAGGGGAGGAAAACCAAGGAAAGCGAGGTTAGAAAAGAGGAAAACCAAGAAAAGTGAAGTTAGTGCGGAGGAAAACCGAGAAAAGCGGGGTTAGAGCGAAGGAAAACCAAGGAAAGTGATGTTAGAGCGGAGGAAAGCCAAGAAAAGCGGGCTTAGATTGGAGGAAAACCAAGATAGTCGGGGTTACAGCGAAGGAAAACCAATAAAAAGAAGTTAGAGAGGAAGAAAACAAAGAAAAGCGCGGTTAGAGCAGCAAAAATCCAAGAAAAGTATGGTTAGAGTGGAGAAAAACCAAGAAAAGCAGGGTTAGAGCGGAGAAAAACCAAGAAAAGCGTGGTTAGAGCGGAGGAAAACGAAGAAAAGCGGGGTTAGTTCGGAGGAAGACCAAGAAAAGTGAAGTTAGAGCAAAGGAAAACCAAGAAAAGCGGGGTTAGTGCGGAGGAAAACCAAGGAAAGTGAAGTTAGAGCGGAGGAAAACCAAGAAAAGCAGGGTTAGAGCGGAGGAAAACGAAGAAAAGCGGGGTTAGTTCGGAGGAAGACCAAAAAAAGTGAAGTTAGAGCAAAGGAAAACCAAGAAAAGCGGGGTTAGTGCGGAGGAAAACCAAGGAAAGTGAAGTTAGAGCGGAGGAAAACCAAGAAAAACGGAGATAGAACGGAAGAAAACCAGGAAAAGCGGGGTTAGAGTGGAGGAAAACCATGATAATCGGGGATAGAGCGAAGGAAAACCAAGAAAAAGGAGTTAGAGGAAGAATACAAAGAAAAGCGCGGTTAGAGCAGCAGAAATCCAAGAAAAGAATGGTTAGAGTGGAGAAAAACCCAGAAAAGCTGGTTTAGAGCGGAGGAAAACCAAGAAAAGCGAAGTTAGAGCGGAGGAAAACCAAGAAAAGCTGGGTTAGAGCGGAAGAAAACCAAGAAAAGCGGGTTAGAGAGCAGGAAAACCAAGATAATCGGGGTTAGAGCGGAGGAAAACCAAGAAAAAGAAGTTAGAGAGGAAGAAAACAAAGAAAAGCGCGGTTAGAGCAGCAGAAATCCAAGTGTGCCCCGGTGGCGCAGTGGTTAAAGACGCCGCCTTGCAACACTGGGGCCCGTAGTTCGAATCCCCCCTATGGCGCAAGTGGTAGAAGTGCCGCTCTGCTACACAGAGGCTCGAATCCCGGGAGCTGGACTCGATGATCTGTAAGGTCCCTTCCAACCAGCACGAAACTATGAAACTATGAAAAGCATGGTTAGAGTGGAGAAAAACCAAGAAAAGCTGGGTTAAAGTGGAGAAAAACCAAGAAAAGCGGGGTTAGAGGGGAGGAAAACCAAGGAAAGCGAGGTTAGAAAAGAGGAAAACCAAGAAAAGTGAAGTTAGTGCGGAGGAAAACCAAGGAAAGTGAAGTTAGAGCGGAGGAAAACCAAGAAAAGCGGAGATAGAACGGAAGAAAATCAGGAAAAGCGGGGTTAGAGTGGAGGAAAACCATGATAATCGGGGATAGAGCGAAGGAAAACCAAGAAAAAGGAGTTAGAGGAAGAATACAAAGAAAAGCGCGGTTAGAGCAGCAGAAATCCAAGAAAAGAATGGTTAGAGTGGAGAAAAACCCAGAAAAGCTGGTTTAGAGCGGAGGAAAACCAAGAAAAGCGAAGTTAGATAAGAGGAAAACCAATAAAAATGATGTTAGAGAGGAGGAAAACAAAGATAAGCAGGGTTAGAGCGGAGGAAAACAAAGAAAAGCTGGGATAGAGCGGAGGAAAACCAAGAAAAGCGGGGTTAGAGCGGAGGAAAACCAAGATAAGCGGGGTTAGAGAGAAGGAAAACCAAGAAAAACGGGGTTAGAGCGGAGGAAAAGAAAGAAAAGGTAAGTTAGAGGTGAGGAAAACCCAGAAAAGCGGGGATAGAGCGGAGGAAAACAAAGAAAAGCTGGGTTAGAGCGGAGGAAAACGAAGAAAAGCGGGGTTAGTGTGGAGGAGAACCAAGAAAAGCGGGGTTAGAGCGGAGGAAAACCAAGAAAATCGGGTTTAGAGCGGAGGAAAAGCATGAAAAACGGGGTTAGAGCGGAGGAAAACCAAGAAAAGTGAAGTTAGAGCGGAGGAAAACCGAGAAAAGCGGGGTTAGAGCGGAGGAAAACCAAGATAGTCGGGGTTACAGCGAAGGAAAACCAATAAAAAGAAGTTAGAGAGGAAGAAAACAAAGAAAAGCGCGGTTAGAGCAGCAGAAATCCAAGTGTGCCCCGGTGGCGCAGTGGTTAAAGACGCCGCCTTGCAACACTGGGGCCCGTAGTTCGAATCCCCCCTATGGCGCAAGTGGTAGAAGTGCCGCTCTGCTACACAGAGGCTCGAATCCCGGGAGCTGGACTCGATGATCTGTAAGGTCCCTTCCAACCAGCACGAAACTATGAAACTATGAAAAGCATGGTTAGAGTGGAGAAAAACCAAGAAAAGCTGGGTTAAAGTGGAGAAAAACCAAGAAAAGCGGGGTTAGAGGGGAGGAAAACCAAGGAAAGCGAGGTTAGAAAAGAGGAAAACCAAGAAAAGCGGGGATAGAGCGGAGGAAAGCCAAGAAAAGCGAAGTTAGAGAAGAGGAATACCAAGAAAAATGATGTTAGAGAGGAGGAAAAGAAAGATAAGCAGGTTTAGAGCGGAGGAAAACCAAGAAAAGCGAACTTAGAGCAGAGGAAAACCAAGAAAAGCGGAATAAGTGCAGAGGAAAACAAAGAAAAGCGGGGTTAGAGCGGAGGAAAACCAAGAAAAGCGGGGTTAGAGCGGAGGAAAACCAAGAAAAGCTGGGTTACAGCAGAGGAAAACCAAGAAAAGCAGGGTTAGAAAGGAGGAAAACCAAGAAAAGTGATCTTAGAGCAGAGGAAAACCAAGAAAAGCGGAATAAGTGCGGAGGAAAACCAAGAAATGAGGAATAAGTGCTGAGGAAAACCAAGAAAAGCAGGGTTAGAGCGGAGGAAAACAAAGAAAAGCTGGGATAGAGCGGAGGAAAACCAAGAAAAGCGGGGTTAGAGCGGAGGAAAACCAAGATAAGCGGGGTTAGAGAGGAAAAAATCCAAGAAAAACGGGGTTAGAGCGGAGGAAAAGAAAGAAAAGGTAAGTTAGAGGTGAGGAAAACCAAGAAAAGCGGATATAGAGCGGAGGAAAACAAAGAAAAGCTGGGTTAGAGCGGACGAAAACGAAGAAAAGCGGGGTTAATGTGGAGGAGAACCAAGAAAAGCGGGTTTAGAGCGGAGGAAAACCAAAAAAATCGGGATTAGAGCGGAGGAAAACCAAGTAAAGCGGGGTTAGAGCGGAGGAAATCCAAGAAAAGTGTAGTTAGAGCGGAGGAAAACCGAGAAAAGCGGGGTTAGAGCGGAGGAAAACCAAGGAAAGTGAAGTTAGAGCGGAGGAAAGCCAAGAAAAGCAGGCTTAGATTGGAGGAAAACCAAGATAGTCGGGGTTACAGCGAAGGAAAACCAATAAAAAGAAGTTAGAGAGGAAGAAAACAAAGAAAAGCGCGGTTAGAGCAGCAAAAATCCAAGAAAAGTATGGTTAGAGTGGAGAAAAACCAAGAAAAGCAGGGTTAGAGCGGAGAAAAACCAAGAAAAGCGTGGTTAGAGCGGAGGAAAACGAAGAAAAGCGGGGTTAGTTCGGAGGAAGACCAAGAAAAGTGAAGTTAGAGCAAAGGAAAACCAAGAAAAGCGGGGTTAGTGCGGAGGAAAACCAAGGAAAGTGAAGTTAGAGCGGAGAAAAACCAAGAAAAGCAGGGTTAGAGCGGAGGAAAATGAAGAAAAGCGGGGTTAGTTCGGAGGAAGACCAAGAAAGTGAAGTTAGAGCAAAGGAAAACCAAAAAAAGCGGGGTTAGTGCGGAGGAAAACCAAGGAAAGTGAAGTTAGAGCGGAGGAAAACCAAGAAAAACGGAGATAGAACGGAAGAAAACCAGGAAAAGCGGGGTTAGAGTGGAGGAAAACCATGATAATCGGGGATAGAGCGAAGGAAAACCAAGAAAAAGGAGTTAGAGGAAGAATACAAAGAAAAGCGCGGTTAGAGCAGCAGAAATCCAAGAAAAGAATGGTTAGAGTGGAGAAAAACCCAGAAAAGCTGGGTTAGAGCGGAGGAAAACGAAGAAAACGGGGTTAGTGTGGAGGAGAACCAAGAAAAGCGGGGTTAGAGCGGAGGAAAACCAAGAAAATCGGGTTTAGAGCGGAGGAAAAGCATGAAAAACGGGGTTAGAGCGGAGGAAAACCAAGAAAAGTGAAGTTAGAGCGGAGGAAAACCGAGAAAAGCGGGGTTAGAGCGGAGGAAAACCAAAATAGTCGGGGTTACAGCGAAGGAAAACCAATAAAAAGAAGTTAGAGAGGAAGAAAACAAAGAAAAGCGCGGTTAGAGCAGCAGAAATCCAAGTGTGCCCCGGTGGCGCAGTGGTTAAAGACGCCGCCTTGCAACACTGGGGCCCGTAGTTCGAATTCCCCCTATGGCGCAAGTGGTAGAAGTGCCGCTCTGCTACACAGAGGCTCGAATCCCGGGAGCTGGACTCGATGATCTGTAAGGTCCCTTCCAACCAGCACGAAACTATGAAACTATGAAAAGCATGGTTAGAGTGGAGAAAAACCAAGAAAAGCTGGGTTAAAGTGGAGAAAAACCAAGAAAAGCGGGGTTAGAGGGGAGGAAAACCAAGGAAAGCGAGGTTATAAAAAGAGGAAAACCAAGAAAAGTGAAGTTAGTGCGGAGGAAAACCAAGGAAAGTGAAGTTAGAGCGGAGGAAAACCAAGAAAAGCGGAGATAGAACGGAAGAAAATCAGGAAAAGCGGGGTTAGAGTGGAGGAAAACCATGATAATCGGGGATAGAGCGAAGGAAAACCAAGAAAAAGGAGTTAGAGGAAGAATACAAAGAAAAGCGCGGTTAGAGCAGCAGAAATCCAAGAAAAGAATGGTTAGAGTGGAGAAAAACCCAGAAAAGCTGGTTTAGAGCGGAGGAAAACCAAGAAAAGCGAAGTTAGAGCGGAGGAAAACCAAGAAAAGCTGGGTTAGAGCGGAAGAAAACCAAGAAAAGCGGGTTAGAGAGCAGGAAAACCAAGATAATCGGGGTTAGAGCGGAGGAAAACCAAGAAAAAGAAGTTAGAGAGGAAGAAAACAAAGAAAAGCGCGGTTAGAGCAGCAGAAATCCAAGTGTGCCCCGGTGGCGCAGTGGTTAAAGACGCCGCCTTGCAACACTGGGGCCCGTAGTTCGAATCCCCCCTATGGCGCAAGTGGTAGAAGTGCCGCTCTGCTACACAGAGGCTCGAATCCCGGGAGCTGGACTCGATGATCTGTAAGGTCCCTTCCAACCAGCACGAAACTATGAAACTATGAAAAGCATGGTTAGAGTGGAGAAAAACCAAGAAAAGCTGGGTTAAAGTGGAGAAAAACCAAGAAAAGCGGGGTTAGAGGGGAGGAAAACCAAGGAAAGCGAGGTTAGAAAAGAGGAAAACCAAGAAAAGTGAAGTTAGTGCGGAGGAAAACCAAGGAAAGTGAAGTTAGAGCGGAGGAAAACCAAGAAAAGCGGAGATAGAACCGAAGAAAATCAGGAAAAGCGGGGTTAGAGTGGAGGAAAACCATGATAATCGGGGATAGAGCGAAGGAAAACCAAGAAAAAGGAGTTAGAGGAAGAATACAAATAAAAGCGCGGTTAGAGCAGCAGAAATCCAAGAAAAGAATGGTTAGAGTGGAGAAAAACCCAGAAAAGCTGGTTTAGAGCGGAGGAAAACCAAGAAAAGCGAAGTTAGAGCGGAGGAAAACCAAGAAAAGCTGGGTTAGAGCGGAAGAAAACCAAGAAAAGCGGGTTAGAGAGCAGGAAAACCAAGATAATCGGGGTTAGAGCGGAGGAAAACCAAGAAAAAGAAGTTAGAGAGGAAGAAAACAAAGAAAAGCGCGGTTAGAGCAGCAGAAATCCAAGTGTGCCCCGGTGGCGCAGTGGTTAAAGACGCCGCCTTGCAACACTGGGGCCCGTAGTTCGAATCCCCCCTATGGCGCAAGTGGTAGAAGTGCCGCTCTGCTACACAGAGGCTCGAATCCCGGGAGCTGGACTCGATGATCTGTAAGGTCCCTTCCAACCAGCACGAAACTATGAAACTATGAAAAGCATGGTTAGAGTGGAGAAAAACCAAGAAAAGCTGGGTTAAAGTGGAGAAAAACCAAGAAAAGCGGGGTTAGAGGGGAGGAAAACCAAGGAAAGCGAGGTTAGAAAAGAGGAAAACCAAGAAAAGTGAAGTTAGTGCGGAGGAAAACCAAGGAAAGTGAAGTTAGAGCGGAGGAAAACCAAGAAAAGCGGAATAAGTGCAGAGGAAAACAAAGAAAAGCGGGGTTAGAGCGGAGGAAAACCAAGAAAAGCGGGGTTAGAGCGGAGGAAAACCAAGAAAAGCTGGGTTACAGCAGAGGAAAACCAAGAAAAGCAGGGTTAGAAAGGAGGAAAACCAAGAAAAGTGATCTTAGAGCAGAGGAAAACCAAGAAAAGCGGAATAAGTGCGGAGGAAAACCAAGAAATGAGGAATAAGTGCTGAGGAAAACCAAGAAAAGCAGGGTTAGAGCGGAGGAAAACAAAGAAAAGCTGGGATAGAGCGGAGGAAAACCAAGAAAAGCGGGGTTAGAGCGGAGGAAAACCAAGATAAGCGAGGTTAGAGAGGAAAAAAACCAAGAAAAACGGGGTTAGAGTGGAGGAAAAGAAAGAAAAGGTAAGTTAGAGGTGAGGAAAACCAAGAAAAGCGGGGATAGAGCGGAGGAAAACCAAGAAAAGCGGGGTTAGAGCGGAGGAAAACGAAGAAAAGCGGGGTTAGTTCGGAGGAAGACCAAGAAAAGTGAAGTTAGAGCAAAGGAAAACCAAGAAAAGCGGGGTTAGTGCGGAGGAAAACCAAGGAAAGTGAAGTTAGAGCGGAGAAAAACCAAGAAAAGAGGGGTTAGAGCGGAGGAAAACGAAGAAAAGCGGGGTTAGTTCGGAGGAAGACCAATAAAAGTGAAGTTAGAGCAAAGGAAAACCAAGAAAAGCGGGGTTAGTGCGGAGGAAAACCAAGGAAAGTGAAGTTAGAGCGGAGGAAAACCAAGAAAAACGGAGATAGAACGGAAGAAAACCAGGAAAAGCGGGGTTAGAGTTGAGGAAAACCATGATAATCGGGGATAGAGCGAGGGAAAACCAAGAAAAAGGAGTTAGAGGAAGAATACAAAGAAAAGCGCGGTTAGAGCAGCAGAAATCCAAGAAAAGAATGGTTAGAGTGGAGAAAAACCCAGAAAAGCTGGTTTAGAGCGGAGGAAAACCAAGAAAAGCGAAGTTAGATAAGAGGAAAACCAAGAAAAATGATGTTAGAGAGGAGGAAAACAAAGATAAGCAGGGTTAGAGCGGAGGAAAACAAAGAAAAGCTGGGATAGAGCGGAGGAAAACCAAGAAAAGCGGGGTTAGAGCGGAGGAAAACCAAGATAAGCGGGGTTAGAGAGAAGGAAAACCAAGAAAAACGGGGTTAGAGCGGAGGAAAAGAAAGAAAAGGTAAGTTAGAGGTGAGGAAAACCCAGAAAAGCGGGGATAGAGCGGAGGAAAACAAAGAAAAGCTGGGTTAGAGCGGAGGAAAACGAAGAAAAGCGGGGTTAGTGTGGAGGAGAACCAAGAAAAGCGGGGTTAGAGCGGAGGAAAACCAAGAAAATCGGGTTTAGAGCGGAGGAAAAGCATGAAAAACGGGGTTAGAGCGGAGGAAAACCAAGAAAAGTGAAGTTAGAGCGGAGGAAAACCGAGAAAAGCGGGGTTAGAGCGGAGGAAAACCAAGATAGTCGGGGTTACAGCGAAGGAAAACCAATAAAAAGAAGTTAGAGAGGAAGAAAACAAAGAAAAGCGCGGTTAGAGCAGCAGAAATCCAAGTGTGCCCCGGTGGCGCAGTGGTTAAAGACGCCGCCTTGCAACACTGGGGCCCGTAGTTCGAATCCCCCCTATGGCGCATGTGGTAGAAGTGCCGCTCTGCTACACAGAGGCTCGAATCCCGGGAGCTGGACTCGATGATCTGTAAGGTCCCTTCCAACCAGCACGAAACTATGAAACTATGAAAAGCATGGTTAGAGTGGAGAAAAACCAAGAAAAGCTGGGTTAAAGTGGAGAAAAACCAAGAAAAGCGGAGTTAGAGGGGAGGAAAGACAAGGAAAGCAAGGTTAGAAAAGAGGAAAACCAAGAAAAGCTAAGTTAGAGAGAAGGAAAACCGAGAAAACCGGGGTTAGAGCGGAGGAAAAGAAAGAAAAGTGAAGATAGAGGTGAGGAAAACCAAGAAAAGCGGGGATAGAGCGGAGGAAAACCAAGAAAAGCGGGGTTAGAGCGGAGGAAAACGAAGAAAAGCGGGGTTAGTTCGGAGGAAGACCAAGAAAAGTGAAGTTAGAGCAAAGGAAAACCAAGAAAAGCGGGGTTAGTGCGGAGGAAAACCAAGGAAAGTGAAGTTAGAGCGGAGAAAAACCAAGAAAAGAGGGGTTAGAGCGGAGGAAAACGAAGAAAAGCGGGGTTAGTTCGGAGGAAGACCAATAAAAGTGAAGTTAGAGCAAAGGAAAACCAAGAAAAGCGGGGTTAGTGCGGAGGAAAACCAAGGAAAGTGAAGTTAGAGCGGAGGAAAACCAAGAAAAACGGAGATAGAACGGAAGAAAACCAGGAAAAGCGGGGTTAGAGTTGAGGAAAACCATGATAATCGGGGATAGAGCGAGGGAAAACCAAGAAAAAGGAGTTAGAGGAAGAATACAAAGAAAAGCGCGGTTAGAGCAGCAGAAATCCAAGAAAAGAATGGTTAGAGTGGAGAAAAACCCAGAAAAGCTGGTTTAGAGCGGAGGAAAACCAAGAAAAGCGAAGTTAGATAAGAGGAAAACCAAGAAAAATGATGTTAGAGAGGAGGAAAACAAAGATAAGCAGGGTTAGAGCGGAGGAAAACAAAGAAAAGCTGGGATAGAGCGGAGGAAAACCAAGAAAAGCGGGGTTAGAGCGGAGGAAAACCAAGATAAGCGGGGTTAGAGAGAAGGAAAACCAAGAAAAACGGGGTTAGAGCGGAGGAAAAGAAAGAAAAGGTAAGTTAGAGGTGAGGAAAACCCAGAAAAGCGGGGATAGAGCGGAGGAAAACAAAGAAAAGCTGGGTTAGAGCGGAGGAAAACGAAGAAAAGCGGGGTTAGTGTGGAGGAGAACCAAGAAAAGCGGGGTTAGAGCGGAGGAAAACCAAGAAAATCGGGTTTAGAGCGGAGGAAAAGCATGAAAAACGGGGTTAGAGCGGAGGAAAACCAAGAAAAGTGAAGTTAGAGCGGAGGAAAACCGAGAAAAGCGGGGTTAGAGCGGAGGAAAACCAAGATAGTCGGGGTTACAGCGAAGGAAAACCAATAAAAAGAAGTTAGAGAGGAAGAAAACAAAGAAAAGCGCGGTTAGAGCAGCAGAAATCCAAGTGTGCCCCGGTGGCGCAGTGGTTAAAGACGCCGCCTTGCAACACTGGGGCCCGTAGTTCGAATCCCCCCTATGGCGCATGTGGTAGAAGTGCCGCTCTGCTACACAGAGGCTCGAATCCCGGGAGCTGGACTCGATGATCTGTAAGGTCCCTTCCAACCAGCACGAAACTATGAAACTATGAAAAGCATGGTTAGAGTGGAGAAAAACCAAGAAAAGCTGGGTTAAAGTGGAGAAAAACCAAGAAAAGCGGAGTTAGAGGGGAGGAAAGACAAGGAAAGCAAGGTTAGAAAAGAGGAAAACCAAGAAAAGCTAAGTTAGAGAGAAGGAAAACCGAGAAAACCGGGGTTAGAGCGGAGGAAAAGAAAGAAAAGTGAAGATAGAGGTGAGGAAAACCAAGAAAAGCGGGGATAGAGCGGAGGAAAACCAAGAAAAGCGAAGTTAGAGAAGAGGAATACCAAGAAAAATGATGTTAGAGAGGAGGAAAAGAAAGATAAGCAGGTTTAGAGCGGAGGAAAACCAAGAAAAGCGAACTTAGAGCGGAGGAAAACCAAGAAAAGCGGGGTTAGAGCGGAGGAAAACCAAGAAAAGCTGGGTTACAGCAGAGGAAAACCAAGAAAAGCAGGGTTAGAAAGGAGGAAAACCAAGAAAAGTGATCTTAGAGCAGAGGAAAACCAAGAAAAGTGGAATAAGTGCGGAGGAAAACCAAGAAATGAGGAATAAGTGCTGAGGAAAACCAAGAAAAGCAGGGTTAGAGCGGAGGAAAACAAAGAAAAGCTGGGATAGAGCGGAGGAAAACCAAGAAAAGCGGGGTTAGAAAGGAGGAAAACCAAGATAAGCGGGGTTAGAGAGGAAAAAAACCAAGAAAAATGGGGTTAGAGCGGAGGAAAAGAAAGAAAAGGTAAGTTAGAGGTGAGGAAAACCAAGAAAAGCAAGGATAGAGCGGAGGAAAACAAAGAAAAGCTGGGTTAGAGCGGACGAAAACGAAGAAAAGCGGGGTTAGTGTGGAGGAGAACCAAGAAAAGCGGGTTTAGAGCGGAGGAAAACCAAAAAAATCGGGATTAGAGCGGAGGAAAACCAAGTAAAGCGGGGTTAGAGCGGAGGAAAACCAAGAAAAGTGAAGTTAGAGCGGAGGAAAACCGAGAAAAGCGGGGTTAGAGCGAAGGAAAACCAAGGAAAGTGATGTTAGAGCGGAGGAAAGCCAAGAATAGCGGGCTTAGATTGGAGGAAAACCAAGATAGTCGGGGTTAAAGCGAAGGAAAACCAATAAAAAGAAGTTAGAGACGAAGAAAACAAAGAAAAGCGCGGTTAGAGCAGCAAAAATCCAAGAAAAGTATGGTTAGAGTGGAGAAAAACCAAGAAAAGCAGGGTTAGAGCGGAGAAAAACCAAGAAAAGCGGGGTTAGAGCGGAGGAAAACGAAGAAAAGCGGGGTTAGTTCGGAGGAAGACCAAGAAAAGTGAAGTTAGAGCAAAGGAAAACCAAGAAAAGCGGGGTTAGTGCGGAGGAAAACCAAGGAAAGTGAAGTTAGAGCGGAGAAAAACCAAGAAAAGCAGGGTTAGAGCGGAGGAAAACGAAGAAAAGCGGGGTTAGTTTGGAGGAAGACCAAGAAAAGTGAAGTTAGAGCAAAGGAAAACCAAGAAAAGCGGGGTTAGTGCGGAGGAAAACCAAGGAAAGTGAAGTTAGAGCGGAGGAAAACCAAGAAAAACGGAGATAGAACGGAAGAAAACCAGGAAAAGCGGGGTTAGAGTGGAGGAAAACCATGATAATCGGGGATAGAGCGAAGGAAAACCAAGAAAAAGGAGTTAGAGGAAGAATACAAAGAAAAGCGCGGTTAGAGCAGCAGAAATCCAAGAAAAGAATGGTTAGAGTGGAGAAAAACCCAGAAAAGCTGGTTTAGAGCGGAGGAAAACCAAGAAAAGCGAAGTTAGAGCGGAGGAAAACCAAGAAAAGCTGGGTTAGAGCGGAGGAAAACGAAGAAAAGCGGGGTTAGTGTGGAGGAGAACCAAGAAAAGCGGGGTTAGAGCGGAGGAAAACCAGGAAAATTGGGTTTAGAGCGGAGGAAAAGCATGAAAAACGGGGTTAGAGCGGAGGAAAACCAAGAAAAGTGAAGTTAGAGCGGAGGAAAACCGAGAAAAGCGGGGTTAGAGCGGAGGAAAACCAAAATAGTCGGGGTTACAGCGAAGGAAAACCAATAAAAAGAAGTTAGAGAGGAAGAAAACAAAGAAAAGCGCGGTTAGAGCAGCAGAAATCCAAGTGTGCCCCGGTGGCGCAGTGGTTAAAGACGCCGCCTTGCAACACTGGGGCCCGTAGTTCGAATCCCCCCTATGGCGCATGTGGTAGAAGTGCCGCTCTGCTACACAGAGGCTCGAATCCCGGGAGCTGGACTCGATGATCTGTAAGGTCCCTTCCAACCAGCACGAAACTATGAAACTATGAAAAGCATGGTTAGAGTGGAGAAAAACCAAGAAAAGCTGGGTTAAAGTGGAGAAAAACCAAGAAAAGCGGGGTTAGAGGTGAGGAAAGACAAGGAAAGCAAGGTTAGAAAAGAGGAAAACCAAGAAAAGCTAAGTTAGAGAGAAGGAAAACCGAGAAAACCGGGGTTAGAGCGGAGGAAAAGAAAGAAAAGTGAAGATAGAGGTGAGGAAAACCAAGAAAAGCGGGGATAGAGCGGAGGAAAACCAAGAAAAGCGAAGTTAGAGAAGAGGAATACCAAGAAAAATGATGTTAGAGAGGAGGAAAAGAAAGATAAGCAGGTTTAGAGCGGAGGAAAACCAAGAAAAGCGAACTTAGAGCGGAGGAAAACCAAGAAAAGCGGGGTTAGAGCGGAGGAAAACCAAGAAAAGCTGGGTTACAGCAGAGGAAAACCAAGAAAAGCAGGGTTAGAAAGGAGGAAAACCAAGAAAAGTGATCTTAGAGCAGAGGAAAACCAAGAAAAGCGGAATAAGTGCGGAGGAAAACCAAGAAATGAGGAATAAGTGCTGAGGAAAACCAAGAAAAGCAGGGTTAGAGCGGAGGAAAACAAAGAAAAGCTGGGATAGAGCGGAGGAAAACCAAGAAAAGCGGGGTTAGAGCGGAGGAAAACCAAGATAAGCGGGGTTAGAGAGGAAAAAAACCAAGAAAAACGGGGTTAGAGCGGAGGAAAAGAAAGAAAAGGTAAGTTAGAGGTGAGGAAAACCAAGAAAAGCAAGGATAGAGGGGAGGAAAACAAAGAAAAGCTGGGTTAGAGCGGACGAAAACGAAGAAAAGTGGGGTTAGTGTGGAGGAGAACCAAGAAAAGCGGGTTTAGAGCGGAGGAAAACCAAAAAAATCGGGATTAGAGCGGAGGAAAACCAAGTAAAGCGGGGTTAGAGCGGAGGAAAACCAAGAAAAGTGAAGTTAGAGCGGAGGAAAACCGAGAAAAGCGGGGTTAGAGCGAAGGAAAACCAAGGAAAGTGATGTTAGAGCGGAGGAAAGCCAAGAAAAGCGGGCTTAGATTGGAGGAAAACCAAGATAGTCGGGGTTACAGCGAAGGAAAACCAATAAAAAGAAGTTAGAGAGGAAGAAAACAAAGAAAAGCGCGGTTAGAGCAGCAAAAATCCAAGAAAAGTATGGTTAGAGTGGAGAAAAACCAAGAAAAGCAGGGTTAGAGCGGAGAAAAACCAAGAAAAGCGGGGTTAGAGCGGAGGAAAACGAAGAAAAGCGGGGTTAGTTCGGAGGAAGACCAAGAAAAGTGAAGTTAGAGCAAAGGAAAACCAAGAAAAGCGGGGTTAGTGCGGAGGAAAACCAAGGAAAGTGAAGTTAGAGCGGAGAAAAACCAAGAAAAGCAGGGTTAGAGCGGAGGAAAACGAAGAAAAGCGGGGTTAGTTCGGAGGAAGACCAAGAAAAGTGAAGTTAGAGCAAAGGAAAACCAAGAAAAGCGGGGTTAGTGCGGAGGAAAACCAAGGAAAGTGAAGTTAGAGCGGAGGAAAACCAAGAAAAACGGAGATAGAACGGAAGAAAACCAGGAAAAGCGGGGTTAGAGTGGAGGAAAACCATGATAATCGGGGATAGAGCGAAGGAAAACCAAGAAAAAGGAGTAAGAGGAAGAATACAAAGAAAAGCGCGGTTAGAGCAGCAGAAATCCAAGAAAAGAATGGTTAGAGTGGAGAAAAACCCAGAAAAGCTGGTTTAGAGCGGAGGAAAACCAAGAAAAGCTGGGTTAGAGCGGAAGAAAACCAAGAAAAGCGGGTTAGAGAGCAGGAAAACCAAGATAATCGGGGTTAGAGCGGAGGAAAACCAAGAAAAAGAAGTTAGAGAGGAAGAAAACAAAGAAAAGCGCGGTTAGAGCAGCAGAAATCCAAGTGTGCCCCGGTGGCGCAGTGGTTAAAGACGCCGCCTTGCAACACTGGGGCCCGTATTTCGAATCCCCCCTATGGCGCAAGTGGTAGAAGTGCCGCTCTGCTACACAGAGGCTCGAATCCCGGGAGCTGGACTCGATGATCTGTAAGGTCCCTTCCAACCAGCACGAAACTATGAAACTATGAAAAGCATGGTTAGAGTGGAGAAAAACCAAGAAAAGCTGGGTTAAAGTGGAGAAAAACCAAGAAAAGCGGGGTTAGAGGGGAGGAAAACCAAGGAAAGCGAGGTTAGAAAAGAGGAAAACCAAGAAAAGTGAAGTTAGTGCGGAGGAAAACCAAGGAAAGTGAAGTTAGAGCGGAGGAAAACCAAGAAAAGCGGAGATAGAACCGAAGAAAATCAGGAAAAGCGGGGTTAGAGTGGAGGAAAACCATGATAATCGGGGATAGAGCGAAGGAAAACCAAGAAAAAGGAGTTAGAGGAAGAATACAAGTGAAAGCGCGGTTAGAGCAGCAGAAATCCAAGAAAAGAATGGTTAGAGTGGAGAAAAACCCAGAAAAGCTGGTTTAGAGCGGAGGAAAACCAAGAAAAGCGAAGTTAGATAAGAGGAAAACCAATAAAAATGATGTTAGAGAGGAGGAAAACAAAGATAAGCAGGGTTAGAGCGGAGGAAAACAAAGAAAAGCTGGGATAGAGCGGAGGAAAACCAAGAAAAGCGGGGTTAGAGCGGAGGAAAACCAAGATAAGCGGGGTTAGAGAGAAGGAAAACCAAGAAAAACGGGGTTAGAGCGGAGGAAAAGAAAGAAAAGGTAAGTTAGAGGTGAGGAAAACCCAGAAAAGCGGGGATAGAGCGGAGGAAAACAAAGAAAAGCTGGGTTAGAGCGGAGGAAAACGAAGAAAAGCGGGGTTAGTGTGGAGGAGAACCAAGAAAAGCGGGGTTAGAGCGGAGGAAAACCAAGAAAATCGGGTTTAGAGCGGAGGAAAAGCATGAAAAACGGGGTTAGAGCGTAGGAAAACCAAGAAAAGTGAAGTTAGAGCGGAGGAAAACCGAGAAAAGCGGGGTTAGAGCGGAGGAAAACCAAGATAGTCGGGGTTACAGTGAAAAAAAACCAATAAAAAGAAGTTAGAGAGGAAGAAAACAAAGAAAAGCGCGGTTAGAGCAGCAGAAATCCAAGTGTGCCCCGGTGGCGCAGTGGTTAAAGACGCCGCCTTGCAACACTGGGGCCCGTAGTTCGAATCCCCCCTATGGCGCAAGTGGTAGAAGTGCCGCTCTGCTACACAGAGGCTCGAATCCCGGGAGCTGGACTCGATGATCTGTAAGGTCCCTTCCAACCAGCACGAAACTATGAAACTATGAAAAGCATGGTTAGAGTGGAGAAAAACCAAGAAAAGCTGGGTTAAAGTGGAGAAAAACCAAGAAAAGCGGGGTTAGAGGGGAGGAAAACCAAGGAAAGCGAGGTTAGAAAAGAGGAAAACCAAGAAAAGCGGGGATAGAGCGGAGGAAAGCCAAGAAAAGCGAAGTTAGAGAAGAGGAATACCAAGAAAAATGATGTTAGAGAGGAGGAAAAGAAAGATAAGCAGGTTTAGAGCGGAGGAAAACCAAGAAAAGCGAACTTAGAGCAGAGGAAAACCAAGAAAAGCGGAATAAGTGCAGAGGAAAACAAAGAAAAGCGGGGTTAGTGCGGAGGAAAACCAAGAAAAGCGGGGTTAGAGCGGAGGAAAACCAAGAAAAGCTGGGTTACAGCAGAGGAAAACCAAGAAAAGCAGGGTTAGAAAGGAGGAAAACCAAGAAAAGTGATCTTAGAGCAGAGGAAAACCAAGAAAAGCGGAATAAGTGCAGAGGAAAACAAAGAAAAGCGGGGTTAGAGCGGAGGAAAACCAAGAAAAGCGGGGTTAGAGCGGAGGAAAACCAAGAAAAGCTGGGTTACAGCAGAGGAAAACCAAGAAAAGCAGGGTTAGAAAGGAGGAAAACCAAGAAAAGTGATCTTAGAGCAGAGGAAAACCAAGAAAAGCGGAATAAGTGCGGAGGAAAACCAAGAAATGAGGAATAAGTGCTGAGGAAAACCAAGAAAAGCAGGGTTAGAGCGGAGGAAAACAAAGAAAAGCTGGGATAGAGCGGAGGAAAACCAAGAAAAGCGGGGTTAGAGCGGAGGAAAACCAAGATAAGCGGGGTTAGAGAGGAAAAAAACCAAGAAAAACGGGGTTAGAGCGGAGGAAAAGAAAGAAAAGGTAAGTTAGAGGTGAGGAAAACCAAGAAAAGCGGGGATAGAGCGGAGGAAAACAAAGAAAAGCTGGGTTAGAGCGGACGAAAACGAAGAAAAGCGGGGTTAATGTGGAGGAGAACCAAGAAAAGCGGGTTTAGAGCGGAGGAAAACCAAAAAAATCGGGATTAGAGCGGAGGAAAACCAAGTAAAGCGGGGTTAGAGCGGAGGAAAACCAAGAAAAGTGAAGTTAGAGCGGAGGAAAGCCAAGAAAAGCGGGCTTAGATTGGAGGAAAACCAAGATAGTCGGGGTTACAGCGAAGGAAAACCAATAAAAAGAAGTTAGAGAGGAAGAAAACAAAGAAAAGCGCGGTTAGAGCAGAAAAAATCCAAGAAAAGTATGGTTAGAGTGGAGAAAAACCAAGAAAAGCAGGGTTAGAGCGGAGAAAAACCAAGAAAAGCGTGGTTAGAGCGGAGGAAAACGAAGAAAAGCGGGGTTAGTTCGGAGGAAGACCAAGAAAAGTGAAGTTAGAGCAAAGGAAAACCAAGAAAAGCGGGGTTAGTGCGGAGGAAAACCAAGGAAAGTGAAGTTAGAGCAGAGAAAAACCAAGAAAAGCAGGGTTAGAGCGGAGGAAAACGAAGAAAAGCGGGGTTAGTTCGGAGGAAGACCAAGAAAAGTGAAGTTAGAGCAAAGGAAAACCAAGAAAAGCGGGGTTAGTGCGGAGGAAAACCAAGGAAAGTGAAGTTAGAGCGGAGGAAAACCAAGAAAAACGGAGATAGAACGGAAGAAAACCAGGAAAAGCGGGGTTAGAGTGGAGGAAAACCATGATAATCGGGGATAGAGCGAAGGAAAACCAAGAAAAAGGAGTTAGAGGAAGAATACAAAGAAAAGCGCGGTTAGAGCAGCAGAAATCCAAGAAAAGAATGGTTAGAGTGGAGAAAAACCCAGAAAAGCTGGTTTAGAGCGGAGGAAAACCAAGAAAAGCGAAGTTAGAGCGGAGGAAAACCAAGAAAAGCTGGGTTAGAGCGGAAGAAAACCAAGAAAAGCGGGTTAGAGAGCAGGAAAACCAAGATAATCGGGGTTAGAGCGGAGGAAAACCAAGAAAAAGAAGTTAGAGAGGAAGAAAACAAAGAAAAGCGCGGTTAGAGCAGCAGAAATCCAAGTGTGCCCCGGTGGCGCAGTGGTTAAAGACGCCGCCTTGCAACACTGGGGCCCGTAGTTCGAATCCCCCCTATGGCGCAAGTGGTAGAAGTGCCGCTCTGCTACACAGAGGCTCGAATCCCGGGAGCTGGACTCGATGATCTGTAAGGTCCCTTCCAACCAGCACGAAACTATGAAACTATGAAAAGCATGGTTAGAGTGGAGAAAAACCAAGAAAAGCTGGGTTAAAGTGGAGAAAAACCAAGAAAAGCGGGGTTAGAGGGGAGGAAAACCAAGGAAAGCGAGGTTAGAAAAGAGGAAAACCAAGAAAAGTGAAGTTAGTGCGGAGGAAAACCAAGGAAAGTGAAGTTAGAGCGGAGGAAAACCAAGAAAAGCGGAGATAGAACGGAAGAAAATCAGGAAAAGCGGGGTTAGAGTGGAGGAAAACCATGATAATCGGGGATAGAGTGAAGGAAAACCAAGAAAAAGGAGTTAGAGGAAGAATACAAATGAAAGCGCGGTTAGAGCAGCAGAAATCCAAGAAAAGAATGGTTAGAGTGGAGAAAAACCCAGAAAAGCTGGTTTAGAGCGGAGGAAAACCAAGAAAAGCGAAGTTAGATAAGAGGAAAACCAATAAAAATGATGTTAGAGAGGAGGAAAACAAAGATAAGCAGGGTTAGAGCGGAGGAAAACAAAGAAAAGCGGGGTTAGAGCGGAGGAAAACCAAGAAAAGCGGGGTTAGAGCGGAGGAAAACCAAGAAAAGCTGGGTTACAGCAGAGGAAAACCAAGAAAAGCAGGGTTAGAAAGGAGGAAAACCAAGAAAAGTGATCTTAGAGCAGAGGAAAACCAAGAAAAGCGGAATAAGTGCGGAGGAAAACCAAGAAATGAGGAATAAGTGCTGAGGAAAACCAAGAAAAGCAGGGTTAGAGCGGAGGAAAACAAAGAAAAGCTGGGATAGAGCGGAGGAAAACCAAGAAAAGCGGGGTTAGAGCGGAGGAAAACCAAGATAAGCGGGGTTAGAGAGGAAAAAAACCAAGAAAAACGGGGTTAGAGCGGAGGAAAAGAAAGAAAAGGTAAGTTAGAGGTGAGGAAAACCAAGAAAAGCGGGGATAGAGCGGAGGAAAACAAAGAAAAGCTGGGTTAGAGCGGACGAAAACGAAGAAAAGCGGGGTTAATGTGGAGGAGAACCAAGAAAAGCGGGTTTAGAGCGGAGGAAAACCAAAAAAATCGGGATTAGAGCGGAGGAAAACCAAGTAAAGCGGGGTTAGAGCGGAGGAAAACCAAGAAAAGTGAAGTTAGAGCGGAGGAAAGCCAAGAAAAGCGGGCTTAGATTGGAGGAAAACCAAGATAGTCGGGGTTACAGCGAAGGAAAACCAATAAAAAGAAGTTAGAGAGGAAGAAAACAAAGAAAAGCGCGGTTAGAGCAGAAAAAATCCAAGAAAAGTATGGTTAGAGTGGAGAAAAACCAAGAAAAGCAGGGTTAGAGCGGAGAAAAACCAAGAAAAGCGTGGTTAGAGCGGAGGAAAACGAAGAAAAGTGGGGTTAGTTCGGAGGAAGACCAAGAAAAGTGAAGTTAGAGCAAAGGAAAACCAAGAAAAGCGGGGTTAGTGCGGAGGAAAACCAAGGAAAGTGAAGTTAGAGCAGAGAAAAACCAAGAAAAGCAGGGTTAGAGCGGAGGAAAACGAAGAAAAGCGGGGTTAGTTCGGAGGAAGACCAAGAAAAGTGAAGTTAGAGCAAAGGAAAACCAAGAAAAGCGGGGTTAGTGCGGAGGAAAACCAAGGAAAGTGAAGTTAGAGCGGAGGAAAACCAAGAAAAACGGAGATAGAACGGAAGAAAACCAGGAAAAGCAGGGTTAGAGTGGAGGAAAACCATGATAATCGGGGATAGAGCGAAGGAAAACCAAGAAAAAGGAGTTAGAGGAAGAATACAAAGAAAAGCGCGGTTAGAGCAGCAGAAATCCAAGAAAAGAATGGTTAGAGTGGAGAAAAACCCAGAAAAGCTGGTTTAGAGCGGAGGAAAACCAAGAAAAGCGAAGTTAGAGCGGAGGAAAACCAAGAAAAGCTGGGTTAGAGCGGAAGAAAACCAAGAAAAGCGGGTTAGAGAGCAGGAAAACCAAGATAATCGGGGTTAGAGCGGAGGAAAACCAAGAAAAAGAAGTTAGAGAGGAAGAAAACAAAGAAAAGCGCGGTTAGAGCAGCAGAAATCCAAGTGTGCCCCGGTGGCGCAGTGGTTAAAGACGCCGCCTTGCAACACTGGGGCCCGTATTTCGAATCCCCCCTATGGCGCAAGTGGTAGAAGTGCCGCTCTGCTACACAGAGGCTCGAATCCCGGGAGCTGGACTCGATGATCTGTAAGGTCCCTTCCAACCAGCACGAAACTATGAAACTATGAAAAGCATGGTTAGAGTGGAGAAAAACCAAGAAAAGCTGGGTTAAAGTGGAGAAAAACCAAGAAAAGCGGGGTTAGAGGGGAGGAAAACCAAGGAAAGCGAGGTTAGAAAAGAGGAAAACCAAGAAAAGTGAAGTTAGTGCGGAGGAAAACCAAGGAAAGTGAAGTTAGAGCGGAGGAAAACCAAGAAAAGCGGAGATAGAACGGAAGAAAATCAGGAAAAGCGGGGTTAGAGTGGAGGAAAACCATGATAATCGGGGATAGAGCGAAGGAAAACCAAGAAAAAGGAGTTAGAGGAAGAATACAAATGAAAGCGCGGTTAGAGCAGCAGAAATCCAAGAAAAGAATGGTTAGAGTGGAGAAAAACCCAGAAAAGCTGGTTTAGAGCGGAGGAAAACCAAGAAAAGCGAAGTTAGATAAGAGGAAAACCAATAAAAATGATGTTAGAGAGGAGGAAAACAAAGATAAGCAGGGTTAGAGCGGAGGAAAACAAAGAAAAGCTGGGATAGAGCGGAGGAAAACCAAGAAAAGCGGGGTTAGAGCGGAGGAAAACCAAGATAAGCGGGGTTAGAGAGAAGGAAAACCAAGAAAAACGGGGTTAGAGCGGAGGAAAAGAAAGAAAAGGTAAGTTAGAGGTGAGGAAAACCCAGAAAAGCGGGGATAGAGCGGAGGAAAACAAAGAAAAGCTGGGTTAGAGCGGAGGAAAACGAAGAAAAGCGGGGTTAGTGTGGAGGAGAACCAAGAAAAGCGGGGTTAGAGCGGAGGAAAACCAAGAAAATCGGGTTTAGAGCGGAGGAAAAGCATGAAAAACGGGGTTAGAGCGGAGGAAAACCAAGAAAAGTGAAGTTAGAGCGGAGGAAAACCGAGAAAAGCGGGGTTAGAGCGGAGGAAAACCAAGATAGTCGGGGTTATAGTGAAAAAAAACCAATAAAAAGAAGTTAGAGAGGAAGAAAACAAAGAAAAGCGCGGTTAGAGCAGCAGAAATCCAAGTGTGCCCCGGTGGCGCAGTGGTTAAAGACGCCGCCTTGCAACACTGGGGCCCGTAGTTCGAATCCCCCCTATGGCGCAAGTGGTAGAAGTGCCGCTCTGCTACACAGAGGCTCGAATCCCGGGAGCTGGACTCGATGATCTGTAAGGTCCCTTCCAACCAGCACGAAACTATGAAACTATGAAAAGCATGGTTAGAGTGGAGAAAAACCAAGAAAAGCTGGGTTAAAGTGGAGAAAAACCAAGAAAAGCGGGGTTAGAGGGGAGGAAAACCAAGGAAAGCGAGGTTAGAAAAGAGGAAAACCAAGAAAAGCGGGGATAGAGCGGAGGAAAGCCAAGAAAAGCGAAGTTAGAGAAGAGGAATAGCAAGAAAAATGATGTTAGAGAGGAGGAAAACAAAGATAAGCAGGTTTAGAGCGGAGGAAAACCAAGAAAAGCGAACTTAGAGCAGAGGAAAACCAAGAAAAGCGGAATAAGTGCAGAGGAAAACAAAGAAAAGCGGGGTTAGAGCGGAGGAAAACCAAGAAAAGCGGGGTTAGAGCGGAGGAAAACCAAGAAAAGCTGGGTTACAGCAGAGGAAAACCAAGAAAAGCAGGGTTAGAAAGGAGGAAAACCAAGAAAAGTGATCTTAGAGCAGAGGAAAACCAAGAAAAGCGGAATAAGTGCGGAGGAAAACCAAGAAATGAGGAATAAGTGCTGAGGAAAACCAAGAAAAGCAGGGTTAGAGCGGAGGAAAACAAAGAAAAGCTGGGATAGAGCGGAGGAAAACCAAGAAAAGTGGGGTTAGAGCGGAGGAAAACCAAGATAAGCGGGGTTAGAGAGGAAAAAAACCAAGAAAAACGGGGTTAGAGCGGAGGAAAAGAAAGAAAAGGTAAGTTAGAGGTGAGGAAAACCAAGAAAAGCGGGGATAGAGCGGAGGAAAACAAAGAAAAGCTGGGTTAGAGCGGACGAAAACGAAGAAAAGCGGGGTTAATGTGGAGGAGAACCAAGAAAAGCGGGTTTAGAGCGGAGGAAAACCAAAAAAATCGGGATTAGAGCGGAGGAAAACCAAGTAAAGCGGGGTTAGAGCGGAGGAAAACCAAGAAAAGTGAAGTTAGAGCGGAGGAAAACCGAGAAAAGCGGGGTTAGAGCGGAGGAAAACCAAGGAAAGTGAAGTTAGAGCGGAGGAAAGCCAAGAAAAGCGGGCTTAGATTGGAGGAAAACCAAGATAGTCGGGGTTACAGCGAAGGAAAACCAATAAAAAGAAGTTAGAGAGGAAGAAAACAAAGAAAAGCGCGGTTAGAGCAGCAAAAATCCAAGAAAAGTATGGTTAGAGTGGAGAAAAACCAAGAAAAGCAGGGTTAGAGCGGAGGAAAACGAAGAAAAGCGGGGTTAGTTCGGAGGAAGACCAAGAAAAGTGAAGTTAGAGCAAAGGAAAACCAAGAAAAGCGGGGTTAGTGCGGAGGAAAACCAAGGAAAGTGAAGTTAGAGCAGAGAAAAACCAAGAAAAGCAGGGTTAGAGCGGAGGAAAACGAAGAAAAGCGGGGTTAGTTCGGAGGAAGACCAAGAAAAGTGAAGTTAGAGCAAAGGAAAACCAAGAAAAGCGGGGTTAGTGCGGAGGAAAACCAAGGAAAGTGAAGTTAGAGCGGAGGAAAACCAAGAAAAACGGAGATAGAACGGAAGAAAACCAGGAAAAGCGGGGTTAGAGTGGAGGAAAACCATGATAATCGGGGATAGAGCGAAGGAAGACCAAGAAAAAGGAGTTAGAGGAAGAATACAAAGAAAAGCGCGGTTAGAGCAGCAGAAATCCAAGAAAAGAATGGTTAGAGTGGAGAAAAACCCAGAAAAGCTGGTTTAGAGCGGAGGAAAACCAAGAAAAGCGAAGTTAGAGCGGAGGAAAACCAAGAAAAGCTGGGTTAGAGCGGAAGAAAACCAAGAAAAGCGGGTTAGAGAGCAGGAAAACCAAGATAATCGGGGTTAGAGCGGAGGAAAACCAAGAAAAAGAAGTTAGAGAGGAAGAAAACAAAGAAAAGCGCGGTTAGAGCAGCAGAAATCCAAGTGTGCCCCGGTGGCGCAGTGGTTAAAGACGCCGCCTTGCAACACTGGGGCCCGTAGTTCGAATCCCCCCTATGGCGCAAGTGGTAGAAGTGCCGCTCTGCTACACAGAGGCTCGAATCCCGGGAGCTGGACTCGATGATCTGTAAGGTCCCTTCCAACCAGCACGAAACTATGAAACTATGAAAAGCATGGTTAGAGTGGAGAAAAACCAAGAAAAGCTGGGTTAAAGTGGAGAAAAACCAAGAAAAGCGGGGTTAGAGGGGAGGAAAACCAAGGAAAGCGAGGTTAGAAAAGAGGAAAACCAAGAAAAGTGAAGTTAGTGCGGAGGAAAACCAAGGAAAGTGAAGTTAGAACGGAGGAAAACCAAGAAAAGCGGAGATAGAACGGAAGAAAATCAGGAAAAGCGGGGTTAGAGTGGAGGAAAACCATGATAATCGGGGATAGAGCGAAGGAAAACCAAGAAAAAGGAGTTAGAGGAAGAATACAAATGGAAGCGGGGTTAGAGCAGCAGAAATCCAAGAAAAGAATGGTTAGAGTGGAGAAAAACCCAGAAAAGCTGGTTTAGAGCGGAGGAAAACCAAGAAAAGCGAAGTTAGATAAGAGGAAAACCAATAAAAATGATGTTAGAGAGGAGGAAAACAAAGATAAGCAGGGTTAGAGCGGAGGAAAACAAAGAAAAGCTGGGATAGAGCGGAGGAAAACCAAGAAAAGCGGGGTTAGAGCGGAGGAAAACCAAGATAAGCGGGGTTAGAGAGAAGGAAAACCAAGAAAAACGGGGTTAGAGCGGAGGAAAAGAAAGAAAAGGTAAGTTAGAGGTGAGGAAAACCCAGAAAAGCGGGGATAGAGCGGAGGAAAACAAAGAAAAGCTGGGTTAGAGCGGAGGAAAACGAAGAAAAGCGGGGTTAGTGTGGAGGAGAACCAAGAAAAGCGGGGTTAGAGCGGAGGAAAACCAAGAAAATCGGGTTTAGAGCGGAGGAAAAGCATGAAAAACGGGGTTAGAGCGGAGGAAAACCAAGAAAAGTGAAGTTAGAGCGGAGGAAAACCGAGAAAAGCGGGGTTAGAGCGGAGGAAAACCAAGATAGTCGGGGTTACAGTGAAAAAAAACCAATAAAAAGAAGTTAGAGAGGAAGAAAACAAAGAAAAGCGCGGTTAGAGCAGCAGAAATCCAAGTGTGCCCCGGTGGCGCAGTGGTTAAAGACGCCGCCTTGCAACACTGGGGCCCGTAGTTCGAATCCCCCCTATGGCGCAAGTGGTAGAAGTGCCGCTCTGCTACACAGAGGCTCGAATCCCGGGAGCTGGACTCGATGATCTGTAAGGTCCCTTCCAACCAGCACGAAACTATGAAACTATGAAAAGCATGGTTAGAGTGGAGAAAAACCAAGAAAAGCTGGGTTAAAGTGGAGAAAAACCAAGAAAAGCGGGGTTAGAGGGGAGGAAAACCAAGGAAAGCGAGGTTAGAAAAGAGGAAAACCAAGAAAAGCGGGGATAGAGCGGAGGAAAGCCAAGAAAAGCGAAGTTAGAGAAGAGGAATAGCAAGAAAAATGATGTTAGAGAGGAGGAAAAGAAAGATAAGCAGGTTTAGAGCGGAGGAAAACCAAGAAAAGCGAACTTAGAGCAGAGGAAAACCAAGAAAAGCGGAATAAGTGCAGAGGAAAACAAAGAAAAGCGGGGTTAGAGCGGAGGAAAACCAAGAAAAGCGGGGTTAGAGCGGAGGAAAACCAAGAAAAGCTGGGTTACAGCAGAGGAAAACCAAGAAAAGCAGGGTTAGAATGGAGGAAAACCAAGAAAAGTGATCTTAGAGCAGAGGAAAACCAAGAAAAGCGGAATAAGTGCGGAGGAAAACCAAGAAATGAGGAATAAGTGCTGAGGAAAACCAAGAAAAGCAGGGTTAGAGCGGAGGAAAACAAAGAAAAGCTGGGATAGAGCGGAGGAAAACCAAGAAAAGCGGGGTTAGAGCGGAGGAAAACCAAGATAAGCGGGGTTAGAGAGGAAAAAAACCAAGAAAAACGGGGTTAGAGCGGAGGAAAAGAAAGAAAAGGTAAGTTAGAGGTGAGGAAAACCAAGAAAAGCGGGGATAGAGCGGAGGAAAACAAAGAAAAGCTGGGTTAGAGCGGACGAAAACGAAGAAAAGCGGGGTTAATGTGGAGGAGAACCAAGAAAAGCGGGTTTAGAGCGGAGGAAAACCAAAAAAATCGGGATTAGAGCGGAGGAAAACCAAGTAAAGCGGGGTTAGAGCGGAGGAAAACCAAGAAAAGTGAAGTTAGAGCGGAGGAAAACCGAGAAAAGCGGGGTTAGAGCGGAGGAAAACCAAGGAAAGTGAAGTTAGAGCAGAGGAAAGCCAAGAAAAGCGGGCTTAGATTGGAGGAAAACCAAGATAGTCGGGGTTACAGCGAAGGAAAACCAATAAAAAGAAGTTAGAGAGGAAGAAAACAAAGAAAAGCGCGGTTAGAGCAGCAAAAATCCAAGAAAAGTATGGTTAGAGTGGAGAAAAACCAAGAAAAGCAGGGTTAGAGCGGAGAAAAACCAAGAAAAGCGTGGTTAGAGCGGAGGAAAACGAAGAAAAGCGGGGTTAGTTCGGAGGAAGACCAAGAAAAGTGAAGTTAGAGCAAAGGAAAACCAAGAAAAGCGGGGTTAGTGCGGAGGAAAACCAAGGAAAGTGAAGTTAGAGCGGAGAAAAACCAAGAAAAGCAGGGTTAGAGCGGAGGAAAACGAAGAAAAGCGGGGTTAGTTCGGAGGAAGACCAAGAAAAGTGAAGTTAGAGCAAAGGAAAACCAAGAAAAGCGGGGTTAGTGCGGAGGAAAACCAAGGAAAGTGAAGTTAGAGCGGAGGAAAACCAAGAAAAACGGAGATAGAACGGAAGAAAACCAGGAAAAGCGGGGTTAGAGTGGAGGAAAACCATGATAATCGGGGATAGAGCGAAGGAAAACCAAGAAAAAGGAGTTAGAGGAAGAATACAAAGAAAAGCGCGGTTAGAGCAGCAGAAATCCAAGAAAAGAATGGTTAGAGTGGAGAAAAACCCAGAAAAGCTGGTTTAGAGCGGAGGAAAACCAAGAAAAGCGAAGTTAGAGCGGAGGAAAACCAAGAAAAGCTGGGTTAGAGCGGAAGAAAACCAAGAAAAGCGGGTTAGAGAGCAGGAAAACCAAGATAATCGGGGTTAGAGCGGAGGAAAACCAAGAAAAAGAAGTTAGAGAGGAAGAAAACAAAGAAAAGCGCGGTTAGAGCAGCAGAAATCCAAGTGTGCCCCGGTGGCGCAGTGGTTAAAGACGCCGCCTTGCAACACTGGGGCCCGTAGTTCGAATCCCCCCTATGGCGCAAGTGGTAGAAGTGCCGCTCTGCTACACAGAGGCTCGAATCCCGGGAGCTGGACTCGATGATCTGTAAGGTCCCTTCCAACCAGCACGAAACTATGAAACTATGAAAAGCATGGTTAGAGTGGAGAAAAACCAAGAAAAGCTGGGTTAAAGTGGAGAAAAACCAAGAAAAGCGGGGTTAGAGGGGAGGAAAACCAAGGAAAGCGAGGTTAGAAAAGAGGAAAACCAAGAAAAGTGAAGTTAGTGCGGAGGAAAACCAAGGAAAGTGAAGTTAGAGCGGAGGAAAACCAAGAAAAGCGGAATAAGTGCAGAGGAAAACAAAGAAAAGCGGGGTTAGAGCGGAGGAAAACCAAGAAAAGCGGGGTTAGAGCGGAGGAAAACCAAGAAAAGCTTGGTTACAGCAGAGGAAAACCAAGAAAAGCAGGGTTAGAAAGGAGGAAAACCAAGAAAAGTGATCTTAGAGCAGAGGAAAACCAAGAAAAGCGGAATAAGTGCGGAGGAAAACCAAGAAATGAGGAATAAGTGCTGAGGAAAACCAAGAAAAGCAGGGTTAGAGCGGAGGAAAACAAAGAAAAGCTGGGATAGAGCGGAGGAAAACCAAGAAAAGCGGGGTTAGAGCGGAGGAAAACCAAGATAAGCGAGGTTAGAGAGGAAAAAAACCAAGAAAAACGGGGTTAGAGCGGAGGAAAAGAAAGAAAAGGTAAGTTAGAGGTGAGGAAAACCAAGAAAAGCGGGGATAGAGCGGAGGAAAACCAAGAAAAGCGGGGTTAGAGCGGAGGAAAACGAAGAAAAGCGGGGTTAGTTCGGAGGAAGACCAAGAAAAGTGAAGTTAGAGCAAAGGAAAACCAAGAAAAGCGGGGTTAGTGCGGAGGAAAACCAAGGAAAGTGAAGTTAGAGCGGAGAAAAACCAAGAAAAGCGGGGTTAGAGCGGAGGAAAATGAAGAAAAGCGGGGTTAGTTCGGAGGAAGACCAATAAAAGTGAAGTTAGAGCAAAGGAAAACCAAGAAAAGCGGGGTTAGTGCGGAGGAAAACCAAGGAAAGTGAAGTTAGAGCGGAGGAAAACCAAGAAAAACGGAGATAGAACGGAAGAAAACCAGGAAAAGCGGGGTTAGAGTTGAGGAAAACCATGATAATCGGGGATAGAGCGAGGGAAAACCAAGAAAAAGGAGTTAGAGGAAGAATACAAAGAAAAGCGCGGTTAGAGCAGCAGAAATCCAAGAAAAGAATGGTTAGAGTGGAGAAAAACCCAGAAAAGCTGGTTTAGAGCGGAGGAAAACCAAGAAAAGCGAAGTTAGATAAGAGGAAAACCAAGAAAAATGATGTTAGAGAGGAGGAAAACAAAGATAAGCAGGGTTAGAGCGGAGGAAAACAAAGAAAAGCTGGGATAGAGCGGAGGAAAACCAAGAAAAGCGGGGTTAGAGCGGAGGAAAACCAAGATAAGCGGGGTTAGAGAGAAGGAAAACCAAGAAAAACGGGGTTAGAGCGGAGGAAAAGAAAGAAAAGGTAAGTTAGAGGTGAGGAAAACCCAGAAAAGCGGGGATAGAGCGGAGGAAAACAAAGAAAAGCTGGGTTAGAGCGGAGGAAAACGAAGAAAAGCGGGGTTAGTGTGGAGGAGAACCAAGAAAAGCGGGGTTAGAGCGGAGGAAAACCAAGAAAATCGGGTTTAGAGCGGAGGAAAAGCATGAAAAACGGGGTTAGAGCGGAGGAAAACCAAGAAAAGTGAAGTTAGAGCGGAGGAAAACCGAGAAAAGCGGGGTTAGAGCGGAGGAAAACCAAGATAGTCGGGGTTACAGCGAAGGAAAACCAATAAAAAGAAGTTAGAGAGGAAGAAAACAAAGAAAAGCGCGGTTAGAGCAGCAGAAATCCAAGTGTGCCCCGGTGGCGCAGTGGTTAAAGACGCCGCCTTGCAACACTGGGGCCCGTAGTTCGAATCCCCCCTATGGCGCATGTGGTAGAAGTGCCGCTCTGCTACACAGAGGCTCGAATCCCGGGAGCTGGACTCGATGATCTGTAAGGTCCCTTCCAACCAGCACGAAACTATGAAACTATGAAAAGCATGGTTAGAGTGGAGAAAAACCAAGAAAAGCTGGGTTAAAGTGGAGAAAAACCAAGAAAAGCGGGGTTAGAGGGGAGGAAAGACAAGGAAAGCAAGGTTAGAAAAGAGGAAAACCAAGAAAAGCTAAGTTAGAGAGAAGGAAAACCGAGAAAACCGGGGTTAGAGCGGAGGAAAAGAAAGAAAAGTGAAGATAGAGGTGAGGAAAACCAAGAAAAGCGGGGATAGAGCGGAGGAAAACCAAGAAAAGCGAAGTTAGAGAAGAGGAATACCAAGAAAAATGATGTTAGAGAGGAGGAAAAGAAAGATAAGCAGGTTTAGAGCGGAGGAAAACCAAGAAAAGCGAACTTAGAGCGGAGGAAAACCAAGAAAAGCGGGGTTAGAGCGGAGGAAAACCAAGAAAAGCTGGGTTAGAGCGGACGAAAACGAAGAAAAGCGGGGTTAGTGTGGAGGAGAACCAAGAAAAGCGGGTTTAGAGCGGAGGAAAACCAAAAAAATCGGGATTAGAGCGGAGGAAAACCAAGTAAAGCGGGGTTAGAGCGGAGGAAAACCAAGAAAAGTGAAGTTAGAGCGGAGGAAAACCGAGAAAAGCGGGGTTAGAGCGAAGGAAAACCAAGGAAAGTGATGTTAGAGCGGAGGAAAGCCAAGAAAAGCGGGCTTAGATTGGAGGAAAACCAAGATAGTCGGGGTTACAGCGAAGGAAAACCAATAAAAAGAAATTAGAGAGGAAGAAAACAAAGAAAAGCGCGGTTAGAGCAGCAAAAATCCAAGAAAAGTATGGTTAGAGTGGAGAAAAACCAAGAAAAGCAGGGTTAGAGCGGAGAAAAACCAAGAAAAGCGGGGTTAGAGCGGAGGAAAACGAAGAAAAGCGGGGTTAGTTCGGAGGAAGACCAAGAAAAGTGAAGTTAGAGCAAAGGAAAACCAAGAAAAGCGGGGTTAGTGCGGAGGAAAACCAAGGAAAGTGAAGTTAGAGCGGAGAAAAACCAAGAAAAGCAGGGTTAGAGCGGAGGAAAACGAAGAAAAGCGGGGTTAGTTCGGAGGAAGACCAAGAAAAGTGAAGTTAGAGCAAAGGAAAACCAAGAAAAGCGGGGTTAGTGCGGAGGAAAACCAAGGAAAGTGAAGTTAGAGCGGAGGAAAACCAAGAAAAACGGAGATAGAACGGAAGAAAACCAGGAAAAGCGGGGTTAGAGTGGAGGAAAACCATGATAATCGGGGATAGAGCGAAGGAAAACCAAGAAAAAGGAGTAAGAGGAAGAATACAAAGAAAAGCGCGGTTAGAGCAGCAGAAATCCAAGAAAAGAATGGTTAGAGTGGAGAAAAACCCAGAAAAGCTGGTTTAGAGCGGAGGAAAACCAAGAAAAGCTGGGTTAGAGTGGAAGAAAACCAAGAAAAGCGGGTTAGAGAGCAGGAAAACCAAGATAATCGGGGTTAGAGCGGAGGAAAACCAAGAAAAAGAAGTTAGAGAGGAAGAAAACAAAGAAAAGCGCGGTTAGAGCAGCAGAAATCCAAGTGTGCCCCGGTGGCGCAGTGGTTAAAGACGCCGCCTTGCAACACTGGGGCCCGTATTTCGAATCCCCCCTATGGCGCAAGTGGTAGAAGTGCCGCTCTGCTACACAGAGGCTCGAATCCCGGGAGCTGGACTCGATGATCTGTAAGGTCCCTTCCAACCAGCACGAAACTATGAAACTATGAAAAGCATGGTTAGAGTGGAGAAAAACCAAGAAAAGCTGGGTTAAAGTGGAGAAAAACCAAGAAAAGCGGGGTTAGAGGGGAGGAAAACCAAGGAAAGCGAGGTTAGAAAAGAGGAAAACCAAGAAAAGTGAAGTTAGTGCGGAGAAAAACCAAGGAAAGTGAAGTTAGAGCGGAGGAAAACCAAGAAAAGCGGAGATAGAACCGAAGAAAATCAGGAAAAGCGGGGTTAGAGTGGAGGAAAACCATGATAATCGGGGATAGAGCGAAGGAAAACCAAGAAAAAGGAGTTAGAGGAAGAATACAAATAAAAGCGCGGTTAGAGCAGCAGAAATCCAAGAAAAGAATGGTTAGAGTGGAGAAAAACCCAGAAAAGCTGGTTTAGAGCGGAGGAAAACCAAGAAAAGCGAAGTTAGATAAGAGGAAAACCAATAAAAATGATGTTAGAGAGGAGGAAAACAAAGATAAGCAGGGTTAGAGCGGAGGAAAACAAAGAAAAGCTGGGATAGAGCGGAGGAAAACCAAGAAAAGCGGGGTTAGAGCGGAGGAAAACCAAGATAAGCGGGGTTAGAGAGAAGGAAAACCATGAAAAACGGGGTTAGAGCGGAGGAAAAGAAAGAAAAGGTAAGTTAGAGGTGAGGAAAACCCAGAAAAGCGGGGATAGAGCGGAGGAAAACAAAGAAAAGCTGGGTTAGAGCGGAGGAAAACGAAGAAAAGCGGGGTTAGTGTGGAGGAGAACCAAGAAAAGCGGGGTTAGAGCGGAGGAAAACCAAGAAAATCGGGTTTAGAGCGGAGGAAAAGCATGAAAAACGGGGTTAGAGCGGAGGAAAACCAAGAAAAGTGAAGTTAGAGCGGAGGAAAACCGAGAAAAGCGGGGTTAGAGCGGAGGAAAACCAAGATAGTCGGGGTTACAGTGAAAAAAAACCAATAAAAAGAAGTTAGAGAGGAAGAAAACAAAGAAAAGCGCGGTTAGAGCAGCAGAAATCCAAGTGTGCCCCGGTGGCGCAGTGGTTAAAGACGCCGCCTTGCAACACTGGGGCCCGTAGTTCGAATCCCCCCTATGGCGCAAGTGGTAGAAGTGCCGCTCTGCTACACAGAGGCTCGAATCCCGGGAGCTGGACTCGATGATCTGTAAGGTCCCTTCCAACCAGCACGAAACTATGAAACTATGAAAAGCATGGTTAGAGTGGAGAAAAACCAAGAAAAGCTGGGTTAAAGTGGAGAAAAACCAAGAAAAGCGGGGTTAGAGGGGAGGAAAACCAAGGAAAGCGAGGTTAGAAAAGAGGAAAACCAAGAAAAGCGGGGATAGAGCGGAGGAAAGCCAAGAAAAGCGAAGTTAGAGAAGAGGAATACCAAGAAAAATGATGTTAGAGAGGAGGAAAAGAAAGATAAGCAGGTTTAGAGCGGAGGAAAACCAAGAAAAGCGAACTTAGAGCAGAGGAAAACCAAGAAAAGCGGAATAAGTGCAGAGGAAAACAAAGAAAAGTGGGGTTAGAGCGGAGGAAAACCAAGAAAAGCGGGGTTAGAGCGGAGGAAAACCAAGAAAAGCTGGGTTACAGCAGAGGAAAACCAAGAAAAGCAGGGTTAGAAAGGAGGAAAACCAAGAAAAGTGATCTTAGAGCAGAGGAAAACCAAGAAAAGCGGAATAAGTGCGGAGGAAAACCAAGAAATGAGGAATAAGTGCTGAGGAAAACCAAGAAAAGCAGGATTAGAGCGGAGGAAAACAAAGAAAAGCTGGGATAGAGCGGAGGAAAACCAAGAAAAGCGGGGTTAGAGCGGAGGAAAACCAAGATAAGCGGGGTTAGAGAGGAAAAAAACCAAGAAAAACGGGGTTAGAGCGGAGGAAAAGAAAGAAAAGGTAAGTTAGAGGTGAGGAAAACCAAGAAAAGCGGGGATAGAGCGGAGGAAAACAAAGAAAAGCTGGGTTAGAGCGGACGAAAACGAAGAAAAGCGGGGTTAATGTGGAGGAGAACCAAGAAAAGCGGGTTTAGAGCGGAGGAAAACCAAAAAAATCGGGATTAGAGCGGAGGAATACCAAGTAAAGCGGGGTTAGAGCGGAGGAAAACCAAGAAAAGTGAAGTTAGAGCGGAGGAAAGCCAAGAAAAGCGGGCTTAGATTGGAGGAAAACCAAGATAGTCGGGGTTACAGCGAAGGAAAACCAATAAAAAGAAGTTAGAGAGGAAGAAAACAAAGAAAAGCGCGGTTAGAGCAGCAAAAATCCAAGAAAAGTATGGTTAGAGTGGAGAAAAACCAAGAAAAGCAGGGTTAGAGCGGAGAAAAACCAAGAAAAGCGTGGTTAGAGCGGAGGAAAACGAAGAAAAGCGGGGTTAGTTCGGAGGAAGACCAAGAAAAGTGAAGTTAGAGCAAAGGAAAACCAAGAAAAGCGGGGTTAGTGCGGAGGAAAACCAAGGAAAGTGAAGTTAGAGCGGTGGAAAACCAAGAAAAACGGAGATAGAACGGAAGAAAACCAGGAAAAGCGGGGTTAGAGTGGAGGAAAACCATGATAATCAAGGATAGAGCGAAGGAAAACCAAGAAAAAGGAGTTAGAGGAAGAATACAAAGAAAAGCGCGGTTAGAGCAGCAGAAATCCAAGAAAAGAATGGTTAGAGTGGAGAAAAACCCAGAAAAGCTGGTTTAGAGCGGAGGAAAACCAAGAAAAGCGAAGTTAGAGCGGAGGAAAACCAAGAAAAGCTGGGTTAGAGCGGAAGAAAACCAAGAAAAGCGGGTTAGAGAGCAGGAAAACCAAGATAATCGGGGTTAGAGCGGAGGAAAACCAAGAAAAAGAAGTTAGAGAGGAAGAAAACAAAGAAAAGCGCGGTTAGAGCAGCAGAAATCCAAGTGTGCCCCGGTGGCGCAGTGGTTAAAGACGCCGCCTTGCAACACTGGGGCCCGTAGTTCGAATCCCCCCTATGGCGCAAGTGGTAGAAGTGCCGCTCTGCTACACAGAGGCTCGAATCCCGGGAGCTGGACTCGATGATCTGTAAGGTCCCTTCCAACCAGCACGAAACTATGAAACTATGAAAAGCATGGTTAGAGTGGAGAAAAACCAAGAAAAGCTGGGTTAAAGTGGAGAAAAACCAAGAAAAGCGGGGTTAGAGGGGAGGAAAACCAAGGAAAGCGAGGTTAGAAAAGAGGAAAACCAAGAAAAGTGAAGTTAGTGCGGAGGAAAACCAAGGAAAGTGAAGTTAGAGCGGAGGAAAACCAAGAAAAGCGGAGATAGAACGGAAGAAAATCAGGAAAAGCGGGGTTAGAGTGGAGGAAAACCATGATAATCGGGGATAGAGCGAAGGAAAACCAAGAAAAAGGAGTTAGAGGAAGAATACAAAGAAAAGCGCGGTTAGAGCAGCAGAAATCCAAGAAAAGAATGGTTAGAGTGAAGGAAAACCCAGAAAAGCTGGTTTAGAGCGGAGGAAAACCAAGAAAAGCGAAGTTAGAGCGGAGGAAAACCAAGAAAAGCTGGGTTAGAGCGGAAGAAAACCAAGAAAAGCGGGGTTAGAGAGCAGGAAAACCAAGATAATCTGGGTTAGAGCGGAGGAAAACCAAGAAAATAAGTTAGAGAGGAAGAAAACAAAGAAAAGCGCGGTTAGAGCAGCAGAAATCCAAGTGTGCCCCGGTGGCGCAGTGGTTAAAGACGCCGCCTTGCAACACTGGGGCCCGAAGTTCGAATCCCCCCTATGGCGCAAGTGGTAGAAGTGCCGCTCTGCTACACAGAGGCTCGAATCCCGGGAGCTGGACTCGATGATCTGTAAGGTCCCTTCCAACCAGCACGAAACTATGAAACTATGAAAAGCATGGTTAGAGTGGAGAAAAAACAAGAAAAGCTGGGTTAAAGTGGAGAAAAACCAAGAAAAGCGGGGTTAGAGGGGAGGAAAACCAAGGAAAGCGAGGTTAGAAAAGAGGAAAACCAAGAAAAGTGAAGTTAGTGCGGAGGAAAACCAAGGAAAGTGAAGTTAGAGCGGAGGAAAACCAAGAAAAGCGGAGATAGAACGGAAGAAAATCAGGAAAAGCGGGGTTAGAGTGGAGGAAAACCATGATAATCGGGGATAGAGCGAAGGAAAACCAAGAAAAAGGAGTTAGAGGAAGAATACAAAGAAAAGCGCGGTTAGAGCAGCAGAAATCCAAGAAAAGAATGGTTAGAGTGGAGAAAAACCCAGAAAAGCTGGTTTAGAGCGGAGGAAAACCAAGAAAAGCGAAGTTAGAGCGGAGGAAAACCAATAAAAGCTAGGGTTAGAGCGGAAGAAAACCAAGAAAAGCGGGTTAGAGAGCAGGAAAACCAAGATAATCGGGGTTAGAGCGGAGGAAAACCAAGAAAAAGAAGTTAGAGAGGAAGAAAACAAAGAAAAGCGCGGTTAGAGCAGCAGAAATCCAAGTGTGCCCCGGTGGCGCAGTGGTTAAAGACGCCGCCTTGCAACACTGGGGCCCGTAGTTCGAATCCCCCCTATGGCGCAAGTGGTAGAAGTGCCGCTCTGCTACACAGAGGCTCGAATCCCGGGAGCTGGACTCGATGATCTGTAAGGTCCCTTCCAACCAGCACGAAACTATGAAACTATGAAAAGCATGGTTAGAGTGGAGAAAAACCAAGAAAAGCTGGGTTAAAGTGGAGAAAAACCAAGAAAAGCGGGGTTAGAGGGGAGGAAAACCAAGGAAAGCGAGGTTAGAAAAGAGGAAAACCAAGAAAAGTGAAGTTAGTGCGGAGGAAAACCAAGGAAAGTGAAGTTAGAGCGGAGGAAAACCAAGAAAAGCGGAGATAGAACGGAAGAAAATCAGGAAAAGCGGGGTTAGAGTGGAGGAAAACCATGATAATCGGGGATAGAGCGAAGGAAAACCAAGAAAAAGGAGTTAGAGGAAGAATACAAATGAAAGCGCGGTTAGAGCAGCAGAAATCCAAGAAAAGAATGGTTAGAGTGGAGAAAAACCCAGAAAAGCTGGTTTAGAGCGGAGGAAAACCAAGAAAAGCGAAGTTAGATAAGAGGAAAACCAATAAAAATGATGTTAGAGAGGAGGAAAACAAAGATAAGCAGGGTTAGAGCGGAGGAAAACAAAGAAAAGCTGGGATAGAGCGGAGGAAAACCAAGAAAAGCGGGGTTAGAGCGGAGGAAAACCAAGATAAGCGGGGTTAGAGAGAAGGAAAACCAAGAAAAACGGGGTTAGAGCGGAGGAAAAGAAAGAAAAGGTAAGTTAGAGGTGAGGAAAACCCAGAAAAGCGGGGATAGAGCGGAGGAAAACAAAGAAAAGCTGGGTTAGAGCGGAGGAAAACGAAGAAAAGCGGGGTTAGTGTGGAGGAGAACCAAGAAAAGCGGGGTTAGAGCGGAGGAAAACCAAGAAAATCGGGTTTAGAGCGGAGGAAAAGCATGAAAAACGGGGTTAGAGCGGAGGAAAACCAAGAAAAGTGAAGTTAGAGCGGAGGAAAACCGAGAAAAGCGGGGTTAGAGCGGAGGAAAACCAAGATAGTCGGGGTTACAGTGAAAAAAAACCAATAAAAAGAAGTTAGAGAGGAAGAAAACAAAGAAAAGCGCGGTTAGAGCAGCAGAAATCCAAGTGTGCCCCGGTGGCGCAGTGGTTAAAGACGCCGCCTTGCAACACTGGGGCCCGTAGTTCGAATCCCCCCTATGGCGCAAGTGGTAGAAGTGCCGCTCTGCTACACAGAGGCTCGAATCCCGGGAGCTGGACTCGATGATCTGTAAGGTCCCTTCCAACCAGCACGAAACTATGAAACTATGAAAAGCATGGTTAGAGTGGAGAAAAACCAAGAAAAGCTGGGTTAAAGTGGAGAAAAACCAAGAAAAGCGGGGTTAGAGGGGAGGAAAACCAAGGAAAGCGAGGTTAGAAAAGAGGAAAACCAAGAAAAGTGAAGTTAGTGCGGAGGAAAACCAAGAAAAGCGAAGTTAGAGAAGAGGAATACCAAGAAAAATGATGTTAGAGAGGAGGAAAAGAAAGATAAGCAGGTTTAGAGCGGAGGAAAACCAAGAAAAGCGAACTTAGAGCAGAGGAAAACCAAGAAAAGCGGAATAAGTGCAGAGGAAAACAAAGAAAAGCGGGGTTAGTGCGGAGGAAAACCAAGAAAAGCGGGGTTAGAGCGGAGGAAAACCAAGAAAAGCTGGGTTACAGCAGAGGAAAACCAAGAAAAGCAGGGTTAGAAAGGAGGAAAACCAAGAAAAGTGATCTTAGAGCAGAGGAAAACCAAGAAAAGCGGAATAAGTGCGGAGGAAAACCAAGAAATGAGGAATAAGTGCTGAGGAAAACCAAGAAAAGCAGGGTTAGAGCGGAGGAAAACAAAGAAAAGCTGGGATAGAGCGGAGGAAAACCAAGAAAAGCGGGGTTAGAGCGGAGGAAAACCAAGATAAGCGGGGTTAGAGAGGAAAAAAACCAAGAAAAACGGGGTTAGAGCGGAGGAAAAGAAAGAAAAGGTAAGTTAGAGGTGAGGAAAACCAAGAAAAGCAGGGATAGAGCGGAGGAAAACAAAGAAAAGCTGGGTTAGAGCGGACGAAAATGAAGAAAAGCGGGGTTAGTGTGGAGGAGAACCAAGAAAAGCGGGTTTAGAGCGGAGGAAAACCAAAAAAATCGGGATTAGAGCGGAGGAAAACCAAGTAAAGCGGGGTTAGAGCGGAGGAAAACCAAGAAAAGTGAAGTTAGAGCGGAGGAAAACCGAGAAAAGCGGGGTTAGAGCGGAGGAAAACCAAGGAAAGTGAAGTTAGAGCGGAGGAAAGCCAAGAAAAGCGGGCTTAGATTGGAGGAAAACCAAGATAGTCGGGGTTACAGCGAAGGAAAACCAATAAAAAGAAGTTAGAGAGGAAGAAAACAAAGAAAAGCGCGGTTAGAGCAGCAAAAATCCAAGAAAAGTATGGTTAGAGTGGAGAAAAACCAAGAAAAGCAGGGTTAGAGCGGAGAAAAACCAAGAAAAGCGTGGTTAGAGCGGAGGAAAACGAAGAAAAGCGGGGTTAGTTCGGAGGAAGACCAAGAAAAGTGAAGTTAGAGCAAAGGAAAACCAAGAAAAGCGGGGTTAGTGCGGAGGAAAACCAAGGAAAGTGAAGTTAGAGCAGAGAAAAACCAAGAAAAGCAGGGTTAGAGCGGAGGAAAACGAAGAAAAGCGGGGTTAGTTCGGAGGAAGACCAAGAAAAGTGAAGTTAGAGCAAAGGAAAACCAAGAAAAGCGGGGTTAGTGCGGAGGAAAACCAAGGAAAGTGAAGTTAGAGCGGAGGAAAACCAAGAAAAACGGAGATAGAACGGAAGAAAACCAGGAAAAGCGGGGTTAGAGTGGAGGAAAACCATGATAATCGGGGATAGAGCGAAGGAAAACCAAGAAAAAGGAGTTAGAGGAAGAATACAAAGAAAAGCGCGGTTAGAGCAGCAGAAATCCAAGAAAAGAATGGTTAGAGTGGAGAAAAACCCAGAAAAGCTGGTTTAGAGCGGAGGAAAACCAAGAAAAGCGAAGTTAGAGTGGAGGAAAACCAAGAAAAGCTGGGTTAGAGCGGAAGAAAACCAAGAAAAGCGGGTTAGAGAGCAGGAAAACCAAGATAATCGGGGTTAGAGCGGAGGAAAACCAAGAAAAAGAAGTTAGAGAGGAAGAAAACAAAGAAAAGCGCGGTTAGAGCAGCAGAAATCCAAGTGTGCCCCGGTGGCGCAGTGGTTAAAGACGCCGCCTTGCAACACTGGGGCCCGTAGTTCGAATCCCCCCTATGGCGCAAGTGGTAGAAGTGCCGCTCTGCTACACAGAGGCTCGAATCCCGGGAGCTGGACTCGATGATCTGTAAGGTCCCTTCCAACCAGCACGAAACTATGAAACTATGAAAAGCATGGTTAGAGTGGAGAAAAACCAAGAAAAGCTGGGTTAAAGTGGAGAAAAACCAAGAAAAGCGGGGTTAGAGGGGAGGAAAACCAAGGAAAGCGAGGTTAGAAAAGAGGAAAACCAAGAAAAGTGAAGTTAGTGCGGAGGAAAACCAAGGAAAGTGAAGTTAGAGCGGAGGAAAACCAAGAAAAGCGGAGATAGAACGGAAGAAAATCAGGAAAAGCGGGGTTAGAGTGGAGGAAAACCATGATAATCGGGGATAGAGCGAAGGAAAACCAAGAAAAAGGAGTTAGAGGAAGAATACAAATGAAAGCGCGGTTAGAGCAGCAGAAATCCAAGAAAAGAATGGTTAGAGTGGAGAAAAACCCAGAAAAGCTGGTTTAGAGCGGAGGAAAACCAAGAAAAGCGAAGTTAGATAAGAGGAAAACCAAGAAAAATGATGTTAGAGAGGAGGAAAACAAAGATAAGCAGGGTTAGAGCGGAGGAAAACAAAGAAAAGCTGGGATAGAGCGGAGGAAAACCAAGAAAAGCGGGGTTAGAGCGGAGGAAAACCAAGATAAGCGGGGTTAGAGAGAAGGAAAACCAAGAAAAACGGGGTTAGAGCGGAGGAAAAGAAAGAAAAGGTAAGTTAGAGGTGAGGAAAACCCAGAAAAGCGGGGATAGAGCGGAGGAAAACAAAGAAAAGCTGGGTTAGAGCGGAGGAAAACGAAGAAAAGCGGGGTTAGTGTGGAGGAGAACCAAGAAAAGCGGGGTTAGAGCGGAGGAAAACCAAGAAAATCGGGTTTAGAGCGGAGGAAAAGCATGAAAAACGGGGTTAGAGCGGAGGAAAACCAAGAAAAGTGAAGTTAGAGCGGAGGAAAACCGAGAAAAGCGGGGTTAGAGCGGAGGAAAACCAAGATAGTCGGGGTTACAGAGAAAAAAAACCAATAAAAAGAAGTTAGAGAGGAAGAAAACAAAGAAAAGCGCGGTTAGAGCAGCAGAAATCCAAGTGTGCCCCGGTGGCGCAGTGGTTAAAGACGCCGCCTTGCAACACTGGGGCCCGTAGTTCGAATCCCCCCTATGGCGCAAGTGGTAGAAGTGCCGCTCTGCTACACAGAGGCTCGAATCCCGGGAGCTGGACTCGATGATCTGTAAGGTCCCTTCCAACCAGCACGAAACTATGAAACTATGAAAAGCATGGTTAGAGTGGAGAAAAACCAAGAAAAGCTGGGTTAAAGTGGAGAAAAACCAAGAAAAGCGGGGTTAGAGGGGAGGAAAACCAAGGAAAGCGAGGTTAGAAAAGAGGAAAACCAAGAAAAGCGGGGATAGAGCGGAGGAAAGCCAAGAAAAGCGAAGTTAGAGAAGAGGAATACCAAGAAAAATGATGTTAGAGAGGAGGAAAAGAAAGATAAGCAGGTTTAGAGCGGAGGAAAACCAAGAAAAGCGAACTTAGAGCAGAGGAAAACCAAGAAAAGCGGAATAAGTGCAGAGGAAAACAAAGAAAAGCGGGGTTAGAGCGGAGGAAAACCAAGAAAAGCGGGGTTAGAGCGGAGGAAAACCAAGAAAAGCTGGGTTACAGCAGAGGAAAACCAAGAAAAGCAGGGTTAGAAAGGAGGAAAACCAAGAAAAGTGATCTTAGAGCAGAGGAAAACCAAGAAAAGCGGAATAAGTGCGGAGGAAAACCAAGAAATGAGGAATAAGTGCTGAGGAAAACCAAGAAAAGCAGGGTTAGAGCGGAGGAAAACAAAGAAAAGCTGGGATAGAGCGGAGGAAAACCAAGAAAAGCGGGGTTAGAGCGGAGGAAAACCAAGATAAGCGGGGTTAGAGAGGAAAAAAACCAAGAAAAACGGGGTTAGAGCGGAGGAAAAGAAAGAAAAGGTAAGTTAGAGGTGAGGAAAACCAAGAAAAGCGGGGATAGAGCGGAGGAAAACAAAGAAAAGCTGGGTTAGAGCGGACGAAAACGAAGAAAAGCGGGGTTAATGTGGAGGAGAACCAAGAAAAGCGGGTTTAGAGCGGAGGAAAACCAAAAAAATCGGGATTAGAGCGGAGGAAAACCAAGTAAAGCGGGGTTAGAGCGGAGGAAAACCAAGAAAAGTGAAGTTAGAGCGGAGGAAAACCGAGAAAAGCGGGGTTAGAGCGGAGGAAAACCAAGGAAAGTGAAGTTAGAGCAGAGGAAAGCCAAGAAAAGCGGGCTTAGATTGGAGGAAAACCAAGATAGTCGGGGTTACAGCGAAGGAAAACCAATAAAAAGAAGTTAGAGAGGAAGAAAACAAAGAAAAGCGCGGTTAGAGCAGCAAAAATCCAAGAAAAGTATGGTTAGAGTGGAGAAAAACCAAGAAAAGCAGGGTTAGAGCGGAGAAAAACCAAGAAAAGCGTGGTTAGAGCGGAGGAAAACGAAGAAAAGCGGGGTTAGTTCGGAGGAAGACCAAGAAAAGTGAAGTTAGAGCAAAGGAAAACCAAGAAAAGCGGGGTTAGTGCGGAGGAAAACCAAGGAAAATTAAGTTAGAGCGGAGGAAAACCAAGAAAAACGGAGATAGAACAGAAGAAAACCAGGAAAAGCGGGGTTAGAGTGGAGGAAAACCATGATAATCGGGGATAGAGCGAAGGAAAACCAAGAAAAAGGAGTTAGAGGAAGAATACAAAGAAAAGCGCGGTTAGAGCAGCAGAAATCCAAGAAAAGAATGGTTAGAGTGGAGAAAAACCCAGAAAAGCTGGTTTAGAGCGGAGGAAAACCAAGAAAAGCGAAGTTAGAGCGGAGGAAAACCAAGAAAAGCTGGGTTAGAGCGGAAGAAAACCAAGAAAAGCGGGTTAGAGAGCAGGAAAACCAAGATAATCGGGGTTAGAGCGGAGGAAAACCAAGAAAAAGAAGTTAGAGAGGAAGAAAACAAAGAAAAGCGCGGTTAGAGCAGCAGAAATCCAAGTGTGCCCCGGTGGCGCAGTGGTTAAAGACGCCGCCTTGCAACACTGGGGCCCGTAGTTCGAATCCCCCCTATGGCGCAAGTGGTAGAAGTGCCGCTCTGCTACACAGAGGCTCGAATCCCGGGAGCTGGACTCGATGATCTGTAAGGTCCCTTCCAACCAGCACGAAACTATGAAACTATGAAAAGCATGGTTAGAGTGGAGAAAAAACAAGAAAAGCTGGGTTAAAGTGGAGAAAAACCAAGAAAAGCGGGGTTAGAGGGGAGGAAAACCAAGGAAAGCGAGGTTAGAAAAGAGGAAAACCAAGAAAAGTGAAGTTAGTGCGGAGGAAAACCAAGGAAAGTGAAGTTAGAGCGGAGGAAAACCAAGAAAAGCGGAGATAGAACGGAAGAAAATCAGGAAAAGCGGGGTTAGAGTGGAGGAAAACCATGATAATCGGGGATAGAGCGAAGGAAAACCAAGAAAAAGGAGTTAGAGGAAGAATACAAAGAAAAGCGCGGTTAGAGCAGCAGAAATCCAAGAAAAGAATGGTTAGAGTGGAGAAAAACCCAGAAAAGCTGGTATAGAGCGGAGGAAAACCAAGAAAAGCGAAGTTAGATAAGAGGAAAACCAAGAAAAATGATGTTAGAGAGGAGGAAAACAAAGATAAGCAGGGTTAGAGCGGAGGAAAACAAAGAAAAGCTGGGATAGAGCGGAGGAAAACCAAGAAAAGCGGGGTTAGAGCGGAGGAAAACCAAGATAAGCGGGGTTAGAGAGAAGGAAAACCAAGAAAAACGGGGTTAGAGCGGAGGAAAAGAAAGAAAAGGTAAGTTAGAGGTGAGGAAAACCCAGAAAAGCGGGGATAGAGCGGAGGAAAACAAAGAAAAGCTGGGTTAGAGCGGAGGAAAACGAAGAAAAGCGGGGTTAGTGTGGAGGAGAACCAAGAAAAGCGGGGTTAGAGCGGAGGAAAACCAAGAAAATCGGGTTTAGAGCGGAGGAAAAGCATGAAAAACGGGGTTAGAGCGGAGGAAAACCAAGAAAAGTGAAGTTAGAGCGGAGGAAAACCGAGAAAAGCGGGGTTAGAGCGGAGGAAAACCAAGATAGTCGGGGTTACAGTGAAGGAAAACCAATAAAAAGAAGTTAGAGAGGAAGAAAACAAAGAAAAGCGCGGTTAGAGCAGCAGAAATCCAAGTGTGCCCCGGTGGCGCAGTGGTTAAAGACGCCGCCTTGCAACACTGGGGCCCGTAGTTCGAATCCCCCCTATGGCGCAAGTGGTAGAAGTGCCGCTCTGCTACACAGAGGCTCGAATCCCGGGAGCTGGACTCGATGATCTGTAAGGTCCCTTCCAACCAGCACGAAACTATGAAACTATGAAAAGCATGGTTAGAGTGGAGAAAAACCAAGAAAAGCTGGGTTAAAGTGGAGAAAAACCAAGAAAAGCGGGGTTAGAGGGGAGGAAAACCAAGGAAAGCGAGGTTAGAAAAGAGGAAAACCAAGAAAAGCTAAGTTAGAGAGAAGGAAAACCGAGAAAACCGGGGTTAGACCGGAGGAAATGAAAGAAAAGTGAAGATAGAGGTGAGGAAAACCAAGAAAAGCGGGGATAGAGCGGAGGAAAGCCAAGAAAAGCGAAGTTAGAGAAGAGGAATACCAAGAAAAATGATGTTAGAGAGGAGGAAAAGAAAGATAAGCAGGTTTAGAGCGGAGGAAAACCAAGAAAAGCGAACTTAGAGCAGAGGAAAACCAAGAAAAGCGGAATAAGTGCAGAGGAAAACAAAGAAAAGCGGGGTTAGAGCGGAGGAAAACCAAGAAAAGCGGGGTTAGAGCGGAGGAAAACCAAGAAAAGCTGGGTTACAGCAGAGGAAAACCAAGAAAAGCAGGGTTAGAAAGGAGGAAAACCAAGAAAAGTGATCTTAGAGCAGAGGAAAACCAAGAAAAGCGGAATAAGTGCGGAGGAAAACCAAGAAATGAGGAATAAGTGCTGAGGAAAACCAAGAAAAGCAGGGTTAGAGCGGAGGAAAACAAAGAAAAGCTGGGATAGAGCGGAGGAAAACCAAGAAAAGCGGGGTTAGAGCGGAGGAAAACCAAGATAAGCGGGGTTAGAGAGGAAAAAAACCAAGAAAAACGGGGTTAGAGCGGAGGAAAAGAAAGAAAAGGTAAGTTAGAGGTGAGGAAAACCAAGAAAAGCGGGGATAGAGCGGAGGAAAACCAAGAAAAGCTGGGTTAGAGCGGACGAAAACGAAGAAAAGCGGGGTTAGTGTGGAGGAGAACCAAGAAAAGCGGGTTTAGAGCGGAGGAAAACCAAAAAAATCGGGATTAGAGCGGAGGAAAACCAAGTAAAGCGGGGTTAGAGCGGAGGAAAACCAAGAAAAGTGAAGTTAGAGCGGAGGAAAACCGAGAAAAGCGGGTTTAGAGCGGAGGAAAACCAAGGAAAGTGAAGTTAGAGCGGAGGAAAGCCAAGAAAAGCGGGCTTAGATTGGAGGAAAACCAAGATAGTCGGGGTTACAGCGAAGGAAAACCAATAAAAAGAAGTTAGAGAGGAAGAAAACAAAGAAAAGCGCGGTTAGAGCAGCAAAAATCCAAGAAAAGTATGGTTAGAGTGGAGAAAAACCAAGAAAAGCAGGGTTAGAGCGGAGAAAAACCAAGAAAAGCGGGGTTAGAGCGGAGGAAAACGAAGAAAAGCGGGGTTAGTTCGGAGGAAGACCAAGAAAAGAGAAGTTAGAGCAAAGGAAAACCAAGAAAAGCGGGGTTAGTGCGGAGGAAAACCAAGGAAAGTGAAGTTAGAGCGGAGAAAAACCAAGAAAAGCGGGGTTAGAGCGGAGGAAAACGAAGAAAAGCGGGGTTAGTTCGGAGGAAGACCAATAAAAGTGAAGTTAGAGCAAAGGAAAACCAAGAAAAGCGGGGTTAGTGCGGAGGAAAACCAAGGAAAGTGAAGTTAGAGCGGAGGAAAACCAAGAAAAACGGAGATAGAACGGAAGAAAACCAGGAAAAGCGGGGTTAGAGTGGAGGAAAACCATGATAATCGGGGATAGAGCGAAGGAAAACCAAGAAAAAGGAGTTAGAGGAAGAATACAAAGAAAAGCGCGGTTAGAGCAGCAGAAATCCAAGAAAAGAATGGTTAGAGTGGAGAAAAACCCAGAAAAGGTGGTTTAGAGCGGAGGAAAACCAAGAAAAGCGAAGTTAGAGCGGAGGAAAACCAAGAAAAGCTGGGTTAGAGCGGAAGAAAACCAAGAAAAGCGGGTTAGAGAGCAGGAAAACCAAGATAATCGGGGTTAGAGCGGAGGAAAACCAAGAAAAAGAAGTTAGAGAGGAAGAAAACAAAGAAAAGCGCGGTTAGAGCAGCAGAAATCCAAGTGTGCCCCGGTGGCGCAGTGGTTAAAGACGCCGCCTTGCAACACTGGGGCCCGTAGTTCGAATCCCCCCTATGGCGCAAGTGGTAGAAGTGCCGCTCTGCTACACAGAGGCTCGAATCCCGGGAGCTGGACTCGATGATCTGTAAGGTCCCTTCCAACCAGCACGAAACTATGAAACTATGAAAAGCATGGTTAGAGTGGAGAAAAACCAAGAAAAGCTGGGTTAAAGTGGAGAAAAACCAAGAAAAGCGGGGTTAGAGGGGAGGAAAACCAAGGAAAGCGAGGTTAGAAAAGAGGAAAACCAAGAAAAGTGAAGTTAGTGCGGAGGAAAACCAAGGAAAGTGAAGTTAGAGCGGAGGAAAACCAAGAAAAGCGGAGATAGAACGGAAGAAAATCAGGAAAAGCGGGGTTAGAGTGGAGGAAAACCATGATAATCGGGGATAGAGCGAAGGAAAACCAAGAAAAAGGAGTTAGAGGAAGAATACAAATAAAAGCGCGGTTAGAGCAGCAGAAATCCAAGAAAAGAATGGTTAGAGTGGAGAAAAACCCAGAAAAGCTGGTATAGAGCGGAGGAAAACCAAGAAAAGCGAAGTTAGATAAGAGGAAAACCAAGAAAAATGATGTTAGAGAGGAGGAAAACAAAGATAAGCAGGGTTAGAGCGGAGGAAAACAAAGAAAAGCTGGGATAGAGCGGAGGAAAACCAAGAAAAGCGGGGTTAGAGCGGAGGAAAAGAAAGAAACGGTAAGTTAGAGGTGAGGAAAACAAAGAAAAGCTGGGTTAGAGCGGAAGAAAACGAAGAAAAGCGGGGTTAGTGTGGAGGAGAACCAAGAAAAGCGGGGTTAGAGCGAAGGAAAACCAAGAAAATCGGGTTTAGAGCGGAGGAAAAGCATGAAAAACAAGGTTAGAGCGGAGGAAAAACAAGAAAAGTGAAGTTAGAGCGAAGGAAAACCGAGAAAAGCGGGGTTAGAGAGCAGGAAAACCAAGATAGTCGGGGTTACAGCGAAGGAAAACCAATAAAAAGAAGTTAGAGAGGAAGAAAACAAAGAAAAGCGCGGTTAGAGCAGCAGAAATCCAAGTGTGCCCCGGTGGCGCAGTGGTTAAAGACGCCGCCTTGCAACACTGGGGCCCGTAGTTCAAATCCCCCCTATGGCGCAAGTGGTAGAAGTGCCGCTCTGCTACACAGAGGCTCGAATCCCGGGAGCTGGACTCGATGATCTGTAAGGTCCCTTCCAACCAGCACGAAACTATGAAACTATGAAAAGCATGGTTAGAGTGGAGAAAAACCAAGAAAAGCTGGGTTAAAGTGGAGAAAAACCAAGAAAAGCGGGGTTAGAGGGGAGGAAAACCAAGTAAAGCGAGGTTAGAAAAGAGGAAAACCAAGAAAAGCTAAGTTAGAGAGAAGGAAAACCGAGAAAACCGGGGTTAGACCGGAGGAAAAGAAAGAAAAGTGAAGATAGAGGTGAGGAAAACCAAGAAAAGCGGGGATAGAGCGGAGGAAAGCCAAGAAAAGCGAAGTTAGAGAAGAGGAATACCAAGAAAAATGATGTTAGAGAGGAGGAAAAGAAAGATAAGCAGGTTTAGAGCGGAGGAAAACCAAGAAAAGCGAACTTAGAGCAGAGGAAAACCAAGAAAAGCGGAATAAGTGCAGAGGAAAACAAAGAAAAGCGGGGTTAGAGCGGAGGAAAAACAAGAAAAGCGGGGTTAGAGCGGAGGAAAACCAAGAAAAGCTGGGTTACAGCAGAGGAAAACCAAGAAAAGCGGAATAAGTGCGGAGGAAAACCAAGAAATGAGGAATAAGTGCTGAGGAAAACCAAGAAAAGCAGGGTTAGAGCGGAGGAAAACAAAGAAAAGCTGGGATAGAGCGGAGGAAAACCAAGAAAAGCGGGGTTAGAAAGGAGGAAAACCAAGATAAGCGGGGTTAGAGAGGAAAAAAACCAAGAAAAACGGGGTTAGAGCGGAGGAAAAGAAAGAAAAGGTAAGTTAGAGGTGAGGAAAACCAAGAAAAGCGGGGATAGAGCGGAGGAAAACAAAGAAAAGCTGGGTTAGAGCGGACGAAAACGAAGAAAAGCGGGGTTAGTGTGGAGGAGAACCAAGAAAATCGGGTTTAGAGCAGAGGAAAACCAAAAAAATCGGGATTAGAGCGGAGGAAAACCAAGTAAAGCGGGGTTAGAGCGGAGGAAAACCAAGAAAAGTGAAGTTAGAGCGGAGGAAAACCGAGAAAAGCGGGGTTAGAGCGGAGGAAAACCAAGGAAAGTGAAGTTAGAGCGGAGGAAAGCCAAGAAAAGCGGGCTTAGATTGGAGGAAAACCAAGATAGTCGGGGTTACAGCGAAGGAAAACCAATAAAAAGAAGTTAGAGAGGAAGAAAACAAAGAAAAGCGCGGTTAGAGCAGCAAAAATCCAAGAAAAGTATGGTTAGAGTGGAGAAAAACGAAGAAAAGCAGGGTTAGAGCGGAGAAAAACCAAGAAAAGCGGGGTTAGAGCGGAGGAAAACGAAGAAAAGCGGGGTTAGTTCGGAGGAAGACCAAGAAAAGTGAAGTTAGAGCAAAGGAAAACCAAGAAAAGCGGGGTTAGTGCGGAGGAAAACCAAGGAAAGTGAAGTTAGAGCGGAGAAAAACCAAGAAAAGCGGGGTTAGAGCGGAGGAAAACGAAGAAAAGCGGGGTTAGTTCGGAGGAAGACCAAGAAAAGTGAAGTTAGAGCAAAGGAAAACCAAGAAAAGCGGGGTTAGTGCGGAGGAAAACCAAGGAAAGTGAAGTTAGAGCGGAGGAAAACCAAGAAAAACGGAGATAGAACGGAAGAAAACCAGGAAAAGCGGGGTTAGAGTGGAGGAAAACCATGATAATCGGGGATAGAGCGAAGGAAAACAAAGAAAAAGGAGTTAGAGGAAGAATACAAAGAAAAGCGCGGTTAGAGCAGCAGAAATCCAAGAAAAGAATGGTTAGAGTGGAGAAAAACCCAGAAAAGCTGGTATAGAGCGGAGGAAAACCAAGAAAAGCGAAGTTAGATAAGAGGAAAACCAAGAAAAATGATGTTAGAGAGCAGGAAAACAAAGATAAGCAGGGTTAGAGCGGAGGAAAACAAAGAAAAGCTGGGATAGAGCGGAGGAAAACCAAGAAAAGCGGGGTTAGAGCGGAGGAAAACCAAGATAAGCGGGGTTAGAGAGAAGGAAAACCAAGAAAAACGGGGTTAGAGCGGAGGAAAAGAAAGAAAAGGTAAGTTAGAGGTGAGGAAAACCCAGAAAAGCGGGGATAGAGCGGAGGAAAACAAAGAAAAGCTGGGTTAGAGCGGAGGAAAACGAAGAAAAGCGGGGTTAGTGTGGAGGAGAACCAAGAAAAGCGGGGTTAGAGCGGAGGAAAACCAAGAAAATCGGGTTTAGAGCGGAGGAAAAGCATGAAAAACGGGGTTAGAGCGGAGGAAAACCAAGAAAAGTGAAGTTAGAGCGGAGGAAAACCGAGAAAAGCGGGGTTAGAGCGGAGGAAAACCAAGATAGTCGGGGTTACAGCGAAGGAAAACCAATAAAAAGAAGTTAGAGAGGAAGAAAACAAAGAAAAGCGCGGTTAGAGCAGCAGAAATCCAAGTGTGCCCCGGTGGCGCAGTGGTTAAAGACGCCGCCTTGCAACACTGGGGCCCGTAGTTCGAATCCCCCCTATGGCGCAAGTGGTAGAAGTGCCGCTCTGCTACACAGAGGCTCGAATCCCGGGAGCTGGACTCGATGATCTGTAAGGTCCCTTCCAACCAGCACGAAACTATGAAACTATGAAAAGCATGGTTAGAGTGGAGAAAAACCAAGAAAAGCTGGGTTAAAGTGGAGAAAAACCAAGAAAAGCGGGGTTAGAGGGGAGGAAAACCAAGGAAAGCGAGGTTAGAAAAGAGGAAAACCAAGAAAAGTGAAGTTAGTGCGGAGGAAAACCAAGGAAAGTGAAGTTAGAGCGGAGGAAAACCAAGAAAAGCGGAGATAGAACGGAAGAAAATCAGGAAAAGCGGGGTTAGAGTGGAGGAAAACCATGATAATCGGGGATAGAGCGAAGGAAAACCAAGAAAAAGGAGTTAGAGGAAGAATACAAATAAAAGCGCGGTTAGAGCAGCAGAAATCCAAGAAAAGAATGGTTAGAGTGGAGAAAAACCCAGAAAAGCTGGTATAGAGCGGAGGAAAACCAAGAAAAGCGAAGTTAGATAAGAGGAAAACCAAGAAAAATGATGTTAGAGAGGAGGAAAACAAAGATAAGCAGGGTTAGAGCGGAGGAAAACAAAGAAAAGCTGGGATAGAGCGGAGGAAAACCAAGAAAAGCGGGGTTAGAGCGGAGGAAAAGAAAGAAACGGTAAGTTAGAGGTGAGGAAAACAAAGAAAAGCTGGGTTAGAGCGGAAGAAAACGAAGAAAAGCGGGGTTAGTGTGGAGGAGAACCAAGAAAAGCGGGGTTAGAGCGAAGGAAAACCAAGAAAATCGGGTTTAGAGCGGAGGAAAAGCATGAAAAACAAGGTTAGAGCGGAGGAAAACCAAGAAAAGTGAAGTTAGAGCGAAGGAAAACCGAGAAAAGCGGGGTTAGAGCGGAGGAAAACCAAGATAGTCGGGGTTACAGTGAAGGAAAACCAATAAAAAGAAGTTAGAGAGGAAGAAAACAAAGAAAAGCGCGGTTAGAGCAGCAGAAATCCAAGTGTGCCCCGGTGGCGCAGTGGTTAAAGACGCCGCCTTGCAACACTGGGGCCCGTAGTTCAAATCCCCCCTATGGCGCAAGTGGTAGAAGTGCCGCTCTGCTACACAGAGGCTCGAATCCCGGGAGCTGGACTCGATGATCTGTAAGGTCCCTTCCAACCAGCACGAAACTATGAAACTATGAAAAGCATGGTTAGAGTGGAGAAAAACCAAGAAAAGCTGGGTTAAAGTGGAGAAAAACCAAGAAAAGCGGGGTTAGAGGGGAGGAAAACCAAGTAAAGCGAGGTTAGAAAAGAGGAAAACCAAGAAAAGCTAAGTTAGAGAGAAGGAAAACCGAGAAAACCGGGGTTAGACCGGAGGAAAAGAAAGAAAAGTGAAGATAGAGGTGAGGAAAACCAAGAAAAGCGGGGATAGAGCGGAGGAAAGCCAAGAAAAGCGAAGTTAGAGAAGAGGAATACCAAGAAAAATGATGTTAGAGAGGAGGAAAAGAAAGATAAGCAGGTTTAGAGCGGAGGAAAACCAAGAAAAGCGAACTTAGAGCAGAGGAAAACCAAGAAAAGCGGAATAAGTGCAGAGGAAAACAAAGAAAAGCGGGGTTAGAGCGGAGGAAAAACAAGAAAAGCGGGGTTAGAGCGGAGGAAAACCAAGAAAAGCTGGGTTACAGCAGAGGAAAACCAAGAAAAGCGGAATAAGTGCGGAGGAAAACCAAGAAATGAGGAATAAGTGCTGAGGAAAACCAAGAAAAGCAGGGTTAGAGCGGAGGAAAACAAAGAAAAGCTGGGATAGAGCGGAGGAAAACCAAGAAAAGCGGGGTTAGAAAGGAGGAAAACCAAGATAAGCGGGGTTAGAGAGGAAAAAAACCAAGAAAAACGGGGTTAGAGCGGAGGAAAAGAAAGAAAAGGTAAGTTAGAGGTGAGGAAAACCAAGAAAAGCGGGGATAGAGCGGAGGAAAACAAAGAAAAGCTGGGTTAGAGCGGACGAAAACGAAGAAAAGCGGGGTTAGTGTGGAGGAGAACCAAGAAAATCGGGTTTAGAGCAGAGGAAAACCAAAAAAATCGGGATTAGAGCGGAGGAAAACCAAGTAAAGCGGGGTTAGAGCGGAGGAAAACCAAGAAAAGTGAAGTTAGAGCGGAGGAAAACCGAGAAAAGCGGGGTTAGAGCGGAGGAAAACCAAGGAAAGTGAAGTTAGAGCGGAGGAAAGCCAAGAAAAGCGGGCTTAGATTGGAGGAAAACCAAGATAGTCGGGGTTACAGCGAAGGAAAACCAATAAAAAGAAGTTAGAGAGGAAGAAAACAAAGAAAAGCGCGGTTAGAGCAGCAAAAATCCAAGAAAAGTATGGTTAGAGTGGAGAAAAACGAAGAAAAGCAGGGTTAGAGCGGAGAAAAACCAAGAAAAGCGGGGTTAGAGCGGAGGAAAACGAAGAAAAGCGGGGTTAGTTCGGAGGAAGACCAAGAAAAGTGAAGTTAGAGCAAAGGAAAACCAAGAAAAGCGGGGTTAGTGCGGAGGAAAACCAAGGAAAGTGAAGTTAGAGCGGAGAAAAACCAAGAAAAGCGGGGTTAGAGCGGAGGAAAACGAAGAAAAGCGGGGTTAGTTCGGAGGAAGACCAAGAAAAGTGAAGTTAGAGCAAAGGAAAACCAAGAAAAGCGGGGTTAGTGCGGAGGAAAACCAAGGAAAGTGAAGTTAGAGCGGAGGAAAACCAAGAAAAACGGAGATAGAACGGAAGAAAACCAGGAAAAGCGGGGTTAGAGTGGAGGAAAACCATGATAATCGGGGATAGAGCGAAGGAAAACAAAGAAAAAGGAGTTAGAGGAAGAATACAAAGAAAAGCGCGGTTAGAGCAGCAGAAATCCAAGAAAAGAATGGTTAGAGTGGAGAAAAACCCAGAAAAGCTGGTTTAGAGCGGAGGAAAACCAAGAAAAGCGAAGTTAGAGCGGAGGAAAACCAAGAAAAGCTGGGTTAGAGCGGAAGAAAACCAAGAAAAGCGGGTTAGAGAGCAGGAAAACCAAGATAATCGGGGTTAGAGCGGAGGAAAACCAAGAAAAAGAAGTTAGAGAGGAAGAAAACAAAGAAAAGCGCGGTTAGAGCAGCAGAAATCCAAGTGTGCCCTGGTGGCGCAGTGGTTAAAGACGCCGCCTTGCAACACTGGGGCCCGTAGTTCGAATCCCCCCTATGGCGCAAGTGGTAGAAGTGCCGCTCTGCTACACAGAGGCTCGAATCCCGGGAGCTGGACTCGATGATCAGTAAGGTCCCTTCCAACCAGCACGAAACTATGAAACTATGAAAAGCATGGTTAGAGTGGAGAAAAACCAAGAAAAGCGGGGTTAAAGTGGAGAAAAACCAAGAAAAGCGGGGTTAGAGGGGAGGAAAACCAAGGAAAGCGAGGTTAGAAAAGAGGAAAACCAAGAAAAGTGAAGTTAGTGCGGAGGAAAACCAAGGAAAGTGAAGTTAGAGCGGAGGAAAACCAAGAAAAGCGGAGATAGAACGGAAGAAAATCAGGAAAAGCGGGGTTAGAGTGGAGGAAAACCATGATAATCGGGGATAGAGCGTAGGAAAACCAAGAAAAAGGAGTTACAGGAAGAATACAAAGAAAAGCGCGGTTAGAGCAGCAGAAATCCAAGAAAAGAATGGTTAGAGTGGAGAAAAACCCAGAAAAGCTGGTATAGAGCGGAGGAAAACCAAGAAAAGCGAAGTTAGATAAGAGGAAAACCAAGAAAAATGATGTTAGAGAGGAGGAAAACAAAGATAAGCAGGGTTAGAGCGGAGGAAAACAAAGAAAAGCTGGGATAGAGCGGAGGAAAACCAAGAAAAGCGGGGTTAGAGCGGAGGAAAAGAAAGAAACGGTAAGTTAGAGGTGAGGAAAACCCAGAAAAGCTGGGTTAGAGCGGAGGAAAACGAAGAAAAGCGGGGTTAGTGTGGAGGAGAACCAAGAAAAGCGGGGTTAGAGCAAAGGAAAACCAAGAAAAGCGGGGTTAGTTCGGAGGAAGACCAAGAAAAGTGAAGTTAGAGCAAAGGAAAACCAAGAAAAGCGGGGTTAGTGCGGAGGAAAACCAAGGAAAGTGAAGTTAGAGCGGAGGAAAACCAAGAAAAACGGAGATAGAACGGAAGAAAACCAGGAAAAGCGGGGTTAGAGTGGAGGAAAACCATGATAATCGGGGATAGAGCGAAGGAAAACCAAGAAAAAGGAGTTAGAGGAAGAATACAAAGAAAAGCGCGGTTAGAGCAGCAGAAATCCAAGAAAAGAATGGTTAGAGTGGAGAAAAACCCAGAAAAGCTGGTTTAGAGCGGAGGAAAACCAAGAAAAGCGAAGTTAGAGCGGAGGAAAACCAAGAAAAGCTGGGATAGAGCGGAAGAAAACCAAGAAAAGCGGGTTAGAGAGCAGGAAAACCAAGATAATCGGGGTTAGAGCGGAGGAAAACCAAGAAAAAGAAGTTAGAGAGGAAGAAAACAAAGAAAAGCGCGGTTAGAGCAGCAGAAATCCAAGTGTGCCCCGGTGGCGCAGTGGTTAAAGACGCCGCCTTGCAACACTGGGGCCCGTAGTTCGAATCCCCCCTATGGCGCAAGTGGTAGAAGTGCCGCTCTGCTACACAGAGGCTCGAATCCCGGGAGCTGGACTCGATGATCTGTAAGGTCCCTTCCAACCAGCACGAAACTATGAAACTATGAAAAGCATGGTTAGAGTGGAGAAAAACCAAGAAAAGCTGGGTTAAAGTGGAGAAAAACCAAGAAAAGCGGGGTTAGGGGGGAGGAAAACCAAGGAAAGCGAGGTTAGAAAAGAGGAAAACCAAGAAAAGTGAAGTTAGTGCGGAGGAAAACCAAGGAAAGTGAAGTTAGAGCAGAGGAAAACCAAGAAAAGCGGAGATAGAACGGAAGAAAATCAGGAAAAGCGGGGTTAGAGTGGAGGAAAACCATGATAATCGGGGATAGAGCGAAGGAAAACAAAGAAAAAGGAGTTAGAGGAAGAATACAAAGAAAAGCGCGGTTAGAGCAGCAGAAATCCAAGAAAAGAATGGTTAGAGTGGAGAAAAACCCAGAAAAGCTGGTTTAGAGCGGAGGAAAACCAAGAAAAGCGAAGTTAGAGCGGAGGAAAACCAAGAAAAGCTGGGTTAGAGCGGAAGGAAACCAAGAAAAGCGGGTTAGAGAGCAGGAAAACCAAGATAATCGGGGTTAGAGCGGAGGAAAACCAAGAAAAAGAAGTTAGAGAGGAAGAAAACAAAGAAAAGCGCGGTTAGAGCAGCAGAAATCCAAGTGTGCCCCGGTGGCGCAGTGGTTAAAGACGCCGCCTTGCAACACTGGGGCCCGTAGTTCGAATCCCCCCTATGGCGCAAGTGGTAGAAGTGCCGCTCTGCTACACAGAGGCTCGAATCCCGGGAGCTGGACTCGATGATCTGTAAGGTCCCTTCCAACCAGCACGAAACTATGAAACTATGAAAAGCATGGTTAGAGTGGAGAAAAACCAAGAAAAGCTGGGTTAAAGTGGAGAAAAACCAAGAAAAGCGGGGTTAGAGGGCAGGAAAACCAAGGAAAGCGAGGTTAGAAAAGAGGAAAACCAAGAAAAGCTAAGTTAGAGAGAAGGAAAACCGAGAAAACCGGGGTTAGACCGGAGGAAAAGAAAGAAAAGTGAAGATAGAGGTGAGGAAAACCAAGAAAAGCGGGGATAGAGCGGAGGAAAGCCAAGAAAAGCGAAGTTAGAGAAGAGGAATACCAAGAAAAATGATGTTAGAGAGGAGGAAAAGAAAGATAAGCAGGTTTAGAGCGGAGGAAAACCAAGAAAAGCGAACTTAGAGCAGAGGAAAACCAAGAAAAGCGGAATAAGTGCAGAGGAAAACAAAGAAAAGCGGGGTTAGAGCGGAGGAAAACCAAGAAAAGCGGGGTTAGAGCGGAGGAAAACCAAGAAAAGCTGGGTTACAGCAGAGGAAAACCAAGAAAAGCAGGGTTAGAAAGGAGGAAAACCAAGAAAAGTGATCTTAGAGCAGAGGAAAACCAAGAAAAGCGGAATAAGTGCGGAGGAAAACCAAGAAATGAGGAATAAGTGCTGAGGAAAACCAAGAAAAGCAGGGTTAGAGCGGAGGAAAACAAAGAAAAGCTGGGATAGAGCGGAGGAAAACCAAGAAAAACGGGGTTAGAGCGGAGGAAAAGAAAGAAAAGGTAAGTTAGATGTGAGGAAAACCAAGAAAAGCGGCGATAGAGCGGAGGAAAACAAAGAAAAGCTGGGTTAGAGCGGACGAAAACGAAGAAAAGCGGGGTTAGTGTGGAGGAGAACCAAGAAAAGCGGGTTTAGAGCGGAGGAAAACCAAAAAAATCGGGATTAGAGCGGAGGAAAACCAAGTAAAGCGGGGTTAGAGCGGAGGAAAACCAAGAAAAGTGAAGTTAGAGCGGAGGAAAACCGAGAAAAGCGGGCTTAGATTGGAGGAAAACCAAGATAGTCGGGGTTACAGCGAAGGAAAACCAATAAAAAGAAGTTAGAGAGGAAGAAAACAAAGAAAAGCGCGGTTAGAGCAGCAAAAATCCAAGAAAAGTATGGTTAGAGTGGAGAAAAACCAAGAAAAGCAGGGTTAGAGCGGAGAAAAACCAAGAAAAGCGGGGTTAGAGCGGAGGAAAACGAAGAAAAGCGGGGTTAGTTCGGAGGAAGACCAAGAAAAGTGAAGTTAGAGCAAAGGAAAACCAAGAAAAGCGGGGTTAGTGCGGAGGAAAACCAAGGAAAGTGAAGTTAGAGCGGAGAAAAACCAAGAAAAGCGGGGTTAGAGCGGAGGAAAACGAAGAAAAGCGGGGTTAGTTCGGAGGAAGACCAAGAAAAGTGAAGTTAGAGCAAAGGAAAACCAAGAAAAGCGGGGTTAGTGCGGAGGAAAACCAAGGAAAGTGAAGTTAGAGCGGAGGAAAACCAAGAAAAACGGAGATAGAACGGAAGAAAACCAGGAAAAGCGGGGTTAGAGTTGAGGAAAACCATGATAATCGGGGATAGAGCGAAGGAAAACCAAGAAAAAGGAGTTAGAGGAAGAATACAAAGAAAAGCGCGGTTAGAGCAGCAGAAATCCAAGAAAAGAATGGTTAGAGTGGAGAAAAACCCAGAAAAGCTGGTTTAGAGCGGAGGAAAACCAAGAAAAGCGAAGTTAGAGCGGAGGAAAACCAAGAAAAGCTGGGTTAGAGCGGAACAAAACCAAGAAAAGCGGGTTAGAGAGCAGGAAAACCAAGATAATCGGGGTTAGAGCGGAGGAAAACCAAGAAAAAGAAGTTAGAGAGGAAGAAAACAAAGAAAAGCGCGGTTAGAGCAGCAGAAATCCAAGTGTGCCCCGGTGGCGCAGTGGTTAAAGACGCCGCCTTGCAACACTGGGGCCCGTAGTTCGAATCCCCCCTATGGCGCAAGTGGTAGAAGTGCCGCTCTGCTACACAGAGGCTCGAATCCCGGGAGCTAGACTCGATGATCTGTAAGGTCCCTTCCAACCAGCACGAAACTATGAAACTATGAAAAGCATGGTTAGAGTGGAGAAAAACCAAGAAAAGCTGGGTTAAAGTGGAGAAAAACCAAGAAAAGCGGGGTTAGAGGGGAGGAAAACCAAGTAAAGCGAGGTTAGAAAAGAGGAAAACCAAGAAAAGCTAAGTTAGAGAGAAGGAAAACCGAGAAAACCGGGGTTAGAGCGGAGGAAAAGAAAGAAAAGTGAAGATAGAGGTGAGGAAAACCAAGAAAAGCGGGGATAGAGCGGAGGAAAACCAAGAAAAGCGAAGTTAGAGAAGAGGAATACCAAGAAAAATGATGTTAGAGAGGAGGAAAAGAAAGATAAGCAGGTTTAGAGCGGAGGAAAACCAAGAAAAGCGAACTTAGAGCGGAGGAAATCCAAGAAAAGCGGAGATAGAACGGAAGAAAATCAGGAAAAGCGGGGTTAGAGTGGAGGAAAACCATGATAATCGGGGATAGAGCGAAGGAAAACCAAGAAAAAGGAGTTAGAGGAAGAATACAAAGAAAAGCGCGGTTAGAGCAGCAGAAATCCAAGAAAAGAATGGTTAGAGTGGAGAAAAACCCAGAAAAGCTGGTATAGAGCGGAGGAAAACCAAGAAAAGCGAAGTTAGATAAGAGGAAAACCAAGAAAAATGATGTTAGAGAGGAGGAAAACAAAGATAAGCAGGGTTAGAGCGGAGGAAAACAAAGAAAAGCTGGGATAGAGCGGAGGAAAACCAAGAAAAGCGGGGTTAGAGCGGAGGAAAACCAAGATAAGCGGGGTTAGAGAGAAGGAAAACCAAGAAAAACGGGGTTAGAGCGGAGGAAAAGAAAGAAAAGGTAAGTTAGAGGTGAGAAAAAACCCAGAAAAGCGGGGATAGAGCGGAGGAAAACAAAGAAAAGCTGGGTTAGAGCGGAGGAAAACGAAGAAAAGCGGGGTTAGTGTGGAGGAGAACCAAGAAAAGCAGGGTTAGAGCGGAGGAAAACCAAGAAAATCGGGTTTAGAGCGGAGGAAAAGCATGAAAAACGGGGTTAGAGCGGAGGAAAACCAAGAAAAGTGAAGTTAGAGCGGAGGAAAACCGAGAAAAGCGGGGTTAGAGCGGAGGAAAACCAAGATAGTCGGGGTTACAGCGAAGGAAAACCAATAAAAAGAAGTTAGAGAGGAAGAAAACAAAGAAAAGCGCGGTTAGAGCAGCAGAAATCCAAGTGTGCCCCGGTGGCGCAGTGGTTAAAGACGCCGCCTTGCAACACTGGGGCCCGTAGTTCGAATCCCCCCTATGGCGCAAGTGGTAGAAGTGCCGCTCTGCTACACAGAGGCTCGAATCCCGGGAGCTGGACTCGATGATCTGTAAGGTCCCTTCCAACCAGCACGAAACTATGAAAATATGAAAAGCATGGTTAGAGTGGAGAAAAACCAAGAAAAGCTGGGTTAAAGTGGAGAAAAACCAAGAAAAGCGGGGTTAGAGGGGAGGAAAACCAAGTAAAGCGAGGTTAGAAAAGAGGAAAACCAAGAAAAGCTAAGTTAGAGAGAAGGAAAACCGAGAAAACCGGGGTTAGAGCGGAGGAAAAGAAAGAAAAGTGAAGATAGAGGTGAGGAAAACCAAGAAAAGCGGGGATAGAGCGGAGGAAAACCAAGAAAAGCGAAGTTAGAGAAGAGGAATACCAAGAAAAATGATGTTAGAGAGGAGGAAAAGAAAGATAAGCAGGTTTAGAGCGGAGGAAAACCAAGAAAAGCGAACTTAGAGCGGAGGAAAACCAAGAAAAGCGGAATAAGTGCAGAGGAAAACAAAGAAAAGCGGGGTTAGAGCGGAGGAAAACCAAGAAAAGCGGGGTTAGAGCGGAGGAAAACCAAGAAAAGCTGGGTTACAGCAGAGGAAAACCAAGAAAAGCAGGGTTAGAAAGGAGGAAAACCAAGAAAAGTGATCTTAGAGCAGAGGAAAACCAAGAAAAGCGGAATAAGTGCGGAGGAAAACCAAGAAATGAGGAATAAGTGCTGAGGAAAACCAAGAAAAGCAGGGTTAGAGCGGAGGAAAACAAAGAAAAGCTGGGATAGAGCGGAGGAAAACCAAGAAAAGCGGGGTTAGAGCGGAGGAAAACCAAGATAAGCGGGGTTAGAGAGGAAAAAAACCAAGAAAAACGGGGTTAGAGCGGAGGAAAAGAAAGAAAAGGTAAGTTAGAGGTGAGGAAAACCAAGAAAAGCAAGGATAGAGCGGAGGAAAACAAAGAAAAGCTGGGTTAGAGCCGACGAAAACGAAGAAAAGCGGGGTTAGTGTGGAGGAGAACCAAGAAAAGCGGGTTTAGAGCGGAGGAAAACCAAAAAAATCGGGATTAGAGCGGAGGAAAACCAAGTAAAGCGGGGTTAGAGCGGAGGAAAACCAAGAAAAGTGAAGTTAGAGCGGAGGAAAACCGAGAAAAGCGGGGTTAGAGCGGAGGAAAACCAAGGAAAGTGAAGTTAGAGCGGAGGAAAGCCAAGAAAAGCGGGCTTAGATTGGAGGAAAACCAAGATAGTCGGGGTTACAGCGAAGGAAAACCAATAAAAAGAAGTTAGAGAGGAAGAAAACAAAGAAAAGCGCGGTTAGAGCAGCAAAAATCCAAGAAAAGTATGGTTAGAGTGGAGAAAAACCAAGAAAAGCAGGGTTAGAGCGGAGAAAAACCAAGAAAAGCGGGGTTAGAGCGGAGGAAAACGAAGAAAAGCGGGGTTAGTTCGGAGGAAGACCAAGAAAAGTGAAGTTAGAGCAAAGGAAAACCAAGAAAAGCGGGGTTAGTGCGGAGGAAAACCAAGGAAAGTGAAGTTAGAGCGGAGAAAAACCAAGAAAAGCGGGGTTAGAGCGGAGGAAAACGAAGAAAAGCGGGGTTAGTTCGGAGGAAGACCAATAAAAGTGAAGTTAGAGCAAAGGAAAACCAAGAAAAGCGGGGTTAGTGCGGAGGAAAACCAAGGAAAGTGAAGTTAGAGCGGAGGAAAACCAAGAAAAACGGAGATAGAACGGAAGAAAACCAGGAAAAGCGGGGTTAGAGTTGAGGAAAACCATGATAATCGGGGATAGAGCGAAGGAAAACCAAGAAAAAGGAGTTAGAGGAAGAATACAAAGAAAAGCGCGGTTAGAGCAGCAGAAATCCAAGAAAAGAATGGTTAGAGTGGAGAAAAACCCAGAAAAGCTGGTTTAGAGCGGAGGAAAACCAAGAAAAGCGAAGTTAGAGCGGAGGAAAACCAAGAAAAGCTGGGTTAGAGCGGAAGAAAACCAAGAAAAGCGGGTTAGAGAGCAGGAAAACCAAGATAATCGGGGTTAGAGCGGAGGAAAACCAAGAAAAAGAAGTTAGAGAGGAAGAAAACAAAGAAAAGCGCGGTTAGAGCAGCAGAAATCCAAGTGTGCCCCGGTGGCGCAGTGGTTAAAGACGCCGCCTTGCAACACTGGGGCCCGTAGTTCGAATCCCCCCTATGGCGCAAGTGGTAGAAGTGCCGCTCTGCTACACAGAGGCTCGAATCCCGGGAGCTGGACTCGATGATCTGTAAGGTCCCTTCCAACCAGCACGAAACTATGAAACTATGAAAAGCATGGTTAGAGTGGAGAAAAACCAAGAAAAGCTGGGTTAAAGTGGAGAAAAACCAAGAAAAGCGGGGTTAGGGGGGAGGAAAACCAAGGAAAGCGAGGTTAGAAAAGAGGAAAACCAAGAAAAGTGAAGTTAGTGCGGAGGAAAACCAAGGAAAGTGAAGTTAGAGCAGAGGAAAACCAAGAAAAGCGGAGATAGAACGGAAGAAAATCAGGAAAAGCGGGGTTAGAGTGGAGGAAAACCATGATAATCGGGGATAGAGCGAAGGAAAACAAAGAAAAAGGAGTTAGAGGAAGAATACAAAGAAAAGCGCGGTTAGAGCAGCAGAAATCCAAGAAAAGAATGGTTAGAGTGGAGAAAAACCCAGAAAAGCTGGTTTAGAGCGGAGGAAAACCAAGAAAAGCGAAGTTAGAGCGGAGGAAAACCAAGAAAAGCTGGGTTAGAGCGGAAGAAAACCAAGAAAAGCGGGTTAGAGAGCAGGAAAACCAAGATAATCGGGGTTAGAGCGGAGGAAAACCAAGAAAAAGAAGTTAGAGAGGAAGAAAACAAAGAAAAGCGCGGTTAGAGCAGCAGAAATCCAAGTGTGCCCTGGTGGCGCAGTGGTTAAAGACGCCGCCTTGCAACACTGGGGCCCGTAGTTCGAATCCCCCCTATGGCACAAGTGGTAGAAGTGCCGCTCTGCTACACAGAGGCTCGAATCCCGGGAGCTGGACTCGATGATCTGTAAGGTCCCTTCCAACCAGCACGAAACTATGAAACTATGAAAAGCATGGTTAGAGTGGAGAAAAACCAAGAAAAGCTGGGTTAAAGTGGAGAAAAACCAAGAAAAGCGGGGTTAGAGGGGAGGAAAACCAAGGAAAGCGAGGTTAGAAAAGAGGAAAACCAAGAAAAGCTAAGTTAGAGAGAAGGAAAACCGAGAAAACCGGGGTTAGACCGGAGGAAAAGAAAGAAAAGTGAAGATAGAGGTGAGGAAAACCAAGAAAAGCGGGGATAGAGCGGAGGAAAGCCAAGAAAAGCGAAGTTAGAGAAGAGGAATACCAAGAAAAATGATGTTAGAGAGGAGGAAAAGAAAGATAAGCAGGTTTAGAGCGGAGGAAAACCAAGAAAAGCGAACTTAGAGCAGAGGAAAACCAAGAAAAGCGGAATAAGTGCGGAGGAAAACAAAGAAAAGCGGGGTTAGAGCGGAGGAAAACCAAGAAAAGCGGGGTTAGAGCGGAGGAAAACCAAGAAAAGCTGGGATACAGCAGAGGAAAACCAAGAAAAGCAGGGTTAGAAAGGAGGAAAACCAAGAAAAGTGATCTTAGAGCAGAGGAAAACCAAGAAAAGCGGAATAAGTGCGGAGGAAAACCAAGAAATGAGGAATAAGTGCTGAGGAAAACCAAGAAAAGCAGGGTTAGAGCGGAGGAAAACAAATAAAAGCTGGGATAGAGCGGAGGAAAACCAAGAAAAACGGGGTTAGAGCGGAGGAAAAGAAAGAAAAGGTAAGTTAGATGTGAGGAAAACCAAGAAAAGCGGCGATAGAGCGGAGGAAAACAAAGAAAAGCTGGGTTAGAGCGGACGAAAACGAAGAAAAGCGGGGTTAGTGTGGAGGAGAACCAAGAAAAGCGGGTTTAGAGCGGAGGAAAACCAAAAAAATCGGGATTAGAGCGGAGGAAAACCAAGTAAAGCGGGGTTAGAGCGGAGGAAAACCAAGAAAAGTGAAGTTAGAGCGGAGGAAAACCGAGAAAAGCGGGGTTAGAGCGGAGGAAAACCAAGGAAAGTGAAGTTAGAGCGGAGGAAAGCCAAGAAAAGCGGGCTTAGATTGGAGGAAAACCAAGATAGTCGGGGTTACAGCGAAGGAAAACCAATAAAAAGAAGTTAGAGAGGAAGAAAACAAAGAAAAGCGCGGTTAGAGCAGCAAAAATCCAAGAAAAGTATGGTTACAGTGGAGAAAAACCAAGAAAAGCAGGGTTAGAGCGGAGAAAAACCAAGAAAAGCGGGGTTAGAGCGGAGGAAAACGAAGAAAAGCGGGGTTAGTTCGGAGGAAGACCAAGAAAAGTGAAGTTAGAGCAAAGGAAAACCAAGAAAAGCGGGGTTAGTGCGGAGGAAAACCAAGGAAAGTGAAGTTAGAGCGGAGGAAAACCAAGAAAAACGGAGATAGAACGGAAGAAAACCAGGAAAAGCGGGGTTAGAGTGGAGGAAAACCATGATAATCGGGGATAGAGCGAAGGAAAACCAAGAAAAAGGAGTTAGAGGAAGAATACAAAGAAAAGCGCGGTTAGAGCAGCAGAAATCCAAGAAAAGAATGGTTAGAGTGGAGAAAAACCCAGAAAAGCTGGTTTAGAGCGGAGGAAAACCAAGAAAAGCGAAGTTAGAGCGGAGGAAAACCAAGAAAAGCTGGGTTAGAGCGGAAGAAAACCAAGAAAAGCGGGTTAGAGAGCAGGAAAACCAAGATAATCGGGGTTAGAGCGGAGGAAAACCAAGAAAAAGAAGTTAGAGAGGAAGAAAACAAAGAAAAGCGCGGTTAGAGCAGCAGAAATCCATGTGTGCCCCGGTGGCGCAGTGGTTAAAGACGCCGCCTTGCAACACTCGGGCCCGTAGTTCGAATCCCCCCTATGGCGCAAGTGGTAGAAGTGCCGCTCTGCTACACAGAGGCTCGAATCCCGGGAGCTAGACTCGATGATCTGTAAGGTCCCTTCCAACCAGCACGAAACTATGAAACTATGAAAAGCATGGTTAGAGTGGAGAAAAACCAAGAAAAGCTGGGTTAAAGTGGAGAAAAACCAAGAAAAGCGGGGTTAGAGGGGAGGAAAACCAAGGAAAGCGAGGTTAGAAAAGAGGAAAACCAAGAAAAGTGAAGTTAGTGTGGAGGAAAACCAAGGAAAGTGAAGTTAGAGCGGAGGAAAACCAAGAAAAGCGGAGATAGAACGGAAGAAAATCAGGAAAAGCGGGGTTAGAGTGGAGGAAAACCATGATAATCGGGGATAGAGCGAAGGAAAACTAAGAAAAAGGAGTTAGAGGAAGAATACAAAGAAAAGCGCGGTTAGAGCAGCAGAAATCCAAGAAAAGAATGGTTAGAGTGGAGAAAAACCCAGAAAAGCTGGTTTAGAGCGGAGGAAAACCAAGAAAAGCGAAGTTAGATAAGAGGAAAACCAAGAAAAATGATGTTAGAGAGGAGGAAAACAAAGATAAGCAGGGTTAGAGCGGAGGAAAACAAAGAAAAGCTGGGATAGAGCGGAGGAAAACCAAGAAAAGCGGGGTTAGAGCGGAGGAAAACCAAGATAAGCGGGGTTAGAGAGAAGGAAAACCAAGAAAAACGGGGTTAGAGCGGAGGAAAAGAAAGAAAAGGTAAGTTAGAGGTGAGGAAAACCCAGAAAAGCGGGGATAGAGCGGAGGAAAACAAAGAAAAGCTGGGTTAGAGCGGAGGAAAACGAAGAAAAGCGGGGTTAGTGTGGAGGAGAACCAAGAAAAGCAGGGTTAGAGCGGAGGAAAACCAAGAAAATCGGGTTTAGAGCGGAGGAAAAGCATGAAAAACGGGGTTAGAGCGGAGGAAAACCAAGAAAAGTGAAGTTAGAGCGGAGGAAAACCGAGAAAAGCGGGGTTAGAGCGGAGGAAAACCAAGATAGTCGGGGTTACAGCGAAGGAAAACCAATAAAAAGAAGTTAGAGAGGAAGAAAACAAAGAAAAGCGCGGCTAGAGCAGCAGAAATCCAAGTGTGCCCCGGTGGCGCAGTGGTTAAAGACGCCGCCTTGCAACACTGGGGCCCGTAGTTCGAATCCCCCCTATGGCGCAAGTGGTAGAAGTGCCGCTCTGCTACACAGAGGCTCGAATCCCGGGAGCTGGACTCGATGATCTGTAAGGTCCCTTCCAACCAGCACGAAACTATGAAACTATGAAAAGCATGGTTAGAGTGGAGAAAAACCAAGAAAAGCTGGGTTAAAGTGGAGAAAAACCAAGAAAAGCGGGGTTAGAGGGGAGGAAAACCAAGGAAAGCGAGGTTAGAAAAGAGGAAAACCAAGAAAAGCTAAGTTAGAGAGAAGGAAAACCGAGAAAACCGGGGTTAGAGCGGAGGAAAAGAAAGAAAAGTGAAGATAGAGGTGAGGAAAACCAAGAAAAGCGGGGATAGAGCGGAGGAAAACCAAGAAAAGCGAAGTTAGAGAAGAGGAATACCAAGAAAAATGATGTTAGAGAGGAGGAAAAGAAAGATAAGCAGGTTTAGAGCGGAGGAAAACCAAGAAAAGCGAACTTAGAGCGGAGGAAAACCAAGAAAAGCGGAATAAGTGCAGAGGAAAACAAAGAAAAGCGGGGTTAGAGCGAAGGAAAACCAAGAAATGCGGGGTTAGAGTGGAGGAAAACCAAGAAAAGCTGGGTTACAGCAGAGGAAAACCAAGAAAAGCAGGGTTAGAAAGGAGGAAAACCAAGAAAAGTGATCTTAGAGCAGAGGAAAACCAAGAAAAGCGGAATAAGTGCGGAGGAAAACCAAGAAATGAGGAATAAGTGCTGAGGAAAACCAAGAAAAGCAGGGTTAGAGCGGAGGAAAACAAAGAAAAGCTGGGATAGAGCGGAGGAAAACCAAGAAAAGCGGGGTTAGAGCGGAGGAAAACCAAGATAAGCGGGGTTAGAGAGAAAAAAAACCAAGAAAAACGGGGTTAGAGTGGAGGAAAAGAAAGAAAAGGTAAGTTAGAGGTGAGGAAAACCAAGAAAAGCGGGGATAGAGCGGAGGAAAACCAAGAAAAGCGGGGTTAGAGCGGAGGAAAACGAAGAAAAGCGGGGTTAGTTCGGAGGAAGACCAAGAAAAGTGAAGTTAGAGCAAAGGAAAACCAAGAAAAGCGGGGTTAGTGCGGAGGAAAACCAAGGAAAGTGAAGTTAGAGCGGAGAAAAACCAAGAAAAGCGGGGTTAGAGCGGAGGAAAACGAAGAAAAGCGGGGTTAGTTCGGAGGAAGACCAATAAAAGTGAAGTTAGAGCAAAGGAAAACCAAGAAAAGCGGAGTTAGTGCGGAGGAAAACCAAGGAAAGTGAAGTTAGAGCGGAGGAAAACCAAGAAAAACGGAGATAGAACGGAAGAAAATCAGGAAAAGCGGGGTTAGAGTTGAGGAAAACCATGATAATCGGGGATAGAGCGAAGGAAAACCAAGAAAAAGGAGTTAGAGGAAGAATACAAAGAAAAGCGCGGTTAGAGCAGCAGAAATCCAAGAAAAGAATGGTTAGAGTGGAGAAAAACCCAGAAAAGCTGGTTTAGAGCGGAGGAAAACCAAGAAAAGCGAAGTTAGATAAGAGGAAAACCAAGAAAAATGATGTTAGAGAGGAGGAAAACAAAGATAAGCAGGGTTAGAGCGGAGGAAAACAAAGAAAAGCTGGGATAGAGCGGAGGAAAACCAAGAAAAGCGGGGTTAGAGCGGAGGAAAACCAAGATAAGCGGGGTTAGAGAGAAGGAAAACCAAGAAAAACGGGGTTAGAGCGGAGGAAAAGAAAGAAAAGGTAAGTTAGAGGTGAGGAAAACCCAGAAAAGCGGGGATAGAGCGGTGGAAAACAAAGAAAAGCTGGGTTAGAGCGGAGGAAAACGAAGAAAAGCGGGGTTAGTGTGGAGGAGAACCAAGAAAAGCGGGGTTAGAGCGGAGGAAAACCAAGAAAATCGGGTTTAGAGCGGAGGAAAAGCATGAAAAACGGGGTTAGAGCGGAGGAAAACCAAGAAAAGTGAAGTTAGAGCGGAGGAAAACCGAGAAAAGCGGGGTTAGAGCGGAGGAAAACCAAGATAGTCGGGGTTACAGCGAAGGAAAACCAATAAAAAGAAGTTAGAGAAGAAGAAAACAAAGAAAAGCGCGGTTAGAGCAGCAGAAATCCAAGTGTGCCCCGGTGGCGCAGTGGTTAAAGACGCCGCCTTGCAACACTGGGGCCCGTAGTTCGAATCCCCCCTATGGCGCATGTGGTAGAAGTGCCGCTCTGCTACACAGAGGCTCGAATCCCGGGAGCTGGACTCGATGATCTGTAAGGTCCCTTCCAACCAGCACGAAACTATGAAACTATGAAAAGCATGGTTAGAGTGGAGAAAAACCAAGAAAAGCTGGGTTAAAGTGGAGAAAAACCAAGAAAAGCGGGGTTAGAGGGGAGGAAAGACAAGGAAAGCGAGGTTAGAAAAGAGGAAAACCAAGAAAAGCTAAGTTAGAGAGAAGGAAAACCGAGAAAACCGGGGTTAGAGCGGAGGAAAAGAAAGAAAAGTGAAGATAGAGGTGAGGAAAACCAAGAAAAGCGGGGATAGAGCGGAGGAAAACCAAGAAAAGCGAAGTTAGAGAAGAGGAATACCAAGAAAAATGATGTTAGAGAGGAGGAAAAGAAAGATAAGCAGGTTTAGAGCGGAGGAAAACCAAGAAAAGCGAACTTAGAGCGGAGAAAAAACAAGAAAAGCGGAATAAGTGCAGAGGAAAACAAAGAAAAGCGGGGTTAGAGCGGAGGAAAACCAAGAAAAGCGGGGTTAGAGCGGAGGAAAACCAAGAAAAGCTGGGTTACAGCAGAGGAAAACCAAGAAAAGCAGGGTTAGAAAGGAGGAAAACCAAGAAAAGTGATCTTAGAGCAGAGGAAAACCTAGAAAAGAGGAATAAGTGCGGAGGAAAACCAAGAAATGAGGAATAAGTGCTGAGGAAAACCAAGAAAAGCAGGGTTAGAGCGGAGGAAAACAAAGAAAAGCTGGGATAGAGCGGAGGAAAACCAAGAAAAGCGGGGTTAGAAAGGAGGAAAACCAAGATAAGCGGGGTTAGAGAGGAAAAAAACCAAGAAAAACGGGGTTAGAGCGGAGGAAAAGAAAGAAAAGGTAAGTTAGAGGTGAGGAAAACCAAGAAAAGCAAGGATAGAGCGGAGGAAAACAAAGAAAAGCTGGGTTAGAGCCGACGAAAACGAAGAAAAGCGGGGTTAGTGTGGAGGAGAACCAAGAAAAGCGGGTTTAGAGCGGAGGAAAACCAAAAAAATCGGGATTAGAGCGGAGGAAATCCAAGTAAAGCGGGGTTAGAGCGGAGGAAAACCAAGAAAAGTGAAGTTAGAGCGGAGGAAAACCGAGAAAAGCGGGGTTAGAGCGGAGGAAAACCAAGGAAAGTGAAGTTAGAGCGGAGGAAAGCCAAGAAAAGCGGGCTTAGATTGGAGGAAAACCAAGATAGTCGGGGTTACAGCGAAGGAAAACCAATAAAAAGATGTTAGAGAGGAAGAAAACAAAGAAAAGCGCGGTTAGAGCAGCAAAAATCCAAGAAAAGTATGGTTAGAGTGGAGAAAAACCAAGAAAAGCAGGGTTAGAGCGGAGAAAAACCAAGAAAAGCGGGGTTAGAGCGGAGGAAAACGAAGAAAAGCGGGGTTAGTTCGGAGGAAGACCAAGAAAAGTGAAGTTAGAGCAAAGGAAAACCAAGAAAAGCGGGGTTAGTGCGGAGGAAAACCAAGGAAAGTGAAGTTAGAGCGGAGAAAAACCAAGAAAAGCGGGGTTAGAGCGGAGGAAAACGAAGAAAAGCGGGGTTAGTTCGGAGGAAGACCAATAAAAGTGAAGTTAGAGCAAAGGAAAACCAAGAAAAGCGGGGTTAGTGCGGAGGAAAACCAAGGAAAGTGAAGTTAGAGCGGAGGAAAACCAAGAAAAACGGAGATAGAACGGAAGAAAACCAGGAAAAGCGGGGTTAGAGTGGAGGAAAACCATGATAATCGGGGATAGAGCGAAGGAAAACCAAGAAAAAGGAGTTAGAGGAAGAATACAAAGAAAAGCGCGGTTAGAGCAGCAGAAATCCAAGAAAAGAATGGTTAGAGTGGAGAAAAACCCAGAAAAGCTGGTTTAGAGCGGAGGAAAACCAAGAAAAGCGAAGTTAGAGCGGAGGAAAACCAAGAAAAGCTGGGTTAGAGCGGAAGAAAACCAAGAAAAGCGGGTTAGAGAGCAGGAAAACCAAGATAATCGGGGTTAGAGCGGAGGAAAACCAAGAAAAACAAGTTAGAGAGGAAGAAAACAAAGAAAAGCGCGGTTAGAGCAGCAGAAATCCAAGTGTGCCCCGGTGGCGCAGTGGTTAAAGACGCCGACTTGCAACACTGGGGCCCGTAGTTCGAATCCCCCCTATGGCGCAAGTGGTAGAAGTGCCGCTCTGCTACACAGAGGCTCGAATCCCGGGAGCTGGACTCGATGATCTGTAAGGTCCCTTCCAACCAGCACGAAACTATGAAACTATGAAAAGCATGGTTAGAGTGGAGAAAAACCAAGAAAAGCTGGGTTAAAGTGGAGAAAAACCAAGAAAAGCGGGGTTAGAGGGGAGGAAAACCAAGGAAAGCGAGGTTAGAAAAGAGGAAAACCAAGAAAAGTGAAGTTAGTGCGGAGGAAAACCAAGGAAAGTGAAGTTAGAGCGGAGGAAAACCAAGAAAAGCGGAGATAGAACGGAAGAAAATCAGGAAAAGCGGGGTTAGAGTGGAGGAAAACCATGATAATCGGGGATAGAGCGAAGGAAAACCAAGAAAAAGGAGTTAGAGGAAGAATACAAAGAAAAGCGCGGTTAGAGCAGCAGAAATCCAAGAAAAGAATGGTTAGAGTGGAGAAAAACCCAGAAAAGCTGGTTTAGAGCGGAGGAAAACCAAGAAAAGCGAAGTTAGAGCGGAGGAAAACCAATAAAAGCTGGGTTAGAGCGGAAGAAAACCAAGAAAAGCGGGGTTAGAGAGCAGGAAAACCAAGATAATCGGGGTTAGAGCGGAGGAAAACCAAGAAAATAAGTTAGAGAGGAAGAAAACAAAGAAAAGCGCGGTTAGAGCAGCAGAAATCCAAGTGTGCCCCGGTGGCGCAGTGGTTAAAGACGCCGCCTTGCAACACTGGGGCCCGAAGTTCGAATCCCCCCTATGGCGCAAGTGGTAGAAGTGCCGCTCTGCTACACAGAGGCTCGAATCCCGGGAGCTGGACTCGATGATCTGTAAGGTCCCTTCCAACCAGCACGAAACTATGAAACTATGAAAAGCATGGTTAGAGTGGAGAAAAAACAAGAAAAGCTGGGTTAAAGTGGCGAAAAACCAAGAAAAGCGGGGTTAGAGGGGAGGAAAACCAAGGAAAGCGAGGTTAGAAAAGAGGAAAACCAAGAAAAGTGAAGTTAGTGCGGAGGAAAACCAAGGAAAGTGAAGTTAGAGCGGAGGAAAACCAAGAAAAGCGGAGATAGAACGGAAGAAAATCAGGAAAAGCGGGGTTAGAGTGGAGGAAAACCATGATAATCGGGGATAGAGCGAAGGAAAACCAAGAAAAAGGAGTTAGAGGAAGAATACAAAGAAAAGCGCGGTTAGAGCAGCAGAAATCCAAGAAAAGAATGGTTAGAGTGGAGAAAAACCCAGAAAAGCTGGTTTAGAGCGGAGGAAAACCAAGAAAAGCGAAGTTAGAGCGGAGGAAAACCAATAAAAGCTGGGTTAGAGCGGAAGAAAACCAAGAAAAGCGGGGTTAGAGAGCAGGAAAACCAAGATAATCGGGGTTAGAGCGGAGGAAAACCAAGAAAATAAGTTAGAGAGGAAGAAAACAAAGAAAAGCGCGGTTAGAGCAGCAGAAATCCAAGTGTGCCCCGGTGGCGCAGTGGTTAAAGACGCCGCCTTGCAACACTGGGGCCCGTAGTTCGAATCCCCCCTATGGCGCAAGTGGTAGAAGTGCCGCTCTGCTACACAGAGGCTCGAATCCCGGGAGCTGGACTCGATGATCTGTAAGGTCCCTTCCAACCAGCACGAAACTATGAAACTATGAAAAGCATGGTTAGAGTGGAGAAAAACCAAGAAAAGCTGGGTTAAAGTGGAGAAAAACCAAGAAAAGCGGGGTTAGAGGGGAGGAAAACCAAGGAAAGCGAGGTTAGAAAAGAGGAAAACCAAGAAAAGTGAAGTTAGTGCGGAGGAAAACCAAGGAAAGTGAAGTTAGAGCGGAGGAAAACCAAGAAAAACGGAGATAGAACGGAAGAAAATCAGGAAAAGCGGGGTTAGAGTGGAGGAAAACCATGATAATCGGGGATAGAGCGAAGGAAAACCAAGAAAAAGGAGTTAGAGGAAGAATACAAAGAAAAGCGCGGTTAGAGCAGCAGAAATCCAAGAAAAGAATGGTTAGAGTGGAGAAAAACCCAGAAAAGCTGGTTTAGAGCGGAGGAAAACCAAGAAAAGCGAAGTTAGAGCGGAGGAAAACCAAGAAAAGCTGGGTTAGAGCGGAAGAAAACCAAGAAAAGCGGGGTTAGAGAGCAGGAAAACCAAGATAATCGGGGTTAGAGCGGAGGAAAACCAAGAAAATAAGTTAGAGAGGAAGAAAACAAAGAAAAGCGCGGTTAGAGCAGCAGAAATCCAAGTGTGCCCCGGTGGCGCAGTGGTTAAAGACGCCGCCTTGCAACACTGGGGCCCGTAGTTCGAATCCCCCCTATGGCGCAAGTGGTAGAAGTGCCGCTCTGCTACACAGAGGCTCGAATCCCGGGAGCTGGACTCGATGATCTGTAAGGTCCCTTCCAACCAGCACGAAACTATGAAACTATGAAAAGCATGGTTAGAGTGGAGAAAAACCAAGAAAAGCTGGGTTAAAGTGGAGAAAAACCAAGAAAAGCGGGGTTAGAGGGGAGGAAAACCAAGGAAAGCGAGGTTAGAAAAGAGGAAAACCAAGAAAAGTGAAGTTAGTGCGGAGGAAAACCAAGGAAAGTGAAGTTGGAGCGGAGGAAAACCAAGAAAAGCGGAGATAGAACGGAAGAAAATCAGGAAAAGCGGGGTTAGAGTGGAGGAAAACCATGATAATCGGGGATAGAGCGAAGGAAAACCAAGAAAAAGGAGTTACAGGAAGAATACAAAGAAAAGCGCGGTTAGAGCAGCAGAAATCCAAGAAAAGAATGGTTAGAGTGGAGAAAAACCCAGAAAAGCTGGTTTAGAGCGGAGGAAAACCAAGAAAAGCGAAGTTAGAGCGGAGGAAAACCAAGAAAAGCTGGGTTAGAGCGGAAGAAAACCAAGAAAAGCGGGTTAGAGAGCAGGAAAACCAAGATAATCGGGGTTAGAGCGGAGGAAAACCAAGAAAATAAGTTAGAGAGGAAGAAAACAAAGAAAAGCGCGGTTAGAGCAGCAGAAATCCAAGTGTGCCCCGGTGGCGCAGTGGTTAAAGACGCCGCCTTGCAACACTGGGGCCCGAAGTTCGAATCCCCCCTATGGCGCAAGTGGTAGAATTGCCGCTCTGCTACACAGAGGCTCGAATCCCGGGAGCTGGACTCGATGATCTGTAAGGTCCCTTCCAACCAGCACGAAACTATGAAACTATGAAAAGCATGGTTAGAGTGGAGAAAAACCAAGAAAAGCTGGGTTAAAGTGGAGAAAAACCAAGAAAAGCGGGGTTAGAGGGGAGGAAAACCAAGGAAAGCGAGGTTAGAAAAGAGGAAAACCAAGAAAAGTGAAGTTAGTGCGGAGGAAAACCAAGGAAAGTGAAGTTAGAGCGGAGGAAAACCAAGAAAAGCGGAGATAGAACGGAAGAAAATCAGGAAAAGCGGGGTTAGAGTGGAGGAAAACCATGATAATCGGGGATAGAGCGAAGGAAAACCAAGAAAAAGGAGTTACAGGAAGAATACAAAGAAAAGCGCGGTTAGAGCAGCAGAAATCCAAGAAAAGAATGGTTAGAGTGGAGAAAAACCCAGAAAAGCTGGTTTAGAGCGGAGGAAAACCAAGAAAAGCGAAGTTAGAGCGGAGGAAAACCAAGAAAAGCTGGGTTAGAACGGAAGAAAACCAAGAAAAGCGGGTTAGAGAGCAGGAAAACCAAGATAATCGGGGTTAGAGCGGAGGAAAACCAAGAAAAAGAAGTTAGAGAGGAAGAAAACATAGAAAAGCGCGGTTAGAGCAGCAGAAATCCAAGTGTGCCCCGGTGGCGCAGTGGTTAAAGACGCCGCCTTGCAACACTGGGGCCCGTAGTTCGAATCCCCCCTATGGCGCAAGTGGTAGAAGTGCCGCTCTGCTACACAGAGGCTCGAATCCCGGGAGCTGGACTCGATGATCTGTAAGGTCCCTTCCAACCAGCACGAAACTATGAAACTATGAAAAGCATGGTTAGAGTGGAGAAAAACCAAGAAAATCTGGGTTAAAGTGGAGAAAAACCAAGAAAAGCGGGGTTAGAGGGGAGGAAAACCAAGGAAAGCGAGGTTATAAAAAGAGGAAAACCAAGAAAAGTGAAGTTAGTGCGGAGGAAAACCAAGGAAAGTGAAGTTAGAGCGGAGGAAAACCAAGAAAAGCGGAGATAGAACGGAAGAAAATCAGGAAAAGCGGGGTTAGAGTGGGGGAAAACCATGATAATCGGGGATAGAGCGAAGGAAAACCAAGAAAAAGGAGTTAGAGGAAGAATACAAAGAAAAGCGCGGTTAGAGCAGCAGAAATCCAAGAAAAGAATGGTTAGAGTGGAGAAAAACCCAGAAAAGCTGGTTTAGAGCGGAGGAAAACCAAGAAAAGCGAAGTTAGATAAGAGGAAAACCAAGAAAAATGATGTTAGAGAGGAGGAAAACAAAGATAAGCAGGGTTAGAGCGGAGGAAAACAAAGAAAAGCTGGGATAGAGCGGAGGAAAACCAAGAAAAGCGGGGTTAGAGCGGAGGAAAACCAAGATAAGCGGGGTTAGAGAGAAGGAAAACCAAGAAAAACGGGGTTAGAGCGGAGGAAAAGAAAGAAAAGGTAAGTTAGAGGTGAGGAAAACCCAGAAAAGCGGGGATAGAGCGGAGGAAAACAAAGAAAAGCTGGGTTAGAGCGGAGGAAAACGAAGAAAAGCGGGGTTAGTGTGGAGGAGAACCAAGAAAAGCGGGGTTAGAGCGGAGGAAAACCAAGAAAATCGGGTTTAGAGCGGAGGAAAAGCATGAAAAACGGGGTTAGAGCGGAGGAAAACCAAGAAAAGTGAAGTTAGAGCGGAGGAAAACCGAGAAAAGCGGGGTTAGAGCGGAGGAAAACCAAGATAGTCGGGGTTACAGCGAAGGAAAACCAATAAAAAGAAGTTAGAGAGGAAGAAAACAAAGAAAAGCGCGGTTAGAGCAGCAGAAATCCAAGTGTGCCCCGGTGGCGCAGTGGTTAAAGACGCCGCCTTGCAACACTGGGGCCCGTAGTTCGAATCCCCCCTATGGCGCAAGTGGTAGAAGTGCCGCTCTGCTACACAGAGGCTCGAATCCCGGGAGCTGGACTCGATGATCTGTAAGGTCCCTTCCAACCAGCACGAAACTATGAAACTATGAAAAGCATGGTTAGAGTGGAGAAAAACCAAGAAAAGCTGGGTTAAAGTGAAGAAAAACCAAGAAAAGCGGGGTTAGAGGGGAGGAAAACCAAGGAAAGCGAGGTTAGAAAAGAGGAAAACCAAGAAAAGTGAAGTTAGTGCGGAGGAAAACCAAGGAAAGTGAAGTTAGAGCGGAGGAAAACCAAGAAAAGCGGAGATAGAACGGAAGAAAATCAGGAAAAGCGGGGTTAGAGTGGAGGAAAACCATGATAATCGGGGATAGAGCGAAGGAAAACCAAGAAAAAGGAGTTACAGGAAGAATACAAAGAAAAGCGCGGTTAGAGCAGCAGAAATCCAAGAAAAGAATGGTTAGAGTGGAGAAAAACCCAGAAAAGCTGGTTTAGAGCGGAGGAAAACCAAGAAAAGCGAAGTTAGAGCGGAGGAAGACCAAGAAAAGCTGGGTTAGAACGGAAGAAAACCAAGAAAAGCGGGTTAGAGAGCAGGAAAACCAAGATAATCGGGGTTAGAGCGGAGGAAAACCAAGAAAAAGAAGTTAGAGAGGAAGAAAACATAGAAAAGCGCGGTTAGAGCAGCAGAAATCCAAGTGTGCCCTGGTGGCGCAGTGGTTAAAGACGCCGCCTTGCAACACTGGGGCCCGTAGTTCGAATCCCCCCTATGGCGCAAGTGGTAGAATTGCCGCTCTGCTACACAGAGGCTCGAATCCCGGGAGCTGGACTCGATGATCTGTAAGGTCCCTTCCAACCAGCACGAAACTATGAAACTATGAAAAGCATGGTTAGAGTGGAGAAAAACCAAGAAAAGCTGGGTTAAAGTGGAGAAAAACCAAGAAAAGCGGGGTTAGAGGGGAGGAAAACCAAGGAAAGCGAGGTTATAAAAAGAGGAAAACCAAGAAAAGTGAAGTTAGTGCGGAGGAAAACCAAGGAAAGTGAAGTTAGAGCGGAGGAAAACCAAGAAAAGCGGAGATAGAACGGAAGAAAATCAGGAAAAGCGGGGTTAGAGTGGAGGAAAACCATGATAATCGGGGATAGAGCGAAGGAAAACCAAGAAAAAGGAGTTAGAGGAAGAATACAAAGAAAAGCGCGGTTAGAGCAGCAGAAATCCAAGAAAAGAATGGTTAGAGTGGAGAAAAACCCAGAAAAGCTGGTATAGAGCGGAGGAAAACCAAGAAAAGCGAAGTTAGATAAGAGGAAAACCAAGAAAAATGATGTTAGAGAGGAGGAAAACAAAGATAAGCAGGGTTAGAGCGGAGGAAAACAAAGAAAAGCTGGGTTAGAGCGGAGGAAAACCAAGAAAAGCGGGGTTAGTGTGGAGGAGAACCAAGAAAAGCGGGGTTAGAGCGGAGGAAAACCAAGAAAATCGGGTATAGAGCGGAGGAAAAGCATGAAAAACGGGGTTAGAGCGGAGGAAAACCAAGAAAAGTGAAGTTAGAGCAGAGGAAAACCGAGAAAAGCGGGGTTAGAGCGGAGGAAAACCAAGATAGTCGGGGTTACAGCGAAGGAAAACCAATAAAAAGAAGTTAGAGAGGAAGAAAACAAAGAAAAGCGCGGTTAGAGCAGCAGAAATCCAAGTGTGCCCCGGTGGCGCAGTGGTTAAAGACGCCGCCTTGCAACACTGGGGCCCGTAGTTCGAATCCCCCCTATGGCGCAAGTGGTAGAAGTGCCGCTCTGCTACACAGAGGCTCGAATCCCGGGAGCTGGACTCGATGATCTGTAAGGTCCCTTCCAACCAGCACGAAACTATGAAACTATGAAAAGCATGGTTAGAGTGGAGAAAAACCAAGAAAAGCTGGGTTAAAGTGGAGAAAAACCAAGAAAAGCGGGGTTAGAGGGGAGGAAAACCAAGGAAAGCGAGGTTAGAAAAGAGGAAAACCAAGAAAAGTGAAGTTAGTGCGGAGGAAAACCAAGGAAAGTGAAGTTAGAGCGGAGGAAAACCAAGAAAAGCGGAGATAGAACGGAAGAAAATCAGGAAAAGCGGGGTTAGAGTGGAGGAAAACCATGATAATCGGGGATAGAGCGAAGGAAAACCAAGAAAAAGGAGTTACAGGAAGAATACAAAGAAAAGCGCGGTTAGAGCAGCAGAAATCCAAGAAAAGAATGGTTAGAGTGGAGAAAAACCCAGAAAAGCTGGTTTAGAGCGGAGGAAAACCAAGAAAAGCGAAGTTAGAGCGGAGGAAAACCAAGAAAAGCTGGGTTAGAACGGAAGAAAACCAAGAAAAGTGGGTTAGAGAGCAGGAAAACCAAGATAATCGGGGTTAGAGCGGAGGAAAACCAAGAAAAAGAAGTTAGAGAGGAAGAAAACATAGAAAAGCGCGGTTAGAGCAGCAGAAATCCAAGTGTGCCCTGGTGGCGCAGTGGTTAAAGACGCCGCCTTGCAACACTGGGGCCCGTAGTTCGAATCCCCCCTATGGCGCAAGTGGTAGAATTGCCGCTCTGCTACACAGAGGCTCGAATCCCGGGAGCTGGACTCGATGATCTGTAAGGTCCCTTCCAACCAGCACGAAACTATGAAACTATGAAAAGCATGGTTAGAGTGGAGAAAAACCAAGAAAAGCTGGGTTAAAGTGGAGAAAAACCAAGAAAAGCGGGGTTAGAGGGGAGGAAAACCAAGGAAAGCGAGGTTATAAAAAGAGGAAAACCAAGAAAAGTGAAGTTAGTGCGGAGGAAAACCAAGGAAAGTGAAGTTAGAGCGGAGGAAAACCAAGAAAAGCGGAGATAGAACGGAAGAAAATCAGGAAAAGCGGGGTTAGAGTGGAGGAAAACCATGATAATCGGGGATAGAGCGAAGGAAAACCAAGAAAAAGGAGTTAGAGGAAGAATACAAAGAAAAGCGCGGTTAGAGCAGCAGAAATCCAAGAAAAGAATGGTTAGAGTGGAGAAAAACCCAGAAAAGCTGGTATAGAGCGGAGGAAAACCAAGAAAAGCGAAGTTAGATAAGAGGAAAACCAAGAAAAATGATGTTAGAGAGGAGGAAAACAAAGATAAGCAGGGTTAGAGCGGAGGAAAACAAAGAAAAGCTGGGATAGAGCGGAGGAAAACCAAGAAAAGCGGGGTTAGAGCGGAGGAAAACCAAGATAAGCGGGGTTAGAGAGAAGGAAAACCAAGAAAAACGGGGTTAGAGCGGAGGAAAAGAAAGAAAAGGTAAGTTAGAGGTGAGGAAAACCCAGAAAAGCGGGGATAGAGCGGAGGAAAACAAAGAAAAGCTGGGTTAGAGCGGAGGAAAACGAAGAAAAGCGGGGTTAGTGTGGAGGAGAACCAAGAAAAGCGGGGTTAGAGCGGAGGAAAACCAAGAAAATCGGGTTTAGAGCGGAGGAAAAGCATGAAAAACGGGGTTAGAGCGGAGGAAAACCAAGAAAAGTGAAGTTAGAGCGGAGGAAAACCGAGAAAAGCGGGGTTAGAGCGGAGGAAAACCAAGATAGTCGGGGTTACAGCGAAGGAAAACCAATAAAAAGAAGTTAGAGAGGAAGAAAACAAAGAAAAGCGCGGTTAGAGCAGCAGAAATCCAAGTGTGCCCCGGTGGCGCAGTGGTTAAAGACGCCGCCTTGCAACACTGGGGCCCGTAGTTCGAATCCCCCCTATGGCGCAAGTGGTAGAAGTGCCGCTCTGCTACACAGAGGCTCGAATCCCGGGAGCTGGACTCGATGATCTGTAAGGTCCCTTCCAACCAGCACGAAACTATGAAACTATGAAAAGCATGGTTAGAGTTGAGAAAAACCAAGAAAAGCTGGGTTAAAGTGGAGAAAAACCAAGAAAAGCGGGGTTAGAGGGGAGGAAAACCAAGGAAAGCGAGGTTAGAAAAGAGGAAAACCAAGAAAAGTGAAGTTAGTGCGGAGGAAAACCAAGGAAAGTGAAGTTAGAGCGGAGGAAAACCAAGAAAAGCGGAGATAGAACGGAAGAAAATCAGGAAAAGCGGGGTTAGAGTGGAGGAAAACCATGATAATCGGGGATAGAGCGAAGGAAAACCAAGAAAAAGGAGTTAGAGGAAGAATACAAAGAAAAGCGCGGTTAGAGCAGCAGAAATCCAAGAAAAGAATGGTTAGAGTGGAGAAAAACCCAGAAAAGCTGGTTTAGAGCGGAGGAAAACCAAGAAAAGCGAAGTTAGAGCGGAGGAAAACCAAGAAAAGCTGGGTTAGAACGGAAGAAAACCAAGAAAAGCGGGTTAGAGAGCAGGAAAACCAAGATAATCGGGGTTAGAGCGGAGGAAAACCAAGAAAAAGAAGTTAGAGAGGAAGAAAACATAGAAAAGCGCGGTTAGAGCAGCAGAAATCCAAGTGTGCCCTGGTGGCGCAGTGGTTAAAGACGCCGCCTTGCAACACTGGGGCCCGTAGTTCGAATCCCCCCTATGGCGCAAGTGGTAGAATTGCCGCTCTGCTACACAGAGGCTCGAATCCCGGGAGCTGGACTCGATGATCTGTAAGGTCCCTTCCAACCAGCACGAAACTATGAAACTATGAAAAGCATGGTTAGAGTGGAGAAAAACCAAGAAAAGCTGGGTTAAAGTGGAGAAAAACCAAGAAAAGCGGGGTTAGAGGGGAGGAAAACCAAGGAAAGCGAGGTTATAAAAAGAGGAAAACCAAGAAAAGTGAAGTTAGTGCGGAGGAAAACCAAGGAAAGTGAAGTTAGAGCGGAGGAAAACCAAGAAAAGCGGAGATAGAACGGAAGAAAATCAGGAAAAGCGGGGTTAGAGTGGAGGAAAACCATGATAATCGGGGATAGAGCGAAGGAAAACCAAGAAAAAGGAGTTAGAGGAAGAATACAAAGAAAAGCGCGGTTAGAGCAGCAGAAATCCAAGAAAAGAATGGTTAGAGTGGAGAAAAACCCAGAAAAGCTGGTATAGAGCGGAGGAAAACCAAGAAAAGCGAAGTTAGATAAGAGGAAAACCAAGAAAAATGATGTTAGAGAGGAGGAAAACAAAGATAAGCAGGGTTAGAGCGGAGGAAAACAAAGAAAAGCTGGGATAGAGCGGAGGAAAACCAAGAAAAGCGGGGTTAGAGCGGAGGAAAACCAAGATAAGCGGGGTTAGAGAGAAGGAAAACCAAGAAAAACGGGGTTAGAGCGGAGGAAAAGAAAGAAAAGGTAAGTTAGAGGTGAGGAAAACCCAGAAAAGCGGGGATAGAGCGGAGGAAAACAAAGAAAAGCTGGGTTAGAGCGGAGGAAAACGAAGAAAAGCGGGGTTAGTGTGGAGGAGAACCAAGAAAAGCGGGGTTAGAGCGGAGGAAAACCAAGAAAATCGGGTTTAGAGCGGAGGAAAAGCATGAAAAACGGGGTTAGAGCGGAGGAAAACCAAGAAAAGTGAAGTTAGAGCGGAGGAAAACCGAGAAAAGCGGGGTTAGAGCGGAGGAAAACCAAGATAGTCGGGGTTACAGCGAAGGAAAACCAATAAAAAGAAGTTAGAGAGGAAGAAAACAAAGAAAAGCGCGGTTAGAGCAGCAGAAATCCAAGTGTGCCCCGGTGGCGCAGTGGTTAAAGACGCCGCCTTGCAACACTGGGGCCCGTAGTTCGAATCCCCCCTATGGCGCAAGTGGTAGAAGTGCCGCTCTGCTACACAGAGGCTCGAATCCCGGGAGCTGGACTCGATGATCTGTAAGGTCCCTTCCAACCAGCACGAAACTATGAAACTATGAAAAGCATGGTTAGAGTGGAGAAAAACCAAGAAAAGCTGGGTTAAAGTGGAGAAAAACCAAGAAAAGCGGGGTTAGAGGGGAGGAAAACCAAGGAAAGCGAGGTTAGAAAAGAGGAAAACCAAGAAAAGTGAAGTTAGTGCGGAGGAAAACCAAGGAAAGTGAAGTTAGAGCGGAGGAAAACCAAGAAAAGCGGAGATAGAACGGAAGAAAATCAGGAAAAGCGGGGTTAGAGTGGAGGAAAACCATGATAATCGGGGATAGAGCGAAGGAAAACCAAGAAAAAGGAGTTACAGGAAGAATACAAAGAAAAGCGCGGTTAGAGCAGCAGAAATCCAAGAAAAGAATGGTTAGAGTGGAGAAAAACCCAGAAAAGCTGGTATAGAGCGGAGGAAAACCAAGAAAAGCGAAGTTAGATAAGAGGAAAACCAAGAAAAATGATGTTAGAGAGGAGGAAAACAAAGATAAGCAGGGTTAGAGCGGAGGAAAACAAAGAAAAGCTGGGTTAGAGCGGAGGAAAACGAAGAAAAGCGGGGTTAGTGTGGAGGAGAACCAAGAAAAGCGGGGTTAGAGCGGAGGAAAACCAAGAAAATCGGGTATAGAGCGGAGGAAAAGCATGAAAAACGGGGTTAGAGCGGAGGAAAACCAAGAAAAGTGAAGTTAGAGCAGAGGAAAACCGAGAAAAGCGGGGTTAGAGCGGAGGAAAACCAAGATAGTCGGGGTTACAGCGAAGGAAAACCAATAAAAAGAAGTTAGAGAGGAAGAAAACAAAGAAAAGCGCGGTTAGAGCAGCAGAAATCCAAGTGTGCCCCGGTGGCGCAGTGGTTAAAGACGCCGCCTTGCAACACTGGGGACCGTAGTTCGAATCCCCCCTATGGCGCAAGTGGTAGAAGTGCCGCTCTGCTACACAGAGGCTCGAATCCAGGGAGCTGGACTCGATGATCTGTAAGGTCCCTTCCAACCAGCACGAAACTATGAAACTATGAAAAGCATGGTCAGAGTGGAGAAAAACCAAGAAAAGCTGGGTTAAAGTGGAGAAAAACCAAGAAAAGCGGGGTTAGAGGGGAGGAAAACCAAGGAAAGCGAGGTTAGAAAAGAGGAAAACCAAGAAAAGTGAAGTTAGTGCGGAGGAAAACCAAGGAAAGTGAAGTTAGAGCGGAGGAAAACCAAGAAAAACGGAGATAGAACGGAAGAAAATCAGGAAAAGCGGGGTTAGAGTGGAGGAAAACCATGATAATCGGGGATAGAGCGAAGGAAAACCAAGAAAAAGGAGTTAGAGGAAGAATACAAAGAAAAGCGCGGTTAGAGCAGCAGAAATCCAAGAAAAGAATGGTTAGAGTGGAGAAAAACCCAGAAAAGCTGGTTTAGAGCGGAGGAAAACCAAGAAAAGCGAAGTTAGAGCGGAGGAAAACCAAGAAAAGCTGGGTTAGAGCGGAAGAAAACCAAGAAAAGCGGGGTTAGAGAGCAGGAAAACCAAGATAATCGGGGTTAGAGCGGAGGAAAACCAAGAAAATAAGTTAGAGAGGAAGAAAACAAAGAAAAGCGCGGTTAGAGCAGCAGAAATCCAAGTGTGCCCCGGTGGCGCAGTGGTTAAAGACGCCGCCTTGCAACACTGGGGCCCGTAGTTCGAATCCCCCCTATGGCGCAAGTGGTAGAAGTGCCGCTCTGCTACACAGAGGCTCGAATCCCGGGAGCTGGACTCGATGATCTGTAAGGTCCCTTCCAACCAGCACGAAACTATGAAACTATGAAAAGCATGGTTAGAGTGGAGAAAAACCAAGAAAAGCTGGGTTAAAGTGGAGAAAAACCAAGAAAAGCGGGGTTAGAGGGGAGGAAAACCAAGGAAAGCGAGGTTAGAAAAGAGGAAAACCAAGAAAAGTGAAGTTAGTGCGGAGGAAAACCAAGGAAAGTGAAGTTGGAGCGGAGGAAAACCAAGAAAAGCGGAGATAGAACGGAAGAAAATCAGGAAAAGCGGGGTTAGAGTGGAGGAAAACCATGATAATCGGGGATAGAGCGAAGGAAAACCAAGAAAAAGGAGTTACAGGAAGAATACAAAGAAAAGCGCGGTTAGAGCAGCAGAAATCCAAGAAAAGAATGGTTAGAGTGGAGAAAAACCCAGAAAAGCTGGTTTAGAGCGGAGGAAAACCAAGAAAAGCGAAGTTAGAGCGGAGGAAAACCAAGAAAAGCTGGGTTAGAGCGGAAGAAAACCAAGAAAAGCGGGTTAGAGAGCAGGAAAACCAAGATAATCGGGGTTAGAGCGGAGGAAAACCAAGAAAATAAGTTAGAGAGGAAGAAAACAAAGAAAAGCGCGGTTAGAGCAGCAGAAATCCAAGTGTGCCCCGGTGGCGCAGTGGTTAAAGACGCCGCCTTGCAACACTGGGGCCCGAAGTTCGAATCCCCCCTATGGCGCAAGTGGTAGAATTGCCGCTCTGCTACACAGAGGCTCGAATCCCGGGAGCTGGACTCGATGATCTGTAAGGTCCCTTCCAACCAGCACGAAACTATGAAACTATGAAAAGCATGGTTAGAGTGGAGAAAAACCAAGAAAAGCTGGGTTAAAGTGGAGAAAAACCAAGAAAAGCGGGGTTAGAGGGGAGGAAAACCAAGGAAAGCGAGGTTAGAAAAGAGGAAAACCAAGAAAAGTGAAGTTAGTGCGGAGGAAAACCAAGGAAAGTGAAGTTAGAGCGGAGGAAAACCAAGAAAAGCGGAGATAGAACGGAAGAAAATCAGGAAAAGCGGGGTTAGAGTGGAGGAAAACCATGATAATCGGGGATAGAGCGAAGGAAAACCAAGAAAAAGGAGTTACAGGAAGAATACAAAGAAAAGCGCGGTTAGAGCAGCAGAAATCCAAGAAAAGAATGGTTAGAGTGGAGAAAAACCCAGAAAAGCTGGTTTAGAGCGGAGGAAAACCAAGAAAAGCGAAGTTAGAGCGGAGGAAAACCAAGAAAAGCTGGGTTAGAACGGAAGAAAACCAAGAAAAGCGGGTTAGAGAGCAGGAAAACCAAGATAATCGGGGTTAGAGCGGAGGAAAACCAAGAAAAAGAAGTTAGAGAGGAAGAAAACATAGAAAAGCGCGGTTAGAGCAGCAGAAATCCAAGTGTGCCCCGGTGGCGCAGTGGTTAAAGACGCCGCCTTGCAACACTGGGGCCCGTAGTTCGAATCCCCCCTATGGCGCAAGTGGTAGAAGTGCCGCTCTGCTACACAGAGGCTCGAATCCCGGGAGCTGGACTCGATGATCTGTAAGGTCCCTTCCAACCAGCACGAAACTATGAAACTATGAAAAGCATGGTTAGAGTGGAGAAAAACCAAGAAAATCTGGGTTAAAGTGGAGAAAAACCAAGAAAAGCGGGGTTAGAGGGGAGGAAAACCAAGGAAAGCGAGGTTATAAAAAGAGGAAAACCAAGAAAAGTGAAGTTAGTGCGGAGGAAAACCAAGGAAAGTGAAGTTAGAGCGGAGGAAAACCAAGAAAAGCGGAGATAGAACGGAAGAAAATCAGGAAAAGCGGGGTTAGAGTGGGGGAAAACCATGATAATCGGGGATAGAGCGAAGGAAAACCAAGAAAAAGGAGTTAGAGGAAGAATACAAAGAAAAGCGCGGTTAGAGCAGCAGAAATCCAAGAAAAGAATGGTTAGAGTGGAGAAAAACCCAGAAAAGCTGGTTTAGAGCGGAGGAAAACCAAGAAAAGCGAAGTTAGATAAGAGGAAAACCAAGAAAAATGATGTTAGAGAGGAGGAAAACAAAGATAAGCAGGGTTAGAGCGGAGGAAAACAAAGAAAAGCTGGGATAGAGCGGAGGAAAACCAAGAAAAGCGGGGTTAGAGCGGAGGAAAACCAAGATAAGCGGGGTTAGAGAGAAGGAAAACCAAGAAAAACGGGGTTAGAGCGGAGGAAAAGAAAGAAAAGGTAAGTTAGAGGTGAGGAAAACCCAGAAAAGCGGGGATAGAGCGGAGGAAAACAAAGAAAAGCTGGGTTAGAGCGGAGGAAAACGAAGAAAAGCGGGGTTAGTGTGGAGGAGAACCAAGAAAAGCGGGGTTAGAGCGGAGGAAAACCAAGAAAATCGGGTTTAGAGCGGAGGAAAAGCATGAAAAACGGGGTTAGAGCGGAGGAAAACCAAGAAAAGTGAAGTTAGAGCGGAGGAAAACCGAGAAAAGCGGGGTTAGAGCGGAGGAAAACCAAGATAGTCGGGGTTACAGCGAAGGAAAACCAATAAAAAGAAGTTAGAGAGGAAGAAAACAAAGAAAAGCGCGGTTAGAGCAGCAGAAATCCAAGTGTGCCCCGGTGGCGCAGTGGTTAAAGACGCCGCCTTGCAACACTGGGGCCCGTAGTTCGAATCCCCCCTATGGCGCAAGTGGTAGAAGTGCCGCTCTGCTACACAGAGGCTCGAATCCCGGGAGCTGGACTCGATGATCTGTAAGGTCCCTTCCAACCAGCACGAAACTATGAAACTATGAAAAGCATGGTTAGAGTGGAGAAAAACCAAGAAAAGCTGGGTTAAAGTGAAGAAAAACCAAGAAAAGCGGGGTTAGAGGGGAGGAAAACCAAGGAAAGCGAGGTTAGAAAAGAGGAAAACCAAGAAAAGTGAAGTTAGTGCGGAGGAAAACCAAGGAAAGTGAAGTTAGAGCGGAGGAAAACCAAGAAAAGCGGAGATAGAACGGAAGAAAATCAGGAAAAGCGGGGTTAGAGTGGAGGAAAACCATGATAATCGGGGATAGAGCGAAGGAAAACCAAGAAAAAGGAGTTACAGGAAGAATACAAAGAAAAGCGCGGTTAGAGCAGCAGAAATCCAAGAAAAGAATGGTTAGAGTGGAGAAAAACCCAGAAAAGCTGGTTTAGAGCGGAGGAAAACCAAGAAAAGCGAAGTTAGAGCGGAGGAAGACCAAGAAAAGCTGGGTTAGAACGGAAGAAAACCAAGAAAAGCGGGTTAGAGAGCAGGAAAACCAAGATAATCGGGGTTAGAGCGGAGGAAAACCAAGAAAAAGAAGTTAGAGAGGAAGAAAACATAGAAAAGCGCGGTTAGAGCAGCAGAAATCCAAGTGTGCCCTGGTGGCGCAGTGGTTAAAGACGCCGCCTTGCAACACTGGGGCCCGTAGTTCGAATCCCCCCTATGGCGCAAGTGGTAGAATTGCCGCTCTGCTACACAGAGGCTCGAATCCCGGGAGCTGGACTCGATGATCTGTAAGGTCCCTTCCAACCAGCACGAAACTATGAAACTATGAAAAGCATGGTTAGAGTGGAGAAAAACCAAGAAAAGCTGGGTTAAAGTGGAGAAAAACCAAGAAAAGCGGGGTTAGAGGGGAGGAAAACCAAGGAAAGCGAGGTTATAAAAAGAGGAAAACCAAGAAAAGTGAAGTTAGTGCGGAGGAAAACCAAGGAAAGTGAAGTTAGAGCGGAGGAAAACCAAGAAAAGCGGAGATAGAACGGAAGAAAATCAGGAAAAGCGGGGTTAGAGTGGAGGAAAACCATGATAATCGGGGATAGAGCGAAGGAAAACCAAGAAAAAGGAGTTAGAGGAAGAATACAAAGAAAAGCGCGGTTAGAGCAGCAGAAATCCAAGAAAAGAATGGTTAGAGTGGAGAAAAACCCAGAAAAGCTGGTATAGAGCGGAGGAAAACCAAGAAAAGCGAAGTTAGATAAGAGGAAAACCAAGAAAAATGATGTTAGAGAGGAGGAAAACAAAGATAAGCAGGGTTAGAGCGGAGGAAAACAAAGAAAAGCTGGGTTAGAGCGGAGGAAAACCAAGAAAAGCGGGGTTAGTGTGGAGGAGAACCAAGAAAAGCGGGGTTAGAGCGGAGGAAAACCAAGAAAATCGGGTATAGAGCGGAGGAAAAGCATGAAAAACGGGGTTAGAGCGGAGGAAAACCAAGAAAAGTGAAGTTAGAGCAGAGGAAAACCGAGAAAAGCGGGGTTAGAGCGGAGGAAAACCAAGATAGTCGGGGTTACAGCGAAGGAAAACCAATAAAAAGAAGTTAGAGAGGAAGAAAACAAAGAAAAGCGCGGTTAGAGCAGCAGAAATCCAAGTGTGCCCCGGTGGCGCAGTGGTTAAAGACGCCGCCTTGCAACACTGGGGCCCGTAGTTCGAATCCCCCCTATGGCGCAAGTGGTAGAAGTGCCGCTCTGCTACACAGAGGCTCGAATCCCGGGAGCTGGACTCGATGATCTGTAAGGTCCCTTCCAACCAGCACGAAACTATGAAACTATGAAAAGCATGGTTAGAGTGGAGAAAAACCAAGAAAAGCTGGGTTAAAGTGGAGAAAAACCAAGAAAAGCGGGGTTAGAGGGGAGGAAAACCAAGGAAAGCGAGGTTAGAAAAGAGGAAAACCAAGAAAAGTGAAGTTAGTGCGGAGGAAAACCAAGGAAAGTGAAGTTAGAGCGGAGGAAAACCAAGAAAAGCGGAGATAGAACGGAAGAAAATCAGGAAAAGCGGGGTTAGAGTGGAGGAAAACCATGATAATCGGGGATAGAGCGAAGGAAAACCAAGAAAAAGGAGTTACAGGAAGAATACAAAGAAAAGCGCGGTTAGAGCAGCAGAAATCCAAGAAAAGAATGGTTAGAGTGGAGAAAAACCCAGAAAAGCTGGTTTAGAGCGGAGGAAAACCAAGAAAAGCGAAGTTAGAGCGGAGGAAAACCAAGAAAAGCTGGGTTAGAACGGAAGAAAACCAAGAAAAGTGGGTTAGAGAGCAGGAAAACCAAGATAATCGGGGTTAGAGCGGAGGAAAACCAAGAAAAAGAAGTTAGAGAGGAAGAAAACATAGAAAAGCGCGGTTAGAGCAGCAGAAATCCAAGTGTGCCCTGGTGGCGCAGTGGTTAAAGACGCCGCCTTGCAACACTGGGGCCCGTAGTTCGAATCCCCCCTATGGCGCAAGTGGTAGAATTGCCGCTCTGCTACACAGAGGCTCGAATCCCGGGAGCTGGACTCGATGATCTGTAAGGTCCCTTCCAACCAGCACGAAACTATGAAACTATGAAAAGCATGGTTAGAGTGGAGAAAAACCAAGAAAAGCTGGGTTAAAGTGGAGAAAAACCAAGAAAAGCGGGGTTAGAGGGGAGGAAAACCAAGGAAAGCGAGGTTATAAAAAGAGGAAAACCAAGAAAAGTGAAGTTAGTGCGGAGGAAAACCAAGGAAAGTGAAGTTAGAGCGGAGGAAAACCAAGAAAAGCGGAGATAGAACGGAAGAAAATCAGGAAAAGCGGGGTTAGAGTGGAGGAAAACCATGATAATCGGGGATAGAGCGAAGGAAAACCAAGAAAAAGGAGTTAGAGGAAGAATACAAAGAAAAGCGCGGTTAGAGCAGCAGAAATCCAAGAAAAGAATGGTTAGAGTGGAGAAAAACCCAGAAAAGCTGGTATAGAGCGGAGGAAAACCAAGAAAAGCGAAGTTAGATAAGAGGAAAACCAAGAAAAATGATGTTAGAGAGGAGGAAAACAAAGATAAGCAGGGTTAGAGCGGAGGAAAACAAAGAAAAGCTGGGATAGAGCGGAGGAAAACCAAGAAAAGCGGGGTTAGAGCGGAGGAAAACCAAGATAAGCGGGGTTAGAGAGAAGGAAAACCAAGAAAAACGGGGTTAGAGCGGAGGAAAAGAAAGAAAAGGTAAGTTAGAGGTGAGGAAAACCCAGAAAAGCGGGGATAGAGCGGAGGAAAACAAAGAAAAGCTGGGTTAGAGCGGAGGAAAACGAAGAAAAGCGGGGTTAGTGTGGAGGAGAACCAAGAAAAGCGGGGTTAGAGCGGAGGAAAACCAAGAAAATCGGGTTTAGAGCGGAGGAAAAGCATGAAAAACGGGGTTAGAGCGGAGGAAAACCAAGAAAAGTGAAGTTAGAGCGGAGGAAAACCGAGAAAAGCGGGGTTAGAGCGGAGGAAAACCAAGATAGTCGGGGTTACAGCGAAGGAAAACCAATAAAAAGAAGTTAGAGAGGAAGAAAACAAAGAAAAGCGCGGTTAGAGCAGCAGAAATCCAAGTGTGCCCCGGTGGCGCAGTGGTTAAAGACGCCGCCTTGCAACACTGGGGCCCGTAGTTCGAATCCCCCCTATGGCGCAAGTGGTAGAAGTGCCGCTCTGCTACACAGAGGCTCGAATCCCGGGAGCTGGACTCGATGATCTGTAAGGTCCCTTCCAACCAGCACGAAACTATGAAACTATGAAAAGCATGGTTAGAGTTGAGAAAAACCAAGAAAAGCTGGGTTAAAGTGGAGAAAAACCAAGAAAAGCGGGGTTAGAGGGGAGGAAAACCAAGGAAAGCGAGGTTAGAAAAGAGGAAAACCAAGAAAAGTGAAGTTAGTGCGGAGGAAAACCAAGGAAAGTGAAGTTAGAGCGGAGGAAAACCAAGAAAAGCGGAGATAGAACGGAAGAAAATCAGGAAAAGCGGGGTTAGAGTGGAGGAAAACCATGATAATCGGGGATAGAGCGAAGGAAAACCAAGAAAAAGGAGTTAGAGGAAGAATACAAAGAAAAGCGCGGTTAGAGCAGCAGAAATCCAAGAAAAGAATGGTTAGAGTGGAGAAAAACCCAGAAAAGCTGGTTTAGAGCGGAGGAAAACCAAGAAAAGCGAAGTTAGAGCGGAGGAAAACCAAGAAAAGCTGGGTTAGAACGGAAGAAAACCAAGAAAAGCGGGTTAGAGAGCAGGAAAACCAAGATAATCGGGGTTAGAGCGGAGGAAAACCAAGAAAAAGAAGTTAGAGAGGAAGAAAACATAGAAAAGCGCGGTTAGAGCAGCAGAAATCCAAGTGTGCCCTGGTGGCGCAGTGGTTAAAGACGCCGCCTTGCAACACTGGGGCCCGTAGTTCGAATCCCCCCTATGGCGCAAGTGGTAGAATTGCCGCTCTGCTACACAGAGGCTCGAATCCCGGGAGCTGGACTCGATGATCTGTAAGGTCCCTTCCAACCAGCACGAAACTATGAAACTATGAAAAGCATGGTTAGAGTGGAGAAAAACCAAGAAAAGCTGGGTTAAAGTGGAGAAAAACCAAGAAAAGCGGGGTTAGAGGGGAGGAAAACCAAGGAAAGCGAGGTTATAAAAAGAGGAAAACCAAGAAAAGTGAAGTTAGTGCGGAGGAAAACCAAGGAAAGTGAAGTTAGAGCGGAGGAAAACCAAGAAAAGCGGAGATAGAACGGAAGAAAATCAGGAAAAGCGGGGTTAGAGTGGAGGAAAACCATGATAATCGGGGATAGAGCGAAGGAAAACCAAGAAAAAGGAGTTAGAGGAAGAATACAAAGAAAAGCGCGGTTAGAGCAGCAGAAATCCAAGAAAAGAATGGTTAGAGTGGAGAAAAACCCAGAAAAGCTGGTATAGAGCGGAGGAAAACCAAGAAAAGCGAAGTTAGATAAGAGGAAAACCAAGAAAAATGATGTTAGAGAGGAGGAAAACAAAGATAAGCAGGGTTAGAGCGGAGGAAAACAAAGAAAAGCTGGGATAGAGCGGAGGAAAACCAAGAAAAGCGGGGTTAGAGCGGAGGAAAACCAAGATAAGCGGGGTTAGAGAGAAGGAAAACCAAGAAAAACGGGGTTAGAGCGGAGGAAAAGAAAGAAAAGGTAAGTTAGAGGTGAGGAAAACCCAGAAAAGCGGGGATAGAGCGGAGGAAAACAAAGAAAAGCTGGGTTAGAGCGGAGGAAAACGAAGAAAAGCGGGGTTAGTGTGGAGGAGAACCAAGAAAAGCGGGGTTAGAGCGGAGGAAAACCAAGAAAATCGGGTTTAGAGCGGAGGAAAAGCATGAAAAACGGGGTTAGAGCGGAGGAAAACCAAGAAAAGTGAAGTTAGAGCGGAGGAAAACCGAGAAAAGCGGGGTTAGAGCGGAGGAAAACCAAGATAGTCGGGGTTACAGCGAAGGAAAACCAATAAAAAGAAGTTAGAGAGGAAGAAAACAAAGAAAAGCGCGGTTAGAGCAGCAGAAATCCAAGTGTGCCCCGGTGGCGCAGTGGTTAAAGACGCCGCCTTGCAACACTGGGGCCCGTAGTTCGAATCCCCCCTATGGCGCAAGTGGTAGAAGTGCCGCTCTGCTACACAGAGGCTCGAATCCCGGGAGCTGGACTCGATGATCTGTAAGGTCCCTTCCAACCAGCACGAAACTATGAAACTATGAAAAGCATGGTTAGAGTGGAGAAAAACCAAGAAAAGCTGGGTTAAAGTGGAGAAAAACCAAGAAAAGCGGGGTTAGAGGGGAGGAAAACCAAGGAAAGCGAGGTTAGAAAAGAGGAAAACCAAGAAAAGTGAAGTTAGTGCGGAGGAAAACCAAGGAAAGTGAAGTTAGAGCGGAGGAAAACCAAGAAAAGCGGAGATAGAACGGAAGAAAATCAGGAAAAGCGGGGTTAGAGTGGAGGAAAACCATGATAATCGGGGATAGAGCGAAGGAAAACCAAGAAAAAGGAGTTACAGGAAGAATACAAAGAAAAGCGCGGTTAGAGCAGCAGAAATCCAAGAAAAGAATGGTTAGAGTGGAGAAAAACCCAGAAAAGCTGGTATAGAGCGGAGGAAAACCAAGAAAAGCGAAGTTAGATAAGAGGAAAACCAAGAAAAATGATGTTAGAGAGGAGGAAAACAAAGATAAGCAGGGTTAGAGCGGAGGAAAACAAAGAAAAGCTGGGTTAGAGCGGAGGAAAACGAAGAAAAGCGGGGTTAGTGTGGAGGAGAACCAAGAAAAGCGGGGTTAGAGCGGAGGAAAACCAAGAAAATCGGGTATAGAGCGGAGGAAAAGCATGAAAAACGGGGTTAGAGCGGAGGAAAACCAAGAAAAGTGAAGTTAGAGCAGAGGAAAACCGAGAAAAGCGGGGTTAGAGCGGAGGAAAACCAAGATAGTCGGGGTTACAGCGAAGGAAAACCAATAAAAAGAAGTTAGAGAGGAAGAAAACAAAGAAAAGCGCGGTTAGAGCAGCAGAAATCCAAGTGTGCCCCGGTGGCGCAGTGGTTAAAGACGCCGCCTTGCAACACTGGGGACCGTAGTTCGAATCCCCCCTATGGCGCAAGTGGTAGAAGTGCCGCTCTGCTACACAGAGGCTCGAATCCAGGGAGCTGGACTCGATGATCTGTAAGGTCCCTTCCAACCAGCACGAAACTATGAAACTATGAAAAGCATGGTCAGAGTGGAGAAAAACCAAGAAAAGCTGGGTTAAAGTGGAGAAAAACCAAGAAAAGCGGGGTTAGAGGGGAGGAAAACCAAGGAAAGCGAGGTTAGAAAAGAGGAAAACCAAGAAAAGCTAAGTTAGAGAGAAGGAAAACCGAGAAAACCGGGGTTAGACCGGAGGAAAAGAAAGAAAAGTGAAGATAGAGGTGAGGAAAACCAAGAAAAGCGGGGATAGAGCGGAGGAAAACCAAGAAAAGCGAAGTTAGAGCGGAGGAAAACCAAGAAAAGCTGGGTTAGAGTGGAAGAAAACCAAGAAAAGCGGGGTTAGAGAGCAGGAAAACCAAGATTATCGGGGTTAGAGCGGAGGAAAACCAAGAAAATAAGTTAGAGAGGAAGAAAACAAAGAAAAGCGCGGTTAGAGCAGCAGAAATCCAAGTGTGCCCCGGTGGCGCAGTGGTTAAAGACGCCGCCTTGCAACACTGGGGCCCGTAGTTCGAATCCCCCCTATGGCGCAAGTGGTAGAAGTGCCGCTCTGCTACACAGAGGCTCGAATCCCGGGAGCTGGACTCGATGATCTGTAAGGTCCCTTCCAACCAGCACGAAACTATGAAACTATGAAAAGCATGGTTAGAGTGGAGAAAAACCAAGAAAAGCTGGGTTAAAGTGGAGAAAAACCAAGAAAAGCGGGGTTAGAGGGGAGGAAAACCAAGGAAAGCGAGGTTAGAAAAGAGGAAAACCAAGAAAAGTGAAGTTAGTGCGGAGGAAAACCAAGGAAAGTGAAGTTAGAGCGGAGGAAAACCAAGAAAAGCGGAGATAGAACGGAAGAAAATCAGGAAAAGCGGGGTTAGAGTGGAGGAAAACCATGATAATCGGGGATAGAGCGAAGGAAAACCAAGAAAAAGGAGTTAGAGGAAGAATACAAAGAAAAGCGCGGTTAGAGCAGCAGAAATCCAAGAAAAGAATGGTTAGAGTGGAGAAAAACCCAGAAAAGCTGGTTTAGAGCGGAGGAAAACCAAGAAAAGCGAAGTTAGAGCGGAGGAAAACCAATAAAAGCTAGGGTTAGAGCGGAAGAAAACCAAGAAAAGCGGGTTAGAGAGCAGGAAAACCAAGATAATCGGGGTTAGAGCGGAGGAAAACCAAAAAAAGAAGTTAGAGAGGAAGAAAACAAAGAAAAGCGCGGTTAGAGCAGCAGAAATCCAAGTGTGCCCCGGTGGCGCAGTGGTTAAAGACGCCGCCTTGCAACACTGGGGCCCGTAGTTCGAATCCCCCCTATGGCGCAAGTGGTAGAAGTGCCGCTCTGCTACACAGAGGCTCGAATCCCGGGAGCTGGACTCGATGATCTGTAAGGTCCCTTCCAACCAGCACGAAACTATGAAACTATGAAAAGCATGGTTAGAGTGGAGAAAAACCAAGAAAAGCTGGGTTAAAGTGGAGAAAAACCAAGAAAAGCGGGGTTAGAGGGGAGGAAAACCAAGGAAAGCGAGGTTAGAAAAGAGGAAAACCAAGAAAAGTGAAGTTAGTGCGGAGGAAAACCAAGGAAAGTGAAGTTAGAGCGGAGGAAAACCAAGAAAAGCGGAGATAGAACGGAAGAAAATCAGGAAAAGCGGGGTTAGAGTGGAGGAAAACCATGATAATCGGGGATAGAGCGAAGGAAAACCAAGAAAAAGGAGTTACAGGAAGAATACAAAGAAAAGCGCGGTTAGAGCAGCAGAAATCCAAGAAAAGAATGGTTAGAGTGGAGAAAAACCCAGAAAAGCTGGTTTAGAGCGGAGGAAAACCAAGAAAAGCGAAGTTAGAGTGGAGGAAAACCAAGAAAAGCTGGGTTAGAGCGGAAGAAAACCAAGAAAAGCGGGTTAGAGAGCAGGAAAACCAAGATAATCGGGGTTAGAGCGGAGGAAAACCAAGAAAATAAGTTAGAGAGGAAGAAAACAAAGAAAAGCGCGGTTAGAGCAGCAGAAATCCAAGTGTGCCCCGGTGGCGCAGTGGTTAAAGACGCCGCCTTGCAACACTGGGGCCCGAAGTTCGAATCCCCCCTATGGCGCAAGTGGTAGAAGTGCCGCTCTGCTACACAGAGGCTCGAATCCCGGGAGCTGGACTCGATGATCTGTAAGGTCCCTTCCAACCAGCACGAAACTATGAAACTATGAAAAGCATGGTTAGAGTGGAGAAAAACCAAGAAAAGCTGGGTTAAAGTGGAGAAAAACCAAGAAAAGCAGGGTTAGAGGGGAGGAAAACCAAGGAAAGCGAGGTTATAAAAGAGGAAAACCAAGAAAAGTGAAGTTAGTGCGGAGGAAAACCAAGGAAAGTGAAGTTAGAGCGGAGGAAAACCAAGAAAAGCGGAGATAGAACGGAAGAAAATCAGGAAAAGCGGGGTTAGAGTGGAGGAAAACCATGATAATCGGGGATAGAGCGAAGGAAAACCAAGAAAAAGGAGTTACAGGAAGAATACAAAGAAAAGCGCGGTTAGAGCAGCAGAAATCCAAGAAAAGAATGGTTAGAGTGGAGAAAAACCCAGAAAAGCTGGTTTAGAGCGGAGGAAAACCAAGAAAAGCGAAGTTAGAGCGGAGGAAAACCAAGAAAAGCTGGGTTAGAACGGAAGAAAACCAAGAAAAGCGGGTTAGAGAGCAGGAAAACCAAGATAATCGGGGTTAGAGCGGAGGAAAACCAAGAAAAAGAAGTTAGAGAGGAAGAAAACATAGAAAAGCGCGGTTAGAGCAGCAGAAATCCAAGTGTGCCCAGGTGGCGCAGTGGTTAAAGACGCCGCCTTGCAACACTGGGGCCCGTAGTTCGAATCCCCCCTATGGCGCAAGTGGTAGAAGTGCCGCTCTGCTACACAGAGGCTCGAATCCCGGGAGCTGGACTCGATGATCTGTAAGGTCCCTTCCAACCAGCACGAAACTATGAAACTATGAAAAGCATGGTTAGAGTGGAGAAAAACCAAGAAAAGCTGGGTTAAAGTGGAGAAAAACCAAGAAAAGCGGGGTTAGAGGGGAGGAAAACCAAGGAAAGCGAGGTTATAAAAAGAGGAAAACCAAGAAAAGTGAAGTTAGTGCGGAGGAAAACCAAGGAAAGTGAAGTTAGAGCGGAGGAAAACCAAGAAAAGCGGAGATAGAACGGAAGAAAATCAGGAAAAGCGGGGTTAGAGTGGAGGAAAACCATGATAATCGGGGATAGAGCGAAGGAAAACCAAGAAAAAGGAGTTAGAGGAAGAATACAAAGAAAAGCGCGGTTAGAGCAGCAGAAATCCAAGAAAAGAATGGTTAGAGTGGAGAAAAACCCAGAAAAGCTGGTATAGAGCGGAGGAAAACCAAGAAAAGCGAAGTTAGATAAGAGGAAAACCAAGAAAAATGATGTTAGAGAGGAGGAAAACAAAGATAAGCAGGGTTAGAGCGGAGGAAAACAAAGAAAAGCTGGGATAGAGCGGAGGAAAACCAAGAAAAGCGGGGTTAGAGCGGAGGAAAACCAAGATAAGCGGGGTTAGAGAGAAGGAAAACCAAGAAAAACGGGGTTAGAGCGGAGGAAAAGAAAGAAAAGGTAAGTTAGAGGTGAGGAAAACCCAGAAAAGCGGGGATAGAGCGGAGGAAAACAAAGAAAAGCTGGGTTAGAGCGGAGGAAAACGAAGAAAAGCGGGGTTAGTGTGGAGGAGAACCAAGAAAAGCGGGGTTAGAGCGGAGGAAAACCAAGAAAATCGGGTTTAGAGCGGAGGAAAAGCATGAAAAACGGGGTTAGAGCGGAGGAAAACCAAGAAAAGTGAAGTTAGAGCGGAGGAAAACCGAGAAAAGCGGGGTTAGAGCGGAGGAAAACCAAGATAGTCGGGGTTACAGCGAAGGAAAACCAATAAAAAGAAGTTAGAGAGGAAGAAAACAAAGAAAAGCGCGGTTAGAGCAGCAGAAATCCAAGTGTGCCCCGGTGGCGCAGTGGTTAAAGACGCCGCCTTGCAACACTGGGGCCCGTAGTTCGAATCCCCCCTATGGCGCAAGTGGTAGAAGTGCCGCTCTGCTACACAGAGGCTCGAATCCCGGGAGCTGGACTCGATGATCTGTAAGGTCCCTTCCAACCAGCACGAAACTATGAAACTATGAAAAGCATGGTTAGAGTGGAGAAAAACCAAGAAAAGCTGGGTTAAAGTGGAGAAAAACCAAGAAAAGCGGGGTTAGAGGGGAGGAAAACCAAGGAAAGCGAGGTTAGAAAAGAGGAAAACCAAGAAAAGTGAAGTTAGTGCGGAGGAAAACCAAGGAAAGTGAAGTTAGAGCGGAGGAAAACCAAGAAAAGCGGAGATAGAACGGAAGAAAATCAGGAAAAGCGGGGTTAGAGTGGAGGAAAACCATGATAATCGGGGATAGAGCGAAGGAAAACCAAGAAAAAGGAGTTACAGGAAGAATACAAAGAAAAGCGCGGTTAGAGCAGCAGAAATCCAAGAAAAGAATGGTTAGAGTGGAGAAAAACCCAGAAAAGCTGGTTTAGAGCGGAGGAAAACCAAGAAAAGCGAAGTTAGAGCGGAGGAAAACCAAGAAAAGCTGGGTTAGAACGGAAGAAAACCAAGAAAAGCGGGTTAGAGAGCAGGAAAACCAAGATAATCGGGGTTAGAGCGGAGGAAAACCAAGAAAAAGAAGTTAGAGAGGAAGAAAACATAGAAAAGCGCGGTTAGAGCAGCAGAAATCCAAGTGTGCCCTGGTGGCGCAGTGGTTAAAGACGCCGCCTTGCAACACTGGGGCCCGTAGTTCGAATCCCCCCTATGGCGCAAGTGGTAGAATTGCCGCTCTGCTAAACAGAGGCTCGAATCCCGGGAGCTGGACTCGATGATCTGTAAGGTCCCTTCCAACCAGCACGAAACTATGAAACTATGAAAAGCATGGTTAGAGTGGAGAAAAACCAAGAAAAGCTGGGTTAAAGTGGAGAAAAACCAAGAAAAGCGGGGTTAGAGGGGAGGAAAACCAAGGAAAGCGAGGTTAGAAAAAGAGGAAAACCAAGAAAAGTGAAGTTAGTGCGGAGGAAAACCAAGGAAAGTGAAGTTAGAGCGGAGGAAAACCAAGAAAAGCGGAGATAGAACGGAAGAAAATCAGGAAAAGCGGGGTTAGAGTGGAGGAAAACCATGATAATCGGGGATAGAGCGAAGGAAAACCAAGAAAAAGGAGTTAGAGGAAGAATACAAAGAAAAGCGCAGTTAGAGCAGCAGAAATCCAAGAAAAGAATGGTTAGAGTGGAGAAAAACCCAGAAAAGCTGGTATAGAGCGGAGGAAAACCAAGAAAAGCGAAGTTAGATAAGAGGAAAACCAAGAAAAATGATGTTAGAGAGGAGGAAAACAAAGATAAGCAGGGTTAGAGCGGAGGAAAACAAAGAAAAGCTGGGTTAGAGCGGAGGAAAACGAAGAAAAGCGGGGTTAGTGTGGAGGAGAACCAAGAAAAGCGGGGTTAGAGCGGAGGAAAACCAAGAAAATCGGGTTTAGAGCGGAGGAAAAGCATGAAAAACGGGGTTAGAGCGGAGGAAAACCAAGAAAAGTGAAGTTAGAGCAGAGGAAAACCGAGAAAAGCGGGGTTAGAGCGGAGGAAAACCAAGATAGTCGGGGTTACAGCGAAGGAAAACCAATAAAAAGAAGTTAGAGAGGAAGAAAACAAAGAAAAGCGCGGTTAGAGCAGCAGAAATCCAAGTGTGCCCCGGTGGCGCAGTGGTTAAAGACGCCGCCTTGCAACACTGGGGCCCGAAGTTCGAATCCCCCCTATGGCGCAAGTGGTAGAAGTGCCGCTCTGCTACACAGAGGCTCGAATCCCGGGAGCTGGACTCGATGATCTGTAAGGTCCCTTCCAACCAGCACGAAACTATGAAACTATGAAAAGCATGGTTAGAGTGGAGAAAAACCAAGAAAAGCTGGGTTAAAGTGGAGAAAAACCAAGAAAAGCGGGGTTAGAGGGGAGGAAAACCAAGGAAAGCGAGGTTAGAAAAGAGGAAAACCAAGAAAAGTGAAGTTAGTGCGGAGGAAAACCAAGGAAAGTGAAGTTAGAGCGGAGGAAAACCAAGAAAAGCGGAGATAGAACGGAAGAAAATCAGGAAAAGCGGGGTTAGAGTGGAGGAAAACCATGATAATCGGGGATAGAGCGAAGGAAAACCAAGAAAAAGGAGTTACAGGAAGAATACAAAGAAAAGCGCGGTTAGAGCAGCAGAAATCCAAGAAAAGAATGGTTAGAGTGGAGAAAAACCCAGAAAAGCTGGTTTAGAGCGGAGGAAAACCAAGAAAAGCGAAGTTAGAGCGGAGGAAAACCAAGAAAAGCTGGGTTAGAACGGAAGAAAACCAAGAAAAGCGGGTTAGAGAGCAGGAAAACCAAGATAATCGGGGTTAGAGCGGAGGAAAACCAAGAAAAAGAAGTTAGAGAGGAAGAAAACATAGAAAAGCGCGGTTAGAGCAGCAGAAATCCAAGTGTGCCCTGGTGGCGCAGTGGTTAAAGACGCCGCCTTGCAACACTGGGGCCCGTAGTTCGAATCCCCCCTATGGCGCAAGTGGTAGAAGTGCCGCTCTGCTACACAGAGGCTCGAATCCCGGGAGCTGGACTCGATGATCTGTAAGGTCCCTTCCAACCAGCACGAAACTATGAAACTATGAAAAGCATGGTTAGAGTGGAGAAAAACCAAGAAAAGCTGGGTTAAAGTGGAGAAAAACCAAGAAAAGCGGGGTTAGAGGGGAGGAAAACCAAGGAAAGCGAGGTTATAAAAAGAGGAAAACCAAGAAAAGTGAAGTTAGTGCGGAGGAAAACCGAGGAAAGTGAAGTTAGAGCGGAGGAAAACCAAGAAAAGCGGAGATAGAACGGAAGAAAATCAGGAAAAGCGGGGTTAGAGTGGAGGAAAACCATGATAATCGGGGATAGAGCGAAGGAAAACCAAGAAAAAGGAGTTAGAGGAAGAATACAAAGAAAAGCGCGGTTAGAGCAGCAGAAATCCAAGAAAAGAATGGTTAGAGTGGAGAAAAACCCAGAAAAGCTGGTATAGAGCGGAGGAAAACCAAGAAAAGCGAAGTTAGATAAGAGGAAAACCAAGAAAAATGATGTTAGAGAGGAGGAAAACAAAGATAAGCAGGGTTAGAGCGGAGGAAAACAAAGAAAAGCTGGGATAGAGCGGAGGAAAACCAAGAAAAGCGGGGTTAGAGCGGAGGAAAACCAAGATAAGCGGGGTTAGAGAGAAGGAAAACCAAGAAAAACGGGGTTAGAGCGGAGGAAAAGAAAGAAAAGGTAAGTTAGAGGTGAGGAAAACCCAGAAAAGCAGGGATAGAGCGGAGGAAAACAAAGAAAAGCTGGGTTAGAGCGGAGGAAAACGAAGAAAAGCGGGGTTAGTGTGGAGGAGAACCAAGAAAAGCGGGGTTAGAGCGGAGGAAAACCAAGAAAATCGGGTTTAGAGCGGAGGAAAAGCATGAAAAACGGGGTTAGAGCGGAGGAAAACCAAGAAAAGTGAAGTTAGAGCGGAGGAAAACCGAGAAAAGCGGGGTTAGAGCGGAGGAAAACCAAGATAGTCGGGGTTACAGCGAAGGAAAACCAATAAAAAGAAGTTAGAGAGGAAGAAAACAAAGAAAAGCGCGGTTAGAGCAGCAGAAATCCAAGTGTGCCCCGGTGGCGCAGTGGTTAAAGACGCCGCCTTGCAACACTGGGGCCCGTAGTTCGAATCCCCCCTATGGCGCAAGTGGTAGAAGTGCCGCTCTGCTACACAGAGGCTCGAATCCCGGGAGCTGGACTCGATGATCTGTAAGGTCCCTTCCAACCAGCACGAAACTATGAAACTATGAAAAGCATGGTTAGAGTGGAGAAAAACCAAGAAAAGCTGGGTTAAAGTGGAGAAAAACCAAGAAAAGCGGGGTTAGAGGGGAGGAAAACCAAGGAAAGCGAGGTTAGAAAAGAGGAAAACCAAGAAAAGTGAAGTTAGTGCGGAGGAAAACCAAGGAAAGTGAAGTTAGAGCGGAGGAAAACCAAGAAAAGCGGAGATAGAACGGAAGAAAATCAGGAAAAGCGGGGTTAGAGTGGAGGAAAACCATGATAATCGGGGATAGAGCGAAGGAAAACCAAGAAAAAGGAGTTAGAGGAAGAATACAAAGAAAAGCGCGGTTAGAGCAGCAGAAATCCAAGAAAAGAATGGTTAGAGTGGAGAAAAACCCAGAAAAGCTGGTTTAGAGCGGAGGAAAACCAAGAAAAGCGAAGTTAGAGCGGAGGAAAACCAAGAAAAGCTGGGTTAGAACAGAAGAAAACCAAGAAAAGCGGGTTAGAGAGCAGGAAAACCAAGATAATCGGGGTTAGAGCGGAGGAAAACCAAGAAAAAGAAGTTAGAGAGGAAGAAAACATAGAAAAGCGCGGTTAGAGCAGCAGAAATCCAAGTGTGCCCTGGTGGCGCAGTGGTTAAAGACGCCGCCTTGCAACACTGGGGCCCGTAGTTCGAATCCCCCCTATGGCGCAAGTGGTAGAATTGCCGCTCTGCTACACAGAGGCTCGAATCCCGGGAGCTGGACTCGATGATCTGTAAGGTCCCTTCCAACCAGCACGAAACTATGAAACTATGAAAAGCATGGTTAGAGTGGAGAAAAACCAAGAAAAGCTGGGTTAAAGTGGAGAAAAACCAAGAAAAGCGGGGTTAGAGGGGAGGAAAACCAAGGAAAGCGAGGTTATAAAAAGAGGAAAACCAAGAAAAGTGAAGTTAGTGCGGAGGAAAACCAAGGAAAGTGAAGTTAGAGCGGAGGAAAACCAAGAAAAGCGGAGATAGAACGGAAGAAAATCAGGAAAAGCGGGGTTAGAGTGGAGGAAAACCATGATAATCGGGGATAGAGCGAAGGAAAACCAAGAAAAAGGAGTTAGAGGAAGAATACAAAGAAAAGCGCGGTTAGAGCAGCAGAAATCCAAGAAAAGAATGGTTAGAGTGGAGAAAAACCCAGAAAAGCTGGTATAGAGCGGAGGAAAACCAAGAAAAGCGAAGTTAGATAAGAGGAAAACCAAGAAAAATGATGTTAGAGAGGAGGAAAACAAAGATAAGCAGGGTTAGAGCGGAGGAAAACAAAGAAAAGCTGGGTTAGAGCGGAGGAAAACGAAGAAAAGCGGGGTTAGTGTGGAGGAGAACCAAGAAAAGCGGGGTTAGAGCGGAGGAAAACCAAGAAAATCGGGTTTAGAGCGGAGGAAAAGCATGAAAAACGGGGTTAGAGCGGAGGAAAACCAAGAAAAGTGAAGTTAGAGCAGAGGAAAACCGAGAAAAGCGGGGTTAGAGCGGAGGAAAACCAAGATAGTCGGGGTTACAGCGAAGGAAAACCAATAAAAAGAAGTTAGAGAGGAAGAAAACAAAGAAAAGCGCGGTTAGAGCAGCAGAAATCCAAGTGTGCCCCGGTGGCGCAGTGGTTAAAGACGCCGCCTTGCAACACTGGGGACCGTAGTTCGAATCCCCCCTATGGCGCAAGTGGTAGAAGTGCCGCTCTGCTACACAGAGGCTCGAATCCCGGGAGCTGGACTCGATGATCTGTAAGGTCCCTTCCAACCAGCACGAAACTATGAAACTATGAAAAGCATGGTTAGAGTGGAGAAAAACCAAGAAAAGCTGGGTTAAAGTGGAGAAAAACCAAGAAAAGCGGGGTTAGAGGGGAGGAAAACCAAGGAAAGCGAGGTTAGAAAAGAGGAAAACCAAGAAAAGTGAAGTTAGTGCGGAGGAAAACCAAGGAAAGTGAAGTTAGAGCGGAGGAAAACCAAGAAAAGCGGAGATAGAACGGAAGAAAATCAGGAAAAGCGGGGTTAGAGTGGAGGAAAACCATGATAATCGGGGATAGAGCGAAGGAAAACCAAGAAAAAGGAGTTACAGGAAGAATACAAAGAAAAGCGCGGTTAGAGCAGCAGAAATCCAAGAAAAGAATGGTTAGAGTGGAGAAAAACCCAGAAAAGCTGGTTTAGAGCGGAGGAAAACCAAGAAAAGCGAAGTTAGAGCGGAGGAAGACCAAGAAAAGCTGGGTTAGAACGGAAGAAAACCAAGAAAAGCGGGTTAGAGAGCAGGAAAACCAAGATAATCGGGGTTAGAGCGGAGGAAAACCAAGAAAAAGAAGTTAGAGAGGAAGAAAACATAGAAAAGCGCGGTTAGAGCAGCAGAAATCCAAGTGTGCCCTGGTGGCGCAGTGGTTAAAGACGCCGCCTTGCAACACTGGGGCCCGTAGTTCGAATCCCCCCTATGGCGCAAGTGGTAGAAGTGCCGCTCTGCTACACAGAGGCTCGAATCCCGGGAGCTGGACTCGATGATCTGTAAGGTCCCTTCCAACCAGCACGAAATTATGAAACTATGAAAAGCATGGTTAGAGTGGAGAAAAACCAAGAAAAGCTGGGTTAAAGTGGAGAAAAACCAAGAAAAGCGGGGTTAGAGGAGAGGAAAACCAAGGAAAGCGAGGTTATAAAAAGAGGAAAACCAAGAAAAGTGAAGTTAGTGCGGAGGAAAACCAAGGAAAGTGAAGTTAGAGCGGAGGAAAACCAAGAAAAGCGGAGATAGAACGGAAGAAAATCAGGAAAAGCGGGGTTAGAGTGGAGGAAAACCATGATAATCGGGGATAGAGCGAAGGAAAACCAAGAAAAAGGAGTTAGAGGAAGAATACAAAGAAAAGCGCGGTTAGAGCAGCAGAAATCCAAGAAAAGAATGGTTAGAGTGGAGAAAAACCCAGAAAAGCTGGTATAGAGCGGAGGAAAACCAAGAAAAGCGAAGTTAGATAAGAGGAAAACCAAGAAAAATGATGTTAGAGAGGAGGAAAACAAAGATAAGCAGGGTTAGAGCGGAGGAAAACAAAGAAAAGCTGGGATAGAGCGTAGGAAAACCAAGAAAAGCGGGGTTAGAGCGGAGGAAAACCAAGATAAGCGGGGTTAGAGAGAAGGAAAACCAAGAAAAACGGGGTTAGAGCGGAGGAAAAGAAAGAAAAGGTAAGTTAGACGTGAGGAAAACCCAGAAAAGCGGGGATAGAGCGGAGGAAAACAAAGAAAAGCTAGGTTAGAGCGGAGGAAAACGAAGAAAAGCGGGGTTAGTGTGGAGGAGAACCAAGAAAAGCGGGGTTAGAGCGGAGGAAAACCAAGAAAATCGGGTTTAGAGCGGAGGAAAAGCATGAAAAACGGGGTTAGAGCGGAGGAAAACCAAGAAAAGTGAAGTTAGAGCGGAGGAAAACCGAGAAAAGCGGGGTTAGAGCGGAGGAAAACCAAGATAGTCGGGGTTACAGCGAAGGAAAACCAATAAAAAGAAGTTAGAGAGGAAGAAAACAAAGAAAAGCGCGGTTAGAGCAGCAGAAATCCAAGTGTGCCCCGGTGGCGCAGTGGTTAAAGACGCCGCCTTGCAACACTGGGGCCCGTAGTTCGAATCCCCCCTATGGCGCAAGTGGTAGAAGTGCCGCTCTGCTACACAGAGGCTCGAATCCCGGGAGCTGGACTCGATGATCTGTAAGGTCCCTTCCAACCAGCACGAAACTATGAAACTATGAAAAGCATGGTTAGAGTGGAGAAAAACCAAGAAAAGCTGGGTTAAAGTGGAGAAAAACCAAGAAAAGCGGGGTTAGAGGGGAGGAAAACCAAGGAAAGCGAGGTTAGAAAAGAGGAAAACCAAGAAAAGTGAAGTTAGTGCGGAGGAAAACCAAGGAAAGTGAAGTTAGAGCGGAGGAAAACCAAGAAAAGCGGAGATAGAACGGAAGAAAATCAGGAAAAGCGGGGTTAGAGTGGAGGAAAACCATGATAATCGGGGATAGAGCGAAGGAAAACCAAGAAAAAGGAGTTACAGGAAGAATACAAAGAAAAGCGCGGTTAGAGCAGCAGAAATCCAAGAAAAGAATGGTTAGAGTGGAGAAAAACCCAGAAAAGCTGGTTTAGAGCGGAGGAAAACCAAGAAAAGCGAAGTTAGAGCGGAGGAAAACCAAGAAAAGCTGGGTTAGAACGGAAGAAAACCAAGAAAAGCGGGTTAGAGAGCAGGAAAACCAAGATAATCGGGGTTAGAGCGGAGGAAAACCAAGAAAAAGAAGTTAGAGAGGAAGAAAACATAGAAAAGCGCGGTTAGAGCAGCAGAAATCCAAGTGTGCCCTGGTGGCGCAGTGGTTAAAGACGCCGCCTTGCAACACTGGGGCCCGTAGTTCGAATCCCCCCTATGGCGCAAGTGGTAGAATTGCCGCTCTGCTACACAGAGGCTCGAATCCCGGGAGCTGGACTCGATGATCTGTAAGGTCCCTTCCAACCAGCACGAAACTATGAAACTATGAAAAGCATGGTTAGAGTGGAGAAAAACCAAGAAAAGCTGGGTTAAAGTGGAGAAAAACCAAGAAAAGCGGGGTTAGAGGGGAGGAAAACCAAGGAAAGCGAGGTTATAAAAAGAGGAAAACCAAGAAAAGTGAAGTTAGTGCGGAGGAAAACCAAGGAAAGTGAAGTTAGAGCGGAGGAAAACCAAGAAAAGCGGAGATAGAACGGAAGAAAATCAGGAAAAGCGGGGTTAGAGTGGAGGAAAACCATGATAATCGGGGATAGAGCGAAGGAAAACCAAGAAAAAGGAGTTAGAGGAAGAATACAAAGAAAAGCGCGGTTAGAGCAGCAGAAATCCAAGAAAAGAATGGTTAGAGTGGAGAAAAACCCAGAAAAGCTGGTATAGAGCGGAGGAAAACCAAGAAAAGCGAAGTTAGATAAGAGGAAAACCAAGAAAAATGATGTTAGAGAGGAGGAAAACAAAGATAAGCAGGGTTAGAGCGGAGGAAAACAAAGAAAAGCTGGGATAGAGCGGAGGAAAACCAAGAAAAGCGGGGTTAGAGCGGAGGAAAACCAAGATAAGCGGGGTTAGAGAGAAGGAAAACCAAGAAAAACGGGGTTAGAGCGGAGGAAAAGAAAGAAAAGGTAAGTTAGAGGTGAGGAAAACCCAGAAAAGCGGGGATAGAGCGGAGGAAAACAAAGAAAAGCTGGGTTAGAGCGGAGGAAAACGAAGAAAAGCGGGGTTAGTGTGGAGGAGAACCAAGAAAAGCGGGGTTAGAGCGGAGGAAAACCAAGAAAATCGGGTTTAGAGCGGAGGAAAAGCATGAAAAACGGGGTTAGAGCGGAGGAAAACCAAGAAAAGTGAAGTTAGAGCGGAGGAAAACCGAGAAAAGCGGGGTTAGAGCGGAGGAAAACCAAGATAGTCAGGGTTACAGCGAAGGAAAACCAATAAAAAGAAGTTAGAGAGGAAGAAAACAAAGAAAAGCGCGGTTAGAGCAGCAGAAATCCAAGTGTGCCCCGGTGGCGCAGTGGTTAAAGACGCCGCCTTGCAACACTGGGGCCCGTAGTTCGAATCCCCCCTATGGCGCAAGTGGTAGAAGTGCCGCTCTGCTACACAGAGGCTCGAATCCCGGGAGCTGGACTCGATGATCTGTAAGGTCCCTTCCAACCAGCACGAAACTATGAAACTATGAAAAGCATGGTTAGAGTGGAGAAAAACCAAGAAAAGCTGGGTTAAAGTGGAGAAAAACCAAGAAAAGCGGGGTTAGAGGGGAGGAAAACCAAGGAAAGCGAGGTTAGAAAAGAGGAAAACCAAGAAAAGTGAAGTTAGTGCGGAGGAAAACCAAGGAAAGTGAAGTTAGAGCGGAGGAAAACCAAGAAAAGCGGAGATAGAACGGAAGAAAATCAGGAAAAGCGGGGTTAGAGTGGAGGAAAACCATGATAATCGGGGATAGAGCGAAGGAAAACCAAGAAAAAGGAGTTACAGGAAGAATACAAAGAAAAGCGCGGTTAGAGCAGCAGAAATCCAAGAAAAGAATGGTTAGAGTGGAGAAAAACCCAGAAAAGCTGGTTTAGAGCGGAGGAAAACCAAGAAAAGCGAAGTTAGAGCGGAGGAAGACCAAGAAAAGCTGGGTTAGAACGGAAGAAAACCAAGAAAAGCGGGTTAGAGAGCAGGAAAACCAAGATAATCGGGGTTAGAGCGGAGGAAAACCAAGAAAAAGAAGTTAGAGAGGAAGAAAACATAGAAAAGCGCGGTTAGAGCAGCAGAAATCCAAGTGTGCCCTGGTGGCGCAGTGGTTAAAGACGCCGCCTTGCAACACTGGGGCCCGTAGTTCGAATCCCCCCTATGGCGCAAGTGGTAGAATTGCCGCTCTGCTACACAGAGGCTCGAATCCCGGGAGCTGGACTCGATGATCTGTAAGGTCCCTTCCAACCAGCACGAAACTATGAAACTATGAAAAGCATGGTTAGAGTGGAGAAAAACCAAGAAAAGCTGGGTTAAAGTGGAGAAAAACCAAGAAAAGCGGGGTTAGAGGGGAGGAAAACCAAGGAAAGCGAGGTTATAAAAAGAGGAAAACCAAGAAAAGTGAAGTTAGTGCGGAGGAAAACCAAGGAAAGTGAAGTTAGAGCGGAGGAAAACCAAGAAAAGCGGAGATAGAACGGAAGAAAATCAGGAAAAGCGGGGTTAGAGTGGAGGAAAACCATGATAATCGGGGATAGAGCGAAGGAAAACCAAGAAAAAGGAGTTAGAGGAAGAATACAAAGAAAAGCGCGGTTAGAGCAGCAGAAATCCAAGAAAAGAATGGTTAGAGTGGAGAAAAACCCAGAAAAGCTGGTATAGAGCGGAGGAAAACCAAGAAAAGCGAAGTTAGATAAGAGGAAAACCAAGAAAAATGATGTTAGAGAGGAGGAAAACAAAGATAAGCAGGGTTAGAGCGGAGGAAAACAAAGAAAAGCTGGGTTAGAGCGGAGGAAAACGAAGAAAAGCGGGGTTAGTGTGGAGGAGAACCAAGAAAAGCGGGGTTAGAGCGGAGGAAAACCAAGAAAATCGGGTTTAGAGCGGAGGAAAAGCATGAAAAACGGGGTTAGAGCGGAGGAAAACCAAGAAAAGTGAAGTTAGAGCAGAGGAAAACCGAGAAAAGCGGGGTTAGAGCGGAGGAAAACCAAGATAGTCGGGGTTACAGCGAAGGAAAACCAATAAAAAGAAGTTAGAGAGGAAGAAAACAAAGAAAAGCGCGGTTAGAGCAGCAGAAATCCAAGTGTGCCCCGGTGGCGCAGTGGTTAAAGACGCCGCCTTGCAACACTGGGGACCGTAGTTCGAATCCCCCCTATGGCGCAAGTGGTAGAAGTGCCGCTCTGCTACACAGAGGCTCGAATCCCGGGAGCTGGACTCGATGATCTGTAAGGTCCCTTCCAACCAGCACGAAACTATGAAACTATGAAAAGCATGGTTAGAGTGGAGAAAAACCAAGAAAAGCTGGGTTAAAGTGGAGAAAAACCAAGAAAAGCGGGGTTAGAGGGGAGGAAAACCAAGGAAAGCGAGGTTAGAAAAGAGGAAAACCAAGAAAAGTGAAGTTAGTGCGGAGGAAAACCAAGGAAAGTGAAGTTAGAGCGGAGGAAAACCAAGAAAAGCGGAGATAGAACGGAAGAAAATCAGGAAAAGCGGGGTTAGAGTGGAGGAAAACCATGATAATCGGGGATAGAGCGAAGGAAAACCAAGAAAAAGGAGTTACAGGAAGAATACAAAGAAAAGCGCGGTTAGAGCAGCAGAAATCCAAGAAAAGAATGGTTAGAGTGGAGAAAAACCCAGAAAAGCTGGTTTAGAGCGGAGGAAAACCAAGAAAAGCGAAGTTAGAGCGGAGGAAGACCAAGAAAAGCTGGGTTAGAACGGAAGAAAACCAAGAAAAGCGGGTTAGAGAGCAGGAAAACCAAGATAATCGGGGTTAGAGCGGAGGAAAACCAAGAAAAAGAAGTTAGAGAGGAAGAAAACATAGAAAAGCGCGGTTAGAGCAGCAGAAATCCAAGTGTGCCCTGGTGGCGCAGTGGTTAAAGACGCCGCCTTGCAACACTGGGGCCCGTAGTTCGAATCCCCCCTATGGCGCAAGTGGTAGAATTGCCGCTCTGCTACACAGAGGCTCGAATCCCGGGAGCTGGACTCGATGATCTGTAAGGTCCCTTCCAACCAGCACGAAACTATGAAACTATGAAAAGCATGGTTAGAGTGGAGAAAAAACAAGAAAAGCTGGGTTAAAGTGGAGAAAAACCAAGAAAAGCGGGGTTAGAGGGGAGGAAAACCAAGGAAAGCGAGGTTATAAAAAGAGGAAAACCAAGAAAAGTGAAGTTAGTGCGGAGGAAAACCAAGGAAAGTGAAGTTAGAGCGGAGGAAAACCAAGAAAAGCGGAGATAGAACGGAAGAAAATCAGGAAAAGCGGGGTTAGAGTGGAGGAAAACCATGATAATCGGGGATAGAGCGAAGGAAAACCAAGAAAAAGGAGTTAGAGGAAGAATACAAAGAAAAGCGCGGTTAGAGCAGCAGAAATCCAAGAAAAGAATGGTTAGAGTGGAGAAAAACCCAGAAAAGCTGGTATAGAGCGGAGGAAAACCAAGAAAAGCGAAGTTAGATAAGAGGAAAACCAAGAAAAATGATGTTAGAGAGGAGGAAAACAAAGATAAGCAGGGTTAGAGCGGAGGAAAACAAAGAAAAGCTGGGATAGAGCGGAGGAAAACCAAGAAAAGCGGGGTTAGAGCGGAGGAAAACCAAGATAAGCGGGGTTAGAGAGAAGGAAAACCAAGAAAAACGGGGTTAGAGCGGAGGAAAAGAAAGAAAAGGTAAGTTAGAGGTGAGGAAAACCCAGAAAAGCGGGGATAGAGCGGAGGAAAACAAAGAAAAGCTGGGTTAGAGCGGAGGAAAACGAAGAAAAGCGGGGTTAGTGTGGAGGAGAACCAAGAAAAGCGGGGTTAGAGCGGAGGAAAACCAAGAAAATCGGGTTTAGAGCGGAGGAAAAGCATGAAAAACGGGGTTAGAGCGGAGGAAAACCAAGAAAAGTGAAGTTAGAGCGGAGGAAAACCGAGAAAAGCGGGGTTAGAGCGGAGGAAAACCAAGATAGTCGGGGTTACAGCGAAGGAAAACCAATAAAAAGAAGTTAGAGAGGAAGAAAACAAAGAAAAGCGCGGTTAGAGCAGCAGAAATCCAAGTGTGCCCCGGTGGCGCAGTGGTTAAAGACGCCGCCTTGCAACACTGGGGCCCGTAGTTCGAATCCCCCCTATGGCGCAAGTGGTAGAAGTGCCGCTCTGCTACACAGAGGCTCGAATCCCGGGAGCTGGACTCGATGATCTGTAAGGTCCCTTCCAACCAGCACGAAACTATGAAACTATGAAAAGCATGGTTAGAGTGGAGAAAAACCAAGAAAAGCTGGGTTAAAGTGGAGAAAAACCAAGAAAAGCGGGGTTAGAGGGGAGGAAAACCAAGGAAAGCGAGGTTAGAAAAGAGGAAAACCAAGAAAAGTGAAGTTAGTGCGGAGGAAAACCAAGGAAAGTGAAGTTAGAGCGGAGGAAAACCAAGAAAAGCGGAGATAGAACGGAAGAAAATCAGGAAAAGCGGGGTTAGAGTGGAGGAAAACCATGATAATCGGGGATAGAGCGAAGGAAAACCAAGAAAAAGGAGTTACAGGAAGAATACAAAGAAAAGCGCGGTTAGAGCAGCAGAAATCCAAGAAAAGAATGGTTAGAGTGGAGAAAAACCCAGAAAAGCTGGTTTAGAGCGGAGGAAAACCAAGAAAAGCGAAGTTAGAGCGGAGGAAGACCAAGAAAAGCTGGGTTAGAACGGAAGAAAACCAAGAAAAGCGGGTTAGAGAGCAGGAAAACCAAGATAATCGGGGTTAGAGCGGAGGAAAACCAAGAAAAAGAAGTTAGAGAGGAAGAAAACATAGAAAAGCGCGGTTAGAGCAGCAGAAATCCAAGTGTGCCCTGGTGGCGCAGTGGTTAAAGACGCCGCCTTGCAACACTGGGGCCCGTAGTTCGAATCCCCCCTATGGCGCAAGTGGTAGAATTGCCGCTCTGCTACACAGAGGCTCGAATCCCGGGAGCTGGACTCGATGATCTGTAAGGTCCCTTCCAACCAGCACGAAACTATGAAACTATGAAAAGCATGGTTAGAGTGGAGAAAAACCAAGAAAAGCTGGGTTAAAGTGGAGAAAAACCAAGAAAAGCGGGGTTAGAGGGGAGGAAAACCAAGGAAAGCGAGGTTATAAAAAGAGGAAAACCAAGAAAAGTGAAGTTAGTGCGGAGGAAAACCAAGGAAAGTGAAGTTAGAGCGGAGGAAAACCAAGAAAAGCGGAGATAGAACGGAAGAAAATCAGGAAAAGCGGGGTTAGAGTGGAGGAAAACCATGATAATCGGGGATAGAGCGAAGGAAAACCAAGAAAAAGGAGTTAGAGGAAGAATACAAAGAAAAGCGCGGTTAGAGCAGCAGAAATCCAAGAAAAGAATGGTTAGAGTGGAGAAAAACCCAGAAAAGCTGGTATAGAGCGGAGGAAAACCAAGAAAAGCGAAGTTAGATAAGAGGAAAACCAAGAAAAATGATGTTAGAGAGGAGGAAAACAAAGATAAGCAGGGTTAGAGCGGAGGAAAACAAAGAAAAGCTGGGTTAGAGCGGAGGAAAACGAAGAAAAGCGGGGTTAGTGTGGAGGAGAACCAAGAAAAGCGGGGTTAGAGCGGAGGAAAACCAAGAAAATCGGGTATAGAGCGGAGGAAAAGCATGAAAAACGGGGTTAGAGCGGAGGAAAACCAAGAAAAGTGAAGTTAGAGCAGAGGAAAACCGAGAAAAGCGGGGTTAGAGCGGAGGAAAACCAAGATAGTCGGGGTTACAGCGAAGGAAAACCAATAAAAAGAAGTTAGAGAGGAAGAAAACAAAGAAAAGCGCGGTTAGAGCAGCAGAAATCCAAGTGTGCCCCGGTGGCGCAGTGGTTAAAGACGCCGCCTTGCAACACTGGGGACCGTAGTTCGAATCCCCCCTATGGCGCAAGTGGTAGAAGTGCCGCTCTGCTACACAGAGGCTCGAATCCCGGGAGCTGGACTCGATGATCTGTAAGGTCCCTTCCAACCAGCACGAAACTATGAAACTATGAAAAGCATGGTCAGAGTGGAGAAAAACCAAGAAAAGCTGGGTTAAAGTGGAGAAAAACCAAGAAAAGCGGGGTTAGAGGGGAGGAAAACCAAGGAAAGCGAGGTTAGAAAAGAGGAAAACCAAGAAAAGCTAAGTTAGAGAGAAGGAAAACCGAGAAAACCGGGGTTAGACCGGAGGAAAAGAAAGAAAAGTGAAGATAGAGGTGAGGAAAACCAAGAAAAGCGGGGATAGAGCGGAGGAAAGCCAAGAAAAGCGAAGTTAGAGAAGAGGAATACCAAGAAAAATGATGTTAGAGAGGAGGAAAAGAAAGATAAGCAGGTTTAGAGCGGAGGAAAACCAAGAAAAGCGAACTTAGAGCGGAGGAAAACCAAGAAAAGCTGGGTTACAGCAGAGGAAAACCAAGAAAAGCAGGGTTAGAAAGGAGGAAAACCAAGAAAAGTGATCTTAGAGCAGAGGAAAACCAAGAAAAGCGGAATAAGTGCGGAGGAAAACCAAGAAATGAGGAATAAGTGCTGAGGAAAACCAAGAAAAGCAGGGTTAGAGCGGAGGAAAACAAAGAAAAGCTGGGATAGAGCGGAGGAAAACCAAGAAAAGCGGGGTTAGAGCGGAGGAAAATAAGATAAGCGGGGTTAGAGAGGGAAAAAACCAAGAAAAACGAGGTTAGAGCGGAGGAAAAAAAAGAAAAGGTAAGTTAGAGGTGAGGAAAACCAAGAAAAGCTGGTTTAGAACGGAAGAAAACCAAGAAAAGCGGGTTAGAGAGCAGGAAAACCAAGATAATCGGGGTTAGAGCGGAGGAAAACCAAGAAAAAGAAGTTAGAGAGGAAGAAAACATAGAAAAGCGCGGTTAGAGCAGCAGAAATCCAAGTGTGCCCTGGTGGCGCAGTGGTTAAAGACGCCGCCTTGCAACACTGGGGCCCGTAGTTCGAATCCCCCCTATGGCGCAAGTGGTAGAATTGCCGCTCTGCTACACAGAGGCTCGAATCCCGGGAGCTGGACTCGATGATCTGTAAGGTCCCTTCCAACCAGCACGAAACTATGAAACTATGAAAAGCATGGTTAGAGTGGAGAAAAACCAAGAAAAGCTGGGTTAAAGTGGAGAAAAACCAAGAAAAGCGGGGTTAGAGGGGAGGAAAACCAAGGAAAGCGAGGTTATAAAAAGAGGAAAACCAAGAAAAGTGAAGTTAGTGCGGAGGAAAACCAAGGAAAGTGAAGTTAGAGCGGAGGAAAACCAAGAAAAGTGGAGATAGAACGGAAGAAAATCAGGAAAAGCGGGGTTAGAGTGGAGGAAAACCATGATAATCGGGGATAGAGCGAAGGAAAACCAAGAAAAAGGAGTTACAGGAAGAATACAAAGAAAAGCGCGGTTAGAGCAGCAGAAATCCAAGAAAAGAATGGTTAGAGTGGAGAAAAACCCAGAAAAGCTGGTATAGAGCGGAGGAAAACCAAGAAAAGCGAAGTTAGATAAGAGGAAAACCAAGAAAAATGATGTTAGAGAGGAGGAAAACAAAGATAAGCAGGGTTAGAGCGGAGGAAAACAAAGAAAAGCTGGGATAGAGCGGAGGAAAACCAAGAAAAGCGGGGTTAGAGCGGAGGAAAACCAAGATAAGCGGGGTTAGAGAGAAGGAAAACCAAGAAAAACGGGGTTAGAGCGGAGGAAAAGAAAGAAAAGGTAAGTTAGAGGTGAGGAAAACCCAGAAAAGCGGGGATAGAGCGGAGGAAAACAAAGAAAAGCTAGGTTAGAGCGGAGGAAAACGAAGAAAAGCGGGGTTAGTGTGGAGGAGAACCAAGAAAAGCGGGGTTAGAGCGGAGGAAAACCAAGAAAATCGGGTTTAGAGCGGAGGAAAAGCATGAAAAACGGGGTTAGAGCGGAGGAAAACCAAGAAAAGTGAAGTTAGAGCAGAGGAAAACCGAGAAAAGCGGGGTTAGAGCGGAGGAAAACCAAGATAGTCGGGGTTACAGCGAAGGAAAACCAATAAAAAGAAGTTAGAGAGGAAGAAAACAAAGAAAAGCGCGGTTAGAGCAGCAGAAATCCAAGTGTGCCCCGGTGGCGCAGTGGTTAAAGACGCCGCCTTGCAACACTGGGGCCCGAAGTTCGAATCCCCCCTATGGCGCAAGTGGTAGAAGTGCCGCTCTGCTACACAGAGGCTCGAATCCCGGGAGCTGGACTCGATGATCTGTAAGGTCCCTTCCAACCAGCACGAATCTATGAAACTATGAAAAGCATGGTTAGAGTGGAGAAAAACCAAGAAAAGCTGGGTTAAAGTGGAGAAAAACCAAGAAAAGCGGGGTTAGAGGGGAGGAAAACCAAGGAAAGCGAGGTTAGAAAAGAGGAAAACCAAGAAAAGTGAAGTTAGTGCGGAGGAAAACCAAGGAAAGTGAAGTTAGAGCGGAGGAAAACCAAGAAAAGCGGAGATAGAACGGAAGAAAATCAGGAAAAGCGGGGTTAGAGTGGAGGAAAACCATGATAATTGGGGATAGAGCGAAGGAAAACCAAGAAAAAGGAGTTACAGGAAGAATACAAAGAAAAGCGCGGTTAGAGCAGCAGAAATCCAAGAAAAGAATGGTTAGAGTGGAGAAAAACCCAGAAAAGCTGGTTTAGAGCGGAGGAAAACCAAGAAAAGCGAAGTTAGAGCGGAGGAAAACCAAGAAAAGCTGGGTTAGAACGGAAGAAAACCAAGAAAAGCGGGTTAGAGAGCAGGAAAACCAAGATAATCGGGGTTAGAGCGGAGGAAAACCAAGAAAAAGAAGTTAGAGAGGAAAAAAACATAGAAAAGCGCGGTTAGAGCAGCAGAAATCCAAGTGTGCCCTGGTGGCGCAGTGGTTAAAGACGCCGCCTTGCAACACTGGGGCCCGTAGTTCGAATCCCCCCTATGGCGCAAGTGGTAGAATTGCCGCTCTGCTACACAGAGGCTCGAATCCCGGGAGCTGGACTCGATGATCTGTAAGGTCCCTTCCAACCAGCACGAAACTATGAAACTATGAAAAGCATGGTTAGAGTGGAGAAAAAACAAGAAAAGCTGGGTTAAAGTGGAGAAAAACCAAGAAAAGCGGGGTTAGAGGGGAGGAAAACCAAGGAAAGCGAGGTTATAAAAAGAGGAAAACCAAGAAAAGTGAAGTTAGTGCGGAGGAAAACCAAGGAAAGTGAAGTTAGAGCGGAGGAAAACCAAGAAAAGCGGAGATAGAACGGAAGAAAATCAGGAAAAGCGGGGTTAGAGTGGAGGAAAACCATGATAATCGGGGATAGAGCGAAGGAAAACCAAGAAAAAGGAGTTAGAGGAAGAATACAAAGAAAAGCGCGGTTAGAGCAGCAGAAATCCAAGAAAAGAATGGTTAGAGTGGAGAAAAACCCAGAAAAGCTGGTATAGAGCGGAGGAAAACCAAGAAAAGCGAAGTTAGATAAGAGGAAAACCAAGAAAAATGATGTTAGAGAGGAGGAAAACAAAGATAAGCAGGGTTAGAGCGGAGGAAAACAAAGAAAAGCTGGGTTAGAGCGGAGGAAAACCAAGAAAAGCGGGGTTAGAGCGGAGGAAAACCAAGATAAGCGGGGTTAGAGAGAAGGAAAACCAAGAAAAACGGGGTTAGAGCGGAGGAAAAGAAAGAAAAGGTAAGTTAGAGGTGAGGAAAACCCAGAAAAGCGGGGATAGAGCGGAGGAAAACAAAGAAAAGCTGGGTTAGAGCGGAGGAAAACGAAGAAAAGCGGGGTTAGTGTGGAGGAGAACCAAGAAAAGCGGGGTTAGAGCGGAGGAAAACCAAGAAAATCGGGTTTAGAGCGGAGGAAAAGCATGAAAAACGGGGTTAGAGCGGAGGAAAACCAAGAAAAGTGAAGTTAGAGCGGAGGAAAACCGAGAAAAGCGGGGTTAGAGCGGAGGAAAACCAAGATAGTCGGGGTTACAGCGAAGGAAAACCAATAAAAAGAAGTTAGAGAGGAAGAAAACAAAGAAAAGCGCGGTTAGAGCAGCAGAAATCCAAGTGTGCCCCGGTGGCGCAGTGGTTAAAGACGCCGCCTTGCAACACTGGGGCCCGTAGTTCGAATCCCCCCTATGGCGCAAGTGGTAGAAGTGCCGCTCTGCTACACAGAGGCTCGAATCCCGGGAGCTGGACTCGATGATCTGTAAGGTCCCTTCCAACCAGCACGAAACTATGAAACTATGAAAAGCATGGTTAGAGTGGAGAAAAACCAAGAAAAGCTGGGTTAAAGTGGAGAAAAACCAAGAAAAGCGGGGTTAGAGGGGAGGAAAACCAAGGAAAGCGAGGTTAGAAAAGAGGAAAACCAAGAAAAGTGAAGTTAGTGCGGAGGAAAACCAAGGAAAGTGAAGTTAGAGCGGAGGAAAACCAAGAAAAGCGGAGATAGAACGGAAGAAAATCAGGAAAAGCGGGGTTAGAGTGGAGGAAAACCATGATAATCGGGGATAGAGCGAAGGAAAACCAAGAAAAAGGAGTTACAGGAAGAATACAAAGAAAAGCGCGGTTAGAGCAGCAGAAATCCAAGAAAAGAATGGTTAGAGTGGAGAAAAACCCAGAAAAGCTGGTTTAGAGCGGAGGAAAACCAAGAAAAGCGAAGTTAGAGCGGAGGAAGACCAAGAAAAGCTGGGTTAGAACGGAAGAAAACCAAGAAAAGCGGGTTAGAGAGCAGGAAAACCAAGATAATCGGGGTTAGAGCGGAGGAAAACCAAGAAAAAGAAGTTAGAGAGGAAGAAAACATAGAAAAGCGCGGTTAGAGCAGCAGAAATCCAAGTGTGCCCTGGTGGCGCAGTGGTTAAAGACGCCGCCTTGCAACACTGGGGCCCGTAGTTCGAATCCCCCCTATGGCGCAAGTGGTAGAATTGCCGCTCTGCTACACAGAGGCTCGAATCCCGGGAGCTGGACTCGATGATCTGTAAGGTCCCTTCCAACCAGCACGAAACTATGAAACTATGAAAAGCATGGTTAGAGTGGAGAAAAACCAAGAAAAGCTGGGTTAAAGTGGAGAAAAACCAAGAAAAGCGGGGTTAGAGGGGAGGAAAACCAAGGAAAGCGAGGTTATAAAAAGAGGAAAACCAAGAAAAGTGAAGTTAGTGCGGAGGAAAACCAAGGAAAGTGAAGTTAGAGCGGAGGAAAACCAAGAAAAGCGGAGATAGAACGGAAGAAAATCAGGAAAAGCGGGGTTAGAGTGGAGGAAAACCATGATAATCGGGGATAGAGCGAAGGAAAACCAAGAAAAAGGAGTTAGAGGAAGAATACAAAGAAAAGCGCGGTTAGAGCAGCAGAAATCCAAGAAAAGAATGGTTAGAGTGGAGAAAAACCCAGAAAAGCTGGTATAGAGCGGAGGAAAACCAAGAAAAGCGAAGTTAGATAAGAGGAAAACCAAGAAAAATGATGTTAGAGAGGAGGAAAACAAAGATAAGCAGGGTTAGAGCGGAGGAAAACAAAGAAAAGCTGGGTTAGAGCGGAGGAAAACGAAGAAAAGCGGGGTTAGTGTGGAGGAGAACCAAGAAAAGCGGGGTTAGAGCGGAGGAAAACCAAGAAAATCGGGTATAGAGCGGAGGAAAAGCATGAAAAACGGGGTTAGAGCGGAGGAAAACCAAGAAAAGTGAAGTTAGAGCAGAGGAAAACCGAGAAAAGCGGGGTTAGAGCGGAGGAAAACCAAGATAGTCGGGGTTACAGCGAAGGAAAACCAATAAAAAGAAGTTAGAGAGGAAGAAAACAAAGAAAAGCGCGGTTAGAGCAGCAGAAATCCAAGTGTGCCCCGGTGGCGCAGTGGTTAAAGACGCCGCCTTGCAACACTGGGGACCGTAGTTCGAATCCCCCCTATGGCGCAAGTGGTAGAAGTGCCGCTCTGCTACACAGAGGCTCGAATCCCGGGAGCTGGACTCGATGATCTGTAAGGTCCCTTCCAACCAGCACGAAACTATGAAACTATGAAAAGCATGGTCAGAGTGGAGAAAAACCAAGAAAAGCTGGGTTAAAGTGGAGAAAAACCAAGAAAAGCGGGGTTAGAGGGGAGGAAAACCAAGGAAAGCGAGGTTAGAAAAGAGGAAAACCAAGAAAAGCTAAGTTAGAGAGAAGGAAAACCGAGAAAACCGGGGTTAGACCGGAGGAAAAGAAAGAAAAGTGAAGATAGAGGTGAGGAAAACCAAGAAAAGCGGGGATAGAGCGGAGGAAAGCCAAGAAAAGCGAAGTTAGAGAAGAGGAATACCAAGAAAAATGATGTTAGAGAGGAGGAAAAGAAAGATAAGCAGGTTTAGAGCGGAGGAAAACCAAGAAAAGCGAACTTAGAGCGGAGGAAAACCAAGAAAAGCTGGGTTACAGCAGAGGAAAACCAAGAAAAGCAGGGTTAGAAAGGAGGAAAACCAAGAAAAGTGATCTTAGAGCAGAGGAAAACCAAGAAAAGCGGAATAAGTGCGGAGGAAAACCAAGAAATGAGGAATAAGTGCTGAGGAAAACCAAGAAAAGCAGGGTTAGAGCGGAGGAAAACAAAGAAAAGCTGGGATAGAGCGGAGGAAAACCAAGAAAAGCGGGGTTAGAGCGGAGGAAAATAAGATAAGCGGGGTTAGAGAGGGAAAAAACCAAGAAAAACGGGGTTAGAGCGGAGGAAAAAAAAGAAAAGGTAAGTTAGAGGTGAGGAAAACCAAGAAAAGCTGGTTTAGAACGGAAGAAAACCAAGAAAAGCGGGTTAGAGAGCAGGAAAACCAAGATAATCGGGGTTAGAGCGGAGGAAAACCAAGAAAAAGAAGTTAGAGAGGAAGAAAACATAGAAAAGCGCGGTTAGAGCAGCAGAAATCCAAGTGTGCCCTGGTGGCGCAGTGGTTAAAGACGCCGCCTTGCAACACTGGGGCCCGTAGTTCGAATCCCCCCTATGGCGCAAGTGGTAGAATTGCCGCTCTGCTACACAGAGGCTCGAATCCCGGGAGCTGGACTCGATGATCTGTAAGGTCCCTTCCAACCAGCACGAAACTATGAAACTATGAAAAGCATGGTTAGAGTGGAGAAAAACCAAGAAAAGCTGGGTTAAAGTGGAGAAAAACCAAGAAAAGCGGGGTTAGAGGGGAGGAAAACCAAGGAAAGCGAGGTTATAAAAAGAGGAAAACCAAGAAAAGTGAAGTTAGTGCGGAGGAAAACCAAGGAAAGTGAAGTTAGAGCGGAGGAAAACCAAGAAAAGTGGAGATAGAACGGAAGAAAATCAGGAAAAGCGGGGTTAGAGTGGAGGAAAACCATGATAATCGGGGATAGAGCGAAGGAAAACCAAGAAAAAGGAGTTACAGGAAGAATACAAAGAAAAGCGCGGTTAGAGCAGCAGAAATCCAAGAAAAGAATGGTTAGAGTGGAGAAAAACCCAGAAAAGCTGGTATAGAGCGGAGGAAAACCAAGAAAAGCGAAGTTAGATAAGAGGAAAACCAAGAAAAATGATGTTAGAGAGGAGGAAAACAAAGATAAGCAGGGTTAGAGCGGAGGAAAACAAAGAAAAGCTGGGATAGAGCGGAGGAAAACCAAGAAAAGCGGGGTTAGAGCGGAGGAAAACCAAGATAAGCGGGGTTAGAGAGAAGGAAAACCAAGAAAAACGGGGTTAGAGCGGAGGAAAAGAAAGAAAAGGTAAGTTAGAGGTGAGGAAAACCCAGAAAAGCGGGGATAGAGCGGAGGAAAACAAAGAAAAGCTGGGTTAGAGCGGAGGAAAACGAAGAAAAGCGGGGTTAGTGTGGAGGAGAACCAAGAAAAGCGGGGTTAGAGCGGAGGAAAACCAAGAAAATCGGGTTTAGAGCGGAGGAAAAGCATGAAAAACGGGGTTAGAGCGGAGGAAAACCAAGAAAAGTGAAGTTAGAGCGGAGGAAAACCGAGAAAAGCGGGGTTAGAGCGGAGGAAAACCAAGATAGTCGGGGTTACAGCGAAGGAAAACCAATAAAAAGAAGTTAGAGAGGAAGAAAACAAAGAAAAGCGCGGTTAGAGCAGCAGAAATCCAAGTGTGCCCCGGTGGCGCAGTGGTTAAAGACGCCGCCTTGCAACACTGGGGCCCGTAGTTCGAATCCCCCCTATGGCGCAAGTGGTAGAAGTGCCGCTCTGCTACACAGAGGCTCGAATCCCGGGAGCTGGACTCGATGATCTGTAAGGTCCCTTCCAACAAGCACGAAACTATGAAACTATGAAAAGCATGGTTAGAGTGGAGAAAAACCAAGAAAAGCTGGGTTAAAGTGGAGAAAAACCAAGAAAAGCGGGGTTAGAGGGGAGGAAAACCAAGGAAAGCGAGGTTAGAAAAGAGGAAAACCAAGAAAAGTGAAGTTAGTGCGGAGGAAAACCAAGGAAAGTGAAGTTAGAGCGGAGGAAAACCAAGAAAAGCGGAGATAGAACGGAAGAAAATCAGGAAAAGCGGGGTTAGAGTGGAGGAAAACCATGATAATCGGGGATAGAGCGAAGGAAAACCAAGAAAAAGGAGTTACAGGAAGAATACAAAGAAAAGCGCGGTTAGAGCAGCAGAAATCCAAGAAAAGAATGGTTAGAGTGGAGAAAAACCCAGAAAAGCTGGTTTAGAGCGGAGGAAAACCAAGAAAAGCGAAGTTAGAGCGGAGGAAAACCAAGAAAAGCTGGGTTAGAACGGAAGAAAACCAAGAAAAGCGGGTTAGAGAGCAGGAAAACCAAGATAATCGGGGTTAGAGCGGAGGAAAACCAAGAAAAAGAAGTTAGAGAGGAAGAAAACATAGAAAAGCGCGGTTAGAGCAGCAGAAATCCAAGTGTGCCCTGGTGGCGCAGTGGTTAAAGACGCTGCCTTGCAACACTGGGGCCCGTAGTTCGAATCCCCCCTATGGCGCAAGTGGTAGAATTGCCGCTCTGCTACACAGAGGCTCGAATCCCGGGAGCTGGACTCGATGATCTGTAAGGTCCCTTCCAACCAGCACGAAACTATGAAACTATGAAAAGCATGGTTAGAGTGGAGAAAAACCAAGAAAAGCTGGGTTAAAGTGGAGAAAAACCAAGAAAAGCGGGGTTAGAGGGGAGGAAAACCAAGGAAAGCGAGGTTATAAAAAGAGGAAAACCAAGAAAAGTGAAGTTAGTGCGGAGGAAAACCAAGGAAAGTGAAGTTAGAGCGGAGGAAAACCAAGAAAAGCGGAGATAGAACGGAAGAAAATCAGGAAAAGCGGGGTTAGAGTGGAGGAAAACCATGATAATCGGGGATAGAGCGAAGGAAAACCAAGAAAAAGGAGTTAGAGGAAGAATACAAAGAAAAGCGCGGTTAGAGCAGCAGAAATCCAAGAAAAGAATGGTTAGAGTGGAGAAAAACCCAGAAAAGCTGGTATAGAGCGGAGGAAAACCAAGAAAAGCGAAGTTAGATAAGAGGAAAACCAAGAAAAATGATGTTAGAGAGGAGGAAAACAAAGATAAGCAGGGTTAGAGCGGAGGAAAACAAAGAAAAGCTGGGTTAGAGCGGAGGAAAACGAAGAAAAGCGGGGTTAGTGTGGAGGAGAACCAAGAAAAGCGGGGTTAGAGCGGAGGAAAACCAAGAAAATCGGGTTTAGAGCGGAGGAAAAGCATGAAAAACGGGGTTAGAGCGGAGGAAAACCAAGAAAAGTGAAGTTAGAGCAGAGGAAAACCGAGAAAAGCGGGGTTAGAGCGGAGGAAAACCAAGATAGTCGGGGTTACAGCGAAGGAAAACCAATAAAAAGAAGTTAGAGAGGAAGAAAACAAAGAAAAGCGCGGTTAGAGCAGCAGAAATCCAAGTGTGCCCCGGTGGCGCAGTGGTTAAAGACGCCGCCTTGCAACACTGGGGCCCGAAGTTCGAATCCCCCCTATGGCGCAAGTGGTAGAAGTGCCGCTCTGCTACACAGAGGCTCGAATCCCGGGAGCTGGACTCGATGATCTGTAAGGTCCCTTCCAACCAGCACGAAACTATGAAACTATGAAAAGCATGGTTAGAGTGGAGAAAAAACAAGAAAAGCTGGGTTAAAGTGGAGAAAAACCAAGAAAAGCGGGGTTAGAGGGGAGGAAAACCAAGGAAAGCGAGGTTAGAAAAGAGGAAAACCAAGAAAAGTGAAGTTAGTGCGGAGGAAAACCAAGGAAAGTGAAGTTAGAGCGGAGGAAAACCAAGAAAAGCGGAGATAGAACGGAAGAAAATCAGGAAAAGCGGGGTTAGAGTGGAGGAAAACCATGATAATCGGGGATAGAGCGAAGGAAAACCAAGAAAAAGGAGTTACAGGAAGAATACAAAGAAAAGCGCGGTTAGAGCAGCAGAAATCCAAGAAAAGAATGGTTAGAGTGGAGAAAAACCCAGAAAAGCTGGTTTAGAGCGGAGGAAAACCAAGAAAAGCGAAGTTAGAGCGGAGGAAAACCAAGAAAAGCTGGGTTAGAACGGAAGAAAACCAAGAAAAGCGGGTTAGAGAGCAGGAAAACCAAGATAATCGGGGTTAGAGCGGAAGAAAACCAAGAAAAAGAAGTTAGAGAGGAAGAAAACATAGAAAAGCGCGGTTAGAGCAGCAGAAATCCAAGTGTGCCCTGGTGGCGCAGTGGTTAAAGACGCCGCCTTGCAACACTGGGGCCCGTAGTTCGAATCCCCCCTATGGCGCAAGTGGTAGAAGTGCCGCTCTGCTACACAGAGGCTCGAATCCCGGGAGCTGGACTCGATGATCTGTAAGGTCCCTTCCAACCAGCACGAAACTATGAAACTATGAAAAGCATGGTTAGAGTGGAGAAAAACCAAGAAAAGCTGGGTTAAAGTGGAGAAAAACCAAGAAAAGCGGGGTTAGAGGGGAGGAAAACCAAGGAAAGCGAGGTTATAAAAAGAGGAAAACCAAGAAAAGTGAAGTTAGTGCGGAGGAAAACCAAGGAAAGTGAAGTTAGAGCGGAGGAAAACCAAGAAAAGCGGAGATAGAACGGAAGAAAATCAGGAAAAGCGGGGTTAGAGTGGAGGAAAACCATGATAATCGGGGATAGAGCGAAGGAAAACCAAGAAAAAGGAGTTACAGGAAGAATACAAAGAAAAGCGCGGTTAGAGCAGCAGAAATCCAAGAAAAGAATGGTTAGAGTGGAGAAAAACCCAGAAAAGCTGGTATAGAGCGGAGGAAAACCAAGAAAAGCGAAGTTAGATAAGAGGAAAACCAAGAAAAATGATGTTAGAGAGGAGGAAAACAAAGATAAGCAGGGTTAGAGCGGAGGAAAACAAAGAAAAGCTGGGTTAGAGCGGAGGAAAACGAAGAAAAGCGGGGTTAGTGTGGAGGAGAACCAAGAAAAGCGGGGTTAGAGCGGAGGAAAACCAAGAAAATCGGGTTTAGAGCGGAGGAAAAGCATGAAAAACGGGGTTAGAGCGGAGGAAAACCAAGAAAAGTGAAGTTAGAGCAGAGGAAAACCGAGAAAAGCGGGGTTAGAGCGGAGGAAAACCAAGATAGTCGGGGTTACAGCGAAGGAAAACCAATAAAAAGAAGTTAGAGAGGAAGAAAACAAAGAAAAGCGCGGTTAGAGCAGCAGAAATCCAAGTGTGCCCCGGTGGCGCAGTGGTTAAAGACGCCGCCTTGCAACACTGGGGCCCGAAGTTCGAATCCCCCCTATGGCGCAAGTGGTAGAAGTGCCGCTCTGCTACACAGAGGCTCGAATCCCGGGAGCTGGACTCGATGATCTGTAAGGTCCCTTCCAACCAGCACGAAACTATGAAACTATGAAAAGCATGGTTAGAGTGGAGAAAAAACAAGAAAAGCTGGGTTAAAGTGGAGAAAAACCAAGAAAAGCGGGGTTAGAGGGGAGGAAAACCAAGGAAAGCGAGGTTAGAAAAGAGGAAAACCAAGAAAAGTGAAGTTAGTGCGGAGGAAAACCAAGGAAAGTGAAGTTAGAGCGGAGGAAAACCAAGAAAAGCGGAGATAGAACGGAAGAAAATCAGGAAAAGCGGGGTTAGAGTGGAGGAAAACCATGATAATCGGGGATAGAGCGAAGGAAAACCAAGAAAAAGGAGTTACAGGAAGAATACAAAGAAAAGCGCGGTTAGAGCAGCAGAAATCCAAGAAAAGAATGGTTAGAGTGGAGAAAAACCCAGAAAAGCTGGTTTAGAGCGGAGGAAAACCAAGAAAAGCGAAGTTAGAGCGGAGGAAAACCAAGAAAAGCTGGGTTAGAACGGAAGAAAACCAAGAAAAGCGGGTTAGAGAGCAGGAAAACCAAGATAATCGGGGTTAGAGCGGAAGAAAACCAAGAAAAAGAAGTTAGAGAGGAAGAAAACATAGAAAAGCGCGGTTAGAGCAGCAGAAATCCAAGTGTGCCCTGGTGGCGCAGTGGTTAAAGACGCCGCCTTGCAACACTGGGGCCCGTAGTTCGAATCCCCCCTATGGCGCAAGTGGTAGAAGTGCCGCTCTGCTACACAGAGGCTCGAATCCCGGGAGCTGGACTCGATGATCTGTAAGGTCCCTTCCAACCAGCACGAAACTATGAAACTATGAAAAGCATGGTTAGAGTGGAGAAAAACCAAGAAAAGCTGGGTTAAAGTGGAGAAAAACCAAGAAAAGCGGGGTTAGAGGGGAGGAAAACCAAGGAAAGCGAGGTTATAAAAAGAGGAAAACCAAGAAAAGTGAAGTTAGTGCGGAGGAAAACCAAGGAAAGTGAAGTTAGAGCGGAGGAAAACCAAGAAAAGCGGAGATAGAACGGAAGAAAATCAGGAAAAGCGGGGTTAGAGTGGAGGAAAACCATGATAATCGGGGATAGAGCGAAGGAAAACCAAGAAAAAGGAGTTAGAGGAAGAATACAAAGAAAAGCGCAGTTAGAGCAGCAGAAATCCAAGAAAAGAATGGTTAGAGTGGAGAAAAACCCAGAAAAGCTGGTATAGAGCGGAGGAAAACCAAGAAAAGCGAAGTTAGATAAGAGGAAAACCAAGAAAAATGATGTTAGAGAGGAGGAAAACAAAGATAAGCAGGGTTAGAGCGGAGGAAAACAAAGAAAAGCTGGGATAGAGCGGAGGAAAACCAATAAAAGCGGGGTTAGAGCGGAGGAAAACCAAGATAAGCGGGGTTAGAGAGAAGGAAAACCAAGAAAAACGGGGTTAGAGCGGAGGAAAAGAAAGAAAAGGTAAGTTAGAGGTGAGGAAAACCCAGAAAAGCGGGGATAGAGCGGAGGAAAACAAAGAAAAGCTGGGTTAGAGCGGAGGAAAACGAAGAAAATCGGGTTTAGAGCGGAGGAAAAGCATGAAAAACGGGGTTAGAGCGGAGGAAAACCAAGAAAAGTGAAGTTAGAGCAGAGGAAAACCGAGAAAAGCGGGGTTAGAGCGGAGGAAAACCAAGATAGTCGGGGTTACAGCGAAGGAAAACCAATAAAAAGAAGTTAGAGAGGAAGAAAACAAAGAAAAGCGCGGTTAGAGCAGCAGAAATCCAAGTGTGCCCCGGTGGCGCAGTGGTTAAAGACGCCGCCTTGCAACACTGGGGCCCGAAGTTCGAATCCCCCCTATGGCGCAAGTGGTAGAAGTGCCGCTCTGCTACACAGAGGCTCGAATCCCGGGAGCTGGACTCGATGATCTGTAAGGTCCCTTCCAACCAGCACGAAACTATGAAACTATGAAAAGCATGGTTAGAGTGGAGAAAAAACAAGAAAAGCTGGGTTAAAGTGGAGAAAAACCAAGAAAAGCGGGGTTAGAGGGGAGGAAAACCAAGGAAAGCGAGGTTAGAAAAGAGGAAAACCAAGAAAAGTGAAGTTAGTGCGGAGGAAAACCAAGGAAAGTGAAGTTAGAGCGGAGGAAAACCAAGAAAAGCGGAGATAGAACGGAAGAAAATCAGGAAAAGCGGGGTTAGAGTGGAGGAAAACCATGATAATCGGGGATAGAGCGAAGGAAAACCAAGAAAAAGGAGTTACAGGAAGAATACAAAGAAAAGCGCGGTTAGAGCAGCAGAAATCCAAGAAAAGAATGGTTAGAGTGGAGAAAAACCCAGAAAAGCTGGTTTAGAGCGGAGGAAAACCAAGAAAAGCGAAGTTAGAGCGGAGGAAAACCAAGAAAAGCTGGGTTAGAACGGAAGAAAACCAAGAAAAGCGGGTTAGAGAGCAGGAAAACCAAGATAATCGGGGTTAGAGCGGAGGAAAACCAAGAAAAAGAAGTTAGAGAGGAAGAAAACATAGAAAAGCGCGGTTAGAGCAGCAGAAATCCAAGTGTGCCCTGGTGGCGCAGTGGTTAAAGACGCCGCCTTGCAACACTGGGGCCCGTAGTTCGAATCCCCCCTATGGCGCAAGTGGTAGAAGTGCCGCTCTGCTACACAGAGGCTCGAATCCCGGGAGCTGGACTCGATGATCTGTAAGGTCCCTTCCAACCAGCACGAAACTATGAAACTATGAAAAGCATGGTTAGAGTGGAGAAAAACCAAGAAAAGCTGGGTTAAAGTGGAGAAAAACCAAGAAAAGCGGGGTTAGAGGGGAGGAAAACCAAGGAAAGCGAGGTTATAAAAAGAGGAAAACCAAGAAAAGTGAAGTTAGTGCGGAGGAAAACCAAGGAAAGTGAAGTTAGAGCGGAGGAAAACCAAGAAAAGCGGAGATAGAACGGAAGAAAATCAGGAAAAGCGGGGTTAGAGTGGAGGAAAACCATGATAATCGGGGATAGAGCGAAGGAAAACCAAGAAAAAGGAGTTAGAGGAAGAATACAAAGAAAAGCGCGGTTAGAGCAGCAGAAATCCAAGAAAAGAATGGTTAGAGTGGAGAAAAACCCAGAAAAGCTGGTATAGAGCGGAGGAAAACCAAGAAAAGCGAAGTTAGATAAGAGGAAAACCAAGAAAAATGATGTTAGAGAGGAGGAAAACAAAGATAAGCAGGGTTAGAGCGGAGGAAAACAAAGAAAAGCTGGGATAGAGCGGAGGAAAACCAAGAAAAGCGGGGTTAGAGCGGAGGAAAACCAAGATAAGCGGGGTTAGAGAGAAGGAAAACCAAGAAAAACGGGGTTAGAGCGGAGGAAAAGAAAGAAAAGGTAAGTTAGAGGTGAGGAAAACCCAGAAAAGCGGGGATAGAGCGGAGGAAAACAAAGAAAAGCTGGGTTAGAGCGGAGGAAAACGAAGAAAAGCGGGGTTAGTGTGGAGGAGAACCAAGAAAAGCGGGGTTAGAGCGGAGGAAAACCAAGAAAATCGGGTTTAGAGCGGAGGAAAAGCATGAAAAACGGGGTTAGAGCGGAGGAAAACCAAGAAAAGTGAAGTTAGAGCGGAGGAAAACCGAGAAAAGCGGGGTTAGAGCGGAGGAAAACCAAGATAGTCGGGGTTACAGCGAAGGAAAACCAATAAAAAGAAGTTAGAGAGGAAGAAAACAAAGAAAAGCGCGGTTAGAGCAGCAGAAATCCAAGTGTGCCCCGGTGGCGCAGTGGTTAAAGACGCCGCCTTGCAACACTGGGGCCCGTAGTTCGAATCCCCCCTATGGCGCAAGTGGTAGAAGTGCCGCTCTGCTACACAGAGGCTCGAATCCCGGGAGCTGGACTCGATGATCTGTAAGGTCCCTTCCAACCAGCACGAAACTATGAAACTATGAAAAGCATGGTTAGAGTGGAGAAAAACCAAGAAAAGCTGGGTTAAAGTGGAGAAAAACCAAGAAAAGCGGGGTTAGAGGGGAGGAAAACCAAGGAAAGCGAGGTTAGAAAAGAGGAAAACCAAGAAAAGTGAAGTTAGTGCGGAGGAAAACCAAGGAAAGTGAAGTTAGAGCGGAGGAAAACCAAGAAAAGCGGAGATAGAACGGAAGAAAATCAGGAAAAGCGGGGTTAGAGTGGAGGAAAACCATGATAATCGGGGATAGAGCGAAGGAAAACCAAGAAAAAGGAGTTACAGGAAGAATACAAAGAAAAGCGCGGTTAGAGCAGCAGAAATCCAAGAAAAGAATGGTTAGAGTGGAGAAAAACCCAGAAAAGCTGGTTTAGAGCGGAGGAAAACCAAGAAAAGCGAAGTTAGAGCGGAGGAAGACCAAGAAAAGCTGGGTTAGAACGGAAGAAAACCAAGAAAAGCGGGTTAGAGAGCAGGAAAACCAAGATAATCGGGGTTAGAGCGGAGGAAAACCAAGAAAAAGAAGTTAGAGAGGAAGAAAACATAGAAAAGCGCGGTTAGAGCAGCAGAAATCCAAGTGTGCCCTGGTGGCGCAGTGGTTAAAGACGCCGCCTTGCAACACTGGGGCCCGTAGTTCGAATCCCCCCTATGGCGCAAGTGGTAGAATTGCCGCTCTGCTACACAGAGGCTCGAATCCCGGGAGCTGGACTCGATGATCTGTAAGGTCCCTTCCAACCAGCACGAAACTATGAAACTATGAAAAGCATGGTTAGAGTGGAGAAAAACCAAGAAAAGCTGGGTTAAAGTGGAGAAAAACCAAGAAAAGCGGGGTTAGAGGGGAGGAAAACCAAGGAAAGCGAGGTTATAAAAAGAGGAAAACCAAGAAAAGTGAAGTTAGTGCGGAGGAAAACCAAGGAAAGTGAAGTTAGAGCGGAGGAAAACCAAGAAAAGCGGAGATAGAACGGAAGAAAATCAGGAAAAGCGGGGTTAGAGTGGAGGAAAACCATGATAATCGGGGATAGAGCGAAGGAAAACCAAGAAAAAGGAGTTAGAGGAAGAATACAAAGAAAAGCGCGGTTAGAGCAGCAGAAATCCAAGAAAAGAATGGTTAGAGTGGAGAAAAACCCAGAAAAGCTGGTATAGAGCGGAGGAAAACCAAGAAAAGCGAAGTTAGATAAGAGGAAAACCAAGAAAAATGATGTTAGAGAGGAGGAAAACAAAGATAAGCAGGGTTAGAGCGGAGGAAAACAAAGAAAAGCTGGGTTAGAGCGGAGGAAAACGAAGAAAAGCGGGGTTAGTGTGGAGGAGAACCAAGAAAAGCGGGGTTAGAGCGGAGGAAAACCAAGAAAATCGGGTATAGAGCGGAGGAAAAGCATGAAAAACGGGGTTAGAGCAGAGGAAAACCAAGAAAAGTGAAGTTAGAGCAGAGGAAAACCGAGAAAAGCGGGGTTAGAGCGGAGGAAAACCAAGATAGTCGGGGTTACAGCGAAGGAAAACCAATAAAAAGAAGTTAGAGAGGAAGAAAACAAAGAAAAGCGCGGTTAGAGCAGCAGAAATCCAAGTGTGCCCCGGTGGCGCAGTGGTTAAAGACGCCGCCTTGCAACACTGGGGACCGTAGTTCGAATCCCCCCTATGGCGCAAGTGGTAGAAGTGCCGCTCTGCTACACAGAGGCTCGAATCCCGGGAGCTGGACTCGATGATCTGTAAGGTCCCTTCCAACCAGCACGAAACTATGAAACTATGAAAAGCATGGTCAGAGTGGAGAAAAACCAAGAAAAGCTGGGTTAAAGTGGAGAAAAACCAAGAAAAGCGGGGTTAGAGGGGAGGAAAACCAAGGAAAGCGAGGTTAGAAAAGAGGAAAACCAAGAAAAGCTAAGTTAGAGAGAAGGAAAACCGAGAAAACCGGGGTTAGACCGGAGGAAAAGAAAGAAAAGTGAAGATAGAGGTGAGGAAAACCAAGAAAAGCGGGGATAGAGCGGAGGAAAGCCAAGAAAAGCGAAGTTAGAGAAGAGGAATACCAAGAAAAATGATGTTAGAGAGGAGGAAAAGAAAGATAAGCAGGTTTAGAGCGGAGGAAAACCAAGAAAAGCGAACTTAGAGCGGAGGAAAACCAAGAAAAGCTGGGTTACAGCAGAGGAAAACCAAGAAAAGCAGGGTTAGAAAGGAGGAAAACCAAGAAAAGTGATCTTAGAGCAGAGGAAAACCAAGAAAAGCGGAATAAGTGCGGAGGAAAACGAAGAAATGAGGAATAAGTGCTGAGGAAAACCAAGAAAAGCAGGGTTAGAGCGGAGGAAAACAAAGAAAAGCTGGGATAGAGCGGAGGAAAACCAAGAAAAGCGGGGTTAGAGCGGAGGAAAAAAAAGAAAAGGTAAGTTAGAGGTGAGGAAAACCAAGAAAAGCGGGGATAGAGCGGAGGAAAACAAAGAAAAGCGGGGTTAGTGTGGAGGAGAACCAAGAAAAGCGGGTTTAGAGCGGAGGAAAACCAAAAAAATCGGGATTAGAGCGGAGGAAAACCAAGTAAAGCGGGGTTAGAACGGAGGAAAACCAAGAAAAGCGGGGTTAGAGCGGAGGAAAACCAAGGAAAGTGAAGTTAGAGCGGAGGAAAACAGAGAAAAGCGGGGTTAGAGCGGAGGAAAACCAAGGAAAGTGAAGGTAGAGCGGAGGAAAACCGAGAAAAGCGGGGTTAGAGCGGAGAAAAACCAAGAAAAGCGGGGTTAGAGCGGAGGAAAACGAAGAAAAGCGGGGTTAGTTCGGAGAAAGACCAATAAAAGTGAAGTTAGAGCAAAGGAAAACCAAGAAAAGTGGGGTTAGTGCGGAGGAAAACCAAGGAAAGTGAAGTTAGAGCGGAGGAAAACCAAGAAAAACGGAGATAGAACGGAAGAAAATCAGGAAAAGCGGGTTTAGAGTGGAGGAAAACCATGATAATCGGGGATAGAGCGAAGGAAAACCAAGAAAAAGGAGTTAGAGGAAGAATACAAAGAAAAGCGCGGTTAGAGCAGCAGAAATCCAAGAAAAGAATGGTTAGAGTGGAGAAAAACCCAGAAAAGCTGGTTTAGAGCGGAGGAAAACCAAGAAAAGCGAAGTTAGATAAGAGGAAAACCAAGAAAAATGATGTTAGAGAGGAGGAAAACAAAGATAAGCAGGGTTAGAGCGGAGGAAATCCAAGAAAAGCGAAGTTAGAGCGGAGGAAAACCAAGAAAAGCTGGGTTAGAGCGGAGGAAAACCAAGAAAAGCGAGGTTCATGCGGATGAAAACCAAGAAATGCGGGGTTAGAGTGGAGGAAAACCAAGAAAAGCAGAGTTAGAACGGAAGAAAACCAAGAAAAGCGGGTTAGAGAGCAGGAAAACCAAGATAATCGGGGTTAGAGCGGAGGAAAACCAATAAAAAGAAGTTAGAGAGGAAGAAAACAAAGAAAAGCGCGGTTAGAGCAGCAGAAATCCAAGTGTGCCCCGGTGGCGCAGTGGTTAAAGACGCCGCCTTGCAACACTGGGGCCCGTAGTTCGAATCCCCCCTATGGCGCAAGTGGTAGAAGTGCCGCTCTGCTACACAGAGGCTCGAATCCCGGGAGCTGGACTCGATGATCTGTAAGGTCCCTTCCAACCAGCACGAAACTATGAAACTATGAAAAGCATGGTTAGAGTGGAGAAAAACCAAGAAAAGCTGGGTTAAAGTGGAGAAAAACCAAGAAAAGCGGGGTTAGAGGGGAGGAAAACCAAGGAAAGCGAGGTTAGAAAAGAGGAAAACCAAGAAAAGTGAAGTTAGTGCGGAGGAAAACCAAGGAAAGTGAAGTTAGAGCGGAGGAAAACCAAGAAAAGCGGAGATAGAACGGAAGAAAACCAGGAAAAGCGGGGTTAGAGTGGAGGAAAACCATGATAATCGGGGATAGAGCGAAGGAAAACCAAGAAAAAGGAGTTAGAGGAAGAATACAAAGAAAAGCGCGGTTAGAGCAGCAGAAATCCAAGAAAAGAATGGTTAGAGTGGAGAAAAACCCAGAAAAGCTGGTTTAGAGCGGAGGAAAACCAAGAAAAGCGAAGTTAGATAAGAGGAAAACCAAGAAAAATGATGTTAGAGAGGAGAAAAACAAAGATAAGCAGGGTTAGAGCGGAGGAAATCCAAGAAAAGCGAAGTTAGAGCGGAGGAAAACCAAGAAAAGCTGGGTTAGAGCGGAGGAAAACCAAGAAAAGCGAGGTTCATGCGGATGAAAACCAAGAAATGCGGGGTTAGAGTGGAGGAAAACCAAGAAAAGCAGAGTTAGAACGGAAGAAAACCAAGAAAAGCGGGTTAGAGAGCAGGAAAACCAAGATAATCGGGGTTAGAGCGGAGGAAAACCAATAAAAAGAAGTTAGAGAGGAAGAAAACAAAGAAAAGCGCGGTTAGAGCAGCAGAAATCCAAGTGTGCCCCGGTGGCGCAGTGGTTAAAGACGCCGCCTTGCAACACTGGGGCCCGTAGTTCGAATCCCCCCTATGGCGCAAGTGGTAGAAGTGCCGCTCTGCTACACAGAGGCTCGAATCCCGGGAGCTGGACTCGATGATCTGTAAGGTCCCTTCCAACCAGCACGAAACTATGAAACTATGAAAAGCATGGTTAGAGTGGAGAAAAACCAAGAAAAGCTGGGTTAAAGTGGAGAAAAACCAAGAAAAGCGGGGTTAGAGGGGAGGAAAACCAAGGAAAGCGAGGTTAGAAAAGAGGAAAACCAAGAAAAGTGAAGTTAGTGCGGAGGAAAACCAAGGAAAGTGAAGTTAGAGCGGAGGAAAACCAAGAAAAGCGGAGATAGAACGGAAGAAAACCAGGAAAAGCGGGGTTAGAGTGGAGGAAAACCATGATAATCGGGGATAGAGCGAAGGAAAACCAAGAAAAAGGAGTTAGAGGAAGAATACAAAGAAAAGCGCGGTTAGAGCAGCAGAAATCCAAGAAAAGAATGGTTAGAGTGGAGAAAAACCCAGAAAAGCTGGTTTAGAGCGGAGGAAAACCAAGAAAAGCGAAGTTAGATAAGAGGAAAACCAAGAAAAATGATGTTAGAGAGGAGGAAAACAAAGATAAGCAGGGTTAGAGCGGAGGAAATCCAAGAAAAGCGAAGTTAGAGCGGAGGAAAACCAAGAAAAGCTGGGTTAGAGCGGAGGAAAACCAAGAAAAGCGAGGTTCATGCGGATGAAAACCAAGAAATGCGGGGTTAGAGTGGAGGAAAACCAAGAAAAGCAGAGTTAGAACGGAAGAAAACCAAGAAAAGCGGGTTAGAGAGCAGGAAAACCAAGATAATCGGGGTTAGAGCGGAGGAAAACCAATAAAAAGAAGTTAGAGAGGAAGAAAACAAAGAAAAGCGCGGTTAGAGCAGCAGAAATCCAAGTGTGCCCCGGTGGCGCAGTGGTTAAAGACGCCGCCTTGCAACACTGGGGCCCGTAGTTCGAATCCCCCCTATGGCGCAAGTGGTAGAAGTGCCGCTCTGCTACACAGAGGCTCGAATCCCGGGAGCTGGACTCGATGATCTGTAAGGTCCCTTCCAACCAGCACGAAACTATGAAACTATGAAAAGCATGGTTAGAGTGGAGAAAAACCAAGAAAAGCTGGGTTAAAGTGGAGAAAAACCAAGAAAAGCGGGGTTAGAGGGGAGGAAAACCAAGGAAAGCGAGGTTAGAAAAGAGGAAAACCAAGAAAAGTGAAGTTAGTGCGGAGGAAAACCAAAGAAAGTGAAGTTAGAGCGGAGGAAAACCAAGAAAAGCGGAGATAGAACGGAAGAAAACCAGGAAAAGCGGGGTTAGAGTGGAGGAAAACCATGATAATCGGGGATAGAGCGAAGGAAAACCAAGAAAAAGGAGTTAGAGGAAGAATACAAAGAAAAGCGCGGTTAGAGCAGCAGAAATCCAAGAAAAGAATGGTTAGAGTGGAGAAAAACCCAGAAAAGCTGGTTTAGAGCGGAGGAAAACCAAGAAAAGCGAAGTTAGATAAGAGGAAAACCAAGAAAAATGATGTTAGAGAGGAGGAAAACAAAGATAAGCAGGGTTAGAGCGGAGGAAATCCAAGAAAAGCGAAGTTAGAGTGGAGGAAAACCAAGAAAAGCAGAGTTAGAACGGAAGAAAACCAAGAAAAGCGGGTTAGAGAGCAGGAAAACCAAGATAATCGGGGTTAGAGCGGAGGAAAACCAATAAAAAGAAGTTAGAGAGGAAGAAAACAAAGAAAAGCGCGGTTAGAGCAGCAGAAATCCAAGTGTGCCCCGGTGGCGCAGTGGTTAAAGACGCCGCCTTGCAACACTGGGGCCCGTAGTTCGAATCCCCCCTATGGCGCAAGTGGTAGAAGTGCCGCTCTGCTACACAGAGGCTCGAATCCCGGGAGCTGGACTCGATGATCTGTAAGGTCCCTTCCAACCAGCACGAAACTATGAAACTATGAAAAGCATGGTTAGAGTGGAGAAAAACCAAGAAAAGCTGGGTTAAAGTGGAGAAAAACCAAGAAAAGCGGGGTTAGAGGGGAGGAAAACCAAGGAAAGCGAGGTTAGAAAAGAGGAAAACCAAGAAAAGTGAAGTTAGTGCGGAGGAAAACCAAGGAAAGTGAAGTTAGAGCGGAGGAAAACCAAGAAAAGCGGAGATAGAACGGAAGAAAACCAGGAAAAGCGGGGTTAGAGTGGAGGAAAACCATGATAATCGGGGATAGAGCGAAGGAAAACCAAGAAAAAGGAGTTAGAGGAAGAATACAAAGAAAAGCGCGGTTAGAGCAGCAGAAATCCAAGAAAAGAATGGTTAGAGTGGAGAAAAACCCAGAAAAGCTGGTTTAGAGCGGAGGAAAACCAAGAAAAGCGAAGTTAGATAAGAGGAAAACCAAGAAAAATGATGTTAGAGAGGAGAAAAACAAAGATAAGCAGGGTTAGAGCGGAGGAAATCCAAGAAAAGCGAAGTTAGAGCGGAGGAAAACCAAGAAAAGCTGGGTTAGAGCGGAGGAAAACCAAGAAAAGCGAGGTTCATGCGGATGAAAACCAAGAAATGCGGGGTTAGAGTGGAGGAAAACCAAGAAAAGCAGAGTTAGAACGGAAGAAAACCAAGAAAAGCGGGTTAGAGAGCAGGAAAACCAAGATAATCGGGGTTAGAGCGGAGGAAAACCAATAAAAAGAAGTTAGAGAGGAAGAAAACAAAGAAAAGCGCGGTTAGAGCAGCAGAAATCCAAGTGTGCCCCGGTGGCGCAGTGGTTAAAGACGCCGCCTTGCAACACTGGGGCCCGTAGTTCGAATCCCCCCTATGGCGCAAGTGGTAGAAGTGCCGCTCTGCTACACAGAGGCTCGAATCCCGGGAGCTGGACTCGATGATCTGTAAGGTCCCTTCCAACCAGCACGAAACTATGAAACTATGAAAAGCATGGTTAGAGTGGAGAAAAACCAAGAAAAGCTGGGTTAAAGTGGAGAAAAACCAAGAAAAGCGGGGTTAGAGGGGAGGAAAACCAAGGAAAGCGAGGTTAGAAAAGAGGAAAACCAAGAAAAGTGAAGTTAGTGCGGAGGAAAACCAAGGAAAGTGAAGTTAGAGCGGAGGAAAACCAAGAAAAGCGGAGATAGAACGGAAGAAAACCAGGAAAAGCGGGGTTAGAGTGGAGGAAAACCATGATAATCGGGGATAGAGCGAAGGAAAACCAAGAAAAAGGAGTTAGAGGAAGAATACAAAGAAAAGCGCGGTTAGAGCAGCAGAAATCCAAGAAAAGAATGGTTAGAGTGGAGAAAAACCCAGAAAAGCTGGTTTAGAGCGGAGGAAAACCAAGAAAAGCGAAGTTAGATAAGAGGAAAACCAAGAAAAATGATGTTAGAGAGGAGGAAAACAAAGATAAGCAGGGTTAGAGCGGAGGAAATCCAAGAAAAGCGAAGTTAGAGCGGAGGAAAACCAAGAAAAGCTGGGTTAGAGCGGAGGAAAACCAAGAAAAGCGAGGTTCATGCGGATGAAAACCAAGAAATGCGGGGTTAGAGTGGAGGAAAACCAAGAAAAGCAGAGTTAGAACGGAAGAAAACCAAGAAAAGCGGGTTAGAGAGCAGGAAAACCAAGATAATCGGGGTTAGAGCGGAGGAAAACCAATAAAAAGAAGTTAGAGAGGAAGAAAACAAAGAAAAGCGCGGTTAGAGCAGCAGAAATCCAAGTGTGCCCCGGTGGCGCAGTGGTTAAAGACGCCGCCTTGCAACACTGGGGCCCGTAGTTCGAATCCCCCCTATGGCGCAAGTGGTAGAAGTGCCGCTCTGCTACACAGAGGCTCGAATCCCGGGAGCTGGACTCGATGATCTGTAAGGTCCCTTCCAACCAGCACGAAACTATGAAACTATGAAAAGCATGGTTAGAGTGGAGAAAAACCAAGAAAAGCTGGGTTAAAGTGGAGAAAAACCAAGAAAAGCGGGGTTAGAGGGGAGGAAAACCAAGGAAAGCGAGGTTAGAAAAGAGGAAAACCAAGAAAAGTGAAGTTAGTGCGGAGGAAAACCAAAGAAAGTGAAGTTAGAGCGGAGGAAAACCAAGAAAAGCGGAGATAGAACGGAAGAAAACCAGGAAAAGCGGGGTTAGAGTGGAGGAAAACCATGATAATCGGGGATAGAGCGAAGGAAAACCAAGAAAAAGGAGTTAGAGGAAGAATACAAAGAAAAGCGCGGTTAGAGCAGCAGAAATCCAAGAAAAGAATGGTTAGAGTGGAGAAAAACCCAGAAAAGCTGGTTTAGAGCGGAGGAAAACCAAGAAAAGCGAAGTTAGATAAGAGGAAAACCAAGAAAAATGATGTTAGAGAGGAGGAAAACAAAGATAAGCAGGGTTAGAGCGGAGGAAATCCAAGAAAAGCGAAGTTAGAGTGGAGGAAAACCAAGAAAAGCAGAGTTAGAACGGAAGAAAACCAAGAAAAGCGGGTTAGAGAGCAGGAAAACCAAGATAATCGGGGTTAGAGCGGAGGAAAACCAATAAAAAGAAGTTAGAGAGGAAGAAAACAAAGAAAAGCGCGGTTAGAGCAGCAGAAATCCAAGTGTGCCCCGGTGGCGCAGTGGTTAAAGACGCCGCCTTGCAACACTGGGGCCCGTAGTTCGAATCCCCCCTATGGCGCAAGTGGTAGAAGTGCCGCTCTGCTACACAGAGGCTCGAATCCCGGGAGCTGGACTCGATGATCTGTAAGGTCCCTTCCAACCAGCACGAAACTATGAAACTATGAAAAGCATGGTTAGAGTGGAGAAAAACCAAGAAAAGCTGGGTTAAAGTGGAGAAAAACCAAGAAAAGCGGGGTTAGAGGGGAGGAAAACCAAGGAAAGCGAGGTTAGAAAAGAGGAAAACCAAGAAAAGTGAAGTTAGTGCGGAGGAAAACCAAGGAAAGTGAAGTTAGAGCGGAGGAAAACCAAGAAAAGCGGAGATAGAACGGAAGAAAACCAGGAAAAGCGGGGTTAGAGTGGAGGAAAACCATGATAATCGGGGATAGAGCGAAGGAAAACCAAGAAAAAGGAGTTAGAGGAAGAATACAAAGAAAAGCGCGGTTAGAGCAGCAGAAATCCAAGAAAAGAATGGTTAGAGTGGAGAAAAACCCAGAAAAGCTGGTTTAGAGCGGAGGAAAACCAAGAAAAGCGAAGTTAGATAAGAGGAAAACCAAGAAAAATGATGTTAGAGAGGAGAAAAACAAAGATAAGCAGGGTTAGAGCGGAGGAAATCCAAGAAAAGCGAAGTTAGAGCGGAGGAAAACCAAGAAAAGCTGGGTTAGAGCGGAGGAAAACCAAGAAAAGCGAGGTTCATGCGGATGAAAACCAAGAAATGCGGGGTTAGAGTGGAGGAAAACCAAGAAAAGCAGAGTTAGAACGGAAGAAAACCAAGAAAAGCGGGTTAGAGAGCAGGAAAACCAAGATAATCGGGGTTAGAGCGGAGGAAAACCAATAAAAAGAAGTTAGAGAGGAAGAAAACAAAGAAAAGCGCGGTTAGAGCAGCAGAAATCCAAGTGTGCCCCGGTGGCGCAGTGGTTAAAGACGCCGCCTTGCAACACTGGGGCCCGTAGTTCGAATCCCCCCTATGGCGCAAGTGGTAGAAGTGCCGCTCTGCTACACAGAGGCTCGAATCCCGGGAGCTGGACTCGATGATCTGTAAGGTCCCTTCCAACCAGCACGAAACTATGAAACTATGAAAAGCATGGTTAGAGTGGAGAAAAACCAAGAAAAGCTGGGTTAAAGTGGAGAAAAACCAAGAAAAGCGGGGTTAGAGGGGAGGAAAACCAAGGAAAGCGAGGTTAGAAAAGAGGAAAACCAAGAAAAGTGAAGTTAGTGCGGAGGAAAACCAAGGAAAGTGAAGTTAGAGCGGAGGAAAACCAAGAAAAGCGGAGATAGAACGGAAGAAAACCAGGAAAAGCGGGGTTAGAGTGGAGGAAAACCATGATAATCGGGGATAGAGCGAAGGAAAACCAAGAAAAAGGAGTTAGAGGAAGAATACAAAGAAAAGCGCGGTTAGAGCAGCAGAAATCCAAGAAAAGAATGGTTAGAGTGGAGAAAAACCCAGAAAAGCTGGTTTAGAGCGGAGGAAAACCAAGAAAAGCGAAGTTAGATAAGAGGAAAACCAAGAAAAATGATGTTAGAGAGGAGGAAAACAAAGATAAGCAGGGTTAGAGCGGAGGAAATCCAAGAAAAGCGAAGTTAGAGCGGAGGAAAACCAAGAAAAGCTGGGTTAGAGCGGAGGAAAACCAAGAAAAGCGAGGTTCATGCGGATGAAAACCAAGAAATGCGGGGTTAGAGTGGAGGAAAACCAAGAAAAGCAGAGTTAGAACGGAAGAAAACCAAGAAAAGCGGGTTAGAGAGCAGGAAAACCAAGATAATCGGGGTTAGAGCGGAGGAAAACCAATAAAAAGAAGTTAGAGAGGAAGAAAACAAAGAAAAGCGCGGTTAGAGCAGCAGAAATCCAAGTGTGCCCCGGTGGCGCAGTGGTTAAAGACGCCGCCTTGCAACACTGGGGCCCGTAGTTCGAATCCCCCCTATGGCGCAAGTGGTAGAAGTGCCGCTCTGCTACACAGAGGCTCGAATCCCGGGAGCTGGACTCGATGATCTGTAAGGTCCCTTCCAACCAGCACGAAACTATGAAACTATGAAAAGCATGGTTAGAGTGGAGAAAAACCAAGAAAAGCTGGGTTAAAGTGGAGAAAAACCAAGAAAAGCGGGGTTAGAGGGGAGGAAAACCAAGGAAAGCGAGGTTAGAAAAGAGGAAAACCAAGAAAAGTGAAGTTAGTGCGGAGGAAAACCAAAGAAAGTGAAGTTAGAGCGGAGGAAAACCAAGAAAAGCGGAGATAGAACGGAAGAAAACCAGGAAAAGCGGGGTTAGAGTGGAGGAAAACCATGATAATCGGGGATAGAGCGAAGGAAAACCAAGAAAAAGGAGTTAGAGGAAGAATACAAAGAAAAGCGCGGTTAGAGCAGCAGAAATCCAAGAAAAGAATGGTTAGAGTGGAGAAAAACCCAGAAAAGCTGGTTTAGAGCGGAGGAAAACCAAGAAAAGCGAAGTTAGATAAGAGGAAAACCAAGAAAAATGATGTTAGAGAGGAGGAAAACAAAGATAAGCAGGGTTAGAGCGGAGGAAATCCAAGAAAAGCGAAGTTAGAGTGGAGGAAAACCAAGAAAAGCAGAGTTAGAACGGAAGAAAACCAAGAAAAGCGGGTTAGAGAGCAGGAAAACCAAGATAATCGGGGTTAGAGCGGAGGAAAACCAATAAAGTTAGAGAGGAAGAAAACAAAGAAAAGCGCGGTTAGAGCAGCAGAAATCCAAGTGTGCCCCGGTGGCGCAGTGGTTAAAGACGCCGCCTTGCAACACTGGGGCCCGTAGTTCGAATCCCCCCTATGGCGCAAGTGGTAGAAGTGCCGCTCTGCTACACAGAGGCTCGAATCCCGGGAGCTGGACTCGATGATCTGTAAGGTCCCTTCCAACCAGCACGAAACTATGAAACTATGAAAAGCATGGTTAGAGTGGAGAAAAACCAAGAAAAGCTGGGTTAAAGTGGAGAAAAACCAAGAAAAGCGGGGTTAGAGGGGAGGAAAACCAAGGAAAGCGAGGTTAGAAAAGAGGAAAACCAAGAAAAGTGAAGTTAGTGCGGAGGAAAACCAAGGAAAGTGAAGTTAGAGCGGAGGAAAACCAAGAAAAGCGGAGATAGAACGGAAGAAAACCAGGAAAAGCGGGGTTAGAGTGGAGGAAAACCATGATAATCGGGGATAGAGCGAAGGAAAACCAAGAAAAAGGAGTTAGAGGAAGAATACAAAGAAAAGCGCGGTTAGAGCAGCAGAAATCCAAGAAAAGAATGGTTAGAGTGGAGAAAAACCCAGAAAAGCTGGTTTAGAGCGGAGGAAAACCAAGAAAAGCGAAGTTAGATAAGAGGAAAACCAAGAAAAATGATGTTAGAGAGGAGAAAAACAAAGATAAGCAGGGTTAGAGCGGAGGAAATCCAAGAAAAGCGAAGTTAGAGCGGAGGAAAACCAAGAAAAGCTGGGTTAGAGCGGAGGAAAACCAAGAAAAGCGAGGTTCATGCGGATGAAAACCAAGAAATGCGGGGTTAGAGTGGAGGAAAACCAAGAAAAGCAGAGTTAGAACGGAAGAAAACCAAGAAAAGCGGGTTAGAGAGCAGGAAAACCAAGATAATCGGGGTTAGAGCGGAGGAAAACCAATAAAAAGAAGTTAGAGAGGAAGAAAACAAAGAAAAGCGCGGTTAGAGCAGCAGAAATCCAAGTGTGCCCCGGTGGCGCAGTGGTTAAAGACGCCGCCTTGCAACACTGGGGCCCGTAGTTCGAATCCCCCCTATGGCGCAAGTGGTAGAAGTGCCGCTCTGCTACACAGAGGCTCGAATCCCGGGAGCTGGACTCGATGATCTGTAAGGTCCCTTCCAACCAGCACGAAACTATGAAACTATGAAAAGCATGGTTAGAGTGGAGAAAAACCAAGAAAAGCTGGGTTAAAGTGGAGAAAAACCAAGAAAAGCGGGGTTAGAGGGGAGGAAAACCAAGGAAAGCGAGGTTAGAAAAGAGGAAAACCAAGAAAAGTGAAGTTAGTGCGGAGGAAAACCAAAGAAAGTGAAGTTAGAGCGGAGGAAAACCAAGAAAAGCGGAGATAGAACGGAAGAAAACCAGGAAAAGCGGGGTTAGAGTGGAGGAAAACCATGATAATCGGGGATAGAGCGAAGGAAAACCAAGAAAAAGGAGTTAGAGGAAGAATACAAAGAAAAGCGCGGTTAGAGCAGCAGAAATCCAAGAAAAGAATGGTTAGAGTGGAGAAAAACCCAGAAAAGCTGGTTTAGAGCGGAGGAAAACCAAGAAAAGCGAAGTTAGATAAGAGGAAAACCAAGAAAAATGATGTTAGAGAGGAGGAAAACAAAGATAAGCAGGGTTAGAGCGGAGGAAATCCAAGAAAAGCGAAGTTAGAGTGGAGGAAAACCAAGAAAAGCAGAGTTAGAACGGAAGAAAACCAAGAAAAGCGGGTTAGAGAGCAGGAAAACCAAGATAATCGGGGTTAGAGCGGAGGAAAACCAATAAAAAGAAGTTAGAGAGGAAGAAAACAAAGAAAAGCGCGGTTAGAGCAGCAGAAATCCAAGTGTGCCCCGGTGGCGCAGTGGTTAAAGACGCCGCCTTGCAACACTGGGGCCCGTAGTTCGAATCCCCCCTATGGCGCAAGTGGTAGAAGTGCCGCTCTGCTACACAGAGGCTCGAATCCCGGGAGCTGGACTCGATGATCTGTAAGGTCCCTTCCAACCAGCACGAAACTATGAAACTATGAAAAGCATGGTTAGAGTGGAGAAAAACCAAGAAAAGCTGGGTTAAAGTGGAGAAAAACCAAGAAAAGCGGGGTTAGAGGGGAGGAAAACCAAGGAAAGCGAGGTTAGAAAAGAGGAAAACCAAGAAAAGTGAAGTTAGTGCGGAGGAAAACCAAGGAAAGTGAAGTTAGAGCGGAGGAAAACCAAGAAAAGCGGAGATAGAACGGAAGAAAACCAGGAAAAGCGGGGTTAGAGTGGAGGAAAACCATGATAATCGGGGATAGAGCGAAGGAAAACCAAGAAAAAGGAGTTAGAGGAAGAATACAAAGAAAAGCGCGGTTAGAGCAGCAGAAATCCAAGAAAAGAATGGTTAGAGTGGAGAAAAACCCAGAAAAGCTGGTTTAGAGCGGAGGAAAACCAAGAAAAGCGAAGTTAGATAAGAGGAAAACCAAGAAAAATGATGTTAGAGAGGAGAAAAACAAAGATAAGCAGGGTTAGAGCGGAGGAAATCCAAGAAAAGCGAAGTTAGAGCGGAGGAAAACCAAGAAAAGCTGGGTTAGAGCGGAGGAAAACCAAGAAAAGCGAGGTTCATGCGGATGAAAACCAAGAAATGCGGGGTTAGAGTGGAGGAAAACCAAGAAAAGCAGAGTTAGAACGGAAGAAAACCAAGAAAAGCGGGTTAGAGAGCAGGAAAACCAAGATAATCGGGGTTAGAGCGGAGGAAAACCAATAAAAAGAAGTTAGAGAGGAAGAAAACAAAGAAAAGCGCGGTTAGAGCAGCAGAAATCCAAGTGTGCCCCGGTGGCGCAGTGGTTAAAGACGCCGCCTTGCAACACTGGGGCCCGTAGTTCGAATCCCCCCTATGGCGCAAGTGGTAGAAGTGCCGCTCTGCTACACAGAGGCTCGAATCCCGGGAGCTGGACTCGATGATCTGTAAGGTCCCTTCCAACCAGCACGAAACTATGAAACTATGAAAAGCATGGTTAGAGTGGAGAAAAACCAAGAAAAGCTGGGTTAAAGTGGAGAAAAACCAAGAAAAGCGGGGTTAGAGGGGAGGAAAACCAAGGAAAGCGAGGTTAGAAAAGAGGAAAACCAAGAAAAGTGAAGTTAGTGCGGAGGAAAACCAAGGAAAGTGAAGTTAGAGCGGAGGAAAACCAAGAAAAGCGGAGATAGAACGGAAGAAAACCAGGAAAAGCGGGGTTAGAGTGGAGGAAAACCATGATAATCGGGGATAGAGCGAAGGAAAACCAAGAAAAAGGAGTTAGAGGAAGAATACAAAGAAAAGCGCGGTTAGAGCAGCAGAAATCCAAGAAAAGAATGGTTAGAGTGGAGAAAAACCCAGAAAAGCTGGTTTAGAGCGGAGGAAAACCAAGAAAAGCGAAGTTAGATAAGAGGAAAACCAAGAAAAATGATGTTAGAGAGGAGGAAAACAAAGATAAGCAGGGTTAGAGCGGAGGAAATCCAAGAAAAGCGAAGTTAGAGCGGAGGAAAACCAAGAAAAGCTGGGTTAGAGCGGAGGAAAACCAAGAAAAGCGAGGTTCATGCGGATGAAAACCAAGAAATGCGGGGTTAGAGTGGAGGAAAACCAAGAAAAGCAGAGTTAGAACGGAAGAAAACCAAGAAAAGCGGGTTAGAGAGCAGGAAAACCAAGATAATCGGGGTTAGAGCGGAGGAAAACCAATAAAAAGAAGTTAGAGAGGAAGAAAACAAAGAAAAGCGCGGTTAGAGCAGCAGAAATCCAAGTGTGCCCCGGTGGCGCAGTGGTTAAAGACGCCGCCTTGCAACACTGGGGCCCGTAGTTCGAATCCCCCCTATGGCGCAAGTGGTAGAAGTGCCGCTCTGCTACACAGAGGCTCGAATCCCGGGAGCTGGACTCGATGATCTGTAAGGTCCCTTCCAACCAGCACGAAACTATGAAACTATGAAAAGCATGGTTAGAGTGGAGAAAAACCAAGAAAAGCTGGGTTAAAGTGGAGAAAAACCAAGAAAAGCGGGGTTAGAGGGGAGGAAAACCAAGGAAAGCGAGGTTAGAAAAGAGGAAAACCAAGAAAAGTGAAGTTAGTGCGGAGGAAAACCAAAGAAAGTGAAGTTAGAGCGGAGGAAAACCAAGAAAAGCGGAGATAGAACGGAAGAAAACCAGGAAAAGCGGGGTTAGAGTGGAGGAAAACCATGATAATCGGGGATAGAGCGAAGGAAAACCAAGAAAAAGGAGTTAGAGGAAGAATACAAAGAAAAGCGCGGTTAGAGCAGCAGAAATCCAAGAAAAGAATGGTTAGAGTGGAGAAAAACCCAGAAAAGCTGGTTTAGAGCGGAGGAAAACCAAGAAAAGCGAAGTTAGATAAGAGGAAAACCAAGAAAAATGATGTTAGAGAGGAGGAAAACAAAGATAAGCAGGGTTAGAGCGGAGGAAATCCAAGAAAAGCGAAGTTAGAGTGGAGGAAAACCAAGAAAAGCAGAGTTAGAACGGAAGAAAACCAAGAAAAGCGGGTTAGAGAGCAGGAAAACCAAGATAATCGGGGTTAGAGCGGAGGAAAACCAATAAAGTTAGAGAGGAAGAAAACAAAGAAAAGCGCGGTTAGAGCAGCAGAAATCCAAGTGTGCCCCGGTGGCGCAGTGGTTAAAGACGCCGCCTTGCAACACTGGGGCCCGTAGTTCGAATCCCCCCTATGGCGCAAGTGGTAGAAGTGCCGCTCTGCTACACAGAGGCTCGAATCCCGGGAGCTGGACTCGATGATCTGTAAGGTCCCTTCCAACCAGCACGAAACTATGAAACTATGAAAAGCATGGTTAGAGTGGAGAAAAACCAAGAAAAGCTGGGTTAAAGTGGAGAAAAACCAAGAAAAGCGGGGTTAGAGGGGAGGAAAACCAAGGAAAGCGAGGTTAGAAAAGAGGAAAACCAAGAAAAGTGAAGTTAGTGCGGAGGAAAACCAAGGAAAGTGAAGTTAGAGCGGAGGAAAACCAAGAAAAGCGGAGATAGAACGGAAGAAAACCAGGAAAAGCGGGGTTAGAGTGGAGGAAAACCATGATAATCGGGGATAGAGCGAAGGAAAACCAAGAAAAAGGAGTTAGAGGAAGAATACAAAGAAAAGCGCGGTTAGAGCAGCAGAAATCCAAGAAAAGAATGGTTAGAGTGGAGAAAAACCCAGAAAAGCTGGTTTAGAGCGGAGGAAAACCAAGAAAAGCGAAGTTAGATAAGAGGAAAACCAAGAAAAATGATGTTAGAGAGGAGAAAAACAAAGATAAGCAGGGTTAGAGCGGAGGAAATCCAAGAAAAGCGAAGTTAGAGCGGAGGAAAACCAAGAAAAGCTGGGTTAGAGCGGAGGAAAACCAAGAAAAGCGAGGTTCATGCGGATGAAAACCAAGAAATGCGGGGTTAGAGTGGAGGAAAACCAAGAAAAGCAGAGTTAGAACGGAAGAAAACCAAGAAAAGCGGGTTAGAGAGCAGGAAAACCAAGATAATCGGGGTTAGAGCGGAGGAAAACCAATAAAAAGAAGTTAGAGAGGAAGAAAACAAAGAAAAGCGCGGTTAGAGCAGCAGAAATCCAAGTGTGCCCCGGTGGCGCAGTGGTTAAAGACGCCGCCTTGCAACACTGGGGCCCGTAGTTCGAATCCCCCCTATGGCGCAAGTGGTAGAAGTGCCGCTCTGCTACACAGAGGCTCGAATCCCGGGAGCTGGACTCGATGATCTGTAAGGTCCCTTCCAACCAGCACGAAACTATGAAACTATGAAAAGCATGGTTAGAGTGGAGAAAAACCAAGAAAAGCTGGGTTAAAGTGGAGAAAAACCAAGAAAAGCGGGGTTAGAGGGGAGGAAAACCAAGGAAAGCGAGGTTAGAAAAGAGGAAAACCAAGAAAAGTGAAGTTAGTGCGGAGGAAAACCAAGGAAAGTGAAGTTAGAGCGGAGGAAAACCAAGAAAAGCGGAGATAGAACGGAAGAAAACCAGGAAAAGCGGGGTTAGAGTGGAGGAAAACCATGATAATCGGGGATAGAGCGAAGGAAAACCAAGAAAAAGGAGTTAGAGGAAGAATACAAAGAAAAGCGCGGTTAGAGCAGCAGAAATCCAAGAAAAGAATGGTTAGAGTGGAGAAAAACCCAGAAAAGCTGGTTTAGAGCGGAGGAAAACCAAGAAAAGCGAAGTTAGATAAGAGGAAAACCAAGAAAAATGATGTTAGAGAGGAGGAAAACAAAGATAAGCAGGGTTAGAGCGGAGGAAATCCAAGAAAAGCGAAGTTAGAGCGGAGGAAAACCAAGAAAAGCTGGGTTAGAGCGGAGGAAAACCAAGAAAAGCGAGGTTCATGCGGATGAAAACCAAGAAATGCGGGGTTAGAGTGGAGGAAAACCAAGAAAAGCAGAGTTAGAACGGAAGAAAACCAAGAAAAGCGGGTTAGAGAGCAGGAAAACCAAGATAATCGGGGTTAGAGCGGAGGAAAACCAATAAAAAGAAGTTAGAGAGGAAGAAAACAAAGAAAAGCGCGGTTAGAGCAGCAGAAATCCAAGTGTGCCCCGGTGGCGCAGTGGTTAAAGACGCCGCCTTGCAACACTGGGGCCCGTAGTTCGAATCCCCCCTATGGCGCAAGTGGTAGAAGTGCCGCTCTGCTACACAGAGGCTCGAATCCCGGGAGCTGGACTCGATGATCTGTAAGGTCCCTTCCAACCAGCACGAAACTATGAAACTATGAAAAGCATGGTTAGAGTGGAGAAAAACCAAGAAAAGCTGGGTTAAAGTGGAGAAAAACCAAGAAAAGCGGGGTTAGAGGGGAGGAAAACCAAGGAAAGCGAGGTTAGAAAAGAGGAAAACCAAGAAAAGTGAAGTTAGTGCGGAGGAAAACCAAGGAAAGTGAAGTTAGAGCGGAGGAAAACCAAGAAAAGCGGAGATAGAACGGAAGAAAACCAGGAAAAGCGGGGTTAGAGTGGAGGAAAACCATGATAATCGGGGATAGAGCGAAGGAAAACCAAGAAAAAGGAGTTAGAGGAAGAATACAAAGAAAAGCGCGGTTAGAGCAGCAGAAATCCAAGAAAAGAATGGTTAGAGTGGAGAAAAACCCAGAAAAGCTGGTTTAGAGCGGAGGAAAACCAAGAAAAGCGAAGTTAGATAAGAGGAAAACCAAGAAAAATGATGTTAGAGAGGAGGAAAACAAAGATAAGCAGGGTTAGAGCGGAGGAAATCCAAGAAAAGCGAAGTTAGAGCGGAGGAAAACCAAGAAAAGCTGGGTTAGAGCGGAGGAAAACCAAGAAAAGCGAGGTTCATGCGGATGAAAACCAAGAAATGCGGGGTTAGAGTGGAGGAAAACCAAGAAAAGCAGAGTTAGAACGGAAGAAAACCAAGAAAAGCGGGTTAGAGAGCAGGAAAACCAAGATAATCGGGGTTAGAGCGGAGGAAAACCAATAAAGTTAGAGAGGAAGAAAACAAAGAAAAGCGCGGTTAGAGCAGCAGAAATCCAAGTGTGCCCCGGTGGCGCAGTGGTTAAAGACGCCGCCTTGCAACACTGGGGCCCGTAGTTCGAATCCCCCCTATGGCGCAAGTAGTAGAAGTGCCGCTCTGCTACACAGAGGCTCGAATCCCGGGAGCTGGACTCGATGATCTGTAAGGTCCCTTCCAACCAGCACGAAACTATGAAACTATGAAAAGCATGGTTAGAGTGGAGAAAAACCAAGAAAAGCTGGGTTAAAGTGGAGAAAAACCAAGAAAAGCGGGGTTAGAGTGGAGGAAAACCATGATAATCGGGGATAGAGCGAAGGAAAACCAAGAAAAAGGAGTTAGAGGAAGAATACAAAGAAAAGCGCGGTTAGAGCAGCAGAAATCCAAGAAAAGAATGGTTAGAGTGGAGAAAAACCCAGAAAAGCTGGTATAGAGCGGAGGAAAACCAAGAAAAGCGAAGTTAGATAAGAGGAAAACCAAGAAACATGATGTTAGAGAGGAGGAAAACAAAGATAAGCAGGGTTAGAGCGGAGGAAATCCAAGAAAAGCGAAGTTAGAGCGGAGGAAAACCAAGAAAAGCGAGGTTCATGCGGATGAAAACCAAGAAATGCGGGGTTAGAGTGGAGGAAAACCAAGAAAAGCAGAGTTAGAACGGAAGAAAACCAAGAAAAGCGGGTTAGAAAGCAGGAAAACCAAGATAATCGGGGTTAGAGCGGAGGAAAACCAATAAAAAGAAGTTAGAGAGGAAGAAAACAAAGAAAAGCGCGGTTAGAGCAGCAGAAATCCAAGTGTGCCCCGGTGGCGCAGTGGTTAAAGACGCCGCCTTGCAACACTGGGGCCCGTAGTTCGAATCCCCCCTATGGCGCAAGTGGTAGAAGTGCCGCTCTGCTACACAGAGGCTCGATTCCCGGGAGCTGGACTCGATGATCTGTAAGGTCCCTTCCAACCAGCACGAAACTATGAAACTATGAAAAGCATGGTTAGAGTGGAGAAAAACCAAGAAAAGCTGGGTTAAAGTGGAGAAAAACCAAGAAAAGCGGGGTTAGAGGGGAGGAAAACTAAGGAAAGCGAGGTTAGAAAAGAGGAAAACCAAGAAAAGTGAAGTTAGTGCGGAGGAAAACCAAGGAAAGTGAAGTTAGAGCGGAGGAAAACCAAGAAAAGCGGAGATAGAACGGAAGAAAACCAGGAAAAGCGGGGTTAGAGTGGAGGAAAACCATGATAATCGGGGATAGAGCGAAGGAAAACCAAGAAAAAGGAGTTAGAGGAAGAATACAAAGAAAAGCGCGGTTAGAGCAGCAGAAATCCAAGAAAAGAATGGTTAGAGTGGAGAAAAACCCAGAAAAGCTGGTTTAGAGCGGAGGTAAACCAAGAAAAGCGAAGTTAGATAAAAGGAAAACCAAGAAAAATGATGTTAGAGAGGAGGAAAACAAAGATAAGCAGGGTTAGAGCGGAGGAAATCCAAGAAAAGCGAAGTTAGAGCGGAGGAAAACCAAGAAAAGCTGGGTTAGAGCGGAGGAAAACCAAGAAAAGCGAGGTTCATGCGGATGAAAACCAAGAAATGCGGGGTTAGAGTGGAAAAAAACCAAGAAAAGCAGAGTTAGAACGGAAGAAAACCAAGAAAAGCGGGTTAGAAAGCAGGAAAACCAAGATAATCGGGGTTAGAGCGGAGGAAAACCAATAAAAAGAAGTTAGAGAGGAAGAAAACAAAGAAAAGCGCGGTTAGAGCAGCAGAAATCCAAGTGTGCCCCGGTGGCGCAGTGGTTAAAGACGCCGCCTTGCAACACTGGGGCCCGTAGTTCGAATCCCCCCTATGGCGCAAGTGGTAGAAGTGCCGCTCTGCTACACAGAGGCTCGATTCCCGGGAGCTGGATTCGATGATCTGTAAGGTCCCTTCCAACCAGCACGAAACTATGAAACTATGAAAAGCATGGTTAGAGTGGAGAAAAACCAAGAAAAGCTGGGTTAAAGTGGAGAAAAACCAAGAAAAGCGAGGTTAGAGGGGAGGAAAACCAAGGAAAGCGAGGTTAGAAAAGAGGAAAACCAAGAAAAGTGAAGTTAGTGCGGAGGAAAACCAAGGAAAGTGAAGTTAGAGCGGAGGAAAACCAAGAAAAGCGTAGATAGAACGGAAGAAAACCAGGAAAAGCGGGGTTAGAGTGGAGGAAAACCATGATAATCGGGGATAGAGCGAAGGAAAACCAAGAAAAAGGAGTTAGAGGAAGAATACAAAGAAAAGCGCGGTTAGAGCAGCAGAAATCCAAGAAAAGAATGGTTAGAGTGGAGAAAAACCCAGAAAAGCTGGTTTAGAGCGGAGGAAAACCAAGAAAAGCGAAGTTAGATAAGAGGAAAACCAAGAAAAATGATGTTAGAGAGGAGGAAAACAAAGATAAGCAGGGTTAGAGCGGAGGAAATCCAAGAAAAGCGAAGTTAGAGCGGAGGAAAACCAAGAAAAGCTGGGTTAGAGCGGAGGAAAACCAAGAAAAGCGAGGTTCATGCGGATGAAAACCAAGAAATGCGGGGTTAGAGTGGAGGAAAACCAAGAAAAGCAGAGTTAGAACGGAAGAAAACCAAGAAAAGCGGGTTAGAAAGCAGGAAAACCAAGATAATCGGGGTTAGAGCGGAGGAAAACCAATAAAAAGAAGTTAGAGAGGAAGAAAACAAAGAAAAGCGCGGTTAGAGCAGCAGAAATCCAAGTGTGCCCCGGTGGCGCAGTGGTTAAAGACGCCGCCTTGCAACACTGGGGCCCGTAGTTCGAATCCCCCCTATGGCGCAAGTGGTAGAAGTGCCGCTCTGCTACACAGAGGCTCGAATCCCGGGAGCTGGAGTCGATGATCTGTAAGGTCCCTTCCAACCAGCACGAAACTATGAAACTATGAAAAGCATGGTTAGAGTGGAGAAAAACCAAGAAAAGCTGGGTTAAAGTGGAGAAAAACCAAGAAAAGCGGGGTTAGAGGGGAGGAAAACCAAGGAAAGCGAGGTTAGAAAAGAGGAAAACCAAGAAAAGTGAAGTTAGTGCGGAGGAAAACCAAGGAAAGTGAAGTTAGAGCGGAGGAAAACCAAGAAAAGCGGAGATAGAACGGAAGAAAACCAGGAAAAGCGGGGTTAGAGTGGAGGAAAACCATGATAATCGGGGATAGAGCGAAGGAAAACCAAGAAAAAGGAGTTAGAGGAAGAATACAAAGAAAAGCGCGGTTAGAGCAGCAGAAATCCAAGAAAAGAATGGTTAGAGTGGAGAAAAACCCAGAAAAGCTGGTATAGAGCGGAGGTAAACCAAGAAAAGCGAAGTTAGATAAGAGGAAAACCAAGAAAAATGATGTTAGAGAGGAGGAAAACAAAGATAAGCAGGGTTAGAGCGGAGGAAATCCAAGAAAAGCGAAGTTAGAGCGGAGGAAAACCAAGAAAAGCTGGGTTAGAGCGGAGGAAAACCAAGAAAAGCGAGGTTCATGCGGATGAAAACCAAGAAATGCGGGGTTAGAGTGGAAAAAACCAAGAAAAGCAGAGTTAGAACGGAAGAAAACCAAGAAAAGCGGGTTAGAAAGCAGGAAAACCAAGATAATCGGGGTTAGAGCGGAGGAAAACCAATAAAGTTAGTGAGGAAGAAAACAAAGAAAAGCGCGGTTAGAGCAGCAGAAATCAAAGAAAAGCATGGTTAGAGTGGAGAAAAACCTAGAAAAGCTGGGTTAGAACGGAGAAAAACCAAGAAAAGCGGGGATAGAACGGAGGAAAAATAGATATCTGGGATAAGTATTGTTGTTCACGTGACCTACTTCGAAAATTTGTCACAAATGGATATTTCTGTTGGAAATGTCATTCTATTTTAAATCTAAAGAATTATTCTGGTTGTGTCATATTTGGCTACAAACGATAATTTGAAGAGAAATCGATTTCTTATGGTGATGAAAAGCACCTTTATGTTTAGAAAATGCTGTTCGTAGAGATGAAAAACTTTATTTTGGGAAGAAAACCATATTTTTGCAAGGGTAAAGAGTGGTACCTAAGAGAGACCTTTTTATTTCTGGTATAAGTACTGATATTCCTGTGAAATTTTTCTAAAATCTGTCAGAAAGGTATATATCTGTTGGAAATGTCCTTATTTTGTAGAGGAGCAAAGGTATTTCTGTTAGTAATTTCCTCGATTTGTAGAAGAGAAAAGGTATTCTGGAAACCATGTGTCATATTTGGCTAAAAAGCTTCATTTTGTAGAGAAAATGTCTTCTTCTGGGGATGAAAACCAGTATTTCTGGGAAACAACGCTATTTTAAAGGGATAAAATGCATTATTTTGGTGAGAAATCCCTTTTTTTGCAAGGATAAAGAATGATTCTTAGGAGAGAACTTTTTATTTCTGGGATAGGTACTGATATTTGTGTGACATTCTTCTAAAATTTGTCAGAAATCGCTGTTTCTGTTGGAAATGTTCTTATGTTGAAGAGGGAAAGAGGTATTCCAATAACAGTGTTTCATATGTTGCTACAAGGGACCATTTGTGGAGAAAAGGATTTCTATTGGGGATGAAAACCACTTTTTTGGGTAGAAAATGCTACTTGTAATGATGAAAAGCTTTGTATTGGGAAGAAAATGAATTTTTTGCAAGATTCAAGAGTGATACCTAAGAGAGAAGACATTTTTTTCTGGTGTAAGTCTTGATATTAGCTTGAAATACATCGGAAAATAAACAGCAAAGGAACAAGATTTTATCAAACCTTGGCCTAAAGGCCAGCTGGAATAAAGAGCTGATTTTCATCGCTCTGCAAAATGGAAGAACCTTCACTGCCCTTCCTTCCTTAAGACTACAGCCACCAGGATTTTAGTTTGGGGTAACTTTCTTTTACAAGAAGTCCAGTAAATTCCAAGAAAAACTACAGATGAAGTTTTGTAACATTACCACAAGTCTAACTTCTTTAAGAAACCGGGCTTAAGTAGAGAATCAGTTATTATAAAGCCAGATCATTTTCACGATAGCTGTTAAAAATTTTGTATGTAAAATTTAATGTTACACGTATTGCTCCAACAGAAGTGAGACTTTAGTCTTTATTAATAGGACACTATTCCATTGAACTTCAATGACATGTTTTGAAAACCAGTTTTATATCTATTATATTTCTTTTAGACAAAAAAAAATCTGATCAGCTGTATACCTAGCTGTATGTTTTGTTTCTCCTGGTCTGCTGGCAGCCACAACTGCTTAGAAAAACAGTAAATTATGTCAACTACTGGTATTTTCTGTAGTGCATATTACATCACCTTCCCTGAGAAACATTTCTGAGCAGATTCTTTTTCTTGCCTTAGGCTTTCATAACGTCCTTAGCATTTCTTGTTCAATTTGTTGTTCCTTTCTGTGGAAGCACAGTTGCTGGCATTTAAGGAAAGGTTACATAGCAAAAGGGTCACTACTGGAGCATTTTTTGTGCCCCATCCCATGCTCCTAGAGAGAAAACTGCACAGCACCTTTACAGAAAAGTCCTTTAGAAAAACCTACAGCTTTTGTTGCTGGAAAGGAATTTGGAACATAAATTACATTGGTAATTTTAATTCTAGTAAATGACGACGTAAGGAGGAAAAAGAGTGAAAGAAAAGGCAAAACAAGAACAGTAAATTCAGCATGCACTGGAGCAAGTAGAAAGGTAGATGCCTAAATTATACCCTCATCCCTGATCCTTAAGCAAGTGTGCCCCTGACCAGATTGTTCTCTCTTTGCTTTTTTCTTTACAAGTCTGGTCCTTATAAAATGGCCTTGTAAGTCAACAGGCATTTGTCCTTCTAAATGTCCTCTAGAGAATATGTACCAGAGCCACTGAAGCTGCTAGAATTCTGCATGATTCAAGTTTACAGGCAATTTAAGAATGAAGTATATTAAGTTCGGGGAAATGATTTGGAATAATCTGTAAATGCAGCCTACAAAAATAAATTAAAAAAAAAAATAATAAAAAAATAAAAACAATTTTAAGAACCTGATATATAAACACTTCCAATGTTAGGCAGATATGCTTCAACGGACTTAAGCTTGGACAGCATGTGAGCTGGCTGTTTTCTGTTTGTTTATGCGTGTTCTCTTACAGGCCCTCATTCCGGCAAGGCAGAGTGAGCAATTGACTGATGTGGTCTGCTATGGTGAATCAGCTAAAAAGCTTGCTGAGGATGCTTATTTGGACTAAAGTAAAATGGCTGAATGTAGAGCTGAGAGATACTGTCTACCAAAATGTAGCTCCACTATTTTTACACAGCGGTTCCACATGATCTCCTTGAGTAGTTCCAGTCTTTCTGTATAAACAAGAGAAGCAAAACTACACCACAATCTAGGAAGGGAAACTCAAATAAGGCCTGTTACCAATGATAAGCATATGTTCTTAGCCCATCTGAGTGCCCACTGAGGTCAAACAAAATCTTTTCATTAACTGCAGTGGAGTCTCTATTACAGTACTAGCATGATCTATTTAGGATTAAGTATTTCTTTAAAAACACACCGCTTTTAGTTCTGAAGCATTTTCCATGCCACGGGACTCAATGATTCAGATCAGCAAAATGTTGAAAATCTGCATCACATTTAACAAAAAGAGTAACTGAAGCATACTTTATTCTGCTGAAGTACTCCCTGGGTTTCTGTTTGTTAAAGGATCTGTGAAAAAACACATGAAAAAAGCAAGTTATATAGTGCAGGCTTAAATGCCCCACCCTTTCAAAGGACCACTTCATTTTTAACCCCCCACACCCATTATTGGTTCCCCCTCAATTTAAGGACTACCACCCATTTTATGGTCCCCCCACATTAATCAACCCCTACTCATTTATATGGATCCCCCGCCAATTTAAAGGATTCTTCCCATTTTAAAGACCCCCCCACATTTAAAGACCCCCTCCATTTTATTGTCCTCCTGCATTTAAGAACACCCACCTTTAAATGTACCCTTCTTTTAAAAGACCTTTCCATTTTAACCCCCCTCCACGCATCATTCGTTCCCGCACAATTTAAGAACTACACCCCATTTTATGGACTGCCCCACATTTAAGGACCCCCCTTATTTAAGGACAACTCTCCCAAACCTGCCTCCACCAGGTCTTTTATGGCCATTGACTCCCCATTTTAAGCCCCCCCAATTGAAGTATCCCCCCATTTTAACAACCCCACCGTTACAGGGTCCCACATTTTAAATCCCCTCCTTATTTAAGGACCCTCACCCCCATTTAAGACCGCTTCCCACTTTAAGGACTCTCAACCCCATTTTAGGAACCAACTCCCATTTTAGGACCCCTCCCATTTTAGGAATCACCCCCATATTATGAACCCATTTATTATTATTATCCCACCCCCATTATGTCCCTCTCCAAGTCCTTTATGGCCATGGAATACCCAGTTAAATTACTCCACCCTTTTAAATCCTCCCACCCATTTAAAAGACACCCCCCCCAATTTATAGTCACCCCCCCATTGAAGGACCCACTGCATTTAAGTACCCCGCCATTTCAGGAACTTACTCCTGCAGCTCCTAACGCTGATGCATCTCCAGGACACTTATGGCCAATGAACCACATTTCAGTCCCCGAATTTTATGGACACCCCCTGTGTCCTTAAAGACCCCCTCATTTTAACATCCCCACCCATTATATGTTCACCCACACTTTAGGACATCCAACAAATTAATACCTCCCCCAATGAAAAGGACCATCACATTTAAACCCCCTTCGCACATTATAGGGTCCCCCCATTTAAGGACACACCCCCACTTAAAGAACTCCTCTAATTTTCACCCACCCCCTTTAAGTCCCTCCCTTTTCATGGTCTCCCCCAAATTAACGAACACTTACACATTTATATGGATCCCCCCCAATTTAAAGGACTCCTCCCATTTTAATACACTTCCATTTCAATGTCCCCCTCTATTTTAGAACCCCCCCATTTAAATTCCTCCCCCTTTTAAAGGACGCCCCCCCATTTCAACGCCTCCCAACCATTATTGTTTCCAGCTCAATTTAAGGACTCCCCCCAATTGTTTGGACCGCTCCCCATTTAAGATCCCCCCCATTTAAAGACCGTCTACATTTAAACACCTCCCCCCATTTTAAGAGCCTCTTCAGCTGGCTCCCGTCTTTAAAATGGGAGGAGTCCTTTAGAAGGCTGAAGAGGCACTAACCGAGTGCAACGGATATGTTGGAATCACGGTTCCCTGGACTGCCGCTTGTGAGAGAAAAGAGCGGTTGCGGTCAAATCGGTAGTCGAAGAAGTGCGACTTTAGCCGGCTGCATTCTTCCGCTGAGGGTGGTTCCTCTCTGTAGCCCGGAAAGGAGCACTTTTGTCCTCAACTTCTTTTCTCGCTGAAAGCACAACTGCTAGAACTGTTTCGAGGTATTATCTTTCAAATGGGGAAAGATTTCGTTTCCTTCATTTTTTTCGTTACTACACTTTCAGTTTCTCTGTCGACAGAGGAAAGAAACGAATATCTCCTTCTTACATATCTGACTAGCTATCTGAGCAGCTCTGGGATATGCGCTGTCAGAGAGAAATCGACTTGATGTCCCCATCGCTCCTTTAAGGGCTGCAGGGATAAGCTTTTTCCTCTGAAGAAAGAAGCCGGCTGAAGACGCACTCCCCGAGTGCAACGGAGATGTTGGAACCACGGTTCCCTGGGACTGCCGCTTGAGAGAGAACAGAGCGGTTGCGGTCAAATCGGTAGTCGAAGAAGTGCGACTTTAGCCGACTGCTTTCTTCCGCTGAGGGGGGTTTCTCTCTGTAGCCCGGAAAGGAGCACTTTTGTCCTCAACTTCTTTTCTTGTAGAAAGCACAACTCCTAGCACTCTATCTAGCAGTTCTCTTTTCACTGGGGAAAAATAAGTAGGTGTACTCCAAATCACACACAAAATACCCTAAATCAGACACAAAATCGAGACTCCCCGCATTTTATCAACCCTCCCATTTAAGGGTCCCTCTTCCTTTTTAACGTCCTTCCCCATTTTAACCCCCTTCACACATTATAGTGTCCTCCCCATTTAAGTACACCCCCCCCATTTAAAGAACTCCTCTAATTTTAACCCACCCCCTTTATGTCCCTCCCTTTTCATGGTCTCCCCCAAATTAACGAACACTTACACATTTATATGGATCCCCCCCAATTTAAGGGACTCCTCCCATTTTAAAACACCTCCATTTCAATGTCCCCCTCTATTTTAGAACCCCCCATTTAAATTCCTCCCCCTTTTGTAGGACGCCCCCTCATTTCAACGCCTCCCAACCATTATTGTTTCCAGCTCAATTTAAGGACTCCCCCAATTGTTTGGACCGCTCCCCATTTAAGATCCCCCCCATTTAAAGACCGTCTACATTTAAACACCACCCCCATTTTAAGAGCCTCTTCAGCTGGCTCCCGTCTTTAAAATGGGAGGAGTCCTTTAGAAGGCTGAAGAGGCACTCCCCGAGTGCAACGGAGATGTTGGAATCACGGTTCCCTGGACTGCCGCTTGTGAGAGAAAAGAGCGGTTGCGGTCAAATCGGTAGTCGAAGAAGTGCGACTTTAGCCGGCTGCATTCTTCCGCTGAGGGTGGTTCCTCTCTGTAGCCCGGAAAGGAGCACTTTTGTCCTCAACTTCTTTTCTCGCTGAAAGCACAACTCCTAGAACTGTCTCGAGGTATTATCTTTCAAATGGGGAAAGATTTCGTTTCCTTCATTTTTTTCGTTACTACACTTTCAGTTTCTCTGTCGACAGTGGAAAGAAACGAATATCTCTTTCTTACATATCTGACTAGCTATCTGAGCAGCTCTGGGATATGCGCTGTCAGAGAGAAATCGACTTGTGTCCCCATCGCTCCTTTAAGGGCTGCAGGGATAAGCTTTTTCCTCTGAAGAAAGAAGCCGGCTGAAGACGCACTCCCCGAGTGCAACGGAGATGTTGGTATCACGGTTCCCGGGGACTGCCGCTTGAGAGAGAAAAGAGCGGTTGCGGTCAAATCGGTAGTCGAAGAAGTGCGACTTTAGCCGACAGCTTTCTTCCGCTGAGGGGGGTTTCTCTCTGTAGCCCGGAAAGGAGCACTTTTGTCCTCAACTTCTTTTCTTGTAGAAAGCACAACTCCTAGCACTCTATCTAGCAGTTCTCTTTTCACTGGGGAAAAATAAGTAGGTGTACTCCAAATCACACACAAAATACCCTAAATCAGACACAAAATCGAGACTCCCCGCATTTTATCAACCCTCCCATTTAAGGGTCCCTCTTCCTTTTTAACGTCCTTCCCCATTTTAACCCCCTTCACACATTATAGTGTCCTCCCCATTTAAGTACCCCCCCCCCATTTAATGAACTCCTCTAATTTTAACCCACCCCCTTTATGTCCCTCCCTTTTCATGGTCTCCCCCAAATTAACGAACACTTACACATTTATATGGATCACCCCCAATTTAAGGGACTCCTCCCATTTTAAAACACCTCCATTTCAATGTCCCCCTCTATTTCAGAACCCCCCATTTAAATTCCTCCCCCTTTTAAAGGACGCCCCCCATTTCAACGCCTCCCAACCATTATTGTTTCCAGCTCAATTTAAGGACTCCCCCAATTGTTTGGACCGCTCCCCATTTAAGATCCCCCCCATTTAAAGACCGTCTACATTTAAACACCTCCCCCCATTTTAAGAGCCTCTTCAGCTGGCTCCCGTCTTTAAAATGGGAGGAGTCCTTTAGAAGGCTGAAGAGGCACTCCCCGAGTGCAACGGATATGTTGGAATCACGGTTCCCTGGACTGCCGCTTGTGAGAGAAAAGAGCGGTTGCGGTCAAATCTGTAGTCGAAGAAGTGCGACTTTAGCCGGCTGCATTCTTCCGCTGAGGGTGGTTCCTCTCTGTAGCCCGGAAAGGAGCACTTTTGTCCTCAACTTCTTTTCTCGCTGAAAGCACAACTCCTAGAACTGTTTCGAGGTATTATCTTTCAAATGGGGAAAGATTTCGTTTCCTTCATTTTTTTCGTTACTACACTTTCAGTTTCTCTGTCGACAGTGGAAAGAAACGAATATCTCTTTCTTACATATCTGACTAGCTATCTGAGCAGCTCTGGGATATGCGCTGTCAGAGAGAAATCGACTTGTGTCCCCATCGCTCCTTTAAGGGCTGCAGGGATAAGCTTTTTCCTCTGAAGAAAGAAGCCGGCTGAAGACGCACTCCCCGAGTGCAACGGAGATGTTGGAACCACGGTTCCCTGGGACTGCCGCATGAGAGAGAAAAGAGCGGTTGCGGTCAAATCGGTAGTCGAAGAAGTGCGACTTTAGCCGACTGCTTTCTTCCGCTGAGGGGGGTTTCTCTCTGTAGCCCGGAAAGGAGCACTTTTGTCCTCAACTTCTTTTCTTGTAGAAAGCACAACTCCTAGCACTCTATCTAGCAGTTCTCTTTTCACTGGGGAAAAATAAGTAGGTGTACTCCAAATCACACACAAAATACCCTAAATCAGACACAAAATCGAGACTCCCCGCATTTTATCAACCCTCCCATTTAAGGGTCCCTCTTCCTTTTTAACGTCCTTCCCCATTTTAACCCCCTTCACACATTATAGTGTCCTCCCCATTTAAGTACCCCCCCCCCATTTAATGAACTCCTCTAATTTTAACCCACCCCCTTTATGTCCCTCCCTTTTCATGGTCTCCCCCAAATTAACGAACACTTACACATTTATATGGATCACCCCCAATTTAAGGGACTCCTCCCATTTTAAAACACCTCCATTTCAATGTCCCCCTCTATTTTAGAACCCCCCATTTAAATTCCTCCCCCTTTTAAAGGACGCCCCCCATTTCAACGCCTCCCAACCATTATTGTTTCCAGCTCAATTTAAGGACTCCCCCCAATTGTTTGGACCGCTTCCCATTTAAGATCCCCCCCATTTAAAGACCGTCTACATTTAAACACCTCCCCCCATTTTAAGAGCCTCTTCAGCTGGCTCCCGTCTTTAAAATGGTCGCACTTCTTCGACTACCGATTTGACCGCAACCGCTCTTTTCTCCCTCAAGCGGCAGTCCCAGGGAACCGTGGTTGCAACATCTCCGTTGCACTCGGGGAGTGCCTCTTCAGCCTTCTAAAGGACTCCTCCCATTTTAAAGACGGGAGCCAGCTGAAGAGGCTCTTAAAATGGGGGGAGGTGTTTAAATGTAGACGGTCTTTAAATTGGGGGGATCTTAAATGGGGAGCGGTCCAAACAATTGGGAGGAGTCCTTAAAATGAGCTGGAAACAATAATGGTTGGGAAGCGTTGAAATGGGGGGGCGTCCTTTAAAAGGGGGAGGAATTTAAATGGGGGGTTCTAAAATAGAGGGCGACATTGAAATGGAAGTGTTTTAAAATGGGAGGAGTCCCTTAAATTGGGGGGGATCCATATAAATGTGTAAGTGTTCGTTAATTTGGGGGAGACCATGAAAAGGGAGGGACATAAAGGGGGGGGGTTAAAATTAGAGGAGTTCTTTAAATGGGGGGGTGTACTTAAATGGGGGGAACACTATAATGTGTGAAGGGGGTTAAAATGGGGAAGGACGTTAAAAAGGAAGAGGGACCCTTAAATGGGAGGGTTGATAAAATGCGGGGAATCTCGATTTTGTGTCTGATTTAGGGTATTTCGTGTGTGATTTGGAGTACACCTACTTATTTTTCCCCAGTGAAAAGAGAACTGCTAGATAGAGTGCTAGGAGTTGTGCTTTCAACAGGAAAAGAAGTTGAGGACAAAAGTGCTCCTTTCCGGGCTACAGAGAGAAACAACCCTCAGCGGAAGAAAGCAGTCGGCTAAAGTCGCACTTCTTCGACTACCGATTTGACCGCAACCGCTCTTTTCTCTCTCATGCGGCAGTCCCAGGGAACCGTGGTTCCAACATCTCCGTTGCACTCGGGGAGTGCGTCTTCAGCCGGCTTCTTTCTTCAGAGGAAAAAGCTTATCCCTGCAGCCCTTAAAGGAGCGATGGGGACACAAGTCGATTTCTCTCTGACAGCGCATATCCCAGAGCTGCTCAGATAGCTAGTCAGATATGTAAGAAAGAGATATTCGTTTCTTTCCTCTGTCGACAGAGAATCTGAAAGTGTAGTAACGAAAAAAATGAAGGAAACGAAATCTTTCCCCATTTGAAAGATAATACCTCGAAACAGTTCTAGGAGTTGTGCTTTCAGCGAGAAAAGAAGTTGAGGACAAAAGTGCTCCTTTCCGGGCTACAGAGAGGAACAACCCTCAGCGGAAGAATGCAGCCGGCTAAAGTCGCACTTCTTCGACTACCGATTTGACAGCAACCGCTCTTTTCTCTCACAAGCGGCAGTCCAGGGAACCGTGGTTGCAACATCTCCGTTGCACTCGGGGAGTGCCTCTTCAGCCTTCTAAAGGACTCCTCCCATTTTAAAAACGGGAGCCAGCTGAAGAGGCTCTTAAAATGGGGGGAGGTGTTTAAATGTAGAGGGTCTTTAAATGGGGGGGACCTTAAATTGGGGGCGGTTTAAACAATTGGGGGGAGTCCTTAAAATGAGCTGGAAACAATAATGATTGGGAGGCGTTGAAATGGGGGGGCGTCCTTTAAAAGGGGGAGGAATTTAAATGGGGGGGTTCTAAAATAGAGGGCGACATTGAAATGGAAGTGTATTAAAATGGGAGGAGTCCTTTAAATTGGGGGGGATCCATATAAATGTGTAAGTGTTCGTTAATTTGGGGGAGACCATGAAAAGGGAGGGACTTAAAGGGGTGGATGAAAATTAGAGGAGTTCTTTAAGTGGGGGTGTGTCCTTAAATGGGGGGACCCTATAATGTGCGAAGGGGGTTTAAATGTGATGGTCCTTTTAATTGGGGGAGGTATTAATTTGTTGGATGTCCTAAAGTGTGGGTGAACATGTAATGGGGGGGATGTTAAAATGAGGGGGTCTTTAAGGACACAGGGGGTGTCCTTAAAATTCGGGGACTGAAATGTGGTTCATTGGCCATAAGTGTCCTGGAGATGCATCAGCGTTAGGAGCTGCAGGAGTAAGTTCCTGAAATGGCGGGGTACTTAAATGCAGTGGGTCCTTCAATGGGGGGGTGGCTATAAATTGGGGGGGGTGTCTTTTAAATGGGTGGGAGGATTTAAAAGGGTGGAGTAATTTAACTGGGTATTCCATGGCCATAAAGGACTTGGAGAGGGACATAATGGGGGTGGGATAATAATAATAAATGGGTTCATAATATGGGGGTGATTCCTAAAATGGGAGGGGTCCTAAAATGGGAGTTGGTTCCTAAAATGGGGTTGAGAGTCCTTAAAGTGGGAAGCGGTCTTAAATGGGGGTGAGGGTCCTTAAATAAAGAGGGGATTTAAAATGTGGGACCCTGTAACGGTGGGGTTATTAAAGTGGGGGGGTCCATAAAATTTGGGGGATACTTCAATTGGGGGGGCTTAAAATGGGGAGTCAATGGCCATAAAGGACCTGGAGGAGGCAGGTTTGGGAGGGTTGTCCTTAAATAAGGGGGGTCCTTAAATGTGGGGCAGTCCATAAAATGGGGTGTAGTTCTTAAATTGTGCGGGAACGAATGATGCGTGGAGGGGGGTTAAAATGGAAAGGTCTTTTAAAAGAAGGGTACATTTAAAGGTGGGTGTTCTTAAATGCAGGAGGACAATAAAATGGAGGGGGTCTTTAAATGTGGGGGGGTCTTTAAAATGGGAAGAATCCTTTAAATTGGCGGGGGATCCATATAAATGAGTAGGGGTTGATTAATGTGGGGGGACCATAAAATGGGTGGTAGTCATTAAATTGAGGGGGAACCAATAATGGGTGTGGGGGGTTAAAAATGAAGTGGTCCTTTGAAAGGGTGGGGCATTTAAGCCTGCACTATATAACTTGCTTTTTTCATGTGTTTTTTCACAGATCCTTTAACAAACAGAAACCCAGGGAGTATTTCTGCAGAATAAAGTATGCTTCAGTTACTCTTTTTGTTAAATGTGATGCAGATTTTCAACATTTTGCTGATCTGAATCATTGAGTCCCGTGGCATGGAAAATGCTTCAGAACTAAAAGCGGTGTGTTTTTAAAGAAATACTTAATCCTAAATAGATCATGCTAGTACTGTAATAGAGACTCCACTGCAGTTAATGAAAAGATTTTGTTTGACCTCAGTGGGCACTCAGATGGGCTAAGAACATATGCTTGTCATTGGTAACAGGCCTTATTTGAGTTTCCCTTCCTAGATTGTGGTGTAGTTTTGCTTCTCTTGTTTATACAGAAAGACTGGAACTACTCAAGGAGATCATGTGGAACCGCTGTGTAAAAATAGTGGAGCTACATTTTGGTAGACAGTATCTCTCAGCTCTACATTCAGCCATTTTACTTTAGTCCAAATAAGCATCCTCAACAAGCTTTTTAGCTGATTCACCATAGCAGACCACATCAGTCAATTGCTCACTCTGCCTTGCCGGAATGAGGGCCTGTAAGAGAACACGCATAAACAAACAGAAAACAGCCAGCTCACATGCTGTCCAAGCTTAAGTCCGTTGAAGCATATCTGCCTAACATTGGAAGTGTTTATATATCAGGTTCTTAAAATTGTTTTTATTTTTTTATTATTTTTTTTTTAATTTATTTTTGTAGGCTGCATTTACAGATTATTCCAAATCATTTCCCCGAACTTAATATACTTCATTCTTAAATTGCCTGTAAACTTGAATCATGCAGAATTCTAGCAGCTTCAGTGGCTCTGGTACATATTCTCTAGAGGACATTTAGAAGGACAAATGCCTGTTGACTTACAAGGCCATTTTATAAGGACCAGACTTGTAAAGAAAAAAGCAAAGAGAGAACAATCTGGTCAGGGGCACACTTGCTTAAGGATCAGGGATGAGGGTATAATTTAGGCATCTACCTTTCTACTTGCTCCAGTGCATGCTGAATTTACTGTTCTTGTTTTGCCTTTTCTTTCACTCTTTTTCCTCCTTACGTCGTCATTTACTAGAATTAAAATTACCAATGTAATTTATGTTCCAAATTCCTTTCCAGCAACAAAAGCTGTAGGTTTTTCTAAAGGACTTTTCTGTAAAGGTGCCGTGCAGTTTTCTCTCTAGGAGCATTGGATGGGGCACAAAAAATGCTCCAGTAGTGACCCTTTTGCTGAGTAACCTTTCCTTAAATGCCAGCAACTGTGCTTCCACAGAAAGGAACAACAAATTGAAGGAGAAATGCTAAGGACGTTATGAAAGCCTAAGGCAAGAAAAAGAATCTGCTCTGAAATGTTTCTCAGGAAAGGTGATGTAATATGCACTACAGAAAATACCAGTAGTTGACATAATTTACTGTTTTTCTAAGCAGTTGTGGCTGCCAGCAGACCAGGAGAAACAAAACATACAGCTAGGTATACAGCTGATCAGATTTTTTTTTGTCTAAAAGAAATATAATAGATATAAAACTTGTTTTCAGAACATGTCATTGAAGTTCAATGGAATAGTGTCCTATTAATAAAGACTAAAGTCTCACTTCTGTTGGAGCAATCCGTGTAACATTAAATTTTACATACAAAATTTTTAACAGCTATCGTGAAAATGATCTGGCTTTAGATTAACTGATTCTCTACAAAAGCCCGGTTTCTTAAAGAAGTGAGACTTGTGGTAATGTTACAAAACTTCATCTGTAGTTTTCCTTGGAATTTACTGGACTTCTTGTAAGAGAATGTTTCCCCAAACTAAAATCCTGGTGACTGTAGTCTTAGGGAAGGAAGGGCAGTGAAGGTTCTTCCATTTTGCAGAGCGATGAAAATCAGCTCTTTGTTCCAGCTGGCCTTTAGGCCAAGGTTTGATAAAATCTTGTTCCTTTGCTGTTCAATTTCCGATGTATTTCAAACTAATATCAAGACTTACACCAGAAAAAAATGTCTTCTCTCTTAGGTATCACTCTTGAATCTTGCAAAAAATTCATTTTCTTACCAAGACAAAGCTTTTCATCATTACAAGTAGCATTTTCTACCCAAAAAAGAATCATTCTTTATCCTTGCAAAAACATGGATTTCTCACCAAAATAATGCTTTTTATCCCTTTAAAATAGCGTTGTTTCCCAGAAATACTGGTTTTCATCCCCTGAAGAAGACATTTTCTCTACAAAATGAAGCTTTTTATCCAAATATGACACATGGTTTCCAGAATACCTTTTCTCTTCTACAAATCGAGGACATTACTAAAAGAAATACCTTTGCTCCTCTACAAGATAAGGACATTTCCAACAGATATATACCTTTCTGACAGATTTTAGAAAAATTTCACAGGAATATCAGTACTTATACCAGAAATAAAAAGTTCTCTCATAGGTACCACTCTTTACCCTTGCAAAAATATGGTTTTCTTCCCAAAATAAAGTTTTTCATCTCTACGAACAGCATTTTCTAAACATAAAGGTGGTTTTCATCATCATAAGAAATCGATTTTTCTTCAAATTATCGTTTGTAGCCAAATATGACACATCCAGAATAATTCTTTACATTTAAAATAGAATGACATTTACAACAGAAATATCCATTTCTGACAAATTTTAGAAGTAGGTCACGTGAATAACAATACTTATCCCAGATATCTTTTTTTCCTCCGTTCTATCCCCGCTTTTCTTGGTTTTTCTCCGCTCTAACTTCGCAATTCCTAGTTTTCCTCAGCTCTAACCCCGCTTTTCTTGGATTTTCTCCGTTCTAACCCAGCTTTTCAAGGTTTTTCTCCACTCTAACCATGCTTTTCTTTGATTTCTGCTGCTCTAACTGCGCTTTTCTTTGTTTTCTTCCTCTCTAACTACTTTTTCTTATTTTCCTCCGCCCTAACCACGATTATCTTGGTATTCCTTTACTCTAACCTCGCTTTTCTTGGTTTTCCTCCGCTCTAACCAAGCTTTTCTTGGATTTCCTCCGCTCTAACCCTGCTTATCTTTGTTTTCCTCCTCTCTAACATCATTTTTCTTGGTTTTCCTCTTATCTAACTTCGCTTTTCTTGGTTTTCCTCCGCTCTAAACCAGCTTTTCTGGGTTTTTCTCCACTCTAACCATTCTTTTCTTGGATTTCTGCTGCTCTAACCGCGCTTTTCTTTGTATTCTTCCTCTAACTCCTTTTTCTTGGTTTTCCTTCGCTCTATCCCCGATTATCATGGTTTTCCTCCACTCTAACCCCGCTTTTCCTGGTTTTCTTCCGTTCTATCTCCGCTTTTCTTGGTTTTCCTCCGCTCTAACTTCACTTTCCTTGGTTTTCCTCCACACTAACCCCGCTTTTCTTGGTTTTCCTTTGCTCTAACCCAGCTTTTCTTGGTTTTCCTCTGCTCTAAGTTCACTTTTCTTGGTTTTCCTCCTTTCTAACCCCGCTTTTCTTGGTTTTCCTCTGCTCTAACCCAGCTTTTCTTGGTTTTCCTCCGCTCTAACCCCGCTTTTCTTGGTTATCCTCCGCTCTAAACCTGGCTATCTTTCTTTTCCTCCTCTCTAACATCATTTTTCTTGGTATTCCTCTTCTCTAACTTCGCTTTTCTTGGTTTTCCTCCACACTAACCCCTCTTTTCTTGATTTTTCTCACTTCTATCTTCACTTTTCTTTCTTTTCCTCCGCTCTAACACCTCTTTTCTTGGTTTTCCTCCGCTCTAGCCTCGCTTTTCATGCCATTCCTCCGCTCTAACCCCGATTTTCGTGGTTTTCCTCAGCTCTAACAACGCTTTTCTTGGTTCTCCTCCACACTAACCTCGCTTTTCTTGGTTTTCCTCCGCTCTAAACCTGCTTATCTTTCTTTTCCTCCTCTCTAACATCATTTTTCTTGGTATTCCTCTTCTCTAACTTCGCTTTTCTTGGTTTTCCTCCGCTCTATCCCCGCTTTTCTTGCTTTTCCTCACCTCTAACTTCACTTTTCTTTCTTTTCCTCCGCTCTAACCCCGCTTTTCATGCTTTTCCTCCTCTCTAAACCCGATTTTCTTGGTTTTCCTCTGCTCTAACCCCGCTTTTCTTGGTTTTCCTCCGCTCTAACTTCACTTTTCTTGGTTTTCCTCCTTTCTAACCTCTCTTTTCTTGGTTTTCCTCCGCTCTATCTTCGCTTTTCTTGGTTTTCCTCCGCTCTAATTCCGCTTTTCTTGGTTTTCCTCTGCACTTATACCGCTTTTCTTGGTTTTCCTCCGCTCTAAGTTCGCTTTTCTTGGTTTTCCTCCACTTTAACACAGCTTTTCTTGGTTTTCCTCCACTCTAACCATGCTTTTCATAGTTTCATAGTTTCGTACTGGTTGGAAGGGACCTTACAGATCATCGAGTCCTGCTCCCGGGATTCGAGCCTCTGTGTAGCAGAGCGGCACTTCTACCACTTGCGCCATAGGGGGGATTCGAACTACGGGCCCCAGTGTTGCAAGGCGGCGTCTTTAACCACTGCGCCACCGGGGCACACTTGGATTTCTGCTGCTCTAACCGCGCTTTTCTTTGTTTTCTTCCTAACTTCTTTTTATTGGTTTTCCTCCGCTCTAACCCCGATTATCTTGGTTTTCCTGCTCTCTAACGCGCTTTTCGTGGTTTTCTTCCGTTCTAACTCTGCTTTTCTTGGTTTTCCTCCACTCTAACCCCGCATTTCTTGGTTTTCATCCGCATGAACCTCGCTTTTCTTGGTTTTCCACCGCTCTAACCCCGCCATTCATGGTTTTGTTCCGCATGAACCTTGCTTTTCTTGGTTTTCCTCCGCTCTAACTATGCATTTCCTAGATTTCCTTCGCTCTAACCCAGCATTTATTGGTCTTACTCCGCTCTAACCCCGCTTTTCTTGGTTTTCCTCACCTCTAACTTCGCTTTTCTTGGTTTTCCTCCGCTCTAACTTCGCTTTTCTTGGATTTCCTCCACTCTAACCCTGCTTATCATGGTTTTCCTCCTCTCTAACATCATTTTTCTTGGTTTTCCTCTTATCTAACTTCGCTTTTCTTGGTTTTCCTCCTTTCTAACCTCTCTTTTCTTGGTTTTCCTCCGCTCTATCTTCGCTTTTCTTGGTTTTCCTCCGCTCTAACCCCGCTTTTCTTGGTTTTCCTCCGCTCTAATTTCGCTTTTCTTGGTTTTTCTCCACTCTAACCATGCTTTTCATAGTTTCATAGTTTCGTGCTGGTTGGAAGGGACCTTACAGATCATCTAGTCCAGCTCCCGGGATTCGAGCCTCTGTGTAGCAGAGCGGCACTTCTACCACTTGCGCCATAGGGGGGATTCGAACTACGGGCCCCAGTGTTGCAAGGCGGCGTTTTTAACCACTGCGCCACCGGGGCACACTTGGATTTCTGCTGCTCTAACCGCGCTTTTCTTTGTTTTCTTCCTAACTTCTTTTTATTGGTTTTCCTCCGCTCTAACCCCGATTATCTTGGTTTTCCTGCTCTCTAACCCGCTTTTCTTGGTTTTCTTCCGTTCTAACTCTGCTTTTCTTGGTTTTCCTCCACTCTAACCCCGCATTTCCTGGTTTTCATCCGCATGAACCTCGCTTTTCTTGGTTTTCCACCACTCTAACCCCGCCATTCATGGTTTTGTTCCGCATGAACCTTGCTTTTCTTGGTTTTCCTCCGCTCTAACTATGCATTTCCTAGATTTCCTTCGCTCTAACCCATCATTTATTGGTCTTACTCCGCTCTAACCCCGCTTTTCTTGGTTTTCCTCACCTCTAACTTCGCTTTTCTTGGTTTTCCTCCGCTCTAACCCCGCTTTTCTTGGTTTTCCTCTGCACTTATTCCGCTTTTCTTGGTTTTCTTCCGCTCTAAGTTCGCTTTTCTTGGTTTTTCTCCACTCTAACCATGCTTTTCATAGTTTCATAGTTTCGTGCTGGTTGGAAGGGACCTTACAGATCATCGAGTCCAGCTCCCGGGATTCGAGCCTCTGTGTAGCAGAGCGGCACTTCTACCACTTGCGCCATAGGGGGGATTCGAACTACGGGCCCCAGTGTTGCAAGGCGGCGTCTTTAACCACTGCGCCACCGGGGCACACTTGGATTTCTGCTGCTCTAACCGCGCTTTTCTTTGTTTTCTTCCTCTCTAACTTCTTTTTATTGGTTTTCCTCCGCTCTAACCCCGATTCTTTTGGTTTTCCTGCTCTCTAACGCGCTTTTCGTGGTTTTCTTCCGTTCTAACTCTGCTTTTCTTGGTTTTCCTCCACTCTAACCCCGCATTTCTTGGTTTTCATCCGCATGAACCTCGCTTTTCTTGGTTTTCCTCCGCTCTAACCCAGCTTTTCTTGGTTTTCCTCTGCTCTAACTTCGCTTTTCTTGGATTTCCTCCACTCTAACCCTGCTTATCTTTGTTTTCCTCCTCTCTAACATCATTTTTCTTGGTTTTCCTCTTATCTAACTTCGCTTTTCTTGGTTTTCCTCCGCTCTAAACCAGCTTTTCTGGGTTTTTCTCCACTCTAACCATTCTTTTCTTGCATTTCTGCTGCTCTAACCACGCTTTTCTTTGTATTCTTCCTCTAACTCCTTTTTCTTGGTTTTCCTTCGCTCTATCCCCGATTATCATGGTTTTCATCCGCTCTAACCCCGATTTTCTCGGTTTTCCTCCGCTCTAACTTCACTTTTCTTGGTTTTCCTCCTTTCTAACCTCTCTTTTCTTGGTTTTCCTCCGCTCTATCTTCGCTTTTCTTGGTTTTCCTCCGCTCTAACCCCGCTTTTCTTGGTTTTCCTCTGCACTTATTACGCTTTTCTTGGTTTCCATCCGCTCTAATTTCGCTTTTCTTGGTTTTTCTCCACTCTAACCATGCTTTTCATAGTTTCATAGTTTCGTGCTGGTTGGAAGGGACCTTACAGATCATCGAGTCCAGCTCCCGGGATTCGAGCCTCTGTGTAGCAGAGCGGCACTTCTACCACTTGCGCCATAGGGGGGATTCGAACTTCGGGCCCCAGTGTTGCAAGGCGGCGTCTTTAACCACTGCGCCACCGGGGCACACTTGGATTTCTGCTGCTCTAACCGCGCTTTTCTTTGTTTTCTTCCTCTCTAACTTCTTTTTCTTGGTTTTCTTCCGCTCTAACCCCGATTATCTTGGTTTTCCTGCTCTCTAACCCGCTTTTCTTGGTTTTCTTCTGTTCTAACTCTGCTTTTCTTGGTTTTCCTCCACTCTAACCCCGCATTTCTTGGTTTTCATCCGCATGAACCTCGCTTTTCTTGGTTTACCTCCGCTCTAACCCAGCTTTTCTTGGTTTTCCTCCGCTCTAACTTCGCTTTTCTTGGATTTCCTCCGCTCTAACCCTGCTTATCTTTGTTTTCCTCCTCTCTAACATCATTTTTCTTGGTTTTCCTCTTATCTAACTTCGCTTTTCTTGGTTTTCCTCCGCTCTATACCAGCTTTTCTGGGTTTTTCTCCACTCTAACCATTCTTTTCTTGGATTTCTGCTGCTCTAACCGCGCTTTTCTTTGTTTTCTTCCTCTCTAACTTTATTGGTTTTCCTTCGCTCTAACCCCGATTATCTTGGTTTTCCTGCTCTCTAACCCGCTTTTCTTGGTTTTCTTCCGTTCTAACTCTGCTTTTCTTGGTTTTCCTCCACTCTAACCCCGCATTTCTTGGTTTTCATCCGCATGAACCTCGCTTTTCTTGGTTTTCCTCCGCTCTAACCCAGCTTTTCTTGGTTTTCCTATGCACTTATTACGCTTTTCTTAGTTTCCCTCCGCTCTAATTTCGCTTTTCTTGGTTTTTCTCCACTCTAACCATGCTTTTCATAGTTTCATAGTTTCGTGCTGGTTGGAAGGGACCTTACAGATCATCGAGTCCAGCTCCCGGGATTCGAGCCTCTGTGTAGCAGAGCGGCACTTCTACCACTTGCGCCATAGGGGGGATTCGAACTTCGGGCCCCAGTGTTGCAAGGCGGCGTCTTTAACCACTGCGCCACCGGGGCACACTTGGATTTCTGCTGCTCTAACCGCGCTTTTCTTTGTTTTCTTCCTCTCTAACTTCTTTTTCTTGGTTTTCTTCCGCTCTAACCCCGATTATCTTGGTTTTCCTGCTCTCTAACCCGCTTTTCTTGGTTTTCTTCCGTTCTAACTCTGCTTTTCTTGGTTTTCCTCCACTCTAACCCCGCATTTCTTGGTTTTCATCCGCATGAACCTCGCTTTTCTTGGTTTACCTCCGCTCTAACCCAGCTTTTCTTGGTTTTCCTCCGCTCTAACTTCGCTTTTCTTGGATTTCCTCCGCTCTAACCCTGCTTATCTTTGTTTTTCTCTTCTCTAACATCATTTTTCTTGGTTTTCCTCTTATCTAACTTCGCTTTTCTTGGTTTTCCTCCGCTCTAAACCAGCTTTTCTGGGTTTTTCTCCACTCTAACCATTCTTTTCTTGGATTTCTGCTGCTCTAACCGCGCTTTTCTTTGTATTCTTCCTCTAACTCCTTTTTCTTGGTTTTCCTTCGCTCTATCCCCGATTATCATGGTTTTCCTCCACTCTAACCCCGCTTTTCCTGGTTTTCTTCCGTTCTATCTCCGCTTTTCTTGGTTTTCCTCCGCTCTAACTTCACTTTCCTTGGTTTTCCTCCACACTAACCCCGCTTTTCTTGGTTTTCCTTTGCTCTAACTTCACTTTTATTGGTCTTCCTCCGAACTAACCCCGCTTTTCTTCGTTTTCCTCCGCTCTAACCCCGCTTTTCTTGGTTTTTCTCCGCTCTAACCCTGCTTTTCTTGGTTTTTCTCCACTCTAACCATTCTTTTCTTGGATTTTTGCTGCTCTAACCGCGCTTTTCTTTGTTTTCTTCCTCTCTAACTTCTTTTTATTGGTTTTCCTTTGCTGTAACCCCGACTATCTTGGTTTTCCGCCAATCTAAGCCCGCTTTTCTTGGCTTTCCTCCGCTCTAACTTCACTTTCCTTGGTTTTCCTCCGCTCTAACCCCGCTTTTCTCGGTTTTCCTCCGCTCTAACTTCACTTTTCTTGGTTTTCCTCCGCTCTAACCCCGCTTTACTTGGTTTTCCTCCGCTCTAAACCCGATTTTTTTGGTTTTCCTCCGCTCTAAACCCGCTTTTCTTGGTTTTCCTCCACACTAACCCCTCTTTTCTTGATTTTTCTCACTTCTATCTTCACTTTTCTTTCTTTTCCTCCGCTCTAACCCCTCTTTTCTTGGTTTTCCTCCGCTCTAGCCTCGCTTTTCATGCCATTCCTCCGCTCTAACCCCGATTTTCGTGGTTTTCCTCAGCTCTAACAACGCTTTTCTTGGTTCTCCTCCACACTAACCCCGCTTTTCTTGGTTTTCCTCCGCTCTAAACCTGCTTATCTTTCTTTTCCTCCTCTCTAACATCATTTTTCTTGGTATTCCTCTTCTCTAACTTCGCTTTTCGTGGTTTTCCTCCGCTCTATCCCCGCTTTTCTTGGTTTTCCTCACCTCTATCTTCACTTTTCTTTCT